>NC_064754.1:47034405-47634405 GCF_011397635.1 Epinephelus fuscoguttatus | reverse complement strand
GGAGGTGGAGGGTGCACATGACTGCAGCATGAAAGAACTACGAGCAGAAAGAGAATATTTAATATGTATTTTATATTTAAACCAAGAAGCAGTAAGATGATAGGCTAACAACGATGGTGTATCGCTGTGCTATTGGTTGACTATGATCAGCTGACATAATAGTTAATGTCTCAATTGACAGCCCCGGATATTGACAGATAGAAATGAGTGAGCATGCATGCAAGGAGTGAATGGTGGATGTTATGTGAAATATTTTGAAGACCTAGCATGCAAAAGAACAGTCTTCCGACTCAACTTTTGCTAGAGCTTCATAACCCAGTCTGACCCCTCAAACAGGCCTTTGAAGGTCTGTCCAAAGGTGACAAGTGGACAAAATACCCTCACTTTCCTAAAATGTCCTTATTTTCAAGGTCTAAAGCTGAAATGGGTTCTCACAAAGATAGATGAAATAAGCAGACAAACAATAAAAAGCTGGTGCATATAAGCCTTAAATGCCATGGGGGAAATTAGTATTCAACGCGTGAACATTTTTAACATTAAACATATTTCCAAAGCAGCTATTCTCATGAAATGTACACCAGACATGGATATTTACTCCTTAAAACTATAAAACTAAAGCATACCATTTCAATCCATTAAAAAAGTGATGTACAATAAAGTGGAAAAACACAGGGAAAAAGGTATTGAATACGGCAACTAAAATATATTTAATAATTGGTTGAGAAACTTTTGTTTGCAATCCAGGTTTTAAGATATTTCTTGTACGAAGAAATCAATCTCTCAGTGTTCACATGGGAATTTGGGTGATTCTTTCTCACAAACAGTTTTAAATCTAGAATATTCTGAGGGATACACTGGTGAATCTTGATCTTAAGCTTCTTCCAGAAATATTCTATCAGGTTTAAGTCTGCCGGTTGACTGGGTAATTCCAGTACCTTTATCTTCTTCCTCTGGAACCAGTTGAGTCTTCTTTGCTGTATGTTTTGTTTCTTTGTCCTGCTGGAAAGTCCACCTGCATCTCAACCTTACCATCCTGGTGGATGACAACAGACTGTCCTTGTGCATGGCTCCATTCCATGTAAGCGAATCGTGACCAATATTTAAATTAAAATGCATTTGCAGAAATGCTTTTTCATTTTAAGAATATGGCTGCATTATTTGACTCATAAATAAAATGAATAATCAATCAACCTATTTGCATTTTCATTTTCTTCTTCAAGACTGCACATTTTATGCCATAATCAAAAAGAAAACAAAGAGGACATTGCTATTTCGTTTTCGTGGTCTGCCCCGCAAAATAGTGACCATAATTCGAAAATGATTTGGCAATCTGAGCGGCGCAGGAGAGTGACGTCAGTAGCCGCTCTTCTTCAGCTCCGTGCTGACCGTGCTACGATTCGCTTCCATGGTATACAACCTTTTTATTTTAAAAAGTCAACTGCATTAATTATTTATTTGAAAACACCTTAGGGTCTCCTGCTTGTATGGGAATAACACACTGAGGGGGAGGCAGAATGCACCATTGTTTTGTTTACGCAAAAGAGTAATTTATTTTTTCACCACAGAGTTGGTTTAATTTGTTTTATGTGTGTTGGTTGACCAGTCAGACCAATTAGAGATACTGCTGATCACTGCTATGGAACAGAGATGAACGTTAATGGTAACATTCATCTCTGGGTGATGGCAGAAGAAAGTATAATACTTAACAATTGCCTCTCTAGTATAATCATTTAGACATTAAATTGAAACATGCTTGAAACCGCTGACTTTTGTGAAGATGAATCATAACTCCAGCATGTCTGCACTGTTCACTGTCCAGGTGCTGCACTGCCATCACGGTTGAGTTCCGCCACTTTCATTACATCAACAGGTTTCGTGACTGTATCTTGCACAATTGTGACATCAGTCAGACAGAGCGACAGACAGACAGACAGATATATAAATACCTGGCAGAGCACTCAGAACAGTTTCTGAGGTAGTTCCCGTTACAATATGTCTCACCAGGACCACGTTTTGCCATGATGACACACACACACACACACACACACACACAAACAAAGACTCACAGCATGAAAACAATACCAGCTGTTGCAATGTTGCAGTGGCTGGTAAATATACGTATCTTACTATATAATGACGAAAACTCTGTCTGTGTGTGTCTGTGTCTCTGCTCCACGTTTTTCTCCTCACTGACTTGGTCAATCCATGTGAAATTTGGCACAGTGGTAGAGGGTGAGAGGAGGATGCGAATGAAGCAATATTACATCAGTTGGCCAAAGGGGGCGCTATAGGAACCGATCGAAATTGCAAACTTTGAATGGGCATACCTCATGCTTCGTATGTCATAGAGGCATGAAACTGCACAGAGATGCCTCTCCTCATGAGGAACAAATTTGCCTCAAGAACCCATAACTTCCGGTTATATAGATTTTCCGCCATTTTGAATTTTTTGAAAAACACTAAAAATCGATCTCTTCCTAGAAAGTTTGACCAATCTGCATGAAACTCAGTGAACATAATCTAGGGACCAATATCTAAAGTCCCCTCTTGGCAAAAGTTGGAAAACTTACTAAAACTGAGCTTCTATAAGGCAATGAATACTGCAGAGGGTGTGGCTCATCACATAAAGGTGTATAACATCTCAAGGGTTTCACCCATCACCACGCAACTTTGTAGGCATATGACCACACATAATCTGAGAGGACCCCTCCATTATTGACCCCATCAAACAAAATGGGGTCGCTAGAGAGCTAATTTCTTATCTAGGCCTAACCGCCATATTGATTTTTACTAAACTTGGTAGATATGTAGAACAGGACACCTCAAGGTGACTGGAGAAATTTAACTCTAATTGGCAACTGGGTGGCGCTATAACAACAGAAAAATGCTTAAAAATGGCTAAAATGTGACCGATCGCTGTGGCTCCCCCTGTGGCCAAATGTTTTTTTTGTTTTTTTTTCTAATTTGTGGTATGACTAAGTCATGGTATGGTATGCTGTACATAATCACGGAAACTGTCAGTGTGTCATTCTGTCAGCCAGCCAGCCAGCCAGCCAGCCAGCCAGCCATTCTGTCTGTCCCATGTTTTTCTACTCACTGACGTGGTCAATCTATGTGAAACTGCACATAGGCATTGAGGATCGGCATAGGTAGAAGGTGACAAAATGGGTATGGACTGGTGATATATGAATTTAGTTTTTTCTAGAGCATTCTCACAAATGACAAATTTCCTTGGATTAGGAAAACTTCATTTTGTTTTATTGTGCTGTCTACTAACTTAAAATCTTTTGGGAAATATGCTTATATTACTTTTAATTGAGATCTGAGAAGCTCTGTACTACTTTTGACACATGGCTGTCTGTTAAGTATGGAGTTTGAGCCAGTAGGACTTAGCATAACATTCAAATATATGCAATACTAGAGCTCACTAAATTACATATTTTATCTAATTTGTTTAATCTGTGCACAACAAGAAAAGAATTGACAAAATTGTGTTTTTTACAGGAAGTTACATAATAAATATGTTATAGCAAAGCCAATTAGTGGTGGCACATTGTCATTTTACATTTCTCTTAGTCTGTGAATTGATAGACAGATCAATGTGTTGTCATCCCAACTCGTCAAATAGTGACGCTTTGTCAGTGGACTTTCACAACTAAATGTGACGCACTAGATACCCTCTTGCGTCCTTGGATAGTCACAGACAACATGTCAATTTACTCTTGTTACATGCACTTCTGTTTTCACAGTAAATGTACAGTTTCTACTCTTAGAGTGAATTCAGTCTTTTTGAAAATACACTTACAATGTAGGTAAAACATTTTGTAGTTACATGTCCTTCCTTGTACAACAAAAGCACATGGTTAGGTTTAGGCAACACAAGCACGTAGTTAGGTTTAGGCAACAAAAGCATGTGTGCAGGTTTAGTCAACACATGCATGTAGTAAAGTTTAGGCAACAAAAGCACATAGGTTTAGGCAACAAAAGCATGTGTGCAGGTTTAGTCAACACATGCATGTAGTAAAGTTTAGGCAACACAAGCACGTAGTTAGGTTTAGGCAACAAAAGCATGTGTGCAGGTTTAGTCAACACATGCATGTAGTAAAGTTTAGGCAACAAAAGTACATAGTTCGGTTTAGGCAACAAAAGCATGTAGTTAGGTTTAGGCAACAAAATCACATGGTTGGGTTTTGGCAAAAAAGGCACATTGGTTTAGAAATAAACATCATAATATGGCTTCAACATTCACATGGGAAGTAAGCAGCAGGCTCCTGAGTCAATGTCTGGGGTTTGTCGGACCCATCCACCCGTCAGATTGGGACTTTTCATTTCACTCTATTATGTTGTTGCCAGTGGCATTACAAAATCACACCACTTGGCTACTATCTTACCACAGCGGAATGTGCCTTTTTGTTTCAGTGTCTGATGCCGAAATCACTGACGGTATTTTACGAGTGGTGTTGTGGCTAGCATTGCCACCTCACAGTAAGAGGGTTCCTGGTTCGAACTCGGGGTGGGGGGCTCGCACTCCAAGGTGGGGAAGCCGCATGCTCTCCCCGTGCCAGCATGGGCCCTCCCCAGGTATTCCAGCTTCCTTCCACAGTCCAAAGACATGCAGGTTAGGTTAATTGGTGACTTTAAATTGGCCATAGGTGTGAATGTGAGCATGAATGGTTGTCTGTCTTTATGTGTCAGCCCTGTGATAGTCTGGCGACCTGTCCAGGGTGTACCCCACCTCTCGCCCAATGTCAGCTGAGATAGGCTCCAGCCCCCCGCGAACCCCAACAGGATAAGCAGCTACGGAAAATGAAAAAAAAAAATGAATGAATGAGAATGGGCTGGAAGGGTACAGCATGTTAGTTTGTAAGCTGAGGGGTGCCTTTTTAACTTTGGAGATAAACAAGAGAGCTGTTTCCCTCTGTTCTCATCATTTATGCTATGAGTTTTACTTTATAGTTTTTACTTCACTTGGTGTTCAAACATGTTATACATGTATAATTGAGGAAACAGTTTTTACTTCACTTGGTGTTCAAACATGTTACACATGTATAATTGAGGAAACAGATTTTGCAGGTAAACAAGGTAGCAGCAACTGGAAATTCCACGCTAAGATATTTTAAGAATGTTAAGTCTGACAGAATGTTGAGAACATGACACCAATAACTGGGACTCAAATGCATACTCTGAAGACGGTAGTGAAGTCAAAGGGAGACAAGGACTATTTATACATGAAGTAGGGGGGACACAGGTGAGACCAATCAGGGAGCGGGGAGACAATCATAGTGGCGGGAAAATCACACAAAGGGAGGAAGTCAGGGTCTGAAATGAGAGGGAAAAGGTGAGTACAAAATAAAACAGGAAGTGCAACATGAGACTAGACATGAGTGACTTTAACTTAACATAAAAGTGCTCATGACAATGAAAGACTAAACATGAAACTAAACTAAGGCATGATATGATAAACATAAACATGAATTAACTTAACAGATTGTACGTGACGTGACACAGAGTCAGAGGTAAATACTGTATTTACAGTAAATAGGCAATGTAGTTCAGCAGGGCTCTAAAGTACCAGTGATAGATGTGACAGATGAGAAGCAGATGTGTGGGAGACACACTAAGGCCATATAGTCGGCAGATGAGGCAAGACTGTACCTTAAAAATACATATTACACAAGAGACAGGGAAATTACAACATCATATGCAGATGTATGGAGGTCTTGGATTGTAATAAGTACAAGCCAAGCATGTCTGGACAACAAGTCATTTTACATCGAATACCAAACAGGCATTCCTTATGTGTAATTTGGCATCTCAGTATATTTCTTGGTTTTTCCAGAATTTTCCTCCTTATTATTCCAGGTCAAGAATTTGAAAATTATTAATAGGACCATTTTGGGTGCACATTTGAGAGGCCCATCCAGCTACTCAGCATGGACACCCATTACAGTCAAGATAATCCTAGGGATTTGGTCAATAAATGACTTAAACAGAGTCTATGTTTATTCTAGGCAAATGCACCACACTAAACACAGACATGGGTGGTGAATTCTTAAATCCCATGAGGTCCCTGCTTAGTTCTAGTGGGTGCCATAAGGAGAAGAGACTGAGGGGGAAGAAGGAGGAGAGGTACAGATGTTGCCATGACAGTATTACTTCTACCTAAAACAAGATATATTTAGAGCAAACAAAAAGCTGCTATGGGTTAAATAAATGAAAAACAAACAAACAAACAAACAAACATGTTATCTGTATAAATGGTCCATGGAAAAGTAGGCCAGCAAGCACTTTTCAGTTGAAGAGACTTTTAAAAAAACAACTCTGGTCACAGATAAAAAGACGTTCAGAAAAGGTTCAAAAGCATAGCATAGCAAAGCATCCACATGTAGACCATATTTTACTGTGATTTGCAATAGTTATATTTTTCATCCTGTACAGTGTGCACATAATGCCCTATCATCTTTTTGGAACCTCACAAAGAAATCACATCCAAATTTCCCAGTTAAAAGTCAGTATTGCAAATCCCAGTGAAATGCGCGGCGCTCAGCATGGCTCCTCTGTTTTCTTCCAGCAACAAGCAAAGCTCTCGCGAGATGACGTCACACACAGCCCAGAGGAAGTGAAGGGTAAGGGAAACGCTTAGTATGCTATCTACAGAGATAGCACTGGCGATCTGAAAAAAAGCACTTTTAATGCGCAAACTTATACGGGACGCATTTTCCCCCATATCTACCTTGCGGCTGCCGGCTGCATCCGCCTCCCTCAATACTGAACCAATTTTAAAACGAGTTGTACCTATGAAACATACGCACACATACACATGGGGAAATAGGGCCCAGGTTGAAAAATACCAAAGTTATCCTTCTGGCTTTGGGATGACAACTGTAGAAGCCTAGGAGTTACATATTTAGTCATATGAACACATTTACAGCTTCCACTTAAAACACAAAGAAGACCATGACATGGGCTACAATACATGTATTTATCAAGCAACAATTTAAATATAACATCTACCTATCCACCAGGGCTAGAATTAGCAGCACTCAGGGCAAGGCGAGTGCATCTGTAGAGGATAAAAGTAGCACAGTTGAGAACAAGATGCTTCAGGTTTGTCCTTGTGGCTGGCAGAAAGTAACATCAATAAAAGGTCTCAGAACTCATCAGGGAAAGAAGTGTGGAGCAGTGTAGCCGCATTGATCAGTACTTCCTAAGAAGTCAGTCGAGTCAGTCGGATGAAGTCCAGCGGCAGGTAGAAAACCACAGTTCGCAGGATATCAGTAACACTGTCACTGAGGAGGAGGAGGGGATAGTAAGAGAGGATGCAGGTGACACTGCACTGAGGTCAGTGTGTCAGTCAGAGAGAGAACCATGGAGCAAAAGGTTAGAGTTAGATGGCCTAGGGCAAATGACAGTAAAGAATGGGAGATAGTTAATAGAGATTTGTCAGTAATCTTAAGCAAGCTTAGGAGAAAAGCTATCGAAAGGTTAGAAAAGATGGGAGATATAATTTACTCATATGGTGCAGAGAGGTTCGGGGTGCATGAGAGATGACCCCAAAGACATGTTAGTTATCACTGCTCACTGGTCTGTATAGTTAAGCCTTGCCATAATAGCTTATCACAGGGCTTAGGAGGTTCTTCACTGAGTCCTGATCCTTTCTGTAGAGCACAAACTTCTTGTGTTTATTTAAATTCATGAACAATATTCTTTAACTGCAATTAGAGTGAAATAGAAAAATTAATAATTTTTGAAAGGTCCCTCTGTTTTGTCCCTCTGGTTGTAGGAAGAAGTTTGATATGGTAGAAAAAAATAAAACAAGTATTAAAACAAAATATATTATCATCACCTAGGGAAGGGTGAATGTCCACTCTGCGTCATCACTGAGGGAAGGGTGAACGTCCACTCTGCGCAACCCTCATGATCACTCATGTTTATTTCGTAAGCTCTGGAACGCCTGTCAATGTAATAATGTCCACAAACGTAATAAAAATCTGCAGCATTTAATGTAATAAACCCACAAATGTAATAAATTTTACACACACATAATAGCCATTGCCTACTACAAGCGTAACATGTGATTTCCCACAAATGTAATAGCTATTACGTTTGCAGGGATTTATTACGTTTGTGGGGAAGTGAAAATCTTTATTGTAATAACTTCCCACAAATGTAATAATACAATGAATAATGGTCGTTGTGGTTGTTTGTTTGTTTGTTTGCCTATACACTTACTAATACTACTGACCGTGGGTGCAAAATCCATCTGCGGATCCCCCGCCCGCCAATGGCACCAACAGGGGGTGGCCAGGGGTGGCCACGGCCCCCCCTATAAATTTGCTGGCCATCCCACTGGCCACCCCACTTGCCAGTGGGGACAAGGTGTTAGTGCTGTTTTAGTCCCATAATGTCGACTGCCCATTAATCCGACCATTTAAATACCATTATTCCGACTGTCGGATTTCATACCCAGCAGTCTGACCACCAGTTAGTCCGACCACAGCACTTCCAACATGAAGCAGTCTGTGCATTTCTCCCTTACTGTGCCGGCATGGACTGTGAGGACAGTTGCGTTCATCTCATTGACGGGAAATCACATCCATCTGCTATATGTGACGGACATGCCCTTATTTGGATAACACATCCTGGTATTCCCCACACATAAAGCCTATTGACATCGTAATGCCTCTGGCTGCAGATGTATATTAAGCATTAATCCATTCTTGCAGCACGTCTACAGAAAGTATTTTGTTAGAGACAAACCATCCATGAGTCTGTCATCTCACCTGTACTAACGTTTTGCCTAGCCTTGACCAGCGAATTCATCAGCTTGTAACAATGCTTACATCACAACGCTACTTTTACAGCTCACGGGAGGCACAGGTTCACAGTGCCAAGCTGAAACTGAAAATGCAGCAATAAATTGTATAAAAACGAAAAGGACTCGTATGGTTAGTTTAACTCAACAACTTTAGTGTAATTAAATTAAATCAAACTCAAATTAACATGCGTCCGGCTCGGACGATTCACTCAATAACACAGCGCGTCACGCCGATACAGAAAACAAATAACCCCCACTGTGCATTTACTGCTTGTTTATTAATTCCAGTCACGTTTTATGTGTGTGAGATCCTGCTTGTGTGTGCGTGCACCTTGAATATCATATGTTAGGCTATTTCATAACTAAAATGGTGGTGAAAATATTTAACTTTGGTAGACGGCATTTCTCTGAGCCATTCGTTAAAAGGAAATCATTTATTTGCTGTGGAAAGAAGACAACATAATGCGGAATTATAGGTTAAACAATCTTTGCTTCCTTTAATTTAGTTTGGATAACAGTAGTAGCCTAATAGTAGCTGCAGCAGCAACAGCGTTAGTTGCCAACAGCTGTCTTGTTTTAATTTCTTTATTACCTCCGCCAAGGAGGTTATGTTTTTGCCGGCATTGGTCTGTTTATCTGTTTGTTTGTTTGTTTGTTTGTTTGTTTGTCTGCAAAATAACTCAAAAAGTTCTGAACGGATTTTGATGAAATTTCAGGAAAGGTTGATAATGGGACAAGGAACAGATGATAAAATTTTGGTAGTGATCGGTTGAAGCAAAGTGGATAAAATAATAAAATGGCGGGAAATCCGAGCTGCTTGGCGAAGGTCTGCGCTCTTCGAGTGCTTTTCTAGTTACAGATATGCAACGTTCTTTGGCCATGGTGATCGCCGCTTGCTGTTGGTTTGCAGGACTTCTGTTTTTCTGCTGATGTTGTTTTTTTATCTATGTGCACTGTCTTGGTTCGTCATGTCAGAGGTAGTGAGTTTTGGAGCATAGACATTTGTTTGGTTTTGCATGTTCAGCACCAAGGACAGCGCTCAAACTACGGTAGTTCTTGTCTGCTTTTGTCATGTGGTGAATTCTACTGTTGGCCTCCTTATGGAAAAAATGTAATAAAATTTGCATTTGTTAGAACTTCTTAATGTTTAATTTGTGTGTAGCTTATGGCCTATCTTAGCCTAAAAATTCCTAGCAAGGAATCTTAGCTTAAGAGTGATTCAGGAAGTTTCTGAGAGCAACTCTGAGCAAGGAGGTGACAGAAACTTTTATCTTAGTGAGGAGGTGTGGTTGACCCCCTTGCTAGGTATGATGCAGCCTTCTAAAAGCTGTGATTGGTTGTTACAAAAAGAAAAAAAATGCGCTCCTAGTAATGAATGGACAGTGAAATCAACCGATCATAGAACTTAGACTGTATTAAGAAATGTGTAATCATGAAAATAATTTTGTCATGATGATGAAACTCAACAAAATTAAATTAATTGTTACACAGCTTCAAAATGTTTGAACGTACCTCATTCACATGCCGATTATAATATTGATTTGCTTATTGTTATGTTTACTCGCCATGCTGGTAATTTTACTACTTAATCTATTTGATATTAATGGTGGACGCAGACTCAGCTGTCAGCAATTACTGTGATTGCTGGCCTCCTTGTAAAAAGCGATTTGATTTGGCAGAATGACCAAAACAATGAATGAAATGGAGAAAAAAAGAACGAGAAAGCCGAACTGGACAGAAGAGCAGTGCTTGCTGTTGGAGTTTTAAGTGGGAAATTCGGTCCCGGGATCACAGCACAAGGGAAGAGGTAGACCTGGGAGCGCATTGCCCGACAAATCAATGCGTCGTTCCCTCTCCTTTTACGCACAAGCGATGAGTGTGAGAAGCGCCGGTATGTGCTGCAATCCAAAGCGGGCGTTATTGCGCTGGGTGGGAAAAGTAAGCTCATCCCTGATGAGGTCAACCACAAACATTATCCCTGCACGATCAAGCCGGTAGCGTCTTATTAAATCACTGTTGTTCAATATACAGAGAATATCTCTCCTTCCTCTCTGTCTTTCCTCCATCTTCTCTGTTTAAGACACTCTTAGGCTTCTTAAAAGTCCTCCTCCCTCCTCTTAACAGTTTTTCACCTTAGGAGCTCTCTTAAGGCCTAAGATGCTTTGTGAATAACTTTTATCTTACAAAGGGAAAATTCTAAGAAAAATCTTAGAATTCAAGGAATTCTAAGATTTTTCCTTCGAATGATGTCACTAAGAGCTACTTTTAGTCTTAGGATTCTGTGTGAATACGGGCCCTGGATGTGTTATCCAAATAAGGGAATGTACGTCACGTATAGCAGATGATGTGATGAGACAGAGCAACTGTCCTCACAGCCCGCACATAGAGACATTACAGCTGTTTAGTGGTACCGCTGCTCTGTGTTTACTGAAAGGGGGAAGTTGCCTGGTCCCCCCTGAAATATAACTTTACTGCGGTTGGATTTTTGGGAGGTCGGACTAATGGCATTCAAATACTAGGTTGGACCTTTGGGAATTTTTTCTTGTAAATTTAATTCTTTGTGTACTACATTAAAGCCCCTACAAGGAACTTTCATTTTGAGATGATTTTGGCGACCCTGTGGACAAAAGCGGTAGTGTTTGCCGGAATGAAGCCTACATTTCCCATGAGCTCTAGCGCATATTGTCATAAAGATGCTTACCTGGCTCGCACATGTGTTTGTTTTGGGGATGAATGAAACAACAAGACGGGAAAAATTTGCCCCCACTCCTATCGGGGATCCCAGCTCACCTCTGCCATGCCCCAGCTCCACCTCTCCAGCATAAGCGCCACTGCCGCCGGGGTAAACGCAGAGATCAGCTGGTAAGGATGAAGGCCTGTTTTGCGAGCACTTCCACAGCTTCTTGGACTGAGTATGAAGCGGTGCCTCGCCTCTTTATTTCTCGGGACTCACTGGACCCTGTTGACACCTGGCTGGTACCTGTTGTTGGTGTTCCAGCCCTGCGGCCCCTGCTCTCCTCATCCCCGTTGGCACGGGGTGAATCTGCGCAACCTGCGGCCTCTGTGTGTGGCTCCCCGGACAGCTAACGCCGTGGACCGGCTCCTGCCAGGATTGGGCTGGTAAATGCTATATTGCTAGCGAACAAAACGTTTATCCTGAAGGATTTCCTGACTTCCAGAGGATTGGGTTTTCTCTGTGTGACTGAGACGTGGCTGACTGTTGGTGAGTCCAGTGCTTTCACAGAACTTTTACCCGATGATTGCTGCTATTTTAACTCCCCGCGGACGTCGGGTCGAGGAGGAGTAATAGCGACTAGCGACAAGGTAAATGTTTATTTGGAAATCTAAACCATGTTACGATATTGTAATGAATCCCTCACGAGCAGGAGACCAGAGGAGCGTTCGGGAAAAGGCCAGTTTATTTGAGCACTCCAAAAACTCAGGTAACACTCCAGGGGGTAAAAGACTCCGTCCTAAACTCTGACTCTTCTGGCGTAACACACACACTTCATAAACACATACTCGTTTACAATACCTAGCGGGGACCCCCCTCCCCTCTCTGCTCCACCAATCTCCAGCCCGCACACTGACTGACAGCGTAGCCAGTAAACAAAACTCAGCTGTTTATTTAGCCTAGCAATATCTCCAGACTATAGTAGCTGCAATGGACGACTTTAAACGCGATTTTGAAGAGTTTCTTGTAGTGGACACAGACCCAGAGCCATACCGTTTGAGCCGGAGTACACAGATGAGAGCCGGAGTACACTGAGTGAGCGAGAAGAGAGGCTGAATCCTCCGCTCCCATTTTGCTGCACAGAATGGGATTCGGTGCTACCATCATTGGGGAGATAGATCATCAGGAGGAAAAGCGCCGCAGAGAGTGCATCACAAGGAGTGAAGTTGCGTCTTCTTTTCCTCGCAGATGACGGTTCGGGTTCATTCTCTCCTGTTGTGTGGTAAGTGTGGTCCATTTGCAAACTTTATAACTAAAAAAACTTTTCACTACTCTCCATCGACGAACTGCTAACACTCTCTGCTGTTTCCTCCTCCTTCTTCCTTCCTTCCGCTGTCTTTGTTGGTTTATTTATACACGAGTAATGCGTTCTCTGGCTGGCTGGATTGTCCGCCATACATACATGGCAGCGCAAGATGGCGACCTCTCTGAAGCAAGGCTCTTGATATATATATACATAAAAGCATAATTATAAGGCTACGAAAACCAAACAAATTTTATTTTATAGCGATTATACACTTATATAAACATATTAATGGGTAGAATATTCAGATTCAGATTTAGATTTGACAATAAACCATGCCAAATATTACACACCCTTTAAGCAAAGAGACCTACTGTATAGCCTGGTAATCAGAATCAAAGACTATTGATCCCTGGTGGGAAGTTCTTGTTACATAAAGCAAAAATATGAGTATTTCTGTACTTGATTCTGTTTGTATCTGCCAGTACCTGCTTTTTCCCAGTAATTGTTTTGATTACAATAAATTTAAACACCTTTAAATTAAGCTGTATATGTGTCTTTTTAAGGAAAAGGAAAACTAGCCTATTTAAAAAACAATGAATCGCCTAACACATATACATAACACAATAAAACAAGATAATTGTAGAACTCAAAATGTTAACTGTATTGTTATTAGTCTATGCACATTAGATCATTAGTAACCTTAAATGTAACACAATAAATCAAAGTATATCAGTAGGCGTTTCCTTAAGTCTTTCTGATAGTTTTTTACTAGCCTATATATAACAGTATAATAACATCCTGAAATTATGGCTTTTAGTTTTGGTGTGCTTTTGTGGATCCGTTGTGTGATAGCTGAGCGGAGAGTCAGCAGCTGGATTTTGCACCTATGGTCAGTAGTATTAGTAGGTGTATAGGCAAACAAACAAACAAACAAACAACAACCACAACAACCATTATTCATTGTATTATTACATTTGTGGGAAGTTATTACAATAAAGATTTTCACTTCCCCACAAATGTAATAAATCCCTGCAAATGTAATAGCTATTACATTTGTGGGAAATCGCATGTTAGGTTTGTAGTAGGCAATGGCTATTATGTGTGTGTAAAATTTATTACATTTGTGGGTTTATTACATTAAATGCTGCAGATTTTTATTATGTTTGTGGACAGTTATTACATTGGCGGGTGTGACAAACTCCTTCAACTTCCTCTGAGAGTCCCAGCCGCATAATGCTCATCCCTTCAGACTAGGGTTAAAGCTGCACCAGCCAAGTACTTGCACATGACAGCAGTAAGCACAACTTCGTATTTTACATGAATGATGTATAGAATGTACAGATATGAAACTGAAAATGTTGGAAGTTCTTTTTTTTTCTGGCAGCACACAAACTATAGATCCATATTACTGACATTTCATAAGAACCATTAAGCGCATTACATCCTGTCTTCCACATATAACTTACTAGTGCAGTATGACTTTGGAGAAAGACCTTCACACTAATCAATATCATCTCTATTTTAACCTACAACTAAACAAATCAAAATAATCAAACAAATTTGTAATTGTGACAGGCTGATGTTGTAACTGCATTTCAGCTGAGGTCTGAGGTCTGAATATCACCCTGTTTTGTTCCCAGTTGATGCTCATGATTATTGTCAGTTAAACACAATATATTAGCATGAAGTGAAACAGCCACATTGGCAGATGTGCCACTGGTTTTCAAACAATTCTTTTTGTAAAAATGCAATGAATGCATTTGGACAGAGGATATTTTAACAACAACCTGACATAAAGAATGCTCAGCAGAATAAACATTGAAAACTACTTCTGCATCCTCCAAACTGCACAAATCATTCCAAATGACAGACATCCCAGCATTCATCTGCACAGGCTGTGCTTGAACATGTGTCATGCTTTACTTCTCTCTCCTAATTTTCTGAAAGGACCTGTTGTTTCCAGTGGCTTAACAAAGAAATATCATGCAATGATCCCTCTATGGGAACAACGTGACAACAAAGACAGAGAGAGACTTTGAACCCTGAGGTGAGAAAACAAAGCCGTCTCACTGAGTGTGATGAATATACTCATGTGGTGCATATTCTCACACACACTAACAAATCCAGAGTAAAGAAAAGTATTGTCCAACACATTCTTTAATTTTTCTCTCCTGTCATGCCCATCTTTCTGTCTCTGTCTGCCTAACTTTATTTTGCTCATTCTCCATCTCCGCTGTCCTCGTTGTGCTCTGCTTTATAGTGTGCATTAAAATTCCACTCCGATCTCCAGTCCTCCACCCCCATCCCACCTACATCTGCCCCCTCCATTTTGTGAAGCAGGAATGATACACTAGGTTTAAGCTAAATTCCTTGTATGTCTCACTAATTGCTTCCTAAATGCATGATGGAGAAAATCATTTTAAGCCAGCATCGGAGTGAAAGAGCCTTTCAGCATTGTTCTGGTTGTCAAGGCAACGCAATTAAAAAACCACCAAGAACAAATGTGCACTCAGGATAGGGAGGTTTTAACGTAGGCATCTCTGCGTCGTTCTTGACTTGTTTTACTTTCTCCTCCTTTTGAATTCCTGATTTGGTTCTTGTTCCACTGCCATTCTCAATTTGAACAGTTTTGCTTCAAAAATTAATTTTCTATGATTTGAAAGAAGTGACACCTTCCCTTGTAAAAAAGGATTCCTGGAATGAAATGACAAGCTCACAGAACATTATTCACTGTAAAACTAGACTAAGCTGACAAAACAATAACACTCATATTTTAGAGACACTGAAACATGAATGACAGACTTAGTTTTCTCTTTGTCACACTTGTTCTTTTTAATTGTTTTCTTCTCTTTTATACCAAACCAATACTTATTTAGCTTACAACTGTAAAACTGCCTTCATGTGTTTTGGAAGTGAAATGTATCCCATGCCTTAATGGTGAAGCCCAATGTGTGAGAAAGGCAGAAAATATGCAATGTCTCTTTTCCATTTGCCCCCACCACACACAGACACACAGACACACAGACACACACACTCTCTCTCTCTCTCTCTCTCTCTCTCTCTTTTCTTCTTTCGATTCCTTGCTATTTTTCTCACTGACTCCCATTCTTTTTTTTTTTTTTTTTTTGTTAAGAAGAGAAGAGAAGAGAAGAGAACAAATATGAAACAGAAACCTTTGCCGTCCTCAGCAGAGCCAAGCTAAACCTAACAATTTGCCCAAGTCTCATCTAGCAGCAGCCCTTCTCCCTCTTTCTTTCATACAGAACCCTCATGATGATGATGTTCGGAGTGATTCTGTCACAGGGACCAAATGTTGTTCTTGCTCTACTTTTCTTTCCTCTGCAGAGAAAACACACTCAGACAATTTGAGAAACTATGTGCAAGTGCCAAAACATAGCTTTGGCTTGTTTTGTGACAGTGTGTCTTGTGTTAGACTGTCAGAATTGGGTCAGTTTACCATTGAAAATCCACTCAAAGACTTCTTGCTGATGGGTTGAAATAGTGTGACACAATAGGATGAGGAATTTACTCAGTACTGCCTGAACCTACAAAACAAAAGCCCCACTAAATTGAACTGAATTTGAACTGAGGTTATTCATCTGTGTCTGTAGTTCCTGTCTCTTGATTGACATTTGACTTTGAACTTATGGCTCATATGATGCAATATTCAAAAGGTTTTTACATTTGTGCAAAATGTGGTTATAATTAAAGGTTACTTCACAGATTTTACACATAAGGACTAGTGTACTAGTTGAAGTAGTCTGCTCAGCCTGTACTCAGCCTCTTTTGTGTCTCCGGAAGGAGTTTTGTCAAGTGTAAGAAAAATAACCCTGAGCCCAAGGTTCTCTTACAATGAGCTTGGAGATTTCAAATGGAAAACCTGTATTACAAACTGGAAACTTGAAGTTGTAAAGATATGAGCTTTTACCTTTAAGATGGGGTCAAGAAAAGACCCTCTACTTAATTGATCTTGATCATTCCTTTTCTTTTCCATGAATCCCATGATTCAATGGAGGTAAAATACTGTTTTAAAATGTAAATATATTATTGCACTTCAATAAAGGTTGGTGACTAAAAATCAAAGCAGCAGGAGCTGAGATTTGTACTTGGTCAAGCCCACTAACATTGGAGCCTACATCTCCCATAATGCCTCAACTTTCAAAATCAACAGTCTGTAATGAAGGCTTACTGTTATCAATTTGTGGTCTCCAAGCCTTTGTTAAAAAAACAACAACAAAAAACTGATGCCATCACTATGACATCCTTTGGGTTATCTTCTCAGACTTGACAACGCTTATTCAGAACTACAGAGGACATTACATAACTGTTTTCTCTGACTCAATAGGACTAACCACAACTAGTACTCTGGGGGCGGTTGCACCAACTGGTCTTAAGCCTGGTCTTAAACGAAGTCGGTCGTAACTTGGTCCGACCTAATAGTTACGCCGGTTGCACCAACATGGCTTAAGCCTTCTTCTCACTAAGACCGGGCGTAAATCTTACACCTAGTCAAGAGTAGGTGTAAGGTCATTATCAAGCTGCGCTCATGCGCTCTAGAGCGCAGAGAGCGCAACTTTATTATGGCACGTCTCATCCACCGTCTGTATAGTGGCGGGCATTTAGACGGGAGAGAGTAATCAGGGACAGAAGCAATTTGACATAGTCTATATAATGACGAGGACCTGATTGAGAGGTTTCAATTCGGTAGGAGAGATCTGCTTGAACTTATTGAGAGAGCTGTCACCGGATTTACAGTTTGTGTTGGGCTGCAATGCAGCACTACCACCCGCCTTCCCACCGGGCAGGGGAATCCTCTCAAATATGTCAACAATGATGTCACTGTAAATTGAGGTTTTCGGGGAGGACCCCCGCCAGTTGGAGGATTTTTTTTGGAGGAGATGTATTTTATTGCCTTGCTGAGAAGATCTTTCCACTTCTTCCTCATGTCAGCCTCTGTATGAAGGCAGCCAGAGTCTGAACACGTATTGATGTGCCCCGTTATCTCAGCCCATACCGACTGTTTGTTCTTATTTGTGATACGTCTCTGTGCTCGCTGTACAGCTTGATTAATTTTCTAATTTCAGTGTCGGTAAAGTTTTTCGTTGATCCTTCATGTTTTCTTCAAATCTTAAACTGTAAATAAACTGTCAACACAGATGAGAGAGACTGTCAACTGTGAGTTGTCATCTGTCAAGCACACGGGGTGATTCAGCGGTGCATCATTTAACGTCACCGCGCTCCTCTAGGCAGGCCGCAAGGGGCATTCCGGGGGCATTCACATGGACGCGCACAGATAAAACCAGTGTAGCTAAGACCAGGCATAAGCCCTGTTGGTGCAACCGGCGTAAGTCCACTCCTTAAGAATTGAGTCATCAGCTGTTCTGTCAGCTGATCACAGTAAACCGATAGCACAGAGACGCACCTTCTCTGTTAGCCTATCATCTTACTGCATCTTGGCCTCTAGTTTCACAGACTGGGTGAGGCGGAGGCGCAGCGCACCTGTGCATCGCCAACTGGGTGTGGCCAGGTTGATTTTGCAAGTTTGGCACACTGTGCGCGCTGGCGCAGCTACTCCTCTTTCCCACCCCTGTCCCTCCTACCTGCGAAAGTCAGAAAGAGGGAGGAGAGAAGGCGTGGAGTGGGTTTTACGCACATCTCACCAATCAAATTAGCCCCTCTCCTCGCCCTTAAATGCGCCGCACGAAGGCGTAATGAGAGTTTACTCAATTCGCCATTGCAGAAGAGAGCAGCAGTGTCAGACGGCCAAACTTCTCCCAGGAGGAAACTGATGTTTTGGTCCGGGAGGTCCAAGCTCGCAGTGTCCGAATATACGGAACTGCGAGCAGACCTCCACGGGCTGATGATGCAAAGGTAGCCTGGGAGGAGGTCACCACAATTGTAAATCAATGTTGCGTTTCTGTTGTGCGCGCTCTCTCTCTTTCTCTCTCGCAGTGTCACTCTGTTTCTTTTCTTTTGACTTTTCTAAGATGACAGATGCTGAATATATACTCCCTATATGATGCTGTGGCTGTTTGTAGCTGGCTAAGAGGGATGTGAACTCATTAGTTTGCAGCTGTGTTAATCAAATCAGGTTGGGTTTCCATTACACGTGCCAAACCAATCCCCTTTGATCTAACATCAGATGTGACGGGACAGTCGATATAGAGATACATTTATGTGCTGATTGCAGATAGTTGCATTGAATAGTGGTTTTGTGGCCATTTATTGCATCGTTAATGTGCCTGACATTCTGGAAACCTGCCTATGAGGTTTTGGTGACGTGTGCGCACTGTCTGCTGGTCAGCCAAACTTCCCCTACACCGGCTGCGCTCTGCCTGCGCTGACAGTAGTCCTGGTTTCAGCTGGCGAGCTTTTAGCGCACCTTCGGCGAAGCCTTTTGGCACGAAACTGTCACTGCGCCAAGCTGGATCTGTCGACACCTCCCCCTGCTGCGCCGCCACACCCATCTCAGCACACCTCGGTCTACCAAACTACCAAACTGAATGCGTCTCGGATTGTGCTGCTCGAAACTAGCTCTGCGCAGGGTTCGCCACCCTGCACCACCCTGCGCTAAGCCAGGAAACCAGAGCCCCTTGTTTCAAATATGATTCTCATTTTGCTCATAGTTCTTTCTTTCATGCTACAGTTGTGTGCACCATCCACCTCCCTATCACTGCCAAGTCTTCACAGATTCATCACCCTCATCATCTTTGGAGAGTCATTGGCCACCACAATCACCACGACCACCACCAGTGTCTGAACTCTACCTCAGGAGTCCAAACGCCAAAGAATCTCTGTCAATTCACATTCATCACATCATCTGGCAATAAACAATCATCTTTACTTCATTCACCTGGTCTCTCCTGATTGAAATAAATCCACGGTATACATTTGTATACTACGCAATACCAAGCTGTTCTAAGATATATGGTAGTAGCGGCAGTGTTTTTTTTTCCTTGAGGGGAAATGGTTTTCTCTAAAGGTTCTATTTTTGGCTTTTACTAGCAGTTTAGTACATTATAATGATCAATGTATTATCACAGTGTAATCACCTTTTGAATTATCAAGGCTGCATTATCATCATGACAATATGACTCTTTACAGAGGAATTTTAAAGGAGACATATTCTGCTCATTTTCAGGTTCATGCTTGTATTTTGTCTACTAGAACAAGTTTACATGCTTTAATGTTCAAAAAACACTTTGTTTTCCTCATGCTGTCTGTGCTGGCAGATAGATAAATAGACACATTATGGATCTATCTATCTATCTATCTGAGTGTTGCAGGGAGAAAACATACCTTTGAAAAGGGGGTTCTCAAGTGTGGATGGAGATACTCAGAGGGGGGTTGAGGGTATATTATCCAAATGATCCTACACCTTACAAAAGAGAGGGAGCCAGATCTGAATGGCTTGTTGAATACTGTGTTTTCTGACTTTGGCAGTCAACAAAAAAACTGACTGTGTTTTCGTATATTTCACAGTTTATGGGTTAGAATGCACTTCAGATTTACAAATCTGTGCGCACAAGCACTGAAAAAAGTGAGTTTTTCCACAATATGTCCCCTGTTAAACCCAAAACTCCCCCAATTGGGGCACGTTGAGAGGAACTTTGCAAGCACAGTGTGAAACAATACACTGATCACGAAGAATATAGTGATGTTGCACAAATTTAACAGCAGAACCTGGGCTACACAGCTGTAAAAACCCTTTTAACATGCCCCAAACACAGCAACAATGAAATAAACAACAACAACAACAACAACTAACTCCAACAACTCCATACAGCACTGATATCCCGACCCACTCGGAATATTTCGGGCTCAAACTCGACCACACGTTATTCAGAACACACGCCATTCATCTCAAATGAAAACTGAAACTCCACTGTTTCCACACATATGCACCAAAGCACTCTAGCAACCTGATCTCACAGAAATACATGAAATGACCACGACCTCTTAACACCGCATTCCATGGTGGCAGCACGTAATGGGTTGAAATTACGTGCTGCCACCACGAAAACAATGCCAATGTAAAGTCAATTAGGGTCCTCTCCCGTGGTGGACACACGGATTCCCTGATTCAATCACGTCACGTCAACCTCGTTTTCCTCAATGATATATTTAACATTCCTGTATACATACAAAAACGCGGAAGTGTTCTTGATATTAAAACAGCAAATATATTCCTCTGTTATAATTTCCCACCAATAATAATAATATTGATAATAACGTGATAGTTCGGCTGTTCTAGATATTTGTTATAGCCTATTCAAATATTCAATCCCAAAAACGCCGTTTCTAGAGAACTTGCTAAAATATCTGAAATGAACCATCATGCTTACTTTTTCTTAACATATTTCATCTAGGTGCAGTGTCATTACTAGTTCAGCTTTACTAGACATTTGATATATTCAGTAGATGTATCTTTTTACGACCCTGTTTTACAACAAGCCGCAAAAAAACCTACCGTCCCAAAAACGCCGTTTTGAGAGTACTATCTAAAATAACTACGATTAGCCAATATCCTTGCTTTTTTTCTTAACACAGTTCATCTAGATGCAGTGTAATAACTACTTTGGCTTTACTAGATATTAGATTTATTCAGTATATCTATCTTTTTACAACCCTATTTTACAAGCCGCAAACAAACCTACTGTCCCAAAAACGCTGTTTCTGGTGTATTAGCTAAAATATCGAAAATTAGCTGACATCTTTACTTTTTCTTAACATAGTTCATCTAGGTGCAGTGTAATAACTAGTTCGGCTTTACTTGACATTGGATATATTCAGTAGATATATCTTTTTACAACCCTATTTAGAACCCTACTTTGCAAATCAGAAGAACTACAACTATGTTGCTGATATGTATCAAACTGCATGGCGCGGTCCCAGGAATTGTAGTTTTTTAAAAATCTAAGTGTTTTTCCCAGATTTGGAAGTGGTAAATACTGAATTGAGAGTACAGTGTGGACTTTAAGGGGATGGTAAACACACTTGTGTAATCAGATTTTAAATATCTAATTTCTAAATGGGTGAAAATTAATTTTATCCATATTTTATCCATATCTGACAGCACCCTCAGTTGTTGACTACACTCACATGATAGTTGAGATCAAGAGCTCTCTGTAACAGTTGGTCCCATGTCTGTACCCCCTTTAGTTGCTGAGTTATAAGCCCTCAAACATGCACTGATGTCAAGGTTCAAAGGTCAATGGCTGAAAGCAGGAGCCATGTAGAATCTTCATACTAACATATGTTACTCTCCAGGTTGAGACCTTTCCAATGATGTATTTGGTTTAGCTCTACGACAAAGTTTAGATTTTTTCATTTTTTGGACACAAGCCATGCCAGGTGTAGTTTCAGGGAGCACTTTGAAGGCCCAGTGTATAAAATGAGTTTTGTTTGTTTCTTTGTTTGTTTTTTTTCTTTTTTACTGTAGATAGTTACTAACATGAGTCATCGTCAGACAATACAATACTACTAAAAAGTAAACCAATAATAACAATAATGAAATAAGCAAAAATAATATTAAAATCATATTGAAATTTTAAAATCTATTTACAGAGTGGAATGGTAGCCTAATAGATAACTTAGATAATATTTATTACACTTTATTATTGCTTAGATACTATTTAGCCTATTATTGTATTTACTTTTAGCATGTTCTACTTTTGAGTAATTTCCGAGAAGTTATGATAAAAAAAATAAAAAATTACAGACTATAGGAGACAACCTCTTCAGTGTCTCACGTCAATTAATTAACACTATTTGTCGGCTTTTTATAATGCCTTTTTTTTTTTTTTTTTTTTGCTGCTGTCTCCAGTTGAGAGTGGTGATTTGCTAAATACATTCTACAATAATAATTAGATTAACATTTGGTCTATAATACTGTTGGCTATATTACGCATTTTAATTTAAAAAAAAACCGGAAGAATAAAAGAAATAAACACCGAAATAATTACTTAACGAAAATAACGAAAATATGCTTTGGTGTACTTTTACAGAGTTTTGCAATATGTATATAGCCTACCTGTATCAAAATGTATAATTTTCAGCAGCGGTTTGTGTGACAGCTGCCACGGTCAGAGGTATAACCAGCGGGGCAGCTGCTGGTTCTGTGGCGCTGGCTTGGGGTCCGCTCTCCCCTGGTGGAGTGGAGGGTGGCAGGGTTGCCAGGGGCAGATGGCTCCATGTGATGGTGTTTCCTCTCTGGTTCTTCCGTGCTCAGCCTTATTTTTATCTTCTTATTGATTTATTTATTTATTAGTGGCGTTTGGATTCAGTTACGGTAGACGGATGGCAATCTGAAATGGAATGAAGCCCACAGACAGCAGACAGCAGCTACAAAACAGTAGAGGAACATGCCCCATCCGCCCACAGTACAATGCTCTTAAAGCCCTACGCTATCAAAAGCTGGCAAAATACATTTAATTTATTTTATGGCCTTGACATTAACCTGTCATATTGTTGAGTTATCAAGGACACTTCCGTGTTTTTGTGTGTGTACACGAATGTTAAAGATATCATTGAGGAAAACGAGGTTGACGTGACGTGATTGAATCAGGGAATCCGTGTGTCCACCACGGGAGAGGACCCTAATTGACTTTACATTGGCATTGTTTTCGTGGTGGCAGCACGTAATTTCAACCCGTTACGTGCTGCCACCATGGAATGCGGTGTTAAGAGGTCGTGGTCATTTCACATATTTCTGTGAGATCTTACCTTGCTGTTTTTGCCGTGAAAAGCGCATTCTGCCATTGAATCATGCTTCTTACCGGATGTGGTCCGTCATTCAAATGAGTCCGGGCAGAAAAAAAGGTTCCGGGGGAAGCATAACAATGACAACTCACAGCTGCCGACATCGCCCCACAACGCGGTCTGCTGACTCTGTTTTTCTTATAGTGCTGTCAGTCTCATTTTGGTGGGTATAGTGTCATTCTATTGGCTCTAACAAATCAAATGAGGTGTCACTCTTAAATTGGCCAAGCCGTCACGGAGATACGGGCCGCCAAAGCTCAGAATAGAAACTCAGTTTCAAATGTAGTAGGTGTGTATTGGTGAGATTGGAGTGGGAAATAGAGGAAAAAAACGAAACGGACAGTTGTATGTGTATATCCTAAACATCATTAGGGATTTACAGAAACCAAAAATGAAAGATATAGGATTGTACATGACAAAAATCACATGCAAACGTGGTGCAATTTTGGAGAGCTCGCCTGAATTTTCTGTACTGAAACCTCTCTAATATTGTTCTGCTTCACTTTATCAGAATCAACCTTTGCAGAGTTAATGTTCACATATTGTACTATGATGTGATAGAGGTTTAGAGCTGCAGCTGCATCATTCCAAAGGGATACTCATCCTGAAAATGCTTTTTTTTTTTAGGCAAACCTCAAAATGTTTCATTTGTGCTGTGTGCCATCTTCATTTACTCTTGACATATAACACATATACTGATATTTCCACATCTTAACAAATCTCACAAGTGTTCCCTTTACCATGACACCAAAAGTATTCAAATAGACCTTGAGGTTGCAGAGATATTTCATGTCATTATGGGTATAAAATTTTCGAGCAGAGGCCTACAAATAGGTTTAGGGTTTTAAACTTAAGATAGAAGGAAAGGGAGCAGCCCAAAGAGACTTCTCTCATAGACTCTGTGTTGATGCACAATTCATTTAAGATAAGTATCAGATCTAATCAGACTAGTGCATCATTCCTGTTAGCTGCAAAACATGTCTGATCTCCTGACTTCTGAGCTCATCCATACCTTTTTGTTAGTGTGTGCATGCATAATGTGTGAAATGAGAGCTTGAGTGTTTGTGTCTTATCCCAGACTGCACTGGTGTGATGGATGGAGTGAGGAGTCTCTCCAGCTGGTGGTCATAATGAAGCTCCAGCTGGTGGTCATAATGAAGCTTTACCTCCAGTGTGTGTGTATGTGTGGATGGGGGGAGGGGTGTGTGTGTGTGTGACAGGACTAGATTATCCTTTACAAAGTTGTCCTCCAATATGAGGGCTGATTCTACCATGGGGAGACTCTCTCTCTGTCACTCTCACACTCTCTCT
The DNA here is from genome assembly GCF_011397635.1 of Epinephelus fuscoguttatus. Classification (NCBI taxonomy): domain Eukaryota; kingdom Metazoa; phylum Chordata; class Actinopteri; order Perciformes; family Serranidae; genus Epinephelus; species Epinephelus fuscoguttatus. The sequence goes on along the minus strand of NC_064754.1, from coordinate 47,609,535 downwards.
CTAACACCCTCTCTCTCTCTCTCTCTCTCTCTCTCTGTCTCTGACCACCGCCTTGGAGATGATAAATGTTGGAATCAGTGTAGCTCTCAGCTCCAGGGATACAACTTGGAGACACAGAGACCCAGTTTCTGCTTTTTAACTGAGAAAAGTGGAAGCTGGGGCCACAATGGAGCTGTGAGCAGAGATAAAGATGGGTGATGTGTGCAGGTGGTGGCCAGGCCCTGGAGACCAGGCTGGCTGATGTTGTTCAGAGCTTCTCTGTTAGTTGGATAGAAGTGTCCTGACCTGCCACCATGGATCCTGTGAACTGTTGCTGCTGCTGATGACAGGTGTTTTATCATTCTCATGATAACCTTACACATATGTCATGTCACTTTATATCTGGAGAGTCACTAATTTAATTCCCTTAATGAAAATACAGGTGAAATGAAACCTGAATAAATGAGAGGAGAAACACAGTGAATGCAAATACTTCCATACAGGGCTTAAAGAGTCACTAAATGGTTTGATGTGACTCATGCTTTGGCCTTCATGAAGTGCCTTTTCATCCACCTGTTTTTTATGCACATTTTAAATTTGTTTAGAAAAAGCCTGAGCAGAAACCGGAATTTGAAAAAAAAAAAGTAGGTGAACTAAGGTGAAGTTGTTGTATCGATAAAACAAAAAGCGATGAAGTGTAATGAAAACAGATAAGACAATAAATCATGACAGGCATGAAGCATGTGACACAAGTGTCCCCTGAAGTTTCCACTCCACTAAACGAACAAAAAAATGGTGGCAGACACAAGTATCTGAAATGCACGGATCATGGATGTATTATCAGAAACTCTCTTAAATACAGCACATCCATGATATGGACCAATGAGAAGACTATAACATTTCTCAAATTAATATAAAAAAGAAAACCAAAGAGGGATCAGAGCCAGTTCTTCTAATACCCTTTTTCCATACTGATGTGATGGCTTGGTTTGGTTTGGTTTGACTCTGCACGTCAGACGACAGATGTGTTTTTTAAAAAAAGCAGGAAAAACACAGACATTTCACAAGCAAGATGTATATAACGTGGACAAAGTGTCTCCTTCCGTCCCTTGGCCTCTCTGTTGATGCTCTGTGCATAAATGAAATTAATAGCCTAAATAAATGAAAATATTTAAATAATTTTCCAGGACTACATTCATTTGAAAGGCCATGGAAAACAGCTTTTTAACTCCCCCGCAAAGATTTTTAATTGTGTCAAACTACAATCAATTTTGGCCTAAAAACTTTATGTACAGCCCTGCATTTTATTTTTTACATTTTTAATTTACATGTTGTGCGGCTGCATATTTTCAAACATGGAAAAAAAGCTTCCTGTCTTTGTATTTTATTTTGATCACAGTCTTTTTTTAAGAAAGTGCTTGTGACATCTCAAATGTAGGAAAAGTAGAAAATACTGAGATATCTATTGTGTATCGTCATTCAGCCTGAAAAAACTGAGATATGAATATTTGTTCATATCAGCCAGCACTATTCTGTATGAATGATCAGAATTGTGCACTTCAGCATGAGTTCTAGTGCTCAGCAGAAAGGAACTAAATTCACAACTTAACTGATTTAACATATTCACATACATTCTTTTAAAATCAATTTCAATCAATTTTATTTATAAAGCCCAATATCACAAATCACAATTTGCCTCACAGGGCTTTACAGCATACGACATCCCTCTGTCCTTATGACCCTCGCAGCGGATAAGGAAAAACTCCCCAAAAAAACCCCTTTAACAGGGAAAAAAACGGTAGAAACCTCAGGAAGAGCAACTGAGGAGGGATCCCTCTTCCAGGATGGACAGACGTGCAATAGATGTCGTACAGAACAGATCAGCATAACAAATTAACAGTAATCCACATGACACAATGAGACACACACACAGAGAGAGAGAGAGAGAGAGAGAGAGAGATGCAGGTAATGACAGTAGCTTACAACAACATTGTTGAAAGCAATAATATTATAGTTATAGTTCTGGCTACTGTGGTACAATATGTTGAAAGTATATATTAGTATCTGATAGTATACAATAGTTATATGTGTATAATAACAGAAGTATGACTAATGACGGCAGCAGCAGCAGGAGGCATCTGGCAGGACCACGGCAGCAGCACAACCACACACGTCACGCTGTCCAGGCACCGCTGCGATATGAGTTAATCTGAGAGACAGTGGAGCACAAAGGCTCCGGAGAAGAAGCCGAGTTAGTGACATCCAGAATGGCCGAGTTAGCAAGATGCAGTAATAGAATACGAGAGAGAGAGAGAGAGAGAGAGAGAGAGAGAGAGAGAAGAAGAAGAGAAGGTGCCCGGTGTATTATAGGGGGGTCCTCCGGCAGACTAGGCCTAAGTCAGCCTAACTAGGGGCTGGTACAGGGCAAGCCTGAGCCAGCCCTAACTATAAGCTTTATCAAAGAGGAAAGTCTTAAGTCTAGTCTTAAATGTGAAGACGGTGTCTGCCTCCCGGACCGTAACAGGAAGATGATTCCACAGGAGAGGAGCCTGATAGCTGAAGGCTCTGGCTTTTGGAGACTTTAGGGACCACGAGTAACCCTGCGTTCTCAGAGCGCAGTGTTCTGGTGGGATAATAAGGCACTATGAGCTCTCTAAGATATGACGGAGCTTGACCATTTAGAGCTTTATAAGTTAACAGTAGGATTTTAAATTCAATTCTGGATTTTACAGGGAGCCAGTGCAGAGAAGCTAAAACAGGAGAAATATGATCTCGTTTCTTAGTTCCTGTTAGTACACGTGCTGCTGCATTCTGAATTAGCTGGAGAGTTTTTAAGGACTTACTAGAGCTACCTGATAACAGAGAGTTACAGTAATCCAGCCTAGAGGTAACAAAAGCGTGGACCAATTTTTCTGCATCTTTTCGGGTCAGGATAGGCCTAATTTTCGTAATAATAGATCAATAATGCTTTATTTGTCCATCTATCCACTTTGGCTTCTCAATATGGTTTTGATGTTTAATGACACAACATTTTAATATTGAATTAAGTCAGGGATATTTACAGGGTTCGTACACATTTTACTATTCAATTCAAGCACTTTATAAACCCTTTCAAGCATTTAAACTAAATTTCAAGCACTTTTCAGACCTCGAAAACACAGCATTAAAATTACAGCATTTTCAAAGATTTTAAGCACTTGTACGAACCCTGTATCAAGTGTAATGGTTAAATGACATGAACCACAATTTAAATGTCAGTCTATAGTTTATATGGATAACGTTTGTCACTTGACAGTACCCGTTTATTAACGGCTATATTAATTACCACGAACTATGCTAGCTATGTATGAACATTAATGTGGGTTAAAATAACAGGTTTAACGTTAACGTTACCTCCCCACAGCTCTCTCCCAGCCGGAGATAAACGAGCCGCCGGTGTCTGTCCGTTATGTTTCCGTGTCGTCTGTTAAGTTGTCTGTCCGTTATGTTTCTGTGTCATCTGTTTCAGTTGTCTGTTATGTTTTTGTGTTTTTCCCGGGCTTGAGCGGCAGGAGTCATGACGTCGTGACGCAACCAGGAAATCCTCCGTAAGCTAGACTGTCCCATTTAACAATGGGTGACGCATCCTTCGGAGGTGCCTCCGAAGGTCCAGCCTTCGGAGGTAGGCCGGGTCCTCTGAAGGATGCAGACCCTGAACTGGGACACAGCTATAGTGTCTCTTTGTTTCAGTGTCCATTGTTTTGGTTCAATGTCCTTGTTTCCTTTCCACATGCATTGTTATGGTTTCTCTTCTTTTCTAACTCTGTCACACTTTGTCGGTTTCAAAACACTTAAAACCAAATGAACATTATTTGTTCAGGTGCATCATTTCAGCATGTGCGCTATTACACAGCTACTATCCCATAGTGCAAATAAAATACGCTACACAAAATACAACTTTCATGTACAATTAATTCACTGAGCAACGTGCAGTACATTAACATACTTTCACTTTAAACTACTCTGTTATTAAAATGACTGATAGATGACTGTTCTCATGTCAAATCATTCAACACGTCACATAGGGAATGTTAATTAACTCAAAATACAGTATAAATCTGATTTAATCTCACAAGACTGAGAAGTTACCCTTTAAACTTTAACCAAGTACATTTCTCATTAAATGGGAAGATTCACATCTTATAAACATAATATAAACAGAATTAACTCTATTCAAAATGTCTGTCAGGTGTTCAGGCCTCTAGTATTGAAAATATGATTATACAATGCAGCGCAGCATTTTTCTAAAGGTGCCGCCATAAACAGCTCTGTTGCTGCGTTCATTTTGTACTCGGAGATTGGAAAATCCCAGTTCCCAGTCAGAAGTTTAAACTCAAACGCACCCTGAGGTCGGATTTTCAACTCGGAAACTCGGAGCAACTGCATCAACCCCGACTTACGAATTCATGATGGCTGCCGGTGTTTCGGATTTACTCGCGACCCTGTTAACTGGCGACCTTCAGCCGAATGCGTCTGTGGTTGTCGTAGTGACAACAGCTGTTTTCAACCAGGAAGAGAACACGCAGCTGTCCTCGCGAAGGCCTCTTTATTCAGTTTTTCGGAAGAATATCAAAACATAGCCGACCTGATCCGTCTTTGGACTCTTGGTGGAGGAACCTAGTCACGGACCGACACTCAGTCGCGGTTTGAATCACACTTGTTATGACGGAATGTTGAAAACAGGAAGAGGCCAAGTTGCTTTTCCTGTAAATCTAACTCCTGTTTCGAATAAATTTTCTAAATACAGTACAGGCCAAAAGTTTGGACACACCTTCTCATTCAATGCGTTTTCTTTATTTTCATGACTATTTATATTGTAGATTCTCACTGAAGGCATCAAAACTATGAATGAACACATGTGGAGTTATGTACTTAACAAAAAAAGGTGAAATAACTGAAAACATGTTTTATATTCTAGTTTCCTCAAAATAGCCACCCTTTGCTCTGATTACTGCTTAGCACACTCTTGGCATTCTCTCCATGAGCTTCAAGAGGTAGTCACCTGAAATGGTTTCCACTTCACAGGTGTGCCTTATCAGGGTTAATTAGTGGAATTTCTTGCTTTATCAATGGGGTTGGGACCATCAGTTGTGTTGTGCAGAAGTCAGGTTAATACACAGCCGACAGCCCTATTGGACAACTGTTAAAATTCATATTATGGCAAGAACTAATCAGCTAACTAAAGAAAACGAGTGGCCATCATTACTTTAAGAAATGAAGGTCAGTCAGTCCGAAAATTGCAAAACTTTAAATGTGTCCTCAAGTGGAGTCGCAAAACCATCAAGCGCTACAACGAAACTGGCACACATGAGGACCGACCCAGGAAAGGAAGACCAAGAGTCACCTCTGCTTCTGAGGATAAGTTCATCCGAGTCACCAGCCTCAGAAATCGCAAGTTAACAGCAGCTCAGATCAGAGACCAGATGAATGCCACACAGAGTTCCAGCAGCAGACCCATCTCTAGAACAACTGTTAAGAGGAGACTGCGCGAATCAGGCCTTCATGGTCAAATAGCTGCTAGGAAACCACTGCTAAGGAGAGGCAACAAGCAGAAGAGATTTGTTTGGGCCAAGAAACACAAGGAATGGACATTAGACCAGTGGAAATCTGTGCTTTGGTCTGATGAGTCCAAATTTGAGATCTTTGGTTCCAACCGCCGTGTCTTTGTGAGACGCAGAAAAGGTGAACGGATGGATTCACATGCCTGGTTCCCACTGTGAAGCATGGAGGAGGAGGTGTGATGGTGTGGGGGTGTTTTGCTGGTGACACTGTTGGGGATTTATTCAAAATTGAAGGCACACTGAACCAGCATGGCTACCACAGCATCCTGCAGCGACATGCCATCCCATCCGGTTTGCGTTTAGTTGGACGATCATTTATTTTTCAACAGGACAATGACCCCAAACACACCTCCAGGCTGTGTAAGGGCTATTTGACCAAGAAGGAGAGTGATGGAGTGCTGCTGCAGATGACCTGGCCTCCACAGTCACCGGACCTGAACCCAATCGAGATGGTTTGGGGTGAGCTGGACTGCAGAGTGAAGGCAAAGGGGCCAACAAGTGCTAAACACCTCTGGGAACTCCTTCAAGACTGTTGGAAAACCATTTCAGGTGACTACCTCTTGAAGCTCATGGAGAGAATGCCAAGAGTGTGCAAAGCAGTAATCAGAGCAAAGGGTGGCTATTTTGAAGAAACTAGAATATAAAACATGTTTTCAGTTATTTCACCTGTTTTTGTTAAGTACATAACTCCACATGTGTTCATTCATAGTTTTGATGCCTTCAGTGAGAATCTACAATGTAAATAGTCATGAAAATAAAGAAAACGCATTGAATGAGAAGGTGTGTCCAAACTTTTGGCCTGTACTGTAGGCCTACACAGTTTCGTCTCTGGTGCCTGCCTAAACAAACATGTGCCATATTAAAGAACCGTTCAGCCCTGTGAAACGTAAAAAAGAAAATTTTCACGGGATTCGAACCTGCTTCGTCATGGGAAAATAAATTAAGAGCGCACCACTAACGGGGTACACCATTATGACAACGCCACTTTATTGACAGATCCATTAAAAATCCGACAACATACAGCCAGCTATGTCTTCACATTGGGAAGTAGCTAGATCAACTTGTGACCACACTGTCCATGCACTGAGGAACATTTTACATTCTCACTGCTTTCCAATACAAAAACCAGAGGTTTTAAATCCACTTAATTCATAAACCTAACATTTATTGTTGTGCTACAGGTCGATAAAGCCAATATTCATATACTCACGTGGAAATACTTTATTTTAAATTAAGCAATAAAGCAGCAGCTGTATAAATCCAGTTAGGCCTACTTCATAAACGTAACGCAAGATAACGTCATGGTGTAGCCTTAGGCAACACTGAAAATCACATCTTTTATGTAAACCTAGAAATAACAATAAATACATTTGAGGGCGGTTCAGAAAAAACACACATGGTAGGCTATATGGTATACCAAACATGTACAGTGAAGAAACAAGTAAGATCCTGCAACATAACCACAACTCCTTTGGCCAAAAGGTCATATTTCCTTGAGATGACGCACAAGTAGATCTGATGTACTCATCTGGCTGTCATTCATGTAACTAAACTTGCATTCAATGTTCACCTTTTATTAATGTGGCTGTGCTTGTAGTTTCCAGCAGATCATTGTTTACTCGGTAGCATTGTGCTGGTAGGAAACATGACATCGGAACTAAGTGAAAGTGTCAAAAGTCAAGTTAATATTCTACGTAAATAGGGACTTTCTCAGATCATGGCAAGACCAAATGATCCGAAGAGTGCACTGCATGTGACTCCGGGTGAAGTTAGTTTGCCGTTGGATAATAGATAAACTAGAGCCTGAAACCCATTTATAAAGAGGTGTGCCTTATTAGGCCCACTTGGCAAAACCATTTTACATTGGTGTGGGGTGTCTGGGTCCAGTAATGGGGGTATTAGCCCTTCTCTTTGTTACTCACTATTTTCTGCCTATGAGAGGAAATCACTGTTGAACCCAAAATGAATATCCTTATATCCAACGTCAAACTAACTTCACCTCGGTACTCTAAAACGCTTTGTAGGAGTTAATGGACTTTCATACCACATAGCCTACAGCCTAGTGTTTGTCATATTTGTACGCTTTTAATCGCCTTAATGCTACAACATAAATAGATAATTTATCGAGAGATACATCTATTATACAGCTGCTGCTTTATTGCTTAATTTAAAATAAAGTATTTCCACGTGAGTACATGAATATTGGCTTTATCGACCTGTAGCACAACAATAAACGTTAGGTTTATGAATTAAGTGGATTTAAAACCGCTGGTTTTGTATTGGAAAGCAGTGAGAATGTAAAATGTTCCTCAGTGCATGGACAGTGTGGTCACAAGTTGATCTAGCTACTTCCCAATGTGAAGACATAGCTGGCTGTATGTTGTCGGATTTTTAATGGATCTGTCAATAAAGTGGCGTTGTCATAGTGGCGTACCCCGTTAATAGTGTGCTCTTAATTTATTTTCCCATGACGAAGTGGGTTCGAATCCCGTGAAAATTTTCTTTTTTACGTTTCACAGGGCTGAACGGTTCTTTAATATGGCACATGTTTATTTAGGCAGGCACCAGAGACGAAACTGTGTAGGCCTATTTAGAAAATTTATTCGAGATAGGAGTTAGATTTACAGGAAAAGCAACTTGGCCTCTTCCTGTTTTCAACATTCCGTCATAACAAGTGTGATTCAAACCGCGACTGAGTGTCGGTCCGTGACTGGGTTCCTCCACCAAGAGTCTAAAGACGGATCAGGTCAGCTATGTTTTGATATTCTTCCGAAAAACTGAATAAAGAGGCCTTCGCGAGGACAGCTGCGTGTTCTCTTCCTGGTTGAAAACAGCTGTTGTCACTACGACAACCACAGACGCATTCGGCTGAAGGTCGCCAGTTAACAGGGTCGCGAGTAAATCCGAAACACCGGTCACATACATAGTGAGTAAACACTCTGCTAAAATACTGTTTATAGCAATTCTATCTTATTTGTTTTACATTAGGGCAGCCATACCCATAGTACTGTTAAATTCTTATCCGTGGGCATGTTGCTATGCTGTCTGTATGTGCAAAATGCCACATAGAGCATTGTTATTAACTGATACTGCTAACAGTGGCTACGGCTAGCCCAACGGTAGAACGGTACCATCCATGTTTTTTTCCGACTTACCCACCGTTGTCAACTAGAATGCAAAAAACTGTTGTCAACTCGGAGTTGACGTCATTCCCACTTCTGACTTCCGACCTTCGAGTACAAAATGAACGCACCATGTACTCTCGCGCTTCTAACTCCATATTAAACACTCAATTATGTAAACAAACTCGTCACACTCGTGCTACATTAAATTTAGTTTTAGGAGGCACTTATTTTGTGATTTTCACAGTGTACTGACCTGAAAAACAGAGGTGAAATGTCCGGAGAAATGAAGACACGAACCATACGTTTCTCTTCCCATGTTTTCTCTGAGGGGAGGGGGGCCGTCCCTCACCTTAGGAACCTGGGTGCAACACCACCTATGCATAATTGGTTCCGCTCTTCTATATCCTCATTGACTGACGGCCTATTTCCACCAGATGCGTGTTGGTTGCGTCTCCACTCCGGCACGGCAGCAGAGCCGATAGGATTCAATTCTAGCCAATGTGTGTGTTTCCACCAGCTGCGGCTGTGCTGCGTTCCGGCTCTGTCACAGCTCCGGCAGTCCGGAGCCCTCCACAACAGATACGCAGGACTTCTATTTTTGCCGGACGCCAGAGCACATCCAGCAATTCAGCACAGAGCAGATCGTGCGGTGCAGGAAGTCGTGCACAGAAACACGATAAAACATCCGGTTAATTTTCAAAACAAAATACACAGTGTTCACGCAGATCAAATTTCCCTGCACTACACCTTGAAAACTACATAATGGGCAGAGGCAGGCCTGAAGTCAACAGGTCAGAGGTTTTCAGACGTCATTTCACCCCGTGAACACCATGGACGAGGAGATATTAATCACGGCAGTGCACCGAGATGTCTTCCGGCGGAGCTGCACCGCTCCGCACAGCAAATGCAGCCGGTGGGTATTGACGGACGGCGGAGCACGCAGCGGATAACCACCGCTGCCGTTCCGCAACGGACACGAATCCAGTGGAAATCCAGCGTGAGGCTTTGTCTCCTAACAAATGTGAAATAAATTGCTTTGGGTCTCAAACTCAATACTGGAATGTTTTGTTTGTTACAATTAGCAAAAAGAAAGTGATCAACAGTACTTTTTCTTTCTTTATTTTTTTATATACTTTATTAATCCCTGAGGGGAAATTAAATTTTTTCACTCTAGTTGTCAATTACACACAGGTCCAAAATACACACACATGCACAAACAGGACCTATACATGCACAAAGTGGAGATATGTCAGAGTGAGGGGGCTGCCTTGGTCAGGCGCCCTGAGCAGTTGGGAGGTTCGGTGCCTTGCTCAAGGGCACCTCGGCAGTGCCCAGGAGATGAACTGGTACCTCTCCAGCCACCAGTCCACGTTCCATATTTGGTCCAGACGGGGACTCGAACAGGCAATCCTCCAGTTCCTAACCCAAGTCCCTGTGGACTGAGCTACTGCCGCCCCCAAATTCAGAGTTCTCGCGATTTGAGTTCACAATTTGAATTTGCTCAGCGAGTCACTCTGGCAATCAGTAATGATGCTCATTACCTATGCCCATGAAACTGAGCTACACCAATCACATCAGTGTATCTGATATAGGTGGGCCAGAGGCGAGCTAAACAGATGATGACAGCACTGAGACGACGAAGTCCAGAATCAGTCAGTAAACACTGCAAGATGGCTACGGATGAACACCAGTTGTTTGAAACAGGCTTTGGCCGCTACAATGACCGAGTTAGACTTGGGGTTTTCTCTAAAAGAGGAGCAGAAGACAGCGCACGAATCTTTCCTTTGCAAGAAGGACGTTTTTGCTGTTTTGCCAACCGGATATGGCAAGAGTCTAATCTACCAGTTAGCTCCGCTGGTAGCTAAGCGTATTCATCACCCCGTGTATTGATCTGATTGGTCATAGTGTTATCCAATTGCGTGCAGTGATATTTACAAATGCATGCTTGGGTGCCCCTCGAGTTGGGCCATTTTCATTACTAATGGCCAGACCCTAAATCTTTCTAGATTGATTTCCAGGCTATTAATATGCAGCTGATAGACCATGAAAATGAAAGCTCTATAGTAAGTCTTCTTCAGGATGTACCGTGAACAGTGAAGTCTGCTGCTCTCAGTAAAACTATCAACATGTCAGCAAGCACACCAAAAGTAGTTATTAAAAATGACCAGCAGGTGTCGCACTGCATCAAAGTTGTCATCAAAAAACAAATATGAATGAATAGGCCTATGTTGACAGCCAGATGGGAAAAACAGATGTACATCTATGGAAAGGCATTTACTATAGGCTACTATCAGTTAGAGTTAAGCTGTCACAGGACTTTCCCCTCAGTTGTGGTCACATGGAGACACTTGATAATAATAATAATTGTGCAGACAGTTTAGAGATTCACACTACCTGCTATGGTGGAATAAAAAGAACCATCTAGTTTTCAGGTCTACTCTAGCAGACTGACTAGATCAGCAGGTTATGTTAACCCTAAATGAAACTCTGGGTTTTCAGCTCCAGAAAGAGAGGTAACTGAAGCCCGGTGTCAGTTACTATGGCAACTGAGTCTGTGAACCTAATCTGGTCAGGAGTAGATTTTCTTCAACAAACCCTGAGTTTTTCTCTGTCTCCTCCCTCTCACTGTTTCATTTCTTCATTCATTCAGTCTGTATCGAAGTGCATTAATTAGCGGAGCTTTTACTGTCTGCCACAATCTAAACCCTGGCTGGATATTAGTTTGTTACTCTGGACTATCTTAAATTAGGCTACTGATTTTATGCGCATCATTTCTTTGAACATGGTCTTTTGTCTTCACTTTCAAATAATACACAGAATTAATTCACTCTCAGCTCAGAATAAAAAATCTGTCCTTTTTATTGCAAGTGGAAGTTGTTTTTTTGTTGTTGTTTCGTTTTGTTTTATGTCTGTGCCTCTGTGTGCATGGATCAGACAGCTGTCAGTCTGCCAGAGCAGCGCCTGCACTGAAATGTTTATTGCAAATAATGTGTAATCTCAGTTCAGTCAGACAACTCTGGATTGAATTTAACATTTTTATTGAGCATAAATATTTGCATACTGAAGCAGAGCATGAATAGTTTTAGCATGGCTGAAGCAAGATTGGCGTCAGGCTCTATCTCAATTTATTCATTTCCTGAAAATGATCTGCATGACAGACATTACAGGAAATGAATAGCAGACCCCCAAACTGCAAGACCCCCAACAGTTTGAGATGCAGAGCCTGACGCTGCCCAATTATGAGAATGGTGAAGCATCTACCATAGAATCAGCCATGTCCGTCTATTTAAGCCTAATGCCCTTTATACACTGTGCGATTTTAGCAATCTTATAAGACCATTGCATGACACACTGTGCGCCGTGGATCTGATAAACTTTGGTACGACGTCAAGTTTGATGTGTGCAGATTGTATGATGGCCATTTACTACTGAATCACAGGTCACGACGTACGTCAATATGCAACGTCATCAGCGTGCACTGCATCAGTGTACGTCATCCATCTGCGCCACCATAATAAGAGAAAAACTGATCGATGAGCAAAACAAACACAAATGAAGAAGGAAGCACTTATTGTCGTGGCATTAATATGCATTGAAAAAAGTCTGAAGAAGAAGAGAAGGAGGAGGAGAATGTGGACGCGTTTGTGGCTCGGGAAAAGAGGCCAACTTGGGATGCCAGTTTTGCAGCGAGAGTTGGAGGTATGTATTTATTAGCATCCACTGGCATTTAGCAGTTAGTGTCAGGTAGAAAACCAGCAGAGTTTAGCTATATATCACATTTTTCACATCACTATATCACCGTTTAGACTAATCTGATGTTTGTAAAGTCTATAAACACAATGATTGAACGAACATCACTATTTCTGTGTGCATGTTTTGTAATTAATAACATGGTCATCGTAGATTAGCTGGGCTAACCGTTAGCTGTTAACGTTAGCTGTTAGCGGTGTCTGTAACTCAGTAACTCAATAAACGGTCTGTGAAAAAAAATATTTTTTTCCAGTGGATATGTTAGTTACAACATGATTGAGCTAGCAAAGCAGTTTTGTGTTGCTATGTGTGTTATTTATTCAGTTTTGGGAAATCACGATGTCTAGAAAGCATCAGTGGCTGCAGCTGACAGGGACAGCTAACAGCAGCAAAGCTAACATCAGGACGCCATCCGTTAAAAGCCTCCCGTTGTCGGATACGACATGAAACTACTCCAGTTAGCTCAATCATATTGTAACTAATATGATTGTTAGTGATTGAGATGACAACAATATTTCTGAACTGAACAGTGTCTTCATAGAGAGAGCTTGTGTTACTGCTAACGTATTAAAAGTTTGCTTGTTGTATTGTATAGACAGATGATCGAAGCAGCTTCAGAAGTTTTCTCCGCATGGATGTGGACCAGTTCAATGATCTGCTCCAACTGGTGGCTCCATACATTTCTAAAAACAACACCCAACTGAGACAGGCAATCAGGGTCAGAGAGAGACTGTCCATTACATTGAGATCTTTAGCAACAGGTAATAATGTTAATTTCATTATCAGGGTACTCAGAACACACACACACACACACACACACACACAAAATAATTTGTTACAATGAATCTCCATTTGACAGGAGAGTCGTTTTCCTCATTAAGTTTCCAGTACCGTACTGGAAGGAGCACTGTTGGTGTACTTGTAAAGGAGACCTGTAGGGTGTTGCACCATGTCCTCAAGAAGGATTACCTGAAGGTGAGATCTATTTTGAAGCAGCTAGAATGCAACATGTCAGACATAATTCTTACATTTGTAAAATGAAATAAATAAATAAATAATAAATCACATATACAAATAGATTGATGTTACTATAATGATTCTCCTCTGTCTGTTTTGTTCTATTTGTTTGAGTAGACACTAACTACTGAGGATGAGTGGAGAGAGGTGGACAGTGGCTTTCAGAACAAATGGCAGTTTCCCCACTGTCTCGGTGCCATTGATGGCAAACACAGCCATCCTTCCACCAAGCAACAGTGGGAGCACCTTCAGGAATTACAAGTCTCATTTCTCTGTAGTCCTGATGGCTGTGGTAGACGCTCATTACCGTTTTCTGTATGCTAATGTCGGTACTCAAGGCCGAGTGTCTGATGGAGGTGTTTATGCCCACTCAGACCTGAAACAGGCAATGGACAGCAACCTCTTAAATGTTCCTCCAGCTCAAAGTCTATGTGGCACAGATGTTGTCATGCCTTTCATGTTTGTCGCAGACTAGGCTTTTCCACTACACACACACTTAATGAAGCCGTACCCCTTCAGACATCTCGACCATGAGCAGCGCATCTACAATTATAGACTGTCAAGAGCTAGACGTGTGGTAGAGAATGCCTTTGGCATACTTGCCAACAGATGTTTTTTTTTTTTTTTACAGATTTCTTAAAGCCATTCTTCTAGACCCAGAGGCAGTGTCCTGGATAACCCTGGCTGCTCTGTCCCTGCACAACTACCTGCGAGCACAGGCCACAGACACCTACATCCCCCCTGCTCTGGTAGACATAGAGGATGACGACCATCACATCACCCCTGGAAGCTGGCGCAGTGACACCACCCTTCAGTCAGTGCTTGCTGGCAGAGATCGAAATGCTACGGAACAGCGTGACAGACTGAAAGACTACTTTTCCTCACCGGCAGGTTCTGTGTCTTGGCAGGAACAAATGCTCTAATGTAAAGGAAAAAGATGCTAAAAGTTGCTTAAAAAAGGATGCTATAAGTTGGCAGGAAAATTAAAAACCCTCCTTCATTTGAAACATGTATTGTTTGTATATACATTATTTACAATAAATGGAAGTAAATGAAACTGGAATGGTTGAAATCTTATTGTATGTTAGACAATTGAAGTGAGTTTGTCAAATAAAAAACTTGTATCTCTTTTGACATAAAGCCAGATATTTCAAAACTTAACTTGTCTTGGGAAAAAAAAGACATTAAAATTTGATATACGTATATACATCAAAACAAGCAACTTTTAAACAGCATATTGTAATGACTTTTTACTTGAAAAGATGTAAAAACAGTAGTATCATTGCAACTTTCGCATACAACTGTTAACTATTTATGGTTCTTCATGAAAGTTCAACAAGATTAAAACAGTCATGAAAATGAACATATTTGGCCAGGCAAGAACCCTGACATAACCATACCTTTATATCAAAACAGTAACAAGTTACATGAACTTAACATCTTTTTCTTTAAGAAAAAAAAATCCTATGTCAAAGTGCAATTATGAACATGTGCAAACAAAAATAAGTGATAGCAGCTTTGTTACTTATTAAAACACAACAGTTTTTAATAAGTCTCTTCACCTTGCTGATCTGAAGTGCCAGTCAGCATTCCCATGAAGCTACCAGGTGGATGAGGAGTGGCAGTGGCAGGAGGCTGGTGGTAAGGGAGGCAAGGCAAGGCAAGGCAAGTTTATTTGTAGAGCACAATTCGTACACAAAGTAATTCAAAGTGCTTTAAAGAACAAGAAAATGCATTAAAATCACAATACAAAATAAAAACATAAATAATCATTATTAAATGAACTTTAAAGGAGAAGAGTGCAAATAAGATCATTTCGGTCATATGCACAGTGAAAAAGAGCTGTTTTGAGCCTAGATTTGAACATTGTCAGAGTAGAGGCTTGTCTCACATCTTCAGAAAGACTGTTCCAGATTTTAGCTGCATAAAACTGGAATCCTGATTCCCCATGTTTAGTCCTGACTCTGGGCACCAGCAGGAGGCCAGTCCCTGAGGTCCTCAGAGTCCGAGATGGTTCATATGGCACTAACATGTCAGAGATGTACTTTGGTGCTAGGCCGTGGAGAGACTTGTACACAAGCAGAGCTGCTTTAAAGTCTATTCTCTGAGCCACAGGAAGCCAGTGTAGAGACCTGAGCACAGGACTAATGTGCTCGTACTTCCTGGTTCTGGTCAGGACCCGAGCAGCAGCATTCTGGATGTACTGCAGCTGTCTTACGTTTGGAGAGGCCAGTGAGCAGGCCGTTACAGTAGTCTAACCTACTAGAGACAAATGCATGGATAAGTCTCTCCAAGTCGGGTTTAGACACTATACCTTTGATTTTGGCAATGTTTTTTAGATGGTAAAAAGCTGCTGATGTTATTGATTTCATGTGGCTGTTAAAGTTCAAGTCTGAGTCCATTATTACCCCGAGATTTCTAACCTGATTTGTAGATTTTAGAGAGAGACTGGAGGTGTCTGCTGACACTTTCTTTGTTTTTGTGGACCAAATACGATCACTTCAGTCTTGTCTGAATTTAGATGGAGAAAGTTGTTTTACATCCACACACTGACCTGTTGGATGCAGTGACAGAGTGAATCCACTGGTCCATATTCACCTGCTGTCAGTGAGACATAGATCTGAGTGTCGTCTGCATAATTGTGGTAGGGCACATTATTACTTTGTATTAACTGGCCTAAAGGCAGCATGTAGACATTGAACAGAAGGGGTCCCAGGATTGACCCTTGAGGCACCCCACAGGTCAAGGCCATGTGGTCTGAGACACAGTTACTAATTTCAACAAAGTACTTCCTGTCTTCTAGATAGGACTTCAACCAATTTAGGGCAGTGCCAGAGATGCCCACCCAGTCCTCTAGTTTCTGTGAAAGGATCTCATGATCGACAGTGTCAAAAGCAGCACTCAGATCTAGCAGGACTAAAACTGAGACTTTGCCTGCGTCAGTGTTCAGGCGGATGTCATTTGTCACCTTAATAAGAGCGGTCTCAGTGCTGTGATGGGGTCTAAAACCTGATTGGAAAACATCAAAGGAGTTGTTCTTTAGGAGAAAGTCGGTAAGCTGTTGGTAAACAACTTTCTCAAGGACTTTGCCTAAAAACGGCAGATTTGAAATGGGCCGGTAGTTGTTCAGTACTGTGGCATCAAGACTGCTCTTCTTTAGGAGAGGCTTTATGACCGCAGTTTTCAAGGCCTTTGGGAATGTTCCAGATTGTAGTGACATGTTAACTATGTGAGCAAGTGGTGGTAACAAACTGCTCAGCACAGACTTTAGAAATCTAGTGGGTAACACATCGAGGCAGCATGTAGATGAACTCAGACTGGTGATGATCTCTTGGACAGTTTTGCCAGTTACAGGTGCAAAATGAGTCAGCTCTAAGTGTCTAGGTGGCTGCAGGGTTGTTATTGGTGTTGTGGTTGATGGCATTTTTAATGGTCTGAACCTTGTCACAAAAGAATACTGCAAACTCATTACACTTAGATGTGGAGATCAGTTCCAACGGCAGTTGAGCTGGAGGGTTTGTTAATATGTTCACTGTTGCAAATAAAACACGCTAGTTGTTACTGCAGTTTCCAATAATTTCAGAAAAGTACCTCTCCCTCGTTCTACGTAAGATCCGGTTGAACACGTACAACTTTTCTTTATAAATTTCATAATGAACATGAAGCTTCGACTTGCGCCATTTCCGCTCGGCCTTCCAGCACTCCCTTTTCTGTGCCCTGACCGAGTCGTCATTCCTCCATGGTGCCTTCTGCTTATTTTTAACCATTTTAACCTTCACAGGGGCAGTGGTGTCCAGAACATTCAAAACACTCAAAGTAACAGAGTTCAACAAATCATCAATATTAGAACATGAGGCATTTTCAAAGTTTATCATTTCCATGAACAGAGCACCTGTGCTGTTATTTATGTGTCTCCTCCGAACAACTGCAGGACCAGCCGGTGGTTTGGGAGAAACAGACAGGTCAAAGAAGACACAGAAATGATCAGACAGAGCAACATCAACCACATTGACGTTTGAAATATTAACCCCCTTTGTGATGAGCAGGTCCAGAGTGTGCTGTGCTCTGCTGTAGGTGGGCTCACACACATGCTGAGTCAGGCCAAAGGTTTCAAGGACAGCACTGAGCTCTTTAGCATTTCTGTCACAGACATTATCCACATGTACATTAAAATCACCTGTAATGACCAAACCATCAAAGTCTGTGCATACAATTGAAAGCATCCTGGTAAAATCATCAATAAAACTTTGACGCACTGGGAGAAAGCTTCGGTGTGGTGTAGCAAGTTGTTGTGTGAATGAGTGATATGTTGGCTGTTGGGTTTTGCACATGCTTCTCTCCTGTGCATCGTACAAAATTCTGGAAATTGACCGCCTTGCTTGCATCTTCTCAGCTGGATCGTTGATGTGCCGCATCTCACTAGCTACATGTTTACCAAATATGTCGCCAGAATCCTCACTGCTGGTGACAGAATTATTTGCTACAACTTGTTTGAGGATTTCAATTAACCAGTGGGGGCGAAGATGAACGGGACACTGGGCGGGTTGGTGTGTCCTGCGCTGGGGATAGCAATGAAACATCCTCAGGGTCATCATTCTCCTGAAGGTCTTGTTCAGCACTGTTGTCAGTCACTTCAGATGCTGAAAGTTGATCTAGCTGAATGAAGGGTAAAACATAGATTGTGTGAAACTTTGCATTAAATGTTATTGTGCATTTATCATACCTGTTAAAAGACAGCTATACCCATGTTAAACCTGTTTTGCACTGAGATTTATGTACTGTTGGAGACATTTTCGGCCACTAGGGGTCACTTCTTACTCTTAATTAGGCCACAACTATTACTATTTCAGCAAATGGAATGATTTTGGTGAGTAACCTTAATTTTACAATTATTTTGAAAATAGGATTTAAAAAGTTTCAACAGGTCAATAATACACTGCATGAAACACTACCCTAATATGTAGTTAGCGCCAAAAACGTTGACTACATCACAACTGCTGTAAAAATATTTATCTGGCATATTCATCTGATATATTTTTACAACAGTTGTTTTTAGTGGATCTTTTCAGCCACCACCAACACATTAGGGTAGTGTTTTTTAACGGTCCACAAGGATTAAAATGATTTAACTGATTTACATGCTAAATGGTGCAGCATTTCATGTAAACACACCCCACTCACATGAAGTAACAAGATAGTTATGCCATGCAATAGTCGAGCTGTTAACTTGTAATACATTCAGTCTGATGATGAAGGAATACACAGTGGGAATGTGGATCAGTATTATTTCATGAATTTACAGGTGCAAACACACCTCCAAAGGTCTGAAGGCCTGGTGTGGCAATACATGAGATTTCAGAAACACAAGATGTTTCAGAATCCACTTCTGTCTTGGAGTCATATCTTTGGCCCCACTCCCACTTGCTTTGGGGTGCAGGAGCTTCCCGTACTGGGTACGCAGGGAAGCTGCCGCGTTAGAACTTCCCCAACTGTGAAGCATAACACAGAGGGTCACATTATTAATTTATTTAAGTTTTGTGGGCACTATTGCGGTCGGTATGTGTGTGTGTGCGTGCGTGCGTGCGTGCGTGCGTGTGTGTGTGTGTGTGTTGTGTTGTGTTTGCTAGCTGCTAGCTTGCTCACCTGGAAGTTGTAGTTCCTCCGCAATTTCCTTCCATGCAGCGTCTTTTTTCACACGGTCATGATAGCAGCTGGAGGAAACATCAAATAGACAAGGCTTCTGCTGCCACAGCTCCACCAAACTTTCCACAGACCTCTTTTTGCGCGTTTTGCTTCCATGGCAAGCGATTATTTGTTTGGGTTTAGCGCTGGTGTCGCGGTGACCATTGCGTCATTTCCTGCTGCATTTCTATTGGTTGATTAGTAGACATAGGTCGTAGCAGCTGTCACACTGTGTACATGGCTAAAGTTTCCAGCTGAACCGAGAGGCTTTTACCATATAGGTTAAAAAGGAATGATACACAGTGCGCCCAAATTCACACCTGTTCGTTCCTCTCCATGGATTTTCTCCGCGACCGTTGGCGAGAAGCCATGCATATCACGTGAAACAGCGGAACCGCAGCTTTGTCGGACACTTGTCGGTAGTCCAATGTTTTCACAGCGAAAAAAAAAATGATAAAGTTACACTAAAATTATGTATAGTTGAGCTTTCATACAGCTTTGCACACACATTACTCTTGGATGGATTAATCGTGAATGCAGGCTTGCACAGAAATGCCACGCATATCACATGAAAGCGCAGGAGCAGAGCTTTCCAGTGATACCACACACATCATTGTGCTGTCATCCCGTCACGCTATACATACAGATCAATTAGAAAATAAAAACCTGACGAATTTCTTTACAATCCATTATACAGGTCTTGTTATCAGTCACTTCATATAGTGAGGAATATCGTATCTTACCACGTCTTAGGCTTGTGTGTGTTTCTCCCTGTCTATCCACATTTGTAGTTCAGCTTTCAAGATGCAAATATCTCCATATTGTCCAGTTGACACTCCATCAAACTTTGTATGACAAGACCAGCCACTTCACCTTTGCGCACCCAGACAACTGAGGCCTAATGCATGCATAACAGGGCAGTAGTCACCATATACATTGAGGGGGACATGTGTACCCCCAATGCCCAAAATGTTCCCCCAGTATATAACTGAAACTGAAAAACAACAACAAAAAATGTTCAGGTCAGGTCAAAGAGCAGTGATACTATGTGATGTGCATTGTATT
The DNA here is from genome assembly GCF_011397635.1 of Epinephelus fuscoguttatus. Taxonomy (NCBI): domain Eukaryota; kingdom Metazoa; phylum Chordata; class Actinopteri; order Perciformes; family Serranidae; genus Epinephelus; species Epinephelus fuscoguttatus. The sequence continues at coordinate 47,589,317 of NC_064754.1, read as the reverse complement.
AAGTTGTAGGATATGCCTGCATTTATTTCTTTAATCTGACAATGACTCAGTGAATACCTTACTCAGTTTTATTTGATTAATGGTAAAACAGGTATTTGTGTGGGCAAACTGATGAAAATTAGTCTGTTGATGACCACAGTGGATTGTTCAGTCATTGCAGAGCCAAATTAATTCAAATTTACCCATTGAACGGGTCACCTCAGCCATCATCACGACAATTGCCCCCCCTGAGAAATTTGGCAGGAGCCGCCACTGGTGCTGTGGAAGGTGCAGATTGGGTTTCACCTGCACAGCACTGTGCACTTGCAAATGTGAGTAGAACTAACAACTTTAACGAAATGCACCGTGAAAAAAACTAAAATAAAAATTAAAAAAGAGAGAAAAAAATGAATAATAAAAAAAATAAAGCTGTTTCAGGCAAAGTAACATCCCTATAAAAAATTTTGACCACAAAAATCTGGGTTTAGACCATGAACAGTTTGATTCATGATGGCCATCTTGAAAAATGGTCGCCATCTTGAATTTTTGAGTGGCCAGCACCTTTTTCTAAAAGCGTGGCCCTTAGAGAGTATTTGTACCAAATTTATGCTTGTGTCACAAAGTGAACGATTTTTTCAGTTATCTGCTGCACTAAAAGGACAGAAAGCAGAATTAGTTTTTGCAATCACCACAGGTGTTCCTTTATTCATCCTATCTGTCTTAGAATGTTTTAAATTAACAGTGAAATAATTAGATTCTAATATTAAATCAGAAAAACAGAGGTTGTGCAGAGGGTTGAAAGAAAGAGACCAAGTGGTGAACTTCCAACACCTCATGAAACCATAAAAAGCCATTAAAAGAACAGCTTCCAACATTTTGTTAACACCAGGAGTGAACAGCCTGGATCTTAACTTTGAAATCATTCTGTGCACCAAGGAGATAGTGAGAGGTAAGCGTTTATCATTGCCTGGAGATCGCTCTTTTATGAGGCCACTGAGAAGCAGGCGAATGCTGTGATGCGTTAACAGGCTACATACTGAAGGATCTTGACAACGAAGATGAAACTGAATGCCGGCTATCATGGCTTTAATGGAGAGAGGCTGCAACTTACGGGACTATAAATGTGCAAACGAAGGGAATATTGACTGGCAAGGGTGGGCAAGTAAAACGAGCAAAGAAAGAGGAGGAAAAACCACCAAGCAGAATCATAAGTTTTTATTTTATTTATATTCCTAATGCGACACAATTTCTCTTCAGGGAGAGAGGCTTGCATTAGTACATTGTCTAACATGATACCTAAAAACTTGATGCGCGTACTGGGACCGACAGTTTTTTCTTCGGATAGTGTCACGATTCAAATGATTAAATCTGCCCTGCAGATTTAATCATTTGAATCGTGTTGTAAACCGTAGCATAGAACAGAGAAAATGGAGGACAGGGGTTCAGCCGATGACGTTGAGGGTTCCCCGCCCGGAGGGAAAGCGGAAGTGGAGCCTGCTGCGGTGGATTCAAGCACAATGAGACGATTATTCACACTCATTAAGGAGGATTTAATATCGGACAGAGCCGAGTGGAAGACAATTTCCCCTTCTTCCGGGGAGTGTAAGTGGACTTCGCCGCGCGTTTTTTGGCAGGGGCTTTTCTCTTCTTGCTTTTCATGGTGTGGCCCTCTGGCTCTGGATCTTCAATCGCACCGGGAACGTGCTGTACAAGAAACTCGAACAGCCTCAAGCATGTTGATCATGGGCCAGTTGCCTAGTTGCTTGCGAACCAGGCGAGAGCTGCGACGCGGAGCTGCGGGAAGGGCTCCCTGATCCCCAGAAGGAGAAGGGGCTTCGTTGTCAGTGTCTGGGATTTCTGGCTGTCCTTCCAACAACCCGCCTTCGCTTCCTGACTCGGATGAGACGGAGGACATGATGGAAAGGATTAGAGGCCCCAGTAACGTCAAGATAAAAAACTTCATGAGCAGCACACAGCAGCGGCGGTAACAGCGAGAGCAGCAAGGAATGATCAGGTAAGCAGAGGGGGTTTGAATAGCCCGCCCTATCAGCTGAGGAGAGCATGTGGCTGATCAGCTGATCAGGATTGCGCACTTGAGTTGTCTGCCTGAACTAGCTCCGCAGGCTTCGCATCGTTTAAAATTAAAAAAATCTTTGTGAAGCTTTAGACAGGATCAATGAAGAATGATATCTATCGATGTGATTGGTCGCACTGATGGAACATAATTCATATAGTCTAACATTGGAGATTATTAATATTTGTGAGTGAGCAGGATCGTGGTGCAGCTGCAGAATGTAGCTTGAAAGTGAGTTTCTTTAATAGTCTGAACGTGTTTTAAAAGCATTGGACAGTTTATCAGATTCCAAGAAACGCTGTGTTGTATATGACATGCAGCATTTTCTGCATGTAGCATTGTGCTGTACTGTATATAGCATGTATCATAGGCTACATACTATCCCCTATTCATTTGTACATACTTTCCCTTTTATTAATACTTTTCTCACATCATGTGTATATTTTTACTCAAATGGTTTTGATTTTATTCTTCTCTTATTTTTATATTTGCACTGTGTGTCAATGCCTGGGTTCAATAAAGGACATCTTAATCTTACCACTTAGCACAATTTTGTCTGTAGCTGCTATTCACCCATACCCTACCTGATGTGGTTGTGATATTCACAGAAGAAATAATATCTAGGTATGTGTATGAAATAAAGTTGATTTGGCTCTCTGTATCTGTCTGTGTTCAAATACATGTTCAAATGTACAACTGACACAAAAATGCAATTGTTTTTTTAATGCAAAACATTTGGTGAATCACCAATAACAATAATAACAAAAATATTCAAACATACAATAATATACAACAATATAACAATAACAGAACTTGGAACTTGTAATTGAACTTTTTATGGAAGGGACTTCAAAAAGGCCAGTGCTGTGGACAGCCCAGCAACCTCCGTGTACAACGGATCCTCGTCCCGGCTCTTCAGGCACGTGGAGGATGTGCTCCTCCACTCCTCAACACAGAGACGACATCCCACCAGGCTCTGGCAGCAGGAGGAAAACATCGAGTCATGGTATCTTAAAAGAAGACATAGAAATGAAAAATGTGTTTAAAAAATTAATAATTACGAATATGTACCGTGGGCGGCATGGTGGTGTGGTGGTTAGCACTCTCGCCTCACAGCAAGAGGGTTGCCGGTTCGATCCCGGGCGTGGGAGCCCTTCTGTGCGGAGTTTGCATGTTCTCCCCGTGTCAACGTGGGTTCTCTCCGGGCCGTAGGTGTGAGCGTGAGTGGTTGTTTGTCTCTATGTGTCAGCCCTGCGATAGTCTGGCGACCTGTCCAGGGTGTACCCTGCCTCTCGCCCGATGTCAGCTGGGATAGGCTCCAGCCCCCCCGCGACCCTCAAGAGGATGAAGCGGTTAGAAGATGAATGAATGAATGAATATGTACTGTATTTCTGAAAAGTACACTCAGAACAGAGATACACACTGTTTGTTCAGAATCCACATCAGAAAGGGTTGTTTTATGTGAAAATCAGGTACTGAGATCATAACTAAATGTGGACAGGTTTACATTTTGCAACTAGATTGCATTGAGAGTCAAATGTAAAAAAAACATTTGAAGGTTAAAAGGTCAGAATTTTAACACACAGTAAGCAGCGTTATTACCAAGGAGTCTGAAAAAGTCATTATGTTGTTGCATGATAATGCAAGTGTGTCTTCAGTTGTTTTGATTTTTATTCATCTATATTTAGTCAATTTATTATATGATCACTGTATTAATAGTGAAATAGTGAAATAGTGAGAAATAGTAATCATATTATTTTCCAGACAACTGTTCCAACAAGAACTCTCGATTATTTCTGTGTTACATTGAGCAATATTCAAACAGAGGACAAAATGAAAACAATATCTCTGCAAATCAAGCAGGCAAATGCCTTTGCATAGGCACAATCTCACAACTCGCAGCCACTATGTTATTAATTTTTTAGGTGACCTCATCAAGGCTGTGGGATGCCTCAAGAAGGTCTTCCACCTGGTCCCTCAACGTGCTGACACCGTTGCCAGAGTGCTCATTTCTGCATTTGGAACATTTTGTAATTAGTTAGCAGATCAAGGAATTTCGGGCATTTAAGAGAGACTGCTATATGAAGAAATTTAGCAGTGTTTGCAGATACTGTACATATTGCATAGTAAATAGAATGTTCCTAAATAAATAACAGCATGTTGAAAAACATTTTAGATTTTCTTGAGCTTGTATGAAAAATCAACTTGAGAGAATGTGTGGAGCTCTCGTTAAAGTTTATGCCAAAAAGGTTTATGAAAACAAACATTTTGGAGGCAGAATGAATTGGCAACACAGATGGAGAATTTAAGCCAGTGAGAGCTGCTACACAGTCATGTCATGCTATATTTTCATTATATAGAAGGGAACTTCCCCAAGGGATCCATAAAGTATATCTATGTATCTGTCTGTCTGACTGTCATAAAAGTGGAACATTGCAGGGAGATGTACAAGTGCAAGCCTGAATGATTTTTGTTGTGTGCCATTTGTGAACATGAGTTTACAAGAATGAGATTGCTGATGTGCTGACGTATTGCGGTAAGCGAGTTGTGTCATTTCCGGTGTTTCTGTGACAGCGTCTCTGTACTGCTCGTACTGCTCTGGTGAATTCTACTAGCCTGCTCTCTGCTTTCTCGCTTCAGTTGCTTTAACGTCTACTCCAAGTATCACAGACGTGATATCAACTAGACTTGGACGTCCACAGACGTTGCTTGCTCAGTGGGTTTATACAAACGGTGTCTGTCCCCCGACCACCTAAATTATTTAAATCTAAAATTAAACAAAGAGGAGTTGTGCATAACAACCTCATAAAAATTAAAACCTCTTCTGTGACAGAAAGACAAAACAGGAGAATTAAATGCGGACTGTTAAATATCAGGTCTCTATCGTCTAAAGCAGTGTTAGTAAACGAATTAATATCAAATAATCATATTGATTTACTCAGTCTGACTGAAACCTGGCTGTGTCAAGATGAATATGTTAATCTAAATGAGTCCACTCCTCCCAGTCACAATAATACCCACATTCCTCGAGGCAACGACCGAGGAGGGGGAGTTGCAGCCATTTTTAACTCTAGCCTGTTAATCAGCCCTAAACCTAAACTAGATTATAATTCATTTGAAAGCCTCGTTCTTAGTCTTTTACATCCGACCTGGAAAACCTCGCAGCCACTTTTATTTGTTATAGTGTACCGTGCTCCTGGCCCGTATTCTGAATTTGTATCTGAACTCTCAGAGTTTTTATCCAGTCTAGTTCTTAAATCAGATAAAGTTATTATTGTAGGCGATTTTAACATTCATGTCTACGTTGATAATGACTCCCTGGCTACCGCGTTTATCTCATTATTAGACTCCACTGGCTTCAGTCAGGGTGTACATGAACCCACTCATTGTTTTAACCATACCCTCGATCTAGTTCTGACATATGGAATTGAAATTGATAACCTAACAGTCTTTCCACAGAATCCCTCGCTATCGGATCATTATTTGATTACTTTTGATTTCTTTTTACTCGATTACACGCCACTCAGCAACAGTTACTATACTAGATGTTTATCAGATAGTGCTGTCGAAAAATTTAAGGAAATGATTCCTCCGTCGTTAAATTAAATACCAAGTCCCTCAGTAACAGAGGTTTCCCGTACCGATTTTAACCTCTCCCGAATTGATCATTTTGTTGATAGCGCCGTAGGCTCGCTGTGAACAACACTCCACTCTGTAGCTCCTCTTAAAAAGAAGTTAACAAAGCAAAGAAAGTTTGCTCCTTGGTATAACTCTCAAACCCGTAAGTTAAAACAAATATTGCGAAAGTTTGAAAGGAATTGGCGATTAACCAATCTGGACGAATCTTGTTTAATCTGGACAGACAGTCTCAAAACTTATAAGAGGGGCCTCCGCAATGCCAGAGCAAACTATTACTCAGCATTACTAGAAGACAAAAGAACAACCCCAGGTTTCTTTTCAGCACTGTAGCCAGGCTGATTGAGAGTCAGAGCTCTATTGAGCCTTGTATTCCTTTAGCCCTTAGCAGTAATGATTTTATGAGCTATTGTAATAACAAAATTCTAACTATTAGAGGCAAAATTCATGACCTCCTGTCCTCAGATAGTACCTATCTAACCTCAAACACAGCTGTAAGACCTAATATATATTTAGATTGCTTCTCCCAGATTTCTCGTCAAGAATTGACTGCAGTGATTTCTTCATCTAAATCATCAACGTGTCTCTTAGACCCCATCCCAACTAGGATACTTAAGGAAGTCTTACCTTTGGTTAACACTCATATATTAGATATGATCAATATATCCTTATTAACAGGCTATGTACCACAGTCTTTTAAGGTAGCTGTAATTAAACCTCTCCTAAAAAAGCCCACCCTGGATCCAGAGGTGTTAGCCAACTATAGACCAATATCTAATCTTCCCTTTATGTCAAAGATCCTTGAGAAAGTAGTCGCAGACCAGCTGTGTGATTTTCTCCATGATAATAATTTATTTGAGGAATTTCAGTCAGGATTTAGAGTGCATCATAGCGCTGAGACAGCACTAGTTAAAATTACAAATGACCTTCTGATTGCTTCAGACAAAGGACTTGTCTCTGTACTTGTTTTATTAGATCTTAGTGCAGCGTTTGACACTATTGACCATCAAATTCTGCTACAGAGACTGGAACACTTAATTGGCCTAAAAGGTTCTGCACTGAGCTGGTTTAAATCTTATTTATCTGATCGTTTTCAGTTTGTTGACGTTCATAATGAATCATCCTTATGTACTAAGGTTTGTTTTGGAGTTCCGTAAGGTTCTGTGCTCGGACCAATCCTATTTACTCTATATATGCTTCCTTTAGGTAACATCTTTAGAAATCACCCTATATATTTCCAATGTTATGCGAATGATACACAGTTGTATTTATCGATGAAGCCAGAAGAAAGTAATCAATTAACTAAACTCCATAACTGCCTTAAAAACATAAAAACCTGGATAAGCACCAATTTCCTGATGTTAAATTCAGACAAAACTGAAATTATTGTTCTTGGCCCCAAACAACTCAGAGACTCTTTATCTGATGACATAGTTTCTCTAGATGGCATTGCTCTGGCCTCTAGCACTACCGTAAGAAACCTCGGAGTAATATTTGATCAAGATTTGTCTTTTAATTCTCATTTAAAACAAACCTCACGGACTGCATTTCTTCATCTGCGTAATATCGCGAAAATTAGGCCTATCCTGACCCGAAAAGATGCAGAAAAATTGGTCCACGCTTTTGTTACCTCAAGGCTGGATTACTGTAACTCTCTATTATCAGGTAGCTCTAGTAAGTCCTTAAAAACTCTCCAGCTAATTCAGAATGCAGCAGCACGTGTACTAACAGGAACTAAGAAACGTGATCATATCTCTCCTGTTTTAGCTTCTCTGCACTGGCTCCCTGTAAAATCCAGAATTGAATTTAAAATCCTACTGTTAACTTATAAAGCTCTAAATGGTCAAGCTCCGTCATATCTTAGAGAGCTCATAGTGCCATATTATCCCACCAGAACACTGCGCTCTGAGAACGCAGGGTTACTCGTGGTCCCTAAAGTCTCCAAAAGTAGATCAGGAGCCAGAGCCTTCAGCTATCAGGCTCCTCTCCTGTGGAATCATCTTCCTGTTGCAGTCCAGGAGGCAGACACCGTCTCCACATTTAAGACTAGACTTAAGACTTTCCTCTTTGATAAAGCTTATAGTTAGGGCTGGCTCAGGCTTGCCCTGTACCAGCCCCTAGTTAGGCTGATTTAGGCCTAGCCTGCTGGAGGACCCCCCTATAATACACCGGGCAACTTCTCTCCTTCTCTCTCTCTCTCTCTCTGTCTCGTATCCTATTCCTGCATCTTGCTAACTCGACCATTCTGGATGTCACTAACTCGGCTTCTTCTCCAGAGCCTTTGTGCTCCACTGTCTCTCAGATTAACTCATATCACAGCGGTGCCTGAATAGCGTGACGTGTGTGTTTGTGCTGCTGACATGGTATACTGCTAGATACTAATACATACTTTCAACATATTGTACCACAGTAGCCAGAACTATAACGATAATATTATTACTTTTATTAATGTTGTTGTAAGCTGTTGTCATTACCGTCTGTCCTGCATCTCTCTCTCTCTCTCTCTCTCTCTCTCTCTCTCTCTCTCTCTCTGTCTCTGTCTCTGTCTCTGTCTTACTGTGTCATACGGATTACTGTTAATTTATTATGTTGATCTGTTCTATACGACATCTAATGCACGTCTGTCCATCCTGGAAGATGGATCCCTCCTCAGTTGCTCTTCCTGAGGTTTCTACCATTTTTTTCCCCTATTAAAGGGAGTTTTTCTTATCCGCTGTGAGGGTCCTAAGGACAGAGGGATGTCATATGCTGTAAAGCCCTGTGAGGCAAATTGTGATTTGTGATATTGGGCTCTATAAATAAAATTGATTGATTGATTGATTAAAAGTGTGAGCGGATTTAAAACTCAAAAAACATCATGTATGCTCATCTGTAGCCTGTGGAGCAGGAAATCAATAATATGAATTTTTAATATTTAATTTATTTATTCTGACCCATGCACCTCGTAGTGACCACAGTCAGTGAGGTCGAGGGAGCTGAAGCACCCGTTGTTGGGATGCGGGGTGTGTTCTCTCTGTTCCCCTCCCTGCTTGTTTTGGTTTTTGTCTTCCCTGTCTGTTACTGGCTGGGCGTGGCTGACCTACTTCTACCTCGACCTGAGTTGCATCTGTGCTGCATCTTCTCATCCACCACCTGAACTGGATCACTGCTGATTGCCACTCACCTCTGCTGCAGCACAAATACCTGGTGTCATTCTCCACTCAGTTCGTTGATTATCCTCCAGCGATAACCAGCTTGGCCTTTTTTTGCTGTGTTTTTGGAACTTGTACTTTCAATCTTTGTACTTTCAACCTGATTTTTGCTGACCTGTGTCTCTCTTTCTTTGTCCTGCCATACCCTCAGTTTTTTGCCACGCTCTGCCAGCCACCTTTTCCTCCCTGGAAGTTACCCCAGCGTGCCCTGAGTTTTTTCCCCTCTCCTCCCCTTGGACTTGGACTATACAGACTGTTTGTTTGAATCTGCATTGTGGATCCAGTTTCTGTTTTTTAAAGCTTCGGCTTAACACCCATCATCCATCGGGAAAATAACCATGTTTGAAGCATCGGTTATGCAGATTTCAGCCGCACTGACCGAAAATAAAAATTGTATTGTAAATAATTGTTCAATTGTGCAATGTCTATTTCTACTCTGCCCTTGTTTTATGGTTTTAGTGAATTATATAACACATAAGCAGTTCAATCTTCAAACTATTCAAATGTCTATGCTTATAATAGCCTATTAAAACAGTATTGATCGACTCCAGACGGATTTGTATCTTGAAAAGTGGTCACCTGTTATAATGTATTTGGAAAGGTGAGACTACTGTCTCTGTTCAACTGGGTTAGATGTACTAATTAGATCTACAAAGAATATTCTTTCACCTCTTTGCTATTTGATTGTCCTTGTATTTTGCATTTTGTCAGTTTGATACCAATATGAGTATTGATACTTGTCATAATGTGTGAGACTCTGTCAAGGAACTTGTTCTAATAAATGTTCCAAAAAAAAAAAACAGTATTGATACAAAGTCGAACTGTACAAGTTGAAACTCAGCAAAACATCAAAGATTCATCAACTTTGCTACTTTGATGAGTGGCAAAACATCTATTTGCCTATTTCTACAGTCCAGGGAGAGATTTAACATTACTCCTCCATAGGATACCTGGATCACTGGGGTGACACTTAGCTAACAACAGTTAATGTTACGAACTTACCCGAAAAATGTGCGCAATTCTATCAATCCTCATGGCCTCTATTCTCACAGTAACTGTTTTGGTACCTCTAAACCAAACGAATGCCTCCATTTTCTGTTGTTATAATGGTGTCCTTCCTGCACAAATGCTCAATCATCTGCTGATCAATCTGCCGATGGAGAGAAAGATGCCGCAAGACCAATCACTGCAGTAGATTGGCATGATGTACTTGCAGAAGGCTTTGGCGCATGACAGGAAGTGCAAATTGGTGGCAGTATCGCCCCTGGCGGAGTGCAAGGGCACTGTAGACTGTAAACAATTCCGGCCAGGCCAGCCCCAGGCCCCCACCTCTCACGGTGATTGACACCTCGCGACATAGAGCAGAGATTCGGGTAGCGGACATTTTTTTTCAATGGCTTTGAAAGGTAAGAAAACGAACAGAAATATATATGTTAAAATATATATGTTAAAATGTTTTCTGGTTACGTTACACCTGTTTAGAATTACATTTGCCGATAATATACGTCTCCCGTAGGCATAGGCGTAGGATTGGGTAGAGACGGTAGGGACATGTTCCTACCAATATTCAGCCCCTTCTACATTGTCCCTACCAATTTAAACACTGGTTGTCGGCGTCCGCTCAATATGGTACACAAAGGGTTAATAATCATTTGTGTCTACCACAGTGGCGGCTCCTGCCAAATTTCTCAGGGGGGGCAATTGTTGTGATGATGGCTGAGGTGACCCGTTCAGTGGGTAAATTTGAATTAATTTGGCTCTGCAATGACTGAACAATCCACTGTGGTCATCAACAGACTAATTTTCATCAGTTTGCCCACACAAATACCTTTGAATGTGAAGAGAGACCTGTTTTACCATTAATCAAATAAAATCGGGTAAGGTATTCACTGAGTCATTGTCAGTCTTAATCAGAAAGTGGAAATTAATTTTGTAGTCTGATTAAAGAAATAAATGCAGGCATTTCCTACACATAGTATCACATAGTATCACTGCTCTTTGACCTGACCTGAACATTTTTTGTTGTTGTTTTTCAGTTTCAGTTATATATTGGGGGAACATTTTGGGCATTGGGGGTACACATGTCCCCCTCAATGTATATGGTGACTACTGCCCTGTCATGCATGCATAATTAGGCTGCAGTTGTCTGGGTGCGCAAAGGTGAAGTGCGCTTGTCTTGTCATACAAAGTTTGATGGAGTGTCAGCTGGACAATATGGAGATATTTGCATCTTGAAAGCTGGACTACAAGTGTGGATAGACAGGGAGAAACACACACAAGCCTAAGACATGGTAAGATACGATATTCCTCACTATATGAAGTGACTGATAACAAGATCTGTATAATGGATTGTAAAGAAATTCGTCAGGTTTTTATTTTGTAGACAATTGATCTATATGTATAGCGTGATGGGATGACAGCACAATGATGTGCGTGGTATCATAGGAAAGCTCTGCTCCTGCGCTTTCATGTGATATGCGTGGCATTTCTGTGCAAGCCTGCATTCGCGAGTAATCCATCCAAGAGTAATGTGTGTGCAAAGCTGTATGAAAGCTCTACTATACATAATTTTAGTGTAACTTTATCATTTTTTTTCGCTGTGAAAACATTGGACTACCGACAAGTGTCCGACAAAGCTGCAGTTCCGCTATTTCACGTGATATGCATGGCTTCTCGCCAACGGTCGTGGAGAAAATCCATGGAGAGGAACGAACAGGTGTGAATTTGGGCGCACTGTGTATCATTCCTTTTTAACCTATATGGTAAAAGCCTCTCGGATCAGCTGGAAACTTTAGCCATGTTGATCCTGGATGTGACCGCTGCACAGTGGCGCTGCCTCATGTGATGTCGGAATAATCGGAAAAATTAGGACCATCTGAGGAGCACATGAATGATACTTGGTGGATTACGTATGACGAAAACACATTGGGGCAAGCCCTCCCGGAACCCATAGAGATTGCACTGGAGTGCCTGCATTTAGAAAAAAAAAGCATTTTACATGGAAGTCTATGAGAGTGAGTCGGGGCGATTTCCAGCCAGGCTGATATCGCCCCAAAGGGCCGGAACGTGACTTCACATTGCATCTGATTGGATATTCAGAGGCAGGACGAGCTGTTTCAAGTGAAAATGATCAGAATAATTAATATATTGTGCGTGTATATATGACAATAATGATGATGATAATCATACATTTATTATCATCTTTCTTTTCTTTTGTGGCTTGAGGAGGGGCGGCGCCCTATCGCCCTCTATTGGCCAGCTGCCCCTGCACAGCACCCTGATTTGCAGCCACACTTGGTGAGTTGTTGACATCTCTCTGCAACTGGTGAATTGGCTGTCCAGAAGACCCGAAATTCTTCATCAATCTTCCTCCATCCCCAGTCAGCAGGACTCTCTGCTTCTGGCTGACGCGGGATTGACTGGAAATGGCAGGACCATCAGAACTGAGACTGGTTGCTACAGTGTAGTTGACCAGTTCTGAGAGAACCAGGGGAAGGATGTCTGGTTCTGGTTCACTCTGAGAGGAATCTTTTTCAAGGGCTCTCAGCTGGTATCTCTCCCTGTCGTAGGGACCACGAAGACATAAACAATGGTATTTCAGCTCCTGTGCTATGGCGTCACCACCACTCAGTTTAGCCAATAGTTTACCATCATTTAGTGTCAGGGCACATTCATGTAGTCTGTTGTTCAGGTTAATTGTCATTACCTGTCTTAGGTCCGATGCAGGGGATATTTTATTGTAAAGAATGCAAGCCTGACCATCATGACTGGTTCTACATTGCTTTGTGTGGTCTTCATCTATTTCACTACTACTTTGAGCTTTGGATTGTTGCTTCCTTGCACGATCTAATTTGGTGTTGTTGAACATTAGTCGACAACTCATGTGATACTTTACCTGGTTCCTTCTCAAAGTAGCTTCTATACCACCACCTTCATCCAGCTTTGCCGGGGCAAAGATCACCGGCATTTAATTGATCTCATGAAAGAGTGGAACATTGGTGGCAAGCAAGGTATAGCCATCATGTTGAGGAACATGATGGATAGGAGGTGATACAAGGCCTTCATTCCTTTTGTCTTTATGAAAACAACATTTATTCCAATCAGTTTGCCTCTTGGCTAACACTGGATTTGCTTTTGCCATTCTTTGAGGATTGATTTCTGATTAAGGCCGAGGGTTTATCCTTTTACCACCTTAATCAAAGCGATACTGCACATTCAGGTATGGGATACAACTAGGTTCGGGTGACCTACACCTAGCCTGATCATTCATCCATTACCATTTAAGTCCCATGTGATCTGTACACCTTCCGGGTAAGTGTACATGAATGAGTCATGTACAGCCCCGCTTACCCTTGGTTCGGCTCTCCCGTGCTGGCACACCCTGTCAATTCAGGCGTGGCTATCTAACTACATCTACTAACTATTTTTAATCGCTAATTGAAGGGGGCTGTTAGACAGCATTTGGGACACTAAGTTAATTTATACTATCACTATTAGTCAACAACTAGCTGACACTAAATCCCATGCCGAGTTCCACAGCAGTGATGTCACTATTGTGTCCTGGTTGTGCACTGACATTCACTCTATTAAACTAAGCTTTTCTCCAACTACTAAATATCAGTGATGACAAAAACAACACTTATAATAATGAAATGATATAAAACAGTTTAGACCCAAATGAATTTATTCCATAACAATTACATGCCGATATAGGACATATTGGTACAACACCTGGAAGCCATCTTGAAAAATGGCGTCCATTATGAATTTTTGAGTGGCCAGCGCCCTTTTTCAAAAGAGTGGACCACTATTTCGCCTCCATACTGAGCTACCTGAAAACCCGACCTGCTCCTGCTCTGAGTGACCCGCTTTTCACCAGTGATGGCAGCAAGCCCATGACCTGATCTTGGTTTTCCGCAAGGCTGCGTGAACGCTGCTTGAGTTGTGGGCTGTCTCCAGTGGTGTACACTGCTCACTCCCTCCGAATTGGGGCAGCTACAACTGCAGCGCTGCTTGTGCCCATGCCCTCCCTTAAGTCTCTGGGCCTTCAACAAAAATGGAATTCTGCAGGCTTAAAAAATTGGCCAGCCGCCCCTGGTCTACCATACGTCCTGCCTCTAACCTCGTATTGCTCATCGATTGGCTCCACCGTTATTTTGGTAACTTGTGATTGGTCCTCCCCAGTGCCGCGCTCTCCACTGACTTTGTGGGAGCACATCACTGTACAGTTCACGGCAGTTCGTGAGGGAATGACACATACAGTAGGAGCCATTCAAAAGTTCCCGTTTCCATGGCTGAACCTTGGCAGGTCCCCGGCAGGTCCGTGGCAGATCGGTGACGGCTCTGTGCAAGCCTGCCGCCTGCTCCGTGGAGTTAATTTAATCCCCCGCGATGATGTAGGAAAGGCAGCCCTAACGCCCCTAGAGACCTGTGTGAAAACCAGTTGCAATGCTTCATTTGTCCACGGGGAGGAGCAGTATCACCAAAATACTGTAATATCTGCAGATTTGGGAAAGAAGGCTTATCAGCTGGTCTATGGCTCCACAGAGCCACTATTTAGCCTAGTAGCATTTTATGACTAGGTCGAATTACAACTACTGTATGCAACCTATATTTTTTAAAATAATATTGCCATGTGAGAAGCCAAGAGGACGCTCTCTTTTTATCTTTCAAAACCTATACTTGTTCCTGTGTTTCCCGTTAATTAGGCTACCCCAGTGTAATTAAACTCCATCTCATTTACCATGCTGTGTGACTTTTTTGCTGTGTTATCATGATTCAAACTGAGGTATTTGGAGAAGATCCAAGAAATGAATAACATTGATCCGTACGAGCTACCTGCAGCTGGAGCAGGGAGACGCGTTGCCACCCTGCACCTACATGCAGTTGGTTCACTACTTAGTTTTCGGCATAAGTTACTATACAGCCTGAGATCTGAGAGCCTGAAAATTTAAAAGCCTGAAATCACTGGACAGTCCCACTAAGACATGGCATAATGGTTATGTGTGTTCTGTGCATAAAAGGCAGCCGTGGACCACACTTTGCCACGATGACACACACACACACTCACTCACTCACAAGGTGAAACAACCTTATCTCTCAGAAATACATGAAATGACCACGACCTCTTAACACCGCATTCCATAGTGGCAGCACGTAATGAGTGGTGTCCACACGGATTCCCTGATTCAACATCACATCAACATCGTTTTCCTCAGTGATATCTTTAACATTCCTGAATACACACAAAAACACGGAAGTGTCCTTGATAACTCAACAATATGACAGGTTAATGTCAAGGCCATAAAATAAAATAAATGTATTTTGCCAGCTTTTGATAGCGTAGGGCTTTAAGAGCATTGTGCTGTGGGCGGATGGGGCGTGTTCCACTACTGTTTTGTAGCTACTGTCTGCTGTCTGTGGGCTTCATTCCATTTCAGATTGCCATCCGTCTGCCATAACTGAATCCAAACGCCACTAATAAATAAATAAATAAGAAGATGAAAATAAGGCTGAGCATGGAAGAACCAGAGAGGAAACACCATCACATGGAGCCGTCCGCCCCCGGCAACCTGACCACCCTCCACTCCACCAGGGGAGAGCGGACCCCAAGCCAGCGCCACAGAACCAGCGGCCGCCGCCCCCGGCGCACATGGCTCCCACTGAGGAAACACTGGAGTAAAGAACTAAACTATGATAAATGACATAAAATATTAAGATGTAGGCCTAACATAAAATAAATTTGTCATTAAATAAATTAAAACATAAAGCCTACAGTAGATATAAAAGTAGAGCATGCTAAAAGTAAATACAATAAATACAATCTAAACAATAATAAAGTGTCTCAACAATAATCAATAGTATCTAAGTTATATATTAGGCTACCATTCCACTCTGTAAATAGATTTTAAAATTTCAATATAATTTTAGTATTGTTTTTGCTTATTTCATTATTGTTATTACTGGTTTACTTTTTAGTAGTATTGTATTGTCTGAGGATGACTCATGTTAGTAAAACAATACCAGGCGTCGCGGTGTGTCACGGCTGGCAAAAATGTTATTTAATAAGTTCACCAGCAATGGGGTGTTTTAGTGGTAGAGCAGGTGCCCCATGTACAAGGCTGTTGCTGCCGCAGCGGCCCGGGTTCGACTCCAGCCTGTGGCCCTTTGCTGCATGTCACTCCTTCTCTCTCTCTCTCCCCCCTCACACTTGTCTGTCCTATCCATTAAAGGCTGAAAATGCCCAAAAAAATTAAAAAAAAAAAAAAAAAAAGAAAAAAAAAGTTCACCAGCAATTTGTCTTCGTAGAAAGAGTGTCCCTGGTACTCTGGATAATCCACAGACCTCACTGTAAAGATTTTTTGGCATAGGGACTTCAGCTGAAAGCACTTAAGGAAAATAACACCGGGTCACTGTTTCTGAAAAGACGTGTTGCTTTTCATTCATTCATCTTCTAACCGCTTCATCCTCTTGAGGGTCGCGGGGGGGCTGGAGCCTATCCCAGCTGACATCGGGCGAGAGGCAGGGTACACCCTGGACAGGTCGCCAGACTATCGCAGGGCTGACACATAGAGACAAACAACCATTCACGCTCACATTCACACCTATGGACAATTTAGAGTTACCAATTAACCTTGTCCCCAATCTGCATGTCTTTGGACTGTGGGAGGAAGCCGGAGTGCCCGGAGAGAACCCACGCTGACACAGGGAGAACATGCAAACTCCGCACAGAAGGGCTCCCACGCCCGGGATCGAACATGTGCAAAAGCATGCAGTAGGCTACCATCAATTTATTATTTTTGCACCCTCAGTTGAAATTAAAAAATTAAATTAAAATAATTTAAAATAATTTCTGCTTCATTCATGGGTTTTTTACGCGCATCCGAGTGCCTGTGCCGTGCGTAATTCAACTGGGAAGGCGCAGCAGAGCCAGCGGGGTTGACAAATAAACACAACACAAATAATATGAGATATTACACACAGTTTTACACACAGAATATCCTCTAAAACTCTCAATATCCTTGTGAATTACCTTTTGCTGACAACAATCACATGCAAAGCAGCAAGTGCCGAGTGAATGAATAAATGAATGAATGAATGAATGAGGATTCAAATTAATTAAAACGTGCACACAATGTATATTTTTTCCTCTCACGGCCACTGCCGGGCTCCGTAATTTATTACAAAAAGGTCAACAAAACAGGTTTCCAAATTCAAAATAACAAACGAAATCTTCAGTATTACACCTTTTCGGTTATTTTTCTTTCAGACATTTTTTGAAGATGTGATCTCACTGATTAACTGAAAACAATTATACAATAACGAAAAAAATAATATCCTAACGAAAATAGAAGTCGGGTGGCACGGTGGTGTGGTGGTTAGCACTCTCGCCTCACAGCAAGAGGGTTGCCGGTTCAATCCCGGGCGTGGGAGCCCTTCTGTGCGGAGTTTGCATGTTCTCCCCGTGTCAGCGTGGGTTCTCTCCGGGCACTCCGGCTTCCTCCCACAGTCCAAAGACATGCAGATTGGGGACTAGGTTAATTGATAACTCTAAATTGTCCATAGGTGTGAATGTGAGTGTGAATGGTTGTTCGTCTCTATGTGTCAGCCCTGTGATAGTCTGGCGACCTGTCCAGGGTGTACCCTGCCTCTCGCCCGATGTCAGCTGGGATAGGCTCCAGCCCCCCGCGACCCTCAAGAGGATGAAAATAGAAGTCTAATCAAGTAAATAGCCTTCAGAAAGTGCATCAGTAAAAGCCCAGTTCTATACTGCTGCCCGCAGCTGATGCGCGGTGTGCAACTGAAATGTCTGCACTGCAGCACTGTAGCTGTGCCATATTCCACAATATCCAAACTTCGGAATGGCGGATCCTTTAGAAAAAAGAGGAAGGGCTGACATTTCGAATAATAAAAAAAAGGCAGGAATTTTCGTAATTTTTGTGGGACTTGTGATAAAAAGGTGAAGGACCGCCAGTCCGAATAATGGAAGTTAACATTCAAAGAGGCAAGGTTTCGGAAAGGCAGACAGTTACCCCTGAAAAGAGTCGTTGCTATAGAAACGATAGGCTTCAACGTTTGATAAACTGAATGACTGCAGGCTGTTTTTTTGTGAGAGAGACGCTATCTCATGGCGATACCCTGCAATTGAACGAGTGGGTGTGTTTAGGATTAAAAAAGGAGAGGGAGGGGGGGTAGAGCCAGCACGGCAGCTGGCTGGCAGCCGTCTGGAACTTGGCGGGGATTTGGCTGGGATTCGACAGGCAGCCGGCTGACAGCCGGCTGGGAAGGGGAACTTTTGAGTGGCTCCTACTGTACATGCGCGTCACCGTTAGCACTCACACACAGTGTGAACGCGCACCAGTGATCTGTGACTGGCCCTGTCCAAATACCCGCACTTGCGCCCTTGTGCCCCTTAATTGCGCGCTCCCGCTAAGGGGCACCAGTGCATAGGGTGTCCCAGTTGTCTTCTGTTGTTATCAAGGGGTGCAAACCTTCGACCTTAATACACCCCTTCTTGCGGAAAAGATATTTATTTAATTTGCAGTGTTTCACTTCATCACGCAAACACTGAACTTGTCTGATTAAGGTCGAGTACCAAAATGTTGCAAATTAATTAAATATCTTTTCTGCAAGTTGGACAGTGTGCCGGAACCTTTTTTCAATTCATTCACGTATTACATTTTACCACATATTTAAATATACGTTTATGTAAATCTCTCACACTTGATGCAATTTTAAGTTATTACCCATTGGCCCCCTCTTCAACACTGTGTCTCCCTAAAAATCTGATTTTCATAAAACCATACCATATCTTAGCACGTCATGCCATTTTCACCACTAATAAACTATTGTCTCTACAGGATTCACATTTTGGAAGCAAAGTGCCCGTAATTTATGCTGTGACTGAAGACAACTTTCTTCAGTTGAAGCAAAGCAAAAAGAGGAAATCAAGGTATTTACACTGGATTTGCTTGCCTGTTTTAGCTGATCATAACTATTGAATAACACATTTGACCTTCATAGGTGAGGAGTCATATTTTTATTGAAAGATGTCATGCCTATATAGGACCTACAAATAGTCACCTACTGTTACAGCTAAGGATTTTATCAAGAATATAACAATTCCTGCTCAGTATCTACCATATGATGTCCATTGCATGTGCATGCACAGTTTGACATTGACATTTGGGGTCTCTAACATTACATTTATGTATGGACTAAAACATTAACTTTTTGATTAATTAAAATAAAACCAGGTAACATTGTGTTTTACAGCATCTAGACTTTAAATGTTGGGTTTAAAATAAAGAAACCATTTAACTTAACCGTCAATCTAATTGATGTACATTTTTCTTCTTTTTTAGTCGGCGGGAAGATACAGGCCTTGATGATGTTCTGGAGAAAATTGAAGAGGTGGTCCTGGCAGCCCAGGGATTGCAAGAAGTGTTCACTACAATGAAAGAGCTGATGAATTTTGCAGTTTCCAAACGTAGAACTGTATTCCTGACAGAGGCTCAAGCGTCAGCTGTTAGGAATGCATTTGCGTGTGTTGTGTGCAGAGGTAATTTTATTAGAGAGATAGAGAGAGAGAGAGAGAGAGAGAGAGAGAGAGAGAATTAAAAAAAAAGACCAAATACTGTACTAAAACCTTTTTGTGATTCAAATTTTCAGGTCCAGTGGTGGAGCCTATGGTCTCATCATGCTGCCATAGCATTATTGGCTGCAGGATCTGTGTGGACGAATGGCAGAGCAGTTCTGCCTTTTGTCCGAAATGTCAAGCTAATGATTTTGGTGTGAACACACACAAACTCAGTGGACTGTCTGAAGCATTGGCTGCTTTGGAAAATGTACTCGAGGATTAATATTGTGCATTGTGCATCAATGTACAGTCAGGCTGATAGTAACTGTTCTGTGTTTAATAAGCTTCAAAGCCTGGAGTTAAAGCACAATCTTGGGTCTACTTATTACAATATGTTGTGCTTGACCAATGTTTCAATGCTGTAAAATCTTAAAGTTGCACTTTATGATGTATATTTTTGGACAATATTTTTTTAGTTTGTGAGTTGTTTTGTATGCTAAATATGTTGTAGTTTACACCCTATTTTCTACATTGTTGCAAAGTTGCAAGCTGAAACATGCACTGTTTTGTATTTGTTAGAACTCAGATAATCAGCCATTCTAGTACTGCTGGTTCAATAATGTTAATAAGAATGTAAAGTGTTTTTTTGCGTGCAAAGTTTTTGCATCATAAAAATAAAAAGGTTTAAAGATATATTTGTCCATTTAATAAACATTTTGAAACAAAATCACAGCTAAGCAGCATTCTTAATATTTATAACTGTTTAAAAAACAGCAGAAAATATAAAGTTTGTAACTGAAATGCAGTAGTTCATCTTCCCCAATATGTTTTTGCTCATCAGTACTATTCTGCATGCATATCTTTGGGTTACATTCATGAGGTATAACAGGGCATCCTGGAAATGAGTGTAGTCATTATTGACCACATGATTGTAAAGAACAGTAATGTCAGGGTAGTTATCTGCAAAGTCCTGTTCTGCATGACATCTGTCTTCCTCAGATGAGAAGGGGTCATTTCCAAAACAAGAAACCCTGGTCAATGAGGATCCCAGCTCCTCTTTGTACATGTTTGCCACAACAGTGGCACTTGGCAGCAGCTCCTCAGAAATTTTGGCTAGGCAGCCACCTGCTGCCAGTTCACTGGGTATCCCATGACCTATAAGTATACAAATCAAATTTTGGCAAATTATTTCGAATTATGCATGGTGTAGGGTAAAGATTTTAAAAGTGTTTAAATAGGACTACATGGATTAATGCACAATAGGACTACATGGAGTAATGCACAAATTATATGCAACCCTTAAAATACTTAATTAAAAAGATATGTTGTTTATCTTTTATGTGGCTTGAGTGTAAAACTTACATGTACTTATTTATACCTGGGATCCTGTGTGCATTCCATGATTGTACCAATCTGCCAAGTCCGATTTTGCTCATCTGACAGGTGAGGTTTGCAGTGCAAAAGTCAAGTCTAGTCAAGTCATTCATTCATTCATCTTCTAACCGCTTCATCCTCTTGAGGGTCGCGGGGGGGCTGGAGCCTATCCCAGCTGCATTGGGCGAGAGGCAGGGTACACCCTGGACAGGTCGCCAGACTATCGCAGGGCTGACACATAGAGACAAACAACCATTCACACTCACATTCACACCTATGGACAATTTAGAGTCACCAATTAACCTAGTTCCCAATCTGCATGTCTTTGGACTGTGGGAGGAAGCCGGAGTGCCCGGAGAGAACCCACGCTGACACGGGGAGAACATGCAAACTCCACACAGAAGGGCTCCCACGCCCGGGATCGAACCGGCAACCCTCTTGCTGTGAGGCGAGAGTGCTAACCACCACACCACTGTGCCGCCCCTAGTCAAGTTATCCTCCATGTTAATGACTTCTAGGTCCTGCATATGTATCAGGGCATGTTTCAGTGGGTAGCTCACTCTATTATTTACCTCAGGCCAGAATCTTTCCACTAGATGATTCTGTTGACAACAAAACAATTGTCATATAACCACGTGTATTCCAGGAAGCAGGTCAGTCAAACTCAGTTTAAGTCAAACTAAACTCTGAGGTGATAAACCTTGATAAACCTTTTATTAAAACTATTTTTTTGTGATAAATGCCTACGTACAAGTTATATTTAAACCTTTCATTTCAGGCTCTCTGTAATCAGGCCAATATAAACTCTGCAGTCAGAAGCAGGGTTCAGCCTCATATTATGTCCTGAAAACACCCATGTTCAACCTTAAATAGTTAATGAAAAGCACTTCATGGATGGTAAATGGACCTGCATTTGTATAGCGCCTTTCTAGTCATCTAGTGACCACTCAAAGCACTTTTTTACACTATGAGTCATATTCACCCTTTCATACATTGGTGGCCGAGGCTACCATACAAGTACTGCTACTCAGTTTTAATCACACACTGATGGAACAGCCATCGGGAGCAATTTGGGGTTCAGTGTCTTGCTTGAGGATACTTCGACATGCAGCCTGAAGGAGCCTGGGATCGAACTGCTGATCTCTCGATTGGTGGACGACCCGCTCTACCTCTGAGCCACAACTGCCGCCATGAGGTAATACAGAGTAGATAATTTGAAGAAAGGGAATTATTTTCACATGTTCTGCATTACTCAAAATGCTTCTTGGCTTGAGTTTATAAGGTAGTGGTGTGTAGCTCCCTGAGAATACAGTGTGCATATGAGGTTAGATTGCATTCTGGTAGGAGCAAATACCTCCAGACAACCCTGTATATTTTACCTTTAAGAGGAAAACTGGTCAGACCTAAAAAAAAAAAAAAAAAAAAAAAGGATAACAGTTGTATTGTTAATATTATAAAAAAACACACTCTTGTTGATGTTGTCTGGATGTATGGAGGCCTGCTGAGGTTGTGTCTGTGTCTTGACAGCTTCTCTTGCATGTACAAGCACAAGTAGAACTCTCTGCCATGATTGACCCTGACTTGATCCCACATCCCATGGTTGACTACTGCAGGCCTGGGGGAAAAAAAAAATAGTGCCTTACCATGACTGCCCTGAATTTAAGTAGATAATCCAGTAAGAGAAAAGAAATTACATATAAATACATAGAATACAGAAATTATGATTATAAATAAGTGGTATAAATGTAACTCACCAGTAAACTTCCTCATAAATCTCAAGGTTGTTTTTATTGGCATTGTAGCACTGCCAACAATTTTGCCACTGTAGCCTTCTACTGCCAAGACATGTGTCGCACCAAACATCACAAGCTTCTCGTTTTGATCCAGATGAACTTTTCCAACATACTCAGCATGATAGTGCAATGGATTTAGGTTACGAGAACCCTGAAGCAAATGGAATAGTTATTGTGATTATGACAGGCTCTCAATTTTCACATTAACTCATAATAGCCACATAAAGTTTTTTAAATAAACAAAGTTTTTTTTTCTTTTTTTTATCCAATTGGCCTCTCAGTGTATTAATGCATGTATAATCTCAACCCTTTCAAGCACAATAAAGTAATACAGGTTTTTGTTTTTTTCCTCAGGACAACCAGGGTCCATTTCAAAAATGAGGTTCAACAAACCGAGTTTAAAACTGAACTCTGAGTTGATCTTCCCTCAGATAGAAAAGTCAGATTTTTCGGTTTCAGAACAGCTGATTTGAGCTGGTTCAATCAACTCTGAGTGTGTTCACTCTGATTTAAAAAGCCAAAATCAATAGAGCACCGATACCATGATTCACCATGTCAACACCTGAAAAACACAATCAACAGGTCCGCCTATTTTCCCCTTCCACGTTAGAAAATGTCATGTGACCATAGAGGGGGAAAAAAAGCCAGATACATGTGCATGCAAGTGAATGGTGTTTATTATTAAAAATATATATATAAAAAATAACTGTTTCTGTTGTATTTGTTGGAAATAAAGTAAACTAAATTAAATATGAATAATTTATTTTATCTGATTGCTCTGGGCGGTGCTGGTGTTGATGGTGGTTTAATCTCTGAAGTGATTTCTGACATATTTATGTCTCTTACCATTATGTTTGTGTTGTGAGGAAGGAAGAGATTATACATATATTAAATAGACTGTGCAGAAAAACTTGAGGTTTGCTGAAGAAAACCTGCTCCCGACCAGGTTAGGTTCACAGACTCTTTTACCATAGTAACTGACTCTGAGTTTAAGTTACCTCTCTTTGTGAAATGGGTTGGAGTTACTCCTCTTTCCCAGGTTTGACTGAAATGGAAAACCCAGAGTTTCCCTCTTCTCAGGGTTAACATAGCCTACTCAGAGTTTTCACTAAACCTGCTGTTGAAACGGGCCCCTGGGCTATCGCATTATGAATGCTGAAATGATGTCACATGAATATGTTAATATATGACTACAAATACAAAGACAAAACAATACAGAAATTGTATTTCACAAAATTCAATTAAAAACACACAGATCAACACTGAACAAGCTTTTTCATTTTTGAATATGGTTCTCTCAGGCCTTGGCTGTCAGGAGAAAAAAATCCAACATTATAGTTAACACATAAAAAATTATTTAGCCTACATATTTTCTCCACCCGTTTTTTGCAAGCAAACGCATCAACTAATCACGATGGTTGTGCACGGGCTGTGCGGAGCGGACGTTACGTCCGTCTCCCATAACAACAACAACAACAATAGCTGACAAGCTAATTATCTGTGTCCCTCAGGACCAAGTGTTGTTAAACAAAAGACACGCAAATAATATGAACTTATGACATGACGTGTAAAGGCCGTCACACACCAGATGTGTAACGATTATTTTAATACGGTTCTTAATGTACCTGACATCGGAGTTCATGGTATGGTCGATGAATCTCTTTGAGGAGTTTTCCCACACGACACACTCTAAATAAAATCTCACCTCAAATATCGATCCAACCACAGCCATAGCCAGTTCCGCGTCCGATACATGCCTTTTACATTTTAGGCCGTGTTTGCTACAAAATCGCCTCACACTCATCTCAGAACATCGCTGGATACCCAGCTGTCGCAGTGTGGCAGAAATCTCCATATAAGTGCTTCCAGTTTCAAACAGCTCTACAATTAACTCCCCCTAGGTCTCCAGTGCAGACATAGTTTTTCTAAGAGGAAACCGAGAAAGCGATACACGAAGAAGTCAATAATTTCCAGGTCACGCAAGTTGGATCAAATTTTAATCATGGCCCATTTTTCGATTTGCTATTTTTGATGTGAGCATAAAATCAAAAATAAGAAAAACAAACCAAACCGTTTTTGTATTTTTGAATTTTTGATTTTTAATTGAAAATGGAATGAACAAATGATAGTTAGTATACTGTACAGGTTTTTCGTTTTTGATTTAAAATGAAAAAAGGAAAAAAACCACGTGACTTCCATTTTTGGTTTCAAACGCAAAAACGAATTGGCTGAATGTCCGCAGACCTGTTCAATATTCAATCCAAAAAGGAATAACGGTAAAACCAATCGGCAAAAACCAAAAATGGGCCGGGTTTGATTGGATTTTCGCTATTTGATTCTGACACCAAAAACTTTTTTCTTGGGTACTCTAGTTTTTTTGTTTTGAATTAAATAACAGATTTACCGTTTTTGAATTACGAATGAATTATGAATTATCCGATGATACCCGGACCGACCGGCCACGATTGAAATTTGATTTTGATTTTTCATTTGATCCAACTTGCGTGACCCAGAACAATTTGCATTGCATTGCATTCACTGGATAAAAAAAAAAAAAAATTAGACATCCTATCTTGTAACGAGATCAGGATCTTGTAATTATGAGAAAAGATCTCGTAATTACGAGATAAGATCTCTTAATTATGAGATCAGGAAAGGTGTCACATTGGCCACTGCTTCACTCAGAGCCACATACTGCACATCCACGGGGAACTGCCCATTGGTTCGACAGCCCATTGATTTGACATCCCATTGTTCCGACCACATTAAACCCATTGTTCCGAAGTCCGTTCCAAAATCATCATGATGCCCTGTGGTTAAGGTCTGGTTAGGTTTAGGCACAAAAAACACTTGGTTGGGGTCAGGAAAAGATCATGGTGTGGGTTAAAATGAAAAAGAAAGTGACAAACACATGCTTATGTGCTCAGCTTATGTGACCTCATAGCGGTTGGGGTGGCAGAAATCAGCCGAGGATGGGACATGTTGGAGGCAGAGCAAGGCTGTAAACAGTGATGATGATGGCTGGGTTTACTTGAGAAATGAGGAAGTGGATCACAGGTGGATCAGGGACGCTGATGACTGTTGGCTATCGTGGAGACAAGGATTTCACAAATGCTAAACCCACTGATTTCCTGTCTCTATCTTTAGATGATGATTTCTGGACCCTTATCACAAATGAAACCAACAGATATGCTAATCAGTCATCTTATCCAGAGGACAGATAAAACCAAAATCCAGATTCAGTAACTGGTATGATGTTACTGTCCCTGAGATGAAAGCTTTCATGTCACTTCATTTGTGCATGGGGCTTGTAGAAAAGTCTGAGACTGAGGGCTACTGGGCATTCTGAGGATGAGATAACAAAAACAAAACAAAACTTCAGCTCTCCCCAACAGGAGTCAGCTCTTCTCATTCGCAACAAAGAATCGGCTCTTAGAGCCAGCTCGTTCGCGTACTACACATCACTAGTGATGATTCTTAAACCTGAGACAAGTGATGTATTGCTGCATGAGAATATTTGCCCACCTGAGAAGCTGATGTGGCAGTGGAGCTTGAGAGTGATGAACGGGTTGAATGTCAAGCGCTGTTTAACAAGTTGCAACATGAGGCCTGCAGCGATGAGAGAGGGTGATGAGGTGGAAAGGCTGAAGCATTTGCAGGGACTGAAGGTGCATGGATAGCTCGGATGGAATTAGCCAGTGACTGCATGGTAAGTAGAGACACACTGCAGAAATAAAAAACAACTGGCAGTACACAGAACTCTAATGACAATATCAGGCAGTGTCATTGTAACAAATATCTGATAGTGACAAGCTCATGATGGAGCCACTGCTGTGATCTGGTTTAGTGGTATTATTGATGCATGAAGAGCTTTAAAGGATAAAACCTACCGTCACAGCCCAGACTGGTTTGGTCTTGAAAGTCGCAATGGTTTTTGTAGCAGCAGTAGGCCTAGCAGCCTTCAATTTGGTCTCTCTCCAACTCTAATAGACTTAAAGCTGAGTTTGATGACTAACATATTGCCTTGATTGAACATAAAGTGAAGCAGCCAGGATGTTAAAAGTGTGGCTTGAAATGTGGCTTAAATCTGGCTAAGCATAGGATGACAATTGCAAATGAGCTTCTAACAAACGAAACAATGCCGACACATGCGTTTTTCCTCTGGCTGAGGAATCAGCCGACAGCTTGCAATTGCAATGAGAAATTAAAAGGATAAAGAGAAACTTTGTCACTGAATGACATGAGAGCAGCATAAATGCGCACACGATGGCAGCAAGAACGAACTACAGTAGAGAAAGAACCATATTTAAAATGAGTAGCAGTAAGATGATAGGCTGACAGAGAAGGTGTGGCGCTGTGCTGTTGGTTGATTGTGAATCCGCTGATGACTCAATTGACTTACCCTGACAATGACACCTAGAGACAGTGAGTGAGCATGGTGCAAGGAATGAATGGCAGGGTGAGAAAGAACTTAGAGCCTGAGCATGAAAAGTATTGTCCTCTTGACTGAACTTTAGTTAGAGTTTCATTTGTAATACAGATATGACTCAGAATAGTTATAGCAATGGATACAAAAGAATACTATTAACAGCAGCAATAATAGAGGGTAAGTGGTTTAATTTATATGATTTAAACACATATCAGATGTCCGCAATTGATTGAAATCATTAGAAAATGCAATAAAGGATAACCAAAATGCTTTGGAAAGTCCTTTCACAATGGAAGAGCTCCAAGAAATATGGGTTGATTTTAAAAATGAAAAGGCCTGTGGTGTCAATGGTATCAGAAAAGAAACACTGAAACACAGTAGGAGAATACAGTAACAGTAAACTTAAAATGGCTACAATGACTTTGTTAAATGAAAATACTCAGAAAATATGTTTGCTGTGAAAATTGGGCAAAGAAAGAACAGAATTTTTGAAACAGCGTCATGGGGTTAGCTAGAACATACACACTTTTCAACATATACTCTCTCCAACACTCTGCAGACCCAGGACTTGACAAAGAGGCAAAGACAGTGAGGTGTCTTTTTTTATGCAGATGACCTATTGCTGCTATGACAAACAGAATAAGAAGTGCCAAACCTTTTTTAACATACTCTGTGATTACTGTAAAAATTGAGCAATCAGTTAATCTAGATAAAACAAAAATTATAATATTCAAAAGGAAAAAAAAAAAAACAAGATCACAAACCAAAAATACTAGATTATTTGGGGAGAGACAACTTTAAATCATGGAAGGGAGTGTACATACCTCAGCTGAACTATCACTGCTTCATCATTTTGTCCAGGCTATAAGTGCATTAGCAGATAAAGCTTGTAGAGCTTTAGCCTACTAATATAAGGAAATTCCTATTCAAATAAAGATTTGGCTTAAAAGTGTTACTGAGCCAATCCTTTTATATGCAAGTGAAGTATGGGGTGCATTAATGAAACAAAAGGACTGGGACTCAAGCCTAGTTAAAAACATTAATCTTGAGTTCAGTAAAGGGTCTATATAAACTGTTAAAACCATGGGTGTAGAACAGAATCGAGGCAATTTACACTTTTGATTAAAATTTATGAAAAGAACAATCAAATTTTGTAACCACTTGATAGTCATATTTACACCAACACAAAGCATACTCAGAACAGCAAAGATGTCTGAAACTAAAGCTGAGTAAACACTGTGTGATTTTAGGCTGTCCCAGATGGAAGATGACCAATGTAAAAGAAACGTGGTAATATCTTAGGTTGTGGCTCTTAAAAAGGTGCTCCTACGTCACACAGTGAGAGAGGACATCTTTTGTCATGGTTTTGCCTATGTACCTATGTCTACTTACTGAGCAATAGAAATGCAGTATGAAATGACGCACTGATCAGTGCAACAATGCTAAATGCTAGTAGATTCTAATAAATACACTTCAAGCTCAACACTGAGAGAGAACAGCCAGAGAGAACAAAGAATTTGTACCCATTCTGGAACAGAAGAAATTGAGGCAGAAGTTCACAAGCTATCTGAAATATAAAGAAATTAGAGAAGATATTACCTCAGCTTCAAACAGGAAATCCCAGACTTCCTCACCCTCTCAAAAGGAATATGTCAGTGTAAGACATCTTTTTTTCCCTTTTTGTTTATTTCATGTTGTTATTTACTACTTATATTATATTGTGTATTGTGTATGTGACCTTTTGCTTTGGCAACATGTTTGATCCATAATGTCTTGCCAATAAAGCCACTTAAATTGAAATTGAAGAAGCAACGGTAATCATAGCAGTACAAATAAAAGAAATATGACTAATGGTAATAACAGTGGCAGCAGATATCATAGATTCATATTCATAGTAACAATAATAGCAGTTATGATTATGGAAGATAATAACAGTAGCATTGGGTATCAAGCAGCCTCATGGCAGCAGGCGCAACCATGAAACAGGTACCACCACAATCCAAGAAACATGCGAGATGAGAAAGCACAAACACTCTAGGGAAAAGCCCGAGTAAGTAACGTGCATAAATGGGACATGAATGCATACAAATAGAGACAGGGAGCAGCCTGGTGTGTCACAGGATGTCTTCCAGCAGACTAGGCCTTTATCAGCCTAACCAGGAGCTGGTCCAAGCCAAAGCATGAGGCAGCCCCAACTATAAGCTTAATCAAAAAGGAAAGTCTTAAGTCTAGTCAATGTGGAGATGGTGTCTGCCTCCTGGACTGAAACAGGAAAATGATACCAGATAAGAGAAGCTTGATAGCTAAAGGCTCTGGCTCCCATTCTACTTTTGGAGACCCTAGGAACAACAAGTAACACTATGTCCTAACAGCAAACGAGTGTCTGACTATCACACCGCACTGTGTTACATCAGACACTGTCTGTCCACACTGGATCTGTTTAATATGGAACTCTGTCACGTCATGTTAACGTAGCAGCTACGGTCTCAGAGTAACCACTGAAAAGATGGGTGAGTATTTACTTCCTCATTTTCCATATTCACAACAGTGCTATTGTGGGTAACTTATAGATAGCATTGTTGTTGCATGCCACCATTTCCACTTTGTAAAACAAGCTAGCTTGCTAGCAAGCTCTACTGAACATCCCACAAAATACTCAGCAGAAACATTCAGCTCCCTGGTGATCCCCCTCCAGCCAGGTGCCAAGTTATTTAGGTTTTTGTAGTGAAATAAAGAGGTATCTTATAGATAACTCCCCGTTTTAACCTATTAATGAGCTATTCCTCATCCATTGTGACACCTTCAAAATGAGCTACAGGAATATAATAGAAACAGGGTGTCTGACAAATGTTTTGCTCAAAACAGCGTGCCACATTGTGCTGTGTCACTCATGTGCAGTTAGAACAGTCCAATAGAAAACAATGTAAACTGATTTAGTTGCTGACACTCGCTCGAGTTACATCCAGTTTGGACACGATGTAACCCTGCATTCTTGGAGTGCAGTGTTTTAGTGTTTTAAATACAATACCTGATTTCACAGGGAGCCACTGCAGAGAGACTAATATGGGGCAACTATGATCTCTTTTCCTGTCAGTGCACGAGCCGCAACATTCTGACTCAGCTGGACAATCTTTCAACATTTAATGGAGTAACCTAATAATAAGGAATTACATTAGTCCAGCCAAGCAGTAACAAATGTGTGGGCTAGTTCACAAGAGGGGTGCAACACACAAAGAAAGAAAAAAATACTGATTGATGTGTGCACACAAGCAATGAAAACATCAATATCATGCATGCATAAAGACTCCCACACTTTTTTTTGTAGTTGAGGGGTGATGATGACAGAGAGGAGTGATACACAGACAGACGGATCGTCAGATCTTCTAAGACTTTACATAATAGGAGAGACTGTGTGTAGGGCTTTTTGCATTTCAAGGTTTTGGTGTCTCCAAAGCCACCCAGGGTGCTGTCCTAAATCCAAAGGGAGCCAGAGGCAGATGATCACAAAAATGCAGACATGGACACAGTTCTGTTTAGCTGAGGCTTCGCAGTGTAGTAAATCCATCAACACTAAATGTAGCCTGTGGCAGAAATACATGATCAGTGCATACTGCTCCAGTAATGCTATCTGTGGATCAGAGCTGTATTTATAAAATGATAGTTCTAGTTTTGTAGAAAGCCGTAGCCAGTTAAAATTTTGTGAATGTTTCATCACATAAGCCTCCCTCTCTCCCAAACCCAGTGAGGAACATCTCTGATTCCCTGCAGATGAAGAAGCATATAATCCAAGTAGAAACCCTCAGCACTTACATTCAGACCCACTTCATTGTGTGGCAGCAACAATAGGAGCACAGTAGCCAGGAGTGCCACAGGGTGCAGGTCCCACATGCCATAGCCTTGCCAAAGATAATAACAGCAGCACAAGTAAGATATTCATGCATTCATAAAGTGAAGACAAAAGCATGATGGCAGAACTCTTCAGCTGAATCACCACTCAGTTCAACAGGCTCCCTGAGAGCCCTAGTCTTATCTGTGTGCATCTGTATGTGTGTTAAGTTTCATGTTAAACATCCATCAGTTTTTTTTTGTTTTTTTTTTAACTGGTAATGTAAACATATGTTTTGCTGCTCTCCATAACAGTGTTTAATATGAAGACAGCATTGGTTCAGTTCATGAGCTTTTAAAGTTTCTGTTATGAACACTGAAGCAGCCATCTTTGACTGGAGAAATCCTTTGGCAAACAGCAGCAGTAGTGAGTCGACCGACATCAAGATCGGAGGTTGTGATAGCCATGATGGATGTACAGACAAAGAACAACCGATCAGCAGGAAAAGATTCATGAAGGGAGAGGAGCGTGCTCATCGTCTTTCAGTCAAAACTAACCGACACATGACCCTGACTTTGTATTCAATGGACAAATACCAGAGTCGTATTGATCTTCTCATCTAACTCATGGCAAGAAGGTGACTAAGCATATCTCCTTTCTCCCGTATCTCCCATGTCAAACCATTTCTTCACATTTCCTGTCAAATATCAGTCTCTTTTTCATATTACTAATGCAGACATCTGAGCAGCGAGATCTTCTCCTGGAAAAAAAATTCCTCTGGCAAACAAGTGATTTAAGAAAGCAGTGGTGCGTTTGGTGGGGCGGCAGTGGCTCAGTCCATAGGGACTTGGGTTGGGAACCGTCCGGACCAAAATATGGAGCATGGACTGGTGGCTGGAGAGGTGCCAGTTCACCTCCTGGGCACTGCCGAGGTGCCCTTGAGTAAGTCACCGAACCCCCCAACCGCTCGGGGCGCCTCACCAAGGGCAGCCCCCTCACTCTGACATCTCTCCACTTTGTGCATGTATAGGTCATATACATATCGAGAAACCTGGCCAAGTTTATTAGTAATTCAAAACCCTGACAACCCAGAATTCAGACCAGGAATCAGAGTTGCAGTCTTAAACGCTTCTCTGAGCTTCTAAGGCAATTACCCACCCACAGAGTGATACAAACGGTGTCTGTCCCCCGACCACCTAAATTCAGTCATTCATTCATCTTCTAACCGCTTCATCCTCTTGAGGGTTGCGGGGGGGCTGGAGCCTATCCCAGCTGACATCGGGCGAGAGGCAGGGTACACCCTGGACAGGTCGCCAGACTATCGCAGGGCTGACACATAGAAACAACCATTCATGCTCACATTCACACCTACGGACAATTTAGAGTTATCAATTAACCTAGACACCAATCTGCATGTCCTTGGACTGTGGGAGGAAGCCGGAGTGCCCGGAGAGAACCCACGCTGACATGGGGAGAGCATGCAAACTCCGCACAGAAGGGCTCCCACGCCCGGGATCGAACCGGCAACCCTCTTGCTGTGAGGCGCCCCACCACCTAAATTATCGAAATCTAAATTTAAACAAAGAGGAGTTGTGCATAACAACCTCATAAAAATTAAAACTTCCTCTGTGACAGAAAGACAAAACAGGAGACTGTTAAATATCAGGTCTCTAACATCTAAAGCAGTATTAGTGAACAAATTAATATCAGATAATCTTATTGATTTACTCAGCCTCACTGAAACCTGGCTGTGTCAAGATGAATATGTCAGTCTAAATGAATCTACTCCTAATAATACCCACATTCCTCGAGGCAGCGGCCAAGGAGGAGGAGGAGTTGTTTTTAACTCTAGTGTGCTAATCAGCCCAAAACCTAAACTAGATTATAATTCCTTTGAAAGCCTTGTTCTTAGTCTTTTACATCCGACCTGGAAAACCTCACAGCCACTTTTATTTGTCATAGTGTACCGCGCTCCTGGCCCGTATTCTGAATTTGTATCTGAATTCTCAGAGTTTTTATCCAGTTTAGGTATTAAATCAAATAAAGTTATTATTGTCGGTGATTTTAACGTTAATGTTGACATTGATAATGACTCCCTCACTACTGTATTTATCACATTATTAGACTCCATTGGCTTCAGTCAGGGTGTACATAAACCCACTCACTGTTTTAACCACACCCTCGATCTAGTTCTGACGTATGGAATTGAAATTGATAACCTAACAGTCTTTCCACAGAATCCCTCTCTATCAGATCAGTATTTAACAGTGTCGGGAATAACACCGTTATAGATAACGCCGTTTCATAACGGCGTTATTTTTTCAGTAACGGGGTAATCTAACTAATTATTTTTTCCGCCGTTACAATGCTGTTACCGTTACTGACAGTCAAATGCGGTACATTACTATGAATAAATTGAACGCACCCCCTGGCTAGATGCAATAGAAGTGATTGTGATTGGCTAAGGGGTAGAGTCATGTGTCATGGTAAGCCAATCAGAGCCGGTGTTTTCACACACAAACCGGAACAGCGCGTGAAAACAGAGACGGGACGATATGATGGCAGAGCAATCTGAGGAAAACTTGACTTTTACGAGGTGGAGATACAAGCACTACTTCAAATTTGTCGAAATTAAAGGAAGGAACGTGCATGTTAAGTATAATTTATGTCCCAGGGCAAAGATTTTGTCGACAAGCAATTCAAATCTCCTGAAGCACAAAACAACTGCACACTCTACCACAAAGCTAGTGGCGAAAAATCCCACCGCAGAAACTGATGATGAGAGGCCATCCACGAGTAGCAAAGATGGACAGGGAGCCACGGCTGCCAAACAGCAAAAGTTGGATTTTTCTGCCCCACCAAAAACTACGACACAGACTGAACTCTATGCTTTGGTAGACAGGTACGTGGTCGAGAACATGTTGCCATTGTCAACAGTAGAGTCAGACTCCTTCCGAGCCATCACTGCAAAAATTCCAGTGAAAGCAGGGGTCAGAACGCCATGTCGAAAAACATTTTCCAAATACCTTGTTGCAGAGTATACAAAAATGAACACAGAGCTGAAGAAGACATTTGAAGAGTTGGAGTTTCTTTCTACAACTGCAGACATTTGGACTGCCCACAACAAGGGTTACATAGGCGTGACTGCCCGCTGGATAGATCCACAGAGCCTTGAACGGAAGAAAGCAGCCCTGGCCTGCAGACAGTTCACGGGTCGCCACACGTATGACAGCATTGCTACCGAACTGGAGAATATCCACTCATCCTTCACCATTTCTCACAAAGTCACTGCTACTGTTACAGACAATGGTTCGAATTTTGTGAAGGCCTTCAAAGTGTACCAGCCTGTTCATGATGACGACTCTGAGGAGGAGGATGATGATGATGTGACGTTTGTCGACCTTCATGAGGCCTTACAAAACAGGGATGAGGATGATGTGATTACTTTGCCACCACACCACAAATGTGCATCACACACAGCAAACCTCATTTCATGCTCTGATGTTGACAAGTGGTTACTCTCAAGGCCAGAGGCAAAAGCTGTATACAGAAGTGCTACCGCAAAATGCACAGCTTTATGGAATAGGGCCAGCCGTTCCGCAGTGTCTGCCGAGACCGTGGATGATGTCCTCGCGAAGAAGCTCCTTGTCCCGTGCACGACCAGATGGAACTCCTTTCATGATGCTGTGGCCCAAATCTTGCAGTTCCTCCTCACCGAGCTGAACACCATCTCCTACAAATTCGGTTTGAAGGCCATGACAGAACGGGAGTACCAGTTCCTCAGGGAATACTGCACAGCGATGAAGCCACTGACCGTAGCCCTCGACATTCTTCAGGTAGGCATGTCAACAGTTAATCGTTTAACCAATAATCAACTGTTTCAACATTAACCGAATAATCTTGTCAGTTCAAAAATGTTGTGTGTGCCCTTTAACCTGTGCCAATCATAACATTTTTTTTGTCTGTCAATTAACCAATTAACAACATTTCTCATTTTTGACATCCCTATCTTCAGGGCGTGGACAATTGCTTCTATGGGACACTCCTACCAACACTGGAGATGTTGATGACCAAAACCATGGACACGAAGAGTGGCCTGCAACTCCTTGTTGACCTTCCAGAGGCAGTTGTCAAGGTAAGAGCTATTATCTTTAAATTCATTGAATGCATACATCCATACATTATGAAAATAAAGTAGGCTACAATGAAATGTATATCTTTTAGCTCATAATGTGTAATGGTCTGTGTGTGTGTGTGTGTGTGTGTGTGTGTGTCTGTGTCTCTGTGTTTGTATGTGTCATTTCAGGCAATCAAAACCAGATTTGCAGAGGTGCTGGAAAGCGAAAGTGCCATCTTGGCAGCTGTGACACTGCCAAGGTTCAAACTACGTTGGCTACGGACACAGGAAAGGAAGGACAACGCCAAGGCAAGTCTGCTGGCAGAGGTGGCAAAAGTGTCCAAGATGAAGACCAGCAACCAGGTACCAACGCACCAACACGCAACCTCAGCACCAACTCTGCCATAGAGGATTTCTTTTCCTTTGAGGATGAGGAGGACATCTCTGCTTCTGCTGAAAGCCAAGTCGCTGACTATTTCAAGTCAGCAGCACAAGGGATGGACAGCCTAAAGGGGTTTCCACTGATAAAGCAAGTGTCACTTAAATACAATGCAGCCACTCCATCCAGTGCCCCTGTAGAAAGACTCTTTAGCCTGGGGAAGCTCATGTTCACTCCAAAGAGGAACAAGCAGTCTGACGTGAGGTTTGAGAAGCTTCTGCTTCTCAGATACAATCACTGGTTTAAGAAGGGGTAGGATAGTTAGACTGGTTGGCTGGATACATGACGGAAGAAGTACAGTATGTCTCATTTGTCTCAGGTTGTTAGAGTTACACTGCAGTGTTAAACACACTTTGTTGTGTGTTTTATTGTTGAACTGTTTACTTTTGTTATGAAAAAATACTTGAAGTACAGTAGCATATGTCTACTTGACCAGTTGTCTGACTAGAGATTGTAATTTATGCTACAGAGTGAAACTCACTTTATATTGTTTTACTATTGACTTTTGTTGTGAAGAAAATATTTTAAGTGCAGTTGCCAATGTCTACTTGACCAGTCTCAGGGCATGGGGGGTGGTTGTCTAGTACAAATCAGCATGTTGTCTCATTTGGGGAAACTAGTGTAGGATTGTTTCTCAGGGGTTCCTGTGTCTTTAAACACTAATTGTTCCAAAACTGCTGCTCTCTCCTCACTGAGAGAAGTCTTGTCAGCTATTATAGACAGAGAGAGAGAGGGATAGAGAGAGGGGGAGGACAGAGACGGAAGAAGTGATGGAGGGAGGGAGAGGGAGAGAGGGGAGGGAGTGAGAGAGGTAGAGAGAGGGATTGGATAGTCACTTTATATTGTTTTACTGTTGACTTTTGTTGTGAACAAAATATTTGAATATTTCTACTTGACCAGTTGTCTCAGGTTGTGAGAGTTTGATTTATTTATTTTACACTGCAGTGTTAAACACACTTTATATTGTTGAACTGTTTACTTTTGCTGTGTGAAAATACTTTAAGTACAGTAGCATATGTCTACTTGAGTAGTTGTCTGACTAGAGATTGTAATTTATACTAGAGTGAAACTCACTTTATATTGTTTTACTATTGATTGTTATTTTATTATATTGTTTAGTGTTTACTTTTGTTACAAGTGCACTTGAAGTGTAGGATAAATCTGTTGCTGTCTGCTGAGGTGCAATAAATATTCCAAGGTTCTATAATACAAGTACCTGTCTATTCTTCTCTATTCAACTGACTCGAATACTGCTCAGAAAATTTCAAATTCTTTGACATATAACAACTTCTTTTTAAAGTAACGGAAATAGTTACTTTCCCCGGTAACTAGTTACTTTTATTATAGAGTAATTCAGTTACTAACTCAGTTACTTTTTGGAAGAAGTAGTGACTAACTATAACTAATTACTTTTTTAAAGTAACGTGCCCAACACTGGTATTTAATAACTTCTGATTTCTTTCTACTTGATTACACACCACTCAGCAACAGTTACTATACTAGGTCTTTATTAGATAGTGCTGTCGCAAAATTTAAGGAAATCATTCTATCAACGTTAAATTCAATACCATGTCCTTCTGTAACAGAGATTTCCTGTACCGA
The DNA here is from genome assembly GCF_011397635.1 of Epinephelus fuscoguttatus. Lineage (NCBI taxonomy): Eukaryota > Metazoa > Chordata > Actinopteri > Perciformes > Serranidae > Epinephelus > Epinephelus fuscoguttatus. The sequence goes on along the minus strand of NC_064754.1, from coordinate 47,552,278 downwards.
CTTTAAACTCTCCCGAATTGATCATCTTGTCGATAGCGCCATAGGCTCGCTGCGAGCAACACTCGACTCTGTAGCTCCTCTTAAAAAGAAGTTAACAAAGCAAACAAAGGTACAGCTCTCAAACCTGAAAATTAAAACAAACATCGCGAAAATCTGAAAGGAACTGGTGATTGACCAAACTGGAAGAATCTCGTTTAGTCTGGGAAGACAGTATCAAAACATATAACAGGGGCCTCCGCAATGCCAGAGCAAACTATTACTCAGCAGTAATAGAAGAAAATAAGAACAACCCCAGGTTTCTTTTCAGCACTGTAGCCAGGCTGACTGAGAGTCACAGCTCCTTTCAGCCTTGTATTCCTTTAGCCCTTAGCAGTAATGATTTTATGAGCTTTTTTAATGACAAAATTCTAACTATTAGAGGCAAAATTCATGACCTCCTGTCCTCAGATAGTACCTATCTGCCCTCAAACACAGCTGTAAGACCTAATATATATTTAGATTGTTTTTCCCTGATTTCTCTTCAACAACTGACCTCAATGATTTCTTCATCTAAATAATCAACCTGTCTCTTAGACCCCATCCCAACTAGGCTACTTAAGGAAGTCTTACCTTTAGTTAACATTCAAATATTAGACGCGACCAGTATGTCTTTATTAACAGGCTATGTAGCACAGTCCTTTAAGGCAGCTGTAATTACCCCTTTTGTAAAAAAGCTCACCCTGGATCCAGAGGTGTTAGCCAACTATAGACCAATCTCTAATCTTCCCTTTCTTTCAAAGATCTTTGAGAAAGTAGTCGCAGACCAGCTGTGTGACTTTCCCCAAGATAATAATTCATTTGAGGAATTTCAGTCAGGATTTACAAGGCACTGTAGCACTGAGACAGCACTAGTTAAAATTACAAATGATCTTCTGATTGCTTCAGACACAGGACTCGTCTCTGTATTTGTTTTAGGGATTCAAGGATTCAAGGATCTTTTATTGTCATTTACATCACATTTACATGGAGTGGAACGAAATTACAATTCTCAGGTCCCGGTATAGCCCATGTAAACCTTGTAGACAATACAAATATAAACAATAAATATAAAAATATGAAGAAAATATAAACACAATGACAATGAAAAACTTGCACAGGTAGCAGCATACTCTGAGTTGTGCAAACAAACAACAGCAAACAGCAGCAACAGTATGGCTAAGGTAGCCTTATATGACGTGCAATAGTGCAAATAGTTCAGTGCAAAATAGTCAGGAGGTAGTTGTTGTAACTCCATAGCTGCAGAGCTATAGAGCTATAGAGGTACAGAGCTAAAGAGCCCCACCAGAGTTCAACAGTCTAAGAGCTTCAGGGAAGAAGCTGTTCCTTAGTCTGGTGGCCCTGCTCTTAAAGGGCCACTGTGTAAAATGGGTTGAAAACAGTGACATCAGTGGTCAAATTCTAGATTCACCCCTCCCGTCGGGTAAATGACACGAGTTTTTCAGGAGTAGGTGAATGTTTATTTAGAAATCTAAGCCATGTTACGATATTGTAATGAATCCCTCACGAGCAGGAGACCAGAGTAGCGTTGGGGAAAAAGGCCCGTTTATTTGAGCACTCCAAAAACTCCGGTAACACTCCAGGGGGTAAAAGACTCCGTCCCAAACTCTGACTCTTCTAGCACAACACACATACTTAATACACACATACTCGTTTACAATACCTAGCGGGTACCCCCTCCCCTCTCTGCTCCACCAATCTCCAGCCCGCACACTGACTGACAGCGTAGCCTGTAAACAGAGCTCAGCTGTTTATTTAGCCTAGCAATATCTCCGGACTATAGTAGCTGCAATGGATGACTTTAAACGCGATTTTGAAGAGTTTCTTGTAGCAGACACAGATCCAGAGTCATACCTGTTTGAGCCAGAGCATACAGATGAGGAACTCCATGTGTTTGGTGCTGAGTGGGTGAGAAGAGAGGCTGAATGCACAGAATGGAATTCGGTGCTACTGCTGCCATTGTTGGGGAGATATATCACCAGGAGGAAAAGTGCCGCAGAGAGTGCATCACAAGGAGTGAAGCTGCGTCTTCTTTTCCTCGCAGATGACGGTTCGGGTTCATTCTCTCCTGTTCCATGGTAAGTGTGGTCCATTTGCAAACTTTATAACTAAAAAAAACTTTTCACTACTCTCTGTCGACGAGCTACTAACACTCTCTGCTGTTTCCTCCTCCTCCTTCCTTCCTTCTGTTGTCTTTGTTGGTTTATTTTTACACGCAAAACGTGTTCTCTTGCTGGCTGGATTGTCCGCTAGGGCTGCCTTACATACATGGCAGCGCAAGATGGCGACCTCTCTAAAGCAAGGCCCTTGCTATATATATATATATATAAAAGCATAATTATAAGGCTACGAAAACCAAACAAATTTTATTTTATAGCGATTATACACTTATATAAACATATTAATGGGTAGAATATTCAGATTCAGGTTCAGATTTGACAATAAAGCATGACAAATATTACACATTGGCCCTTTAATGCTCCGCAGCCTCCTGCCTGAAGTCAATCAATCAATCAATCAATCAATCAATCAATCAATCAATCAATAAATCAATTTTATTTATAAAGCCCAATATCACAAATCACAATTTGCATCACAGGGCTTTACAGCATACGACATCCCTCTGTCCTTATGACCCTCACAGCGGATAAGGAAAAACTCCCCCAGAAAAAACCTTTAACGGGGAAAAAAAATGGTAGAAACCTCAGGAAGAGCAACTGAGGAGGGATCCCTCTTCCAGGATGGACAGACGTGCAATAGATGTCGTACAGAACAGATCAACATAATAAATTAACAGTAATCCACATGACACAATGAGACAGAGAGAGAGAGAGAGAGACAGAGAGAGACGCAGGTAATGACAGTAGCTTACAACAACATTGTTGAAAGCAATAATATTATAGTTATAGTTCTGGCTACTGTGGTAAAATATGTTGAAAATATACAGTACAGGCCAAAAGTTTGGACACACCTTCTCATTCAATGCGTTTTGTTTATTTTCATGACTATTTACATTGTAGATTCTCACTGAAGGCATCAAAACTATGAATGAACACATGTGGAGTTATGTACTTAACAAAAAAAGGTGAAATAACTGAAAACATGTTTTATATTCTAGTTTCTTCAAAATAGCCACCCTTTGCTCTGATTACTGCTTTGCACACTCTTGGCATTCTCTCGATGAGCTTCAAGGTAGGTAGTCACCTGAAATGGTTTCCACTTCACAGGTGTGCCTTATCAGGGTTAATTAGTGGAATTTCTTGCTTTATCAATGGGGTTGGGACCATCAGTTGTGTTGTGCAGAAGTCAGGTTAATACACAGCCGACAGCCCTATTGGACAACTGTTAAAATTCATATTATGGCAAGAACCAATCAGCTAACTAAAGAAAAACGAGTGGCCATCATTACTTTAAGAAATGAAGGTCAGTCAGTCCGGAAAATTGCAAAACCTTTAAATGTGTCCTCAAGTGGAGTCGCAAAAACCATCAAGCGCTACAACGAAACTGGCACACATGAGGACCGACCCAGGAAAGGAGGACCAAGAGTCACCTCTGCTTCTGAGGATAAGTTCATCCGAGTCACCAGCCTCAGAAATCGCAAGTTAACAGCAGCTCAGATCAGAGACCAGATGAATGCCACACAGAGTTCTAGCAGCAGACCCATCTCTAGAACAACTGTTAAGAGGAGACTGCGCAAATCAGGCCTTCATGGTCAAATAGCTGCTAGGAAACCACTGCTAAGGAGAGGCAACAAGCAGAAGAGATTTGTTTGGGCCAAGAAACACAAGGAATGGACATTAGACCAGTGGAAATCTGTGCTTTGACTCTGATGAGTCCAAATTTGAGATCTTTGGTTCCAACCGCTGTGTCTTTGTGAGACGCAGAAAAGGTGAACGGATGGATTCCACATGCCTGGTTCCCACTGTGAAGCATGGAGGAGGAGGTGTGATGGTGTGGGGGTGTTTTGCTGGTGACACTGTTGGGGATTTATTCAAAATTGAAGGCACACTGAACCAGCATGGCTACCACAGCATCCTGCAGCGACATGCCATCCCATCCGGTTTGCGTTTAGTTGGACGATCATTTATTTTTCAACAGGACAATGACCCCAAACACACCTCCAGGCTGTGTAAGGGCTATTTGACCAAGAAGGAGAGTGATGGAGTGCTGCGGCAGATGACCTGGCCTCCACAGTCACCGGACCTGAACCCAATCGAGATGGTTTGGGGTGAGCTGGACCGCAGAGTGAAGGCAAAGGGGCCAACAAGTGCTAAACACCTCTGGGAACTCCTTCAAGACTGTTGGAAAACCATTTCAGGTGACTACCTCTTGAAGCTCATTGAGAGAATGCCAAGAGTGTGCAAAGCAGTAATCAGAGCAAAGGGTGGCTATTTTGAAGAAACTAGAATATAAAACATGTTTTCAGTTATTTCACCTTTTTTTGTTAAGTAAGCGATATGAGTTAATCTGAGAGACAATGGAGCACAAAGGCTCCGGAGAAGAAGCCGAGTTAGTGACATCCAGAATGGCTGAGTTAGCAAGATGCAGTAATGGAATACGAGAGAGAGAGAGAGAGAGAGAGAGAGAGAGAAGGAGAGAAGGAGCTTGGTGTATTATAGGGGGTCCTCCGGCAGACTAGACCTAAGTCAGCCTAACTAGGGGCTGGTACAGGGCAAGCCTGAGCCAGCCCTAACTATAAGCTTTATTGAAGAGGAAAGTCTTAAGTCTAGTCTTAAATGTGGAGACGGTGTCTGCCTCCCGGACCATAACAGGAAGATGATTCCACAGGAGAGGAGCCTGATAGCTGAAGGCTCTGGCTCCTGATCTACTTTTGGAGACTTTAGGGACCACAAGTAACCCTGCGTTCTCAGAGCGCAGTGTTCTGGTGGGATAATATGGCACTATGAGCTCTCTAAGATATGACGGAGCTTGACCATTTAGAGCTTTATAAGTTAACAGGAGGATTTTAAATTCAATTCTGGATTTTACAGGGAGCCAGTGCAGAGAAGCTAAAACAGGAGAAATATGATCACGTTTCTTAGTTCCTGTTAGTACACGTGCTGCTGCATTCTGAATTAGCTGGAGAGTTTTTAAGAACTTACTAGAGCTACCTGATAATAGAGAGTTACAGTAATCCAGCCTTGAGGTAACAAAAGCGTGGACCAATTTTTCTGCATCTTTCTGGGTCAGGATAGGCCTAATTTTCGCAATATTACGCAGATGAAAAAATGCAGTCCGTGAGGTTTGCTTTAAATGAGAATTAAAAGACAAATCTTGATCAAATATTACTCCGAGGTTTCTTACGGTAGCACTAGAGGCCAGAGCAATGCCATCTAGAGAAACTATGTCATCAGATAAAGAGTCTCTGAGTTGTTTGGGGCCAAGAACAATAACTTCAGTTTTGTCTGAATTTAACATCAGGAAATTGGTGCTCATCCAAGTTTTTATGTCTTTAAGGCAGTTATGGAGTTTAGTCTCTGCAGTAGAATTTGATGGTCAATTGTGTGAAACGCCGCACTAAGATCTAATAAAACAAGTACAGAGACAAGTCCTTTGTCTGAAGCAATCAGAAGGTCATTTGTAATTTTGATTAGTGCTGTCTCAGTGCTATGATGCACTCTAAATCCTGACTGAAATTCCTCAAATAAATTATTATCATGGAGAAAATCACACAGCTGGTCTGTGACTACTTTCTCAAGGATCTTTGACAGAAAGGGAAGATTAGATATTGGTCTATAGTTGGCTAACACCTCTGGATCCAGGGTGGGCTTTTTTAGGAGAGGTTTAATTACAGCTACCTTAAAAGACTGTGGTACGTAGCCTGTTAATAAGGATATATTGATCATATCTAATATATGAGTGTTAACTAAAGGAAAGACCTCCTTAAGTAGCCTAGTTGGGATGGGGTCTAAGAGACACGTTGATGATTTGGATGAAGAAATCACTGCAGTCAATTCTTGAAGAGAAATTGGGGAGAAGCAATCTAAATATATATTAGGTCTTACAGCTGTGTTTGAGGTTAGATAGGTACTATCTGAGGACAGGAGGTCATGAATTTTGCCTCTAACAGTTAGAATTTTGTCATTAAAAAAGCTCATAAAATCATTACTGCTAAGGGTTAAAGGAACACAAGGCTCAATAGAGTTTTGACTCTCTCTTGTTCTTATTGTCTTCTATTAATGCTGAGTAATAGTTTGCTCTGGCATTGCGGAGGCCCCTCTTATAAGTTTTGAGACAGTCTGTCCAGATTAAACGAGATTCTTCCAATTTGGTTAATCACCAATTCCTTTCAAATTTTCGCGATATTTGTTTTAACTTACGGGTTTGAGAGTTATACCAAGGAGCGAACTTTCCTTGCTTTTTTAACTTCTTTTTAAGAGGAGCTACAGAGTCAAGTGTTGTTCGCAGCGAGCCTACGGCGCTATCGACAAAATGATCAAAGTCGGTACGGGAAACCTCTGTTACTGAGGGACTTTGTATTGAATTTAACGACGGAGTAATCTTTTCCTTAAATTTTGCGACAGCACTATCTGATAAACATCTGGTATAGTAACTGTTGCTGAGTGGCGTGTAATCGAGTAAAAAGAAATCCAAAGTAATCAGATAATGATCCGATAGCGAGGGATTCTGTGGAAAGACTGTTAGGTTATCAATTTCAATTCCATACGCGAGAACTAGATCGAGGGTTTGGTTAAAACAGTGAGTGGGTTAATGTACACCCTGACTGAAGCCAGTGGAGTCTAATAATGAGATAAACGCGGTAGCCACGGAGTCATTATCAACGTCAACATGAATGTTAAAATCGCCTACAATCATAACTTTATCTGATTTAAGAACTAAACTGGATAAAAACTCTGAGAATTCAGATACAAATTCAGAATACGGGCCAGGAGCACGGTACACTATAACAAATAAAAGTGGCTGCGAGGTTTTCCAGGTCAGTTGTAAAAGACTAAGAACGAGGCTTTCAAATGAATTATAATCTAGTTTAGGTTTAGGGCTGATTAACAGGCTAGAGTTAAAAATGGCTGCAACTCCCCCTCCTCGGTCGTTGCCTCGAGGAATGTGGGTATTACTGTGACTGGGAGGAGTGGATTCATTTAGACTAACATATTCATCTGGACACAGCCAGGTTTCAGTGAGACTGAGTAAATCAATATGATTATCTGATATTAATTCGTTTACTAACACTGCTTTAGACGACAGAGACCTGATATTTAGCAGTCCGCATTTAATTCTCCTGTTTTGAAGTCCACAACCATCTCCTTTGTTTTTTTCACATTGTTTTGTTTTTTTCACTCATCATTATTCGTGATGCACCCGACCACAGCTGTGTCATCCACAAACTTCACAATATGACAGCCTGGGTGTTGTGCCGAGCAGTCATACGTTAGCAGGGCGAACAGGAGGGGACTCAGCATGGAGCCCTGGGGGGAGCCCATGCTCAGGATAATGGGGGAGGAGGAGACGTTGTGGATCCTCACAGACTGCGGCCTGTTCGTCAGGAAGTCCAGGACCCAGTTGCAAAGGGAGGGGCTCAGTCCAATCAATCAATTAATCAATCAATCAATCAATCAATCAATCAATCAAACATGCCTCAGAGGGCTTTACAGGATACAACATCCGTCTGTCCTTAGGGCCCTCACAGCGGATCAGGAAAAACTCCCTTTAACGGGGGGAAAAAAATGGTAGAAACCTCAGGAAGAGCAACTGAGGAGGGATCCCTCTTCCAGGATGGACAGACGTGCAATAGATGTCGTACAGACCAGATCAACATGATAAATTGACAGTAATCTGTATGACACAATGAGACAGAAAGAGAGACAGAGACAGAGAGAGATGCAGGACGGTAATGACAGTAGCTTACAACATTAATTAAAGTAATAATATTATAATTCTAATTACGGCTATTGTGGTAAGTGAGTAAGTAACTAGATTGTCCACTAGGTTCTGTGGGATTATGGTGTTGAAGGCTGATGTGAAGTCCACAAAGAGCATACAAACACAGGAGTCCTTACACTTCAGATGGGTGAAGGCAGTGTGAACCACAGAGGCCATGGCATCCTCCGTGGACTGGTTCTTCCGGTACGCATATTGGTGTGGGTCCACAGTGACATCAATGGTGTCCTTGATGCAGGCCATAACCCCTAATAAGTCTTTAAAAACTCTCCAGCTAATCCAGAACGCAGCGCCATGTATACTGACAGGAACTATAAAACGAGATCACATTTCTCCTGTTTTAGCTTCTCTGCACGGGCTCCCTTTAAAATCCAGAACTGAATTTAAATTCCTACTCCTAACTTATAAAGCTCTAAATGGTCAGGCTCCGTCATATCTTAGAGAGCTCATAGTACTCTATTATCCCACTAGAACACAATCCAACCTGTGTGTTAAAGACAATGGAGTGAAAAAATTGAATTTTCCCTTCAGGGGATTAATAAAGTATATAAAATTTAAAAAAATATATATGTATTAGAATTAAATTAAGTATAACAGGAGCCAGAGCCTTCAGCTATCAGGCTCCTCTCCTGTGGAATCATCTTCCTGTTTTGGTCCAGGAGGCAGACAACATCTCCACATTTAAGACTAGACTTAAGACTTTCGTCTTCAATAAAGCTTATAGTTAGGGCTGGCACAGGCTTGCCTTGGACCAGCCCCTAGTTAGGCTGACATAGGCCTAGTCTGCCGGGGGGACCTCCTATAATACACCGAGCACCTAATCAATGTAAGTGCACTTGTCCTAGAGCTGCCACAACGGTTTTCATAATGCAAATAACTCTGTTTAGATAAAACCTACAAGATTCTCTTCCTATGACTTTTACTAAAAATGTGTCTTGTATGTTTTCTGAAGCCTTTAAGTTACAAAAATGAAACACACTAGACTTCTGAGCATTTATACCACCGACCGCTGATGAAAATTCTACATTTTGATACATAGGCCTACAGGTGGCTATACATATTGCAAAACTCTGTAAAAGTACACCAAAGCATACATTTTCGTTTCCAAATATTTATTTGAAAACAAAACCATTCATACGGTCAGTAAAAATCCATTTTGTTAATAATAAAAAACGAATCTCAACAGTGACTGTGCCAGCCGGCAGGACTGCGGCTGAACTGCTTCCGATGTTCCAGTGAGTTTTTCCTTATCTGCTGTCAGGGTCCAAAGGACAGAGGGATGTTGTATGCTCAAAAGCCCTGTGAGGCAACTTGTTATTTATGATATTGGGCTTTATAAATAAAATTAATTGATTGATTGATCGATTGATTGATTGACATTTGGTCATGGACTTCCCACATCCCCATATGTTGTGCAAGGTACCCTGGGTGGGTTGGTTGTTGATTTTCTGGGATGTCGTGTAAACTTCAGATTGGTACATGCATTGTGCTTTCAAAATACATTTATGTTTTCACCAGAAATGTAAAATTTTCAAACAGTCCCTTTCAAAATAAATGCACTACATTGGTACAACACAACAAATTAATGTTTTTTTTTCCTTCAGCAAGAAGCACACACAATTACATTTGGACAACACATACATGTGGTTGGGTTTAGGCAACAAAATCACGTGGTTGGGTTTAGGAAAAAAGCGAACACCAACCTCCTGGGTGAAAGTCGGTGGTTGTTGGAGCCACCTACCACCCCTCCCAGTATGGAACTATATTGGGGCCAAATGTTTTGTACTGCAGCGGGACAACAACAAAAGTTAAGGCGGCAGAAGTCCAAGTAGGGCTGGGGGGATATGGAGCTATACTGGGGCCAAATGTTTTGTACTTGAAAAAATAAAATTTTAAACTGAAAATTCAAGTTTTGAATTTTGAAAAATACATCAATGTATTCAAAATAAAAATGAGTGTACAGAAAGTTTTTTTAGGTTAAATATAATTATGAATCACCCTATTCTTAACTTCCAGCTTTGCCAATTCACCACTTAAAGACGTCAGAAACACTGTATGTTGTCACAAAATGACCTCTCATTTTGAACATTTCTTGCCTGTGTGCTGGCTCCAGCAGGTGGGCCTGCAGACGCCATCATTGCGAGGGGACACTGCGCTGCATTCACAGTGATACGTGGAAATTAGAAATTTCAGCACTTAAAGTGTGGCTACTGAAGTGCACAATCTGGCATAATTTATCGCTCCGCTTCTGCAATTGGTCCTCATTACTTTTTAAACAGCTTTCACATCTCACATCTCCAAAAATATTGGAGTAAATTTCAAAAAGGCAATATCTGGATAAACTTACCACATATTGAAGAATATTAAAACTTAATAAAGTGTATTATTAACAGCCTTAGCCTTACAGTGGAAATTAAAACAGATTTAGTCATGCAGGATATTCGTGCATGCTGTACAAATGGAAGTTTGTCACTGACATCAGTTTTTTAACTGCCAATCACATGGTGTAGCCTACATAAAGTGCTGAGTCGAATTGTTTTAGATCCTACGTTCCCTGAAGGCAACATGATAGGGGAAGGTCCCTAGCCTTTTTGTTAAGCTGTCTGTCATGATTCCACACCCCTCTCAGTTGATGCCATGCCCCCACACGAGATCAGGGCCAAAAGTCTGGAACTGACATGCTGACATGAAAGGACAATTTCTTTTCGTCTGTGTCTGACACTGGAATCCACTGATCAAGTACTAGTTTTTGACGACTTCGCAGTGAGACTGGGTTGGATGTGACCATATTTTGAGCTGGAGAGGGTTGAGGGGACTGAGGTGATGCCTTACCAAAAGCCTATCACTCAAAGCAGCCCCGCCTTTAACTATGCTTAACTTTAAGCCTTAAAGGAATACTCCTACGATTTGGGAGTTATGCCCTTTCTCTATCATTTTCATATTGAGACAACATGATCGATATCTTTTTTGTGTCTGTGCGTCCAGTGGCTGGGTCTCAGCGGTTAGCATTGTGGCTTATCTTAGCAAATACAATCAAAGTCTATAGGGGGTCAGTAGCCTACAGTAAAAGTGAACAAATAAACGTTACAGAAACCCTGAAGCTGGCATTTCTGCATGTGCATTTAAAATAAACATGTTTAAACATTAATTTGAAAATTTTTTTTAGTCATTTTAGAAGAAGTTTGATACACGCAACTATAGTGTGTTTACGTCCTGCGCGGAGGGATACACCGGTGAGCAGGCACAGGCATAGACGTAGCCTGTAAACAAAACTCAGCTGTTTATTTAGCCTAGCGATATCTGTGGACTATAGTAGCTGCAATGGATGACTTTGAACGCAATTTTGAAGTTTCTTGTAGCGGACACAGATCCAGAGCCATACATGTTTGAGCCGGAGTATACAGATGAGGAACTCCAGGTGTTGGATGCTGAGCGGGCGAGAAGAGAGGCTGAATCCTCCGAAGCGGCGGAACAGCAAGGGGCAGAGGGAAGACGGAGGTCAGGGGAGGATTGGTGGTGTAGCTGCGGGGCTTGCCAACCTGTGCCTACGGAGGTGGAATCATTTTGCTGCAAAGAATGGGATTCAGTGTTACCATCGCTGGGGAGGCTAGAGATATATCATCAGGAGGAAAACCGCCGCAGAGAGTGCATCACAAGGAGTGAAAACTTTGCAGCAATCACTAATCCTGGTGTGATTGAAACATTTTTTTCACGTTCCTAAGATAAACTGAAAAAAACGCCCCAGGCCTGCAGGAGCTGATGGACAGCTTTCAGTCAAGTGAGTAATATCGTCCGTGTCGTCTCTTTGTTTGCTTTTACCGAGTGACCTAGCGTACGTGCCCCAGAGCTAGCTGTAGTTGTTGCTCACCGGTGTATCCCTCCGTGCAGAACGTAAACACAATATCGTTCCGTGTATCAAACTTCTTCTAAAACGACTAAAAAGGACTCTTGTTTTTCGAATTAATGTTTAAACATGTTTATTTTAAATGCACGTGCAGAAATGCCAGCTTCAGGGTTTCTGTAACGTTTACTTGTTCACTTTTACTGTAGGCTACTGACCCCCTATAGACTTCAATTGTATTTGCTAAGATAAGCCGCAATGCTAACCGCTGAGACCCAGCCACTAGACGTACAGACACAAAAAAGATATTGATCATGTTGTCTCAATATGAAAATGATAGAGAAGTCGGAGTATTCCTTTAATAACATTTAAACAGGTGAGATAAGTGGCAATTAGAGGAACTGCAGTTTTTGGCACTTCTTTGTAGGCTTCATTTGCATGAAGTATAAGGCTAATACTGGAAAGGAGAGGGAGCAATCCTGGACATTTTATATGAAAATTCACCGCTTATATTTTTAAAACCTTTAAGGCCTGCATAACCATCAAGCCAATAGTATAGGTTTATGATTTAATTCTCATACTCGTACTCGTCGTCCTCCGCTTATCCAGGTCCGGGTCGCGGGGGCAGCAGCCTCAGCAAAGAAGCCCAGACAGTCCTCTCTCCAGCCACTTCCGTCAGCTCTTCCGCGGGAACCCCGAGCCGTTCCCAGGCCAGCTGCGTGATGTAGTCCCTCCAGCGTGTCCTGGGGCAGCCCCGAGGTCTCCTCCCAGTTGGACACGCCCGAAACACCTCCCAAGGGAGGCGTCCGGAAGGCATCCTTACCAGATGCCCGAACCACCTCAACTGGCTCCTCTTGATGTGGAGGAGCAGCGGCTCTACTCCGAGTCCCTCCTGGATGTCTGAGCTCCTCACCCTATCCCTAAGGCTTAGCCCAGCCACCCTGCGGAGGAAACTCATTTCGGCCGCTTGTACTCGCGATCTTATTCTTTCAGTCACTACCCAGAGCTCGTGACCATAGGTGAGGGTTGGAACGTAGATCGACCGGTAAATCGAAAGCTTCGCTTTCTGGCTAAGCTCCCTCTTCACCACAACGGACCGGTTAAGCACCTACATCACTGCTGACGCACCCCAGTCCGCCTGTCAATCTCCCGCTCCATCCTACCCTCACTCGTGAACAGGATCCCGAGATACTTAAACTCCTCCACCTGAGGAAGGACCTCCCCCTCGACCTGGAGTGGGCAATCCACCCTTTTCCGGCTGAGGACCATGGCCTCAGACTTGGAGGTGCTGATTCTCATCCCAGCCGCTTCACACTCGGCTGCGAACCGCCCCAGCGAGAGCTGGAGGTCACTGTTCGATGGAGCTAGGAGGACCACATCATCCGCAAAAAGCAGGGACGAGATCCTCCCATCACCAAACCTGACACCGTCCACCACTTGGCTGCGCCTAGAAATTCTGTCGGAGTCCAACCCTCACCGGGAACAGGTCAGACTTACTGCCAGCCACGCGAACCAGACTCATGCTCCTTCGGTACAGGGACTGGATGGCCCTTAGCAAGGGGCCACCAACCCCATACTCCCGGAGCACCCCCCACAGGATGCCCCAGGGGACACGGTCGTAAGCCTTCTCCAAATCCACAAAACACATGTGGACTGGTTGGGCAAACTCCCATGCCCCCTCCAGCACCCTGGCGAGGGTAAAGAGCTGGTCCACGGTTCCGCGTCTGGGACAAAAACCACATTGCTCCTCCTCAATCCGAGGTTCAACTATCGACTGGACTAGGCTGAGGAGTGTGATCCCCCTGTAGTTGGAACACACCCTCTGGTCCCCTTTCTTGAAAATGCGGACCACCACCCTGGTCTGCCACTCCAGAGGCACTGCCCCCGATGTCCACGCAATGTTGCAGAGGCGTGTCAGCCAGGACACCCCTACAACATCCAGAGCCTTGAGATATCCAGGACGAATCTCATCCACCCCCGGGGCTCCGCCACCTTGGAGTTGTTTCACTACCTCAGCAACTTCTGCCCCAGAAATTGGACGACCCGCCCCCGAGACCCCCGTCTCTGTTTCCTCACTGGAATATGTGTTGGTGGGATTGAGGAGCTCCTCAAAGTATTCCTTCCACCGTCCGACAATGTCCCCAGTTGACGTCAGCAGCTCCCCGCCCCCACTGTAAACAGTGTGAGCAAGTTGCCGCCTTCCCCCCCGAGGCGCCGGACAGTTTGCCAGAACCTCTTTGGAGCCGATCAACAGTCTTCCTCCATGGCCTCACTGAACTCCTCCCACACCCGAGTTTTTGCCTTCACAACTGCCGCTGCTGTGCTCTGCTTGGCCCGCCGGTACCCGTCAGCTGCTTCTGGAGACCCACAGACCAACCATGCCCTGTAGGCCTCCTTCTTCAGCCTGACGGCTCCCCTCACGTCTGGTGTCCACCAGCGGGTTCGGGGATTACCGCCGCGACTGGCCCCAGCAGCCTTGCGGCCACAGCTTGCAACTACCGCCTCAACAATGGCAGAGCAGAACAATGTCCCCCTCTGCCCTCGGGACGTGGTCGAAGTTCTCCTGGAAGTGGGAGTTGAAGATCATCTGGACAGGTTCTTCCACCAGGCATTCCCAGCAGACCCTCACTGTTCATTTTGGCCTGCCAGGTCTGTGCGGCGTCTTCCCCCACCATCTGATCCAACTCACCATCAGGTGGTGATCAGTTGACAGCTCTGCTCCTCTCTTCACCTGAGTGTCCAGAACATATGGCCGCAGGTCAAATGATACGACTACAAAGTCGATCATTGACCTGCGACTTAGACTGTCCTGGTGCCACGTGCACCCATGGACATCCTTATGTTTGAACATGGTGTTAGTTATGGGCAAACTGCGACCTGCACAGAAGTCCAAAAACTGAACACCACTCGGGTTCAGATTGGGCATTGATTGTCATTGCCCACATGAGCGTTGAAGTCCCCCAGCAGAACAATGGAGTCCCCGGTTGAGGCACTGTCCAGCACCCGTCCCAGGGACTCCAAAAAGGGCGGGTACTCTGAACTGTTGTTCAGCGCATAAGCGCAGACAACAGTCAGGACCCGTTCCCCGACCCAAAGGCGCAGGGAAGCAACCCTTTCGTCTACCAGGGTAAACCCCAACATACAGGCAGAGAGTCTGGGGGCTATCAGAAAGCCCACCCCGGCCCTCCGCCTCTCACCCGGATCAACTCCAGCAAAGGAGAGAGTCCAACCCCTCTCAAGGACTAGGGTTCCAGAGCCGGAACTATGTGTCGAGGTGAGGCCGACTATATCTAGCCGGTAGCGCTCAACCTCTTCCACAAGCTCCGGTTCCTTCCCCGCCAGAGAGGTGACATTCCATGTCCCAAGAGCCAACTTCTGTAACCGAGGATCGGACCACCAAGGCCCCCGCCTTGGTCTGCTGCCCAATCCATATTGCACCGAACCCTTCTGGATCCCTCTGCAGGTGGTGGGCCTGCAGGGGGACGAGCCCATGTCGCCGGTTCGGGCTGGGCCCGGCAGGACCCCATGGGTGAAGGCCCGACCACCAGGCGCTCACCCACGGGCCCCAACCCCAGGCCTGGCTCCAGGGCGGGGCCCCGGGTACACGTGTCCTTGTTTGTATCCATCATGAAGGGTCTTTTGAACCGTTCTTTGTCTGACCCTTCGCCCAGAACCAATCTGCCATGGGAAACCCTACCAGGGGCAAAATGCCCCCGACAGCATAGCTCCCAGGGTCATTAGTGCACTCAAACTCCTCCATCACGATAAGGTGACGGTTCTCGGAGAAGTTTATGATTTAATTTTAATTTTAATTTTTTTTTTTTTAATTTCAACAAGGGAACTGCTTTTTGAGTAAATGCTGCATGACATATCATAATACACACTATAAAAGCACAAAAAATACACACTTCTCTAACTAGTCATTTTCCAAAAGATGGCTGAAAAAAGAAAACACAGCAAATACGTCATAAACATGATGAATCAGTTTTTTCCCATCTTTATGGTAGTCTTGCAGTAACAGTTATGATCAGGTACCTAACAAAATCTTGAAGAACGTTGATACAATCTGGAACACTTGTTTCTTAGATTACATTACATTGTTTTCATTGTATTGTGGCACAGCATGGTGAAAATAAAGAACTAGCATCTGAAGGCCTGGACAATCACTTCACACAGTTCATCATCTGATCTTGAGCCAGTTAGGCTTATTTAATCTGTTTATGACTGAGAATAGGAAATGAATAGTAGATGTAGGAACAGTGCCAGGAGGAACATTTATTATCTCACAAAAAGAGCACTGAATTTTATCCTCAAAATAAGCATCGGAGTGAAAGAAAAAAAAAATAAGCAAAGAGGGGCCTCCGATAAAAGAGAAAGCAAAACACATTTGGAGCTGACTGATATCAAAAACAAAGCAGAATGGGTTGTATTTTGAAGCAAATCAAAACAGCTGTGGAGGACAGAGGTTGTTGTATGCTGGTTGTTGATGTTCTGTGACAATTGCACATGCTTCTGACACACGGCGTCCTTAGTTACCATCTTCACTTGAGACAAGAGGCTGAAGTGTGTTTGTGTGTGTGTGTGTGTGTGTGTGCTGCGTGTGTGCTTGCATCTGCATTTCCTGATCTTTACAGCATGTCTTGCTTGATTTGTACATGTAAATATACAGTATGTGTATGCATGTATATGGATGGTGAAATCCCCAAGAATCCAAAAGAACTCCAAAGACGGCCATTCTTTCGGAAGGTTGCATCACTGTTGCGTTGCTACATTGAGCCCTCTGTGCATTCTTTGGGAAAACAATAGTTTATCTACTCCCCCCCTTGTCCGCATCTGATAACATCAGCATTCAAGCCCTCTTTAGCACCCAGACAGCGATGAGCTACTTAGCTGTGCAAGCCCATAGGATTAACTGCTGATCTACTCATTCACTTTAAGCACTGCAAACAGCTGACTTGATGATAGCGAGGGTTTAAAAGTTGGAGGTGAGGCACTTATCTCTAGATGAGCCACTTGATGTCTCATCTTTCACTTTGTAAACTTTCACTGCAGTGAATATGATAAAAAAAAACAGAGTACAATGGCTGTGGGATGACTTTGGTGGCCTCTCTGTGGGAAGGGAAGATACCCTTCGAGAGAATGTATGCATCGAAAGGAATGGCATGCAAATGAATTCAGGCACTTTTTTGTCTTCCAGAGGCCCTAAGGTGCAAAGTCTGGTTGCCGTATGGGTGATGCTGTGAGGACATTGAGGTGCACTGAAGCGTTTTATTGACAGAAATAGCAGGAAGAAGATTTTATTTTGATGTCTTTTGGGTTAAATGAGAGGAAATTATTCAGAGGTGTATGAACCTTTTAACCATCAATCGGGGGTACAGAGTTTTATTGCATGGTTTACTATTATTGTGGGAGATTTACTGAGCTTAGGGATTGGCTAAATTAAGTATTCTCAGCTGTGAGAACTCAACTGATTCTTATTTGGATGGTTGCTTCTCCAAACCCTGCTCCAGAGATACAAATGTGACTCGATTTGTGTGGTGGTCAAGGAAAGGACTGTCCAAAGGCCTTCATCAATACTCCTATTAAACAGACTGGCAGTGGTTTATAATATCAACCCAGCACCTGGATAGAACCATCTCAAAAGCTCTGCATTCACATTGAGAAACTCGAATGCAAAGAAAGAAAGACCAGCCCGTTCTCAGTCAAAGTCTGCAAATATTGATGCTTCGTCAGTGATTTCTTTGTCAGATACCTGACGCCAAAAGTTACCTCCACAGTGTTATGATATGTCTCTGGTGGTTGTGAGTTAATAATGCGGCCGCATGTATGGATGGATGGTTGTTGATGTTCTGGGATGCCATCTCAACATCAGCCTGGTACATGCATTGTCTGCTGTCTTAGAATAGATGTCCGTTTTTACAGGAAGTTTATCGTTTGCATACAGTCGGTACAATACTGCAAATTTACATCTTTTTCCTTCAACAACAAATGCACACAGTTACATTTAGTTAGCACATGCACATGGTTTCATTTAGGCCACAAAAGCACATGTTTCAGTTTAGGAATAAAGACCAGGGATTGGCCGACAATCTTACTGGAAGCGAACATCGGACTCAGGTGAAAGTCAGTGGTTGTTTGAACCATCCACCACCACACCCGCCCACCCGACTCAGACTTCCGCCCTGTTAACTTTCATTGTTGTCCTGCTGTGTTACCCCTTGATGCTGCTGGGCACTGTTACAATAATGGTAACTGGCTGCGTATCATGCCAACATGAAAGGACATTTTTTCAGTGTCTGATGCCAGAAACCACTGCACAAGCTGGGTTGCAGGAGGAAACCTTTTGTGAAATACGAAGATGTAAAGTCCACTGACACAGCAGTGATATATGATGACTATATTTTCATTTTTATATGCTGTGGGTTGTTTTTGTTTGTTTGTTTTTTGTCTTTACTTTGTTTCTCATCAAGATCTAATGGATATAAGATATATCAAAACGAACTTGTATCACATCATCCTCTAGCTGGTTCCAATATCCAGCTGTCCCCGGAAATACTGCTTATTAGAAAACAATGACAATATCCACCACCTCTATAGTGATTCAGTGTGTGTCCCTGTGATACATTTCATTCAGGAAGTCACATGACCCTAAAATTCCTTCTCTCTCTCTTACAACCACTTGCACAACCACACAACCACACACACACACATAAACACACACAAACACACACACACACACACACACACACACACACACACACACACACACACACCAAGTTTTTTCTTCTGCCAAAAAGATGCATGACTGCTATTTTTAGCAACTGGACATTTTCTCAAAGCATAACTGTGGAAAAGAAAAGAAAGGATAATAACTGTAGAAGACAATAATCACTTCCTACCCCGAAGTGGGAAGAAAAACTCCACTCTATGTTCTTGTATCATTGAATCATTTCTTGCCCTCAAGAAGTAAATGCAAAGCATTTTAGAATACCAAATGTTAATTCAGCAAGCTTAGTCTCAAAGTTTCTGCCTGCCTGAATGTATTTTTCTGGGAGAAATTAGAGTTAATGTTTCATGTGGCATGAATATATTTAGCAGTCAAGACTATAGATTTACAGTAGGTGTCATGTAGCTGATTAATCTGAAATAGTTAGAGGAAAAAGCTCACAGTGAAGGGAGCACTAATTAGTGCAAACGCTACCCAGACAGCTCTTTCCACGAGTTCAGCAACCTCTCTAGCATTCCTTTTTGCTGAGCGGTTCATTGCATTAATCGAACCACTCCTGCAGTGCTGTGTTTGTGGATAAGGAACAGTTCCCTCAGTGGAACAAATTAGCTCCGTTAGTCGTATGATAAAAGGGGAGAATCTCCCATTTTCCCATGTAAGTCAGTAAGTAAGTAAGTAAAATTTATTTGTATAGCACTTCTCACAGAGAGAACTCACAAAGTGCTTCACAGGATTAAAATACAACCAAGAATACATACATACAAACATACAGAAACACAAAATGAAACAGCAGCAGTTGTTGCAAAACTAAATCACTTAAGACAAGTTGAAGAATGCCTGCCTATAGAGGTGGGTTTTAAGGTACTTCTTAAAAGCTTTGACAGATGCTGCGGCTCTCAAATTCTTTGAGAGGGCATTCCACAATCTGGACACAATGGATTCAAAGGCCTGGTCACCTCTAGTTCTGAGCCTAGTGCGAGGAACTGCCAACAGGCCATGATCAGCTGACCTAAGTGTCCTACTAGGAATGTATACATGCAGCAGGTCAGACAGATACTCAAGTGCCTGACCATGAAGGGCTCTATATGTTAAAACAAGGATTCTGAACTGGTCCACAACTGGACATGTGAAGTCAAGCAGCTAAATACAGCTGCATGTGATGCTCAACAAAGGTTGGAAAGACTCTGTTGACCACTGTGCCTGTTCTGATTTGCAACAGTTACAGCTTTATTAATTATTTTTTCAGTTTATCTACATGCGATTTTCCATCATTGTCTATTTAAAGGTCTACAGGAAATAGCCTACCCTAGGGTTCACCCCCATTCTGAGGTCTCATGGGACTTAGAGTTCATGGGAACTAGGAGCAGTTTTCCGACTCCTGTATCTTTTCTGCATGTCTTCACATCCGCTGCTGCGCTCATTCTCCCCACTCGTCATTTTCAACCCACCCCCGCTCACCACAACCACCACTTCCTTCCATCTTCTGTTATTATCCTCATCGCCCGATTTCACATCCACCACCTCGTTCTTCCCTTCACCGAGTTCCAAGCCTGTCTCTGAACATCTCAGCTACACCGCTCAGAGTCAAAGACCTTTGTACTGCTCTTTTTAGCCCCATCCTCCTTTCATGCTCTCACCTCCATTTTCCTGAATCAGCTTAATTGCCACCCCCCCCCACCAACCCCCGCACTTTACCTCGTGTCTCCATCATGTTTCTGTTATCACTTTCTCCTTGAATCTGCTATCCCACTATAACATGTTTTCATCACAAGTCTTTGTCTGTGGCCTTTCACATCTTCATATGTGCTAACTATCCTCCTGTGCCTGCTGTAGATGTTCTGGGACACTACAACCAACACCAGGATGTCAACAAATGCACACAGTTAGGTTCAGAACAAAAGCATCATGGTTTGGCTCTACGTTCACACAGGAAGCTAACTCCAGGCTCCTGGGTGAAAGTCAGTGGTTTGCTGGATCTATCCACCACCCCTTCTGCCCACCCTGTAAGGACTTTCCAGCTTCTTATAACATGTCTGTTACCAGCAGCGTTTCAAACTGATGCTGTCCTGTGGCGTATCATACTGCCACACCAGGTGCTGTCCAGCCACGTTACAAACTGACACTGCTCTGAGGCATTTCATACTGCCATAAAAGGTAGCTTTTGGCTACAGTGTCTGATGCCAAAAATCACTCAAAAAGCAACATTGATGACTTTGGAATGGGAACGAGCTAGCACACGCACACACATCTAATACATCACATATGTGACCCTTTGATCCACCAAAAACCTCTGACCCTGTCTTCCTGCTAGGCTGGGCCCTGTTAGAATCAGCTCTAATTGGAAAGCTTACAGGAGCCAAGATCCCCCTGTAATGATAGGCTTCTGCTTCTCATTCCTTCTCCCTGCTTTTGTCTCGGCTCTGCTTCCTCTCACTGAGTCAAATAAAATAACTAGGACAATCAAGATGGCTGATTGGAGTGAAAGATATTGGAAATGTGTCTGCAGTTTCACAAATTGCTGACCTAATACATGGGAGTGGATCTGTTCTTGTTTGTAGGTCAGTCCTGCAGCAGAAGTCAATAAATGCGTGCAGGCATCAGATTAGCTGTGCATTACATTATACTTGACCTTAAAACAAAGCTAGTCTACTCTTTACGCTGTTTGAGCTGGAAGAGCACTGATTTGATTTTTTTAGTGAGTGGCAAATTGTTCTAAGGCTGCTGTTTGGCTACGGAGATTGTTGCTTGTTCTTTTTTTTTCTTTTTATGTTATGTTTCTAGGATTCCTCACACCATTTCTCACAGAGTGCTTCACCAGTACAGCTGCTAACCAGTTGTTCACTGCTGCTCTAACTGGCAAGCACATCTTCACTGTGTGTGTGTGTGTGTGCGTGTGTGTGTGTGTGTGTGTGTGAGTGAGTGTGTTTGTGTGTGTGTGTGTGGTTGTGTGGTTGTGCAAGTGGTTTTAAGAGAGAGAAGGAATTTTAGGGTCATGTGACTTCCTGAATGAAATGTATCACAGGGACACACACTGAATCACTATAGAGGTGGTGGATATTGTCATTGTTTTCTAATAAGCAGTATTTCCAGGGACAGCTGGATATTGGAACCAGCTAGAGGATGATGTGATACAAGTTTGTTTTGATATATCTTATATCCATTAGATCTTGATGAGAAAGAAAGTAAAGACAAAAAACAAACAAACCAAAAAAAAACAGAGCATATAAAAATGAAAATATAGTCATCATATATCACTGCTGTGTCAGTGGACTTTACATCTTCGTATTTCACATTTCGTGTGTGTGTGTGTGTGTGTGTGTGTGTGTGTGTGTGTGTGTGTGAGCCTGAGTGTCTTGCAAGAAACTTCCATAAGCATGTGCATGCACATTTTAAACACAGATGCCATGTTCTTACTCAGTTCCCCTATGTAACCATGTCTTGGCTAAACATGCAGTAACACTGAACCTTACCCAGACACAAAGCTCTGTGCAGAAAGTCCAACAGCTGCACTCAATTACATTAACTACCACAGGCAGAAAACACACTCTCTCTCAAGCCACTGGCTGTAGTCACACACACACACACACACACACACACACACACACACACACACACACACACACACTGAGGGCACTGTTCTCTTGTAGGGCTTCCTGTTCAGGTCAAAGTTGAGCTCTAAGGAGATCACAGTTTTCCTGAGCTTTAAAGACAGGGGGTTGGGGGGGTTAGTGGTAAATCTGCACAAGCATGTATAAACATTCTCACGGATAGCTTCACTGGCTGTCACACATTTCTCACACAAATTCATAATCCACTGGGAGGTGAGAAAGCGTGAGTTGGGAGGGAGGGAGGTCTGAAGTTCTTATTCATCACAGCTTTCAAGATAAGTAGAAGTGCTGATCTTGGATATTTTACCAAGTCCCCCCTAAAGGTATACACTGAGTTTACGAGATATATATTTTGTTAATGAGGAGTAAGGGGAGCTGAAGAGAGATGTCAAAACTTGATAAAATTCCTCAAGATTTGCAAAAATGCTTGCTTGGCATAAGGAGTTTTTCTTGACTGAAGCACGAAGTGTTTCACTGATGATGCAGATTTGATGAGACTGACCTGACACCTGTTGGTTTTCAACCTCAGAGCAGCACAGTGCATTTTTTTTCTTTTAACTTTTTAAAAATGGACCTCCTGCGGATGGCCATGGGAGATCATTGTTTGTATGATCCTGTATAAATAGATCCAAAATAAGAACCATAACAGAACGTTCATTTGTTTCATAGCAGAAAGCTAAGACTTCTGTCTTTCCTATCACCAGGTCATGAAATTATGTTACATGACATTATATTAGTTTTGCTGTAATTATGCCAGAAGTTCCCACAGAAATTTCCCTACAATGGCCACAGGAGATCATTGTTTGCATCATCCTGTATCGATTTAAAATAAAAATTATAACAGCCAGAACATTCATTCTTTTTGTTTGTCTTCCATATCATCACATTGTATGCTAGTAATGATGTCATTAATCTGCGTTACATGTGAGGCAAAACCATGTGAAAATGTGTGGTGGCATCAGAGGAATAAATAACCGCCTTTTCACTCTGCTCATAAAAAGAAAAATATTTCAAAAACTACATAACGTACATACATAGGGCAACACGGTGTTGCAGTGGTTAGCATTGTCACGTCACAGCAAGAGGGTTCCTGGTTCGAATCCAGGCTGGGTAGTTCGAACCCTGGGTGGGGGCGCCCTTCTGTGCAGAGTTTGCATGTTCTCTCCATATCAGCGGGGGTTTTCTCTAGGTGCTCTGGCCTTCTCCCACAATCCAAAGACATGCAGGTTAAGTTAACTGGTGACTCTAAATTATCCGTAGGTGTGAATGCAAGCGTGAATGGCGGTCTGTCTCTATGTGTCAGCCCTGTGATAGTCTGGCAACCTGTCCAAGGTGTACCCCGCCTCTCGCCAAATGTCAGCTGGGATAGGCTCCAGCACTCCTGCAACCCCTAACAGGATAAGTGGTTATGAAAAATGAATGAATAATGTCCATGTCAGGCCTCTCAGCCACTCTGTCTCTCCCAGTTATTAGTCAAGTTTGTGTTTATCATTCCCCTGTCTTGTGTTTCATTATTTTTCATTCACTTCCTGTCTTGCTTTGGTACTCACTGTTGTGTCTCGTTTCAGGTGACTTCACTTCCTGTCTTTGTCTGATTCCCTCCAAAACCTCACCTGGGTCCCCTCCCCCATGTGCCTCACCTGTTTCTCACTGTCTAATCACCCCTCTGTGTATATAAGCAGTATATAAGCACCCTCCCTCATGTGTCCCGTTGCCAGATTGTGTTGTGTCCCGTGTCCAGTGTTTCCAGCATTCTTTCCTGTGATCAGATTGTCCGTGTAAGACCTTTTTTGTCTTCCCGTGCTGCCTCTAGCCTAGCTCTTTTGTACCTCTGCCAGATATTATTGCCTTACGTGTACCGACCTTGCTTGCCTGTTTTTTGACTGTGGATTTTGGATTGTGGATTTTTGGACTTGGTTGCTTTAATAAACTGCTTCTCAGATTATCTTGAGTGTCTCGCTTTTGGGTTCACCTCACCTTGGCTCAGTTCCCTGACAGTCCATAGTTCAAATAAATTATGGAAAGTTAAGAAATATTTTATGTATGTTTCGACATTTAAAAATCTTTTGGATCAATATTGTTTGTGTATTCATTTTATAATTGTATTAATTGTATAATATGTATGATGAAAAAATGTCCAATTTGTGTGTTAATCGGTTTAATGGCATATTTTTAATACTTACAGTATTATGGTTTATTGACTTACATAACCTTTTAGTTTAGGTTGTACAGATTTTAGGGATATAAAGCACTTGAAAATACGAAATGACATTACAATAAGCAAAAATACCAATGTAAGTCCTGGTGGACCAGTTCAAAGGGTTTTTTTCAAACACTTTTCTATTTATCATTGGTGTTTGTTTTGACTTGTGTACTTACTTTGTCAAATTTGTAATAGCCCAAATATAAAGTTTGATTTATTTTTCTGCAGTAATAATGACATCTTAGACGTTTCCACAAAATGTTCAACAATGAATTGATGTTTGAAAAATGTGCTCAATAACTGCAGTATGATCAGGGGCGGCTGGCCAATAGAGGGCAATAGGGCGCTGCCCCTCCTTGAGCCACAAAAGGAAAGAAAGATGATGATAATAAATGTATGAATATCATCATCATTATTGTCATATATACACGCACAATATATTAATTATTCTGATAATTTTCACTTGAAACAGCTCGTCCTGCCTCTGAATATCCAATCAGGCGCAGTGTGAAGTCGCGTTCCGACCCTTTGGGGCGATATCAGTCTGGCTGGAAATTGCCATGATCACTCTCATAGACTTTAATGTAAAAAGCTTTTTTTTTTCTAAATGCAGGCACTCCAATACCCTGGAAATCCAGAGTTCTCGCGAGAACACAATTTGAATTTGCTCAGTGAGTCACTCTGGCAATCAGTAATGATGCTCATTACCCATGCCGTTGGAGCCGAGCTGCACCAATCACATCGATGTATCTGATATAGGTGGGCCAGAGGCGAGCTAAACAGATGACGACAGCGCTGCGACGGCGAAGTCCGGAATCAGTCAGTAAACATTGCAAGATGGCTACGGATGAACACCAGTTGTTTGAAACGGCTTTGGCCACTACTATCGAATGAGTTAGACTTGGCTTTTTCTCTAAAAGAGGAACAGAAGACAGCGCTCAGATCTTTCCTTTGCAAGAAGGACGTTTTTGCTGTTTTGCCGACCAGATACGTCAAGAGTCTAATCTACCAGTTAGCTCCGCTGGTAGCACTCTGGATACATCACCCCGTGTATTGTTCTGATTGGTCATCGTGTTATCCAATTGCGTGCAGTGATATTTTCAAATGCATGCTTGGTGCTGCCCCTCGAGTTGGGCCATTTTCATTACTCATAGCCAGACCCTAAATCTGTCTAGATTTTTGTCTGGATTTCCAGGCTAGCACTCCAATGCAATTTCTATGGGTTCCGGGAGGGCTCACCCCAATGTGTTTTCGTCACACGTAAACCACCAAGTATCATTCATGTGCTCCTCTGATGGTCCGATTTCCCAGTGTCTGGAAGTCATTCTTCGGTACTTCATTGTGTGTTCATGAGCGTTTAAGTCGTAATGTGGAGACAACATGGACATTACAAAGAAGATGTATTGTATTTTATCACTCAAAATGTTTAAAAAAACACGTCATCAACCGTTTCCACTGAAATATTGCAAACTTAGGTAAACAGGTAAAAATAGGTGAAGGAACGAGGCATAGTGCGTCTAAATTCGGGAATTGCCCATTGGTCCGACGGCCCATTGTTCCGACCATTTTAAACCCATTGTTCCGAAGTCCTGTTGTTCCGAAGTCATTATGATGCCCTGTGGTTAAGGTCTGGTTAGGTTTAGGCACAAAAACCACTTGGTTAGGGTCAGGAAAAGATCATGGTGTGGGTTAAAATGAAAAAGAAAGTGACAAACACATAAGCTGTGAGCCTGCTTCGCCTCAAGCCTTTCCCAGCTGACCCAGAGCCAGTTGCGGCGCACCATCAAGGCAGAAATACGCCCGCCGGAGCCATTCAGCACCGCGGACCGTCGGACTAATGGGATGTCGGACCAGTGGGCTGTTGGACCAATGACATGGACCCCCAAATTCACACCTGTTCTTCTCTATAGATATTCTTCACGACTGTTCGTCATAGCGAGAAGCCACTCATATCACGTGAAACAGCGGAATTGTAGCTTTCCGACAAGACCAAGTGTCACTTGCCTGTAATCCAATGTTTTCACAGCAAAAAACAATGATAAAGTTACACTAAAATCATATATAACAAAGCTTTCATACAGCTTTGCACACACATTACTCTTGGATGGATTTCTCGCGAATGCAGGGTCGCACAGAAATGCCACGTATATCACATGAAAGCGCAGGACTAGAGCTTTCCAGTGATACCAAACACATCATTGTACTGTCATCCCATCATGCTAGAAATACAGATCAATTTTCTACAAAATAAAAACCTGACGAATTTCTTTACAATCCATTATACAGATCTTGTTATCAGTCACTTCATATAGTGAGGAATATCGTATCTTACCATGTCTTAGGCTTGCGTGTGTTTCTCCCTGTCTATCCACATTTGTAATCCGGCTTTCAAGATGCAAATATCTCCATATTGTCCAGTTGACACTCCATCAAACTTTGTATGACAAGCCTTGGCGTGCACAGACTTTTTGAAGGGCAGGGGCAAAAAGAAAAAAAAGGGCACTGCGTGTTTTCGAGGGCACTTTAGACATGTTTATATGTTATACAAATGGCACATTATATAGCCTTAAAACAGACTAACCAGACAGACTACTCAAGTTAGTTTGTAGTTAGGATAAGCATCCACGAGAACTGTGTAGATTCAACGTTAGACTGTGAAGAACACACAGAGACATGGATGTATGAAGGAAATAAATCCCTGGGGGGGTCTGGGGGTCCTCTCCCAGAACATTTTCAAGTAGATGCCATTTCCTGTAATCTAGTGCATTTTAACACCATATTAGCACCAGATAATCCAAACTGGTTCTGTGAGATATAGTTCTGGCTCAATATAGATCAAAAAAGGGCCCAACATAAAAGTCATTGCAACTGTGATGTTTTATAGTATTTCTTGGTCCTAATAGTCTTTTGGAGTTTAGTGTGTTTTTCCACCCAAGAGTGCAGTTGTGTTTTGGCAACCAAGAGGGTACTTAAGCACGCGCTTTGGCTCCCAGGAGGGCACTTTAGCGTGCGTTTTGGCTCCCAGGAGGGCACTTTACAAGGCCACAAGTGGGGGCGACCGCCTTTATAATGACTGTGATATGAGCTTAAAAGTAAAGGCAGTAAAAAAAACCCAAAAAGGCCTAGGGCCCAAAGGGTTTTTAAAGAGTTGATTTAGCTCCAGAAGTAGGAGCTACACATCTGGAGGCACATGGTTTTCACTGGACAGGATGGGGATGAAAGATATGAAATGTAACTCGTTAGCCTGCTAAAGTTGTCCGAGTAAATGACAATATCTGCCCCTGAGATGTAGTGGAATTGGAAGTATAACAAGCATAAAATGGAAACACTCAAGTAAAGTACAAATACTGTGTCGCATTCCACCACTGCACTTATTATATTACCAATAGTTAAATTGTAAATAGTTTTATTAATTGCACATTATCAACCCCAGTCCTTATCTTATGCATGTTGTAATGGTTACTATTTGATGTGCATTGTATTAAGTTGTAGGGTATGCCTGGATTTTTTTTCTTTAATCAGAACATAAAATGAATTTCCACTTGGTTATAATAAAATGTTTTCTGATTAAGACTGACAATGACTTAGTGAATACCTTACTCGGTTTTATTTGATTAATGGTAAAACAGGTCTCTGTTCACATTCAAAGGTATTTGTGTGGGCAAACTGATGAAAATTAGTCTGTTGATGACCACAGTGGATTGTTCAGTCATTGCCGAGCCAAATTAATTCAAAGTTACCCATTGAACGGGTCACCTCAGCCATCATCACAACAATTGCCCCCAACAATTGCGAAATTTGGCAGGAGCCGCCACTGAGTATGATTACAGTTGGTCTCGCATAGCTAGTCTACAGTGCTGTCAGCGGTAGTGAAAGGTCTGGAATCACCAATTATCTTCCTGCTATGTGGGAAAAACACTGTTGTGTTATTGTGTGTTCAAAACCAATCATGGTAGTCTTGGGTGGTACTAAACCCAGGATACAGCAGTGGTGCTCTTGCAAAATAGTGTCAGGCTGAACTCATTTTGGTGAAACATTTGCAGATGGAGAGGCGAGCACTGTCATTTATGCAACTGGGTGGTAGATTCTGGGGCAGCTGTGGGCTGTTTCCGACACTGACAATACCCGCAGTGAGGTTTACTCTTGAAAAGAAGTTCAAGGGTAATCTGAAAGACATTTATTTCGGTTAATCAGTGTCTGTTGGTTAGTCTGTTCCCACTGGGAATTATAGGCTCTGATTGTTAATGGTGTTGAAGGCCTTAAAGGTGACACAAGTAGAAAAACTATATGAGATTTCGATGAATAGGATCTCAAATCACCACTTTTAAATTAAAGTTGTTGAAAGTTGAAAGTCGTTGGGGGCTGCAGTAGCTCAGTCCATAGGGACCTGGGCTGGGAACCAGAGGGTTTCCAGTTCAATTCCCTGTCTGCACCAAATACGGAGCGTGGACTGGTGGCTGGAGAGGTGCCAGTTCACCTCCTGGGTATTGCCGAGGTGCCCTTGAGAAAGGCACCAAACCCCCCAACTGCTCGGGGCACCTGACCAAGGCAGCCGCCTAACTGACATCTCTCCACTTTGTGCATGTATAGGTCCTGTTTGTGCATGTGTGTGTATTTTGGACCTGTGTGTTAATGACAACGGAGTGAAAAAATTGAATTTCCTCTCAGGGGGATTAATAAAGTACATAAAATTAAAAATTAAGTTAAATTAGAATCAGTTAATCCTTGTTTTAAATTGTTTTTTAAATGTGCTTTTATATTGAATTGCCTTGTTTGTCTGTTTTGTCTTCCTTCTGTCTATTTTCATGTGAAGCACTCAGTGCTTATAATGCCCTTATTGTATAGCACTTTATATGAAAGGTGCTCAATTAAAAAAGCTTATTGTTATTATTATTATTATAATTATTATTATTATTATTTAAATGGCCCTGCAAACGAAAATACCACACAAAAATAACCAGTTGTATCTCTTTGTGTGATTCAACTTTTAGTGATAAAAACAATCCACTGTCATTCCGAACTCATGAAATACTGCAGTCTGGTCAGTGATTTCTACATCAGACACCAACAAAAATGGCATCCTTATGCCGCGATATGATACACCACCAGGCGGC
The DNA here is from genome assembly GCF_011397635.1 of Epinephelus fuscoguttatus. Classification (NCBI taxonomy): domain Eukaryota; kingdom Metazoa; phylum Chordata; class Actinopteri; order Perciformes; family Serranidae; genus Epinephelus; species Epinephelus fuscoguttatus. The sequence continues at coordinate 47,522,850 of NC_064754.1, read as the reverse complement.
ATCAGTTTATAACGCTGCTGGACAGTGTCAGTTTGAAATGCCACCGGACAGCAACATAACTGAAGGAGCTGGACAGTTCGTATAGGGTGGGCTACATGCATTTTGTCATTACAGGTATTGACATGGCGTCCCAGACCATCAACAGCAGATGCACTCAGGTTACCTGGCGCTTCATATTTTGGCGATCCACCATTAGGATAAACGTTTCCCTTTAATCTTCATGTCCCGTTCCCCGTTAATTCACGCCCCCCCCGCCACACCTCCAGCACCAGCCATTGGCATCCCTTCCATGATATGGTCGTAAGAGGCAAGATGGCGGCTTACCCCAGGGAAGTGGCAGCGTCTGGCCCAATTCCAATCCGATCCCTTACAGACTCACTGACTTAGAGGCGCGTTCATGTGAAGTGCGTGAGCGTGTGAGGGCTGTCCCATTGTCAAATCGTCAAGTCAGTGAATCAGTGAGTCAGTGAGTGAGCCCTTTATGCCCCCTTACCGTAGGTCAGCATCGATGCGGACTTACGGTAAGGAAATTACCCACAGTTCATAACGTTGTGACGTCAAATACAGGGGTTGCCCGCGGAACACCAGAAGTGTTATAAAAAAAACCGAAAACACGGTTGGCAGATATGCAAACGGTAACATTATGGAAGGAGAGCGAAAAAAAAAACAGATAGATAAACAATGAAACATTACATTAACAAGGATTTAAGATGGTACATAAACACACATGAAGTCATGGGAATACCAGTGGTTATATTCCACACACAAAGAATATATATCTATCTTTCTATCTATCTATAGATATATATAGATATATATTCTTTGTATGTGGAATATATGCCGACAATAACCGATAAATGATCACGCCCAGAGCCGCCAGTGTCAACAACATTTTGTAGAGAGGGGGATAAGTGCTGTCCCATTCCTATTTGTAGCATCCGGAGCCCTTTCAGACTCTCACGCTCAATCACTTACAGCTGACGTCAGTTAAGTCAGTGAGGGTTCAGGGCTTGAGTCTTTAGGGGCCGGATTGGAATTGGGCCTCTGTCTCGCCGTATGTCCGTCTCCTCGTCACCGTGCCTATCCTTGGCTTTTTGAACACAGTCTGCGGTCGGGTTGGTACGAGTACAACGCCCTCGCCTTGTGGAATACAAAGTCTGGACCCTCTCCAGAACCTTGGAGCTACGCCGGGACCATCAGTCTCCTGAGCCAACAGCCCCAGCCCGCAGGCTTCCTGTGTGTGTGAGGTAACTCCAACGAAAGTCTGAGATTTCGCTGACAGAGATCCTCTATTGTTTTTTTTGTGAAGAGGTATAACTCGGGTGGGAGAAAGACGAACAAAACTTACCTGAACCGAAAATTTTTTGTTAGCAAGAGGGGTCACTTGGAGGGGTTTCCCTGGGATGGTGAAAGACTGAACTTTCTGTTGTGGTTGAACTTTGTTTTTGTTTATTATTGCTGGTGTGGGACATTTTGAACATTTTGCTTTTGTGAATTCGCCTGAAAAGGACATTTTCTTTTGTGGTTTGTGTTTAACTTTTCAGTACACTTGGAATCAACTATGTTGCATTGTCCTTTGCTTTTTTTGTGCTTGTGCCTTGTATGCGTTGTAATGGTGGTGTGAACCAAAAGAGGGTACATGACACAGAGTTTATGGTTATGGGGGACTTTGGGGGATTACCCTGACCAATACTCAATTTCCAGTTGTCGGAGGGAGCTCCGACTGGCACCCCTAAAACTCCAGGTAATCCACCACAATATGTAGACATGGAAGTCCACTGATAAAGCAGCGATATCTGATGAGTTTAAAGTAAGAATATGTTGATAAAAAAGACAAAGATAATTTGATAATTGAAGCCCTAGAGGTGAAGCCTGACTATACTTAGCTCTGAATGAGCTCACTGGACCTGTACAAACCACAGACTATCTACTGGCTGTATGTGACCCCAGTAGAACATCATTATGATGATATCACAGAACATTAGTAAAGTCGCTGTCACTGGTGCATGACACTGCCAGGGTAAACAGATGTGGCAAATCAACTCTGACTGGCCGCGTGCCAAAACTGATCAACACTCAGTTAGAGACTCCTGTGAGACAGAGTATGTGCTTTTCCTGAGGTGCGTTCACTAGATGTCTTATTTGTTGAAGATCTTTACAACAATTCACTGAAAGAACAAATCAGACATATGTTATTGCTTGATCCAAACCTCTGTCAATTTCTGGCACATAGGTTGTTCGCTCGGGAGGTTGTGTTGTATCCTGTAGCGAAGGGGATTTGGAAACAGTTACATGCAGATAGCATAAGAAAGGGAGAATGCTGGTTGAAACCAGTGGCTCAGTAGCAGGCTTAAAGGAGGTACTGTATATGTAAGAAATCGAAAGCAAATAGTTGTAAAATCCTCCTAATATGTCACAGAGACTAAGGAATAATGTTCATATAACATACTGATCTCACCGACAACAACAGTGTTGCCAGAATATTCGCATTTAAAAAAAAATTTTATGGTCCGCAAATCATGTTTATGTTTTGAATTTGTGTTTTGGCCTGTTGCGCCACCCACTGCCGTCTACCAGTCACACAGTCAGTAGAGTCTCAGCATCAGTTACAGTTACGACTGAGCTACAGCAGCACGGCAAGCAGCATTAGCGGTGTCCCAGTACATAGCATTAGCAGTCTCCTCAGCTGTATCCCGGCAGCAGCGTTAGCAGCAGAGAAGCCGGACTTGCTCGAACGGTCCTCTGGAAAACCAAAGATCAAGGACGCGGTGATGTGGCCCTGCCACGGCAGCCGCCCATGGGCGAACAAATCAGTCTCCAGCGAATCTACCTCGAATCTGTAGGGGAGGTGGGGTGGACATGACTCGCGGCAGTATTTTGAATTTGAGTGCAGTAACCGTTTTGGCCACATTCTTACATACAGCGCCTTTAAAGCTGCACTCTACATCTCATGAGTCAGACTAGATTATAGTGTATATTTCCTTGCACTAAAAACAAAAAGAATTAAAATGTCAGGTTGACTTTCAGTTTCAATCCTCTCACTCACCCACATGGGAGCTAATCACTAATCACCATGCCCTTTATCAGTCCAATTAGCTGAACCTGTAGCTTGCTGCTTCCAGGTGCTGATATGCCAAAATTCACGAACCCTTCTACCCGCAGGCAGTATCTAGATTCAACCTAGATTCAATGTGGTTGAAGTGGTGATGGTTATATTGCTGACAGTGAAACATTGAGTCTGCACCAAAATCCAGTCAATAATGTTCCTTACCCTGAAAGCAGCCTCTACTGACTGCAGATTTTACAGCTTTAGTGCACATTTGCATGAAAAAGCAGTGTTTTCCGTGAATACAGCTCACGCACACTTCTGCAGCACATTCATTGCAGAATGATGTCTTCATCAAGCTTCCATTAACTGTTAACATAAACTGCCTGAATCAGTACCTATATACTGAACTGAAAACCACAGAAATAATCACGACAATCTTGATATATTTGTAAAATGTTATAATATACGACTAGGCAGGGATACTATTTGTCGGAAATCTATAACAATACCATGTTTTACAGGGCGGCAACATTTGTTGGAACTTAAGCCTGAACACTGGCCTGATTGTAATAGATCTCCAATTAAAGTACCAAATCTATATGAATTAATTAATAAATGTTAATAATAATAAATAATTATGTTAAATAATGTGACTTAATTTGCATTAAATCACCTCATAGGGCACCATTCCCGAAAAGGGAAAAATGAATTTGGAATTTTTTGATTAAAAATTAGATTAATAACAATAACCAAATTTAACAGTAAAGCCTGAAGGATTTAGGAGTTCTTGACGTAACAGAGGTTCACTAGTCATTCACTCTGCAACATTAAACAGACAGCAGGTATGATTTCAAAAATATATTTTTTCATAAAAGAAACAAAGCAAAACAAAACACACAGATTCTAACACCAACTATATACAAGCTTGGTGTGTGTGTGTGTGTGTGTGTGTGTGAGAGAGAGAGAGAGACAGAGAGACAGAGAGAGAGAGAAAGACAATGGTGGGTGTGGTAATCAAAGGGCCGTTTGGCCTACAAAACAAAATGGCTGACATCAGAGAACTACAAGATGGCTGAATCAAAGCTGGCTTCAGAGCTGGCGAGGTCTTGTCAGACCGTGTGGTCAGGACAAAGACAAGGGATAAGACCTTTGAGTTGCCTCTTTGGTGTAGCTTTGTTGAAAGCAAATTTGTAAATGCATATATGTGAATGTGATCTGTGTTGCTAAGGGTCTGGATTAGTGCAGAGGATGTTTAGTTGCGTGCAAGTCTGACAGCATTCATAAACTAACCTAATTTAGCTTTGGCAAACCAACTCACCAATAACCTAGCTGCAAACAACAATCACAACAATACCTCAGTAAACAGCATTAAATCACATACAAGTTATATAGTCTTGCTTAGCCTGTAACACTGTGATAAAGCTATGCCCAACTGTTACGTTACCAGTTCTTGAATGGATGGAGGGAAGAGTTGTTTGAGGCATGCTGCTTTTGTTAGCAGACAGAAGAAAGATGGAAAGAGTTGTGGTTCTAGATGTAGTGATTGTTGTGTCCTTGTTCCAAATGTGCAGATCCAAGGAAGCTGGTCGCTTGGGGTCCATGCAGAGTTAGACGCTGGGGTGCTAACTCAACTTGGTTCTCCTTGTTACTGGAGAGTCAGTTGCCAACCGTTTTTTGCATACTAATTTTTCTGGTTCCAGGGTTTGCTCCTGCCGTGTACGAGGGCAAGCTGTGGTCCAGGAGAAAGAAAGCAAAAGTCTGTGAGCAATTGCCCCCATTTGGTGGTTTAGAGGCAAGGGCCTCTGAGCTGATCAGAACCCAGGAGGAAGAGGAGGCCTGTCTGGGCCCAGGAGAAGAGAGATAGACTGTCTGAGAGAGCACAACTTTTCCTGTGGTGTGCCTGGTGACATCACAGATAGACAAAACCCTCAGACAATTCATAACATTGGACATTACAATAAAGACAATTTAAACATCCATCAAATTATACACTAGACGATACAACCAAAGTGCCCACATAGCATCACCCAGGTTCACCCATTCTATTTAACAGAGTTATGCTAAAAGGTATAAAGGACCTCTCACAGAGACACATGACACTTTAAAAGTACTGTCCAATCAAGTTTTGAGACTTGTCTCTCACTGAGGTGTGGGATGGGGCATTCTGTGGAGATGAGTGTCAAATAACTGTCTTTGTTTGATGAACATTACCATTTCAGATGGCAAGAAGATAAGATGAGATAAGATAAGATAAGATAAGATAAGATAGTACTTTATTGATCCCAAACTGGGAAATTGTGACGTATGGTGCAGAAAGGGAACCCAGGAGGGAAACGGAGCAGGTTATAACAATGATTTATTTAACAGAGGGCGGGTAAATCCACAAAAAATCTAAATTGCAAGAGTCCTTCAAAAAAACACAAAAGACGTCCAGAGAGTGCTGGGCTGTGAGGGCACGGGAGGCACTGGAAAAGACGGAGGAGAGACACGGTTACAAAAACTCATCAAAATGCACAAGAGAAAGTTCACAATGTTACCAAACGGGAGCCAAGCTGATACCACGGAGGTTCTCTGTATACTCTGGCGTCGAGGAGTGTCACAGCAGGCTTAAAGTAGGCGGCTTGATTGGCAAAGCAGAAACAGGTGAGTCCAATCACTCCTCGACGCAGCAGGTGGGAAGGGTGCCTCCGGAGGAACAAAAGTGAAGTTACCCAAACAACCACACACAACCGGAACATACTATCAAAATAAAAGCAGCAAAATACAAACCACAACAGTACCCCCCCCTCAACGAACGCCTCCTGGCGTTCTCCCAGGCTTGTCCGGATGAGCCGCGTAGAACTCCCGGAGCAGAGAATCATCCAGAATAAGGCCCCGTGAGATCCATGACCGTTCCTCAGGACCGTACCCCTCCCAGTCCACCAGAAACTGGAACCCCCGTCCCCGCGGGCGAACATCCAGGATCCGAGACACCGTGAAGGCGGGATGGCTGTCAATGAGCCGGGGGGGAGGCGGGGCGACGGTCGGAGGGCTGAGCTCACTGGAGCTGACAGGCTTCAGCAGGGAAACATGGAACGAAGGGTGGATCTTCATGGAATCCGGCAGTCTGAGCTTGACAACAGAGGGGTTAATCACTTTCAAAATCTCAAAGGGACCAACAAAGCGAGGGGAGAGCTTACGTGACTAGACATCCAGGGGGAGGTCACGTGACGACAACCATACCATCTGGCCGGGACGGTAGGCAGGGGCGGAGGAGCGGTGGGCGTCAGCAAGACGCTTGTTTCTCTCCGTGGAACGGGTGAGCACTGCCCTGGCGGACCTCCACACCTCTTTCACCCTCCGGAGATGTTCCTGAACCGACGAAACCGCCACTGCAGCCTCCTGTTCTGGGAAGAGGGGGGGTTGGTAGCCCAGGCAACACATGAATGGAGACATACCTGTGGCCGAACTGGTGAGGGAGTTATGGGCGTACTCAATCCAGGGGAGCTGGGAGCTCCAAGAGACTGGGTGATGGGCAGCGATGCAACGAAGGGCCGACTCCAGGTTCTGGTTGGCCCGCTCTGTCTGGCCGTTGGTCTGGGGGTGATAGCCTGATGACAGACTGGCCGTGGCCCCTACTGCCCTGCAGAACTCCCTCCAAACTTGTGACGCAAACTGGGGTCCTCAGTCCGACACCACGTCGAGAGGAATCCCGTGAAGCCTGAAGACATGGTTCTCTAGTAGACGGGCAGTCTCGAGGGCAGAAGGCAGTTTAGGGAGTGGCACATAATGAACAGATTTAGAGAATCGATCAACGATAGTCAATATCACTGTGTTACCTTCTGACGGGGGCAACCCCGTGATGAAGTCCAGAGCGACGTGGGACCAAGGACGACTAGGGATGGGCAGAGGGCGTAACAAACCAGCGGGGGGTTGATGAGAGGTCTTACCCCGGGCACAGACAGAGCAGGCGGCAACGAACTCACGTGTGTCCCGGTACATACTGGGCCACCAGAAGCTTTGACGGAGGAACTGGAGAGTACGGTGAAAGCCGGGGTGACACGTGAGCTTCGACGAATGGGCCCACTGGAGGACCTGAGAACGGACCGAGTCGGGCACAAATCTCCGGTCGGGGGGTCCGGTACCAGGGTCAGGCTGCCGCTCTTGAGCCTCCGCGACGATGGACTCGACTTCCCAGGAGGCCATTCCCACGAAGCAGGAGGGAGGGAGGATGGGGTCCGGACTCTCCGAGTCCGAGGGAGGAGAGTGGAGACGTGACAGGGCGTCCGGCTTAATGTTGCGGGAACCAGGGCGATAGGAGAGGGAAAAGTTGAAGAAACAGTGCCCACCGGGCCTGGCGGGGGTTTAGCCTCTTGGCGGTTCTTGTGGTCGGTCCAAATCAAAAACGGAACTGTCGTGCCCTCCAGCCAGTCCCTGCACTCCTGTAGAGCCCAAACCACAGCCAGCAACTCTCTATTACCCACGTCATAGTTACGTTCAGCGGGGGACAGGCGGCGAGAAAAAAAAGTGCAGGGGTGCAGCTTGTTGGTTTGGGGGTCTCTCTGGGAAAGCACCGCTCCAGCTCCAGAATCCGAAGCATCCACCTCGACCACAAACTGTAAGGCGGGGTCAGGGTGTTTTAGGACTGGGGCGGATGTGAAGAGCTCCTTGAGACGGGTGAAGGCCTGCTGGGCCTCAGGGGACCAACGGAAAGGGGAGCTCTGGGACGTGAGTCTGGTTAGGGGGATGGCCACCTTGCTGTAATCTCGAATGAACCTCCTGTAAAAATTTGCAAACCCGAGAAATCTCTGGAGCTCTTTGCGGGTCAAGGGGGTTGGCCATTCAGTGACCGCTTGGATTTTGGCCGGGTCAGGTTGTAGCTGGCCCCTGGCTATGATGTAACCGAGGAACCCAACTGAGGCGGAGTGGAACTCACATTTCTCGGGTTTGACATACAACTTGTTCTCCAGAAGCCTCTGGAGGACGAGACGGACATGCTGTCTGTGCTCCTCGAGGGTGCGGGAAAAAATCAGGATGTCATCGAGGTAGACAAAAACGAAGCGGTTCAGCATGTCTGGAAAACTGCAGGGGCATTGGTGAGACCAAAAGGCATGACCTGGTACTCGAAGTGTCCGAGAGGAGTGTTGAAGGCAGTTTTCCACTCATCTCCTTCCTTGATCCTGATTAGGTGGTAGGCGTTCCGCAGATCCAACTTAGTAAAGATGGTGGCGGAACAAAGGGGCTCAAAGGAGGGGTCAATGAGAGGGAGAGAGTACTTATTCTTTACGGTGATATCATTGAGGCCACGGAAATCAATGCAGGGGCGTAGAGAGGCGTCTTTCTTCTTGACGAAGAAAACCCCCGCCCCCAACGGAGAGGAGGAGGGCCGAATGAGTCCAGAAGCCAACGAGTCCTTGATGTACGCCTCCATAGCCTCCTTCTCTGGGCGTGACAAGTTGTACAGTCGACTGGAGGGAAGGGGAGCGCCAGGGAGGAGGTCGATGGAGCAGTCGTAGGGCCGATGAGGGGGAAGGGAGAGAGCCAACTCCTTACTGAACACGGGGGCTAGATCGTGATACTCTGGGGGCACAGAGGTGAGGTCCGGAGGGGTAGAAGGAGTCACAGGGGGCCGAGGAGAGAAGGGATTGGCCGAACGCAGGCATTGGGAGTGACAATGGGGACTCCAATTGGTAATTCTGGAGGCTTTCCAATCAATCTGGGGATTGTGGAGTAGTAACCAGGGGAGACCTAGGACCAGGGGAACATGGGGGGAAGGAATGACGAGCAACTGAATGTCCTCACGGTGGTTACCAGAGATGATGAGGGTGACAGGGACGGTGCGGAACTTTACCAGAGCAATTAACCTACCATCAAGGGCGGTGACCTTTCTAGGAGTGGACAAGGGCTCTAGGGGAAGGTTGAGCTGAGTGGCCAATTCGTCCTGGATGAAACTCTCATCAGCCCCAGAGTCGACTAGCACCTTTAACGGCAGCGACTCCCGCCCCCAGAGCAGACAGGAAGGGACAGTGATACGTGCGGGAGAGCTTGGGGTAGGGGAAGTCTGACTCACCAGTGCGCTCTCGTTCACTGGCGAGTCTGCCCTTTTGGCGTTTGGGGACAGGAAGCCAGGAAGTGCCCCGCCTGGCCACAGTAGATGCACAGTCGCAGGTTGAATCGGCGCTGACGTTCGCTGGGGTGTAGCCGGGCCCTTCCCAGCTGCATGGGCTCAACAGGGGAAGTGTTGGGAGTGGCGTGAGCTTGAGGTGGAGGGAGGGCCGGGGGAAGCTGACAGAACTACTGGTGGCGTTTACTCTCTAACTCTGGTGGAGCTGGTTTGCATCTTCTCCTGACGCCTCTCCCTGAGTCTGTTATCTATACGGATGGCTAAAGAAATCAACGACTCTAAGGAGTCAGGCTCGTCTCGGGAAGCTAGCTCATCTTTGAGCTCACTGGAAAGCCCTCTTAGGAAAACCCCCTTTAATTCTAGCTCCCCCCACCCACTCTCTGAAGCTGCGATCCTAAAATCAATGGAGAAGTCAGCCACTGATCTAGAACCCTGAACAAGAGAGAACAAACGCTTAGCTGCTTCCTGTCCCTGCCGGGGGTGGTCAAAAATTCTACAAAGTTCACCAGAGAAATTGTCAAAGGAGGATAGGATGGGGGATCCCTGTTCCCATAACGCTGTAACCCACTGAGCAACTCTACCCCGGAGTAAGTTAACAGTGTAGGCGATTTTAGCTCTATCTGTGGGGTAACTAAGGGGCTGCTGGTCAAATACTAAAGAACAACGTAACACAAAACCACTGGCCCCCCCAATCTCACCGGCGTAAGGTTCGGGGGAAGGGACATAGGGCTCCTTGAAAGGGCTGTGGTGCGGTGAAACCGGGGCAGGCGGGGGAGAGGGTGCAGTACTCACAGAGGGCTGTTCAGGGGTGGTGCTGTGGTCCGAGAGGCGAAGCTGTTCAGTGAGGTTGGTGACTTGAGCACTGAGATTCTGGAGTGTCTCCATGATTCCCTGGAACATACTCTCATGTTGTCCGAGCCGAAGTCCTTGCCTGGCGAGTGCAGCCTTAATGGGATCCGATTCCACTGGGTCCATGATGGCCAGAGTATTCTGTGACGTGTGGTGCAGAAAGGGAACCCAGGAGCGGAAACGGAGCAGGTTATAACAATGATTTATTTAACAGAGGGCGGGTAAATCCACAAAAAATCTAAATTGCAAGAGTCCTTCAAAAAAAACACAAAAGACGTCCAGAGAGTGCTGGGCTGTAAGGGCACGGGAGGCACTGGAAAAGACGGAGGAGAGACAAAATGCACAAGAGAAAGTTCACAATGTTACCAAACAGGAGCCAAGCTGATACCAGGGAGGTTCTCTGTATACTCTGGCGTCGAGGAGTGTCTCAGCAGGCTTAAAGTAGGCGGTTTGATTGGCAAAGCAGAAACAGGTGAGTCCAATCACTCCTCGACGCAGCAGGTGGGAAGGGTGCCTCCGGAGGAACAAAAGTGAAGTTACCCAAACAACCACACACAACCGGAACATACTATCAAAATAAAAGCAGCAAAATACAAACCACAACAGAAATATTGTGTTTCAGCAGCAACCAATCAAACAGTATGTGGACATTAGAATATAGAATATAACATACATACAAAAATGAGTACTACTAAAATTTAAAATATACAAGAAATATACAGGGATAAAATTATGGAAGTGAATCGTGACTAATATTTAAATTAAAATGTATTTGCAGAAATGCTTTTTCATTTTAAGATTGTGGCTGCATTATTTGACTCATTAATAAAATTAATCATCAATCATCCTATTTGCATTTTAATTTTCTTCTTCAAGACTGCTAATTCTTTTACTTAATTAAAATGAAAAAGAAAAAGTCATTTGAGATTTAATTTTCAAAATATGCCCCAGCAAATAGATACCAAAATTCAATTTGAAATGTAAAATTTGAAAATTAAAATGCATTTACAGAAATGCTTTTTCATTTTAAGAATGTGGCTGCATTATTTCACTCATAAATAAAATGAATCATCAATCATCCTATTGCATTTGCATTTTCTTCTTCAAGACTGCACATTTTATGCCATAATCAAAAAGAAAACAAAGAAGATATTGCTATTTCATTTTCGTGGTCTGCCCTGCAAAATAGTGCCCATAATTCGAAAATGATTTGGTAATCTGAGCGGCGCAGGAGAGTGACGTCAGGAGCCGCTCTTCTTCAGCTGACCATGGTGCTACCCATCTAATACAGTAGGGGGCGGTGTGCACATTTGATATATGGATGCATCAGAGATCATGGCGCTCCCTGAGATTGTGCTTTCTAAACATCGTAATTTCCCAAAACTGAATAAATACCACACATAGCAACACAAAACTGCTTTGCTAGCTCAATCATGTTGTAACTAAGATATCTGCTGGAAAAAATAATTTTTTCATGGACTGTTCGTTGAGGATATGGAGTTAATATGTCCGCTGACTTGACAGTCTTTTAAACTGGTAGCAGGTGCCGTGTCTCTCAGTGTTAGTAGGCACTAGGGTTGCTACAGGTTACCTGCACAGCTGTGGGCGTAGGTGGTGATCAGTCACATGTAGGTCAGCTTCCTCAGGAAATAGAGTCCGCTCATCCCCTTCTTGTACACAGCATCAGTGTTGGCCCTCCAGTTCAGTCTGTTGTCTATGTGGATGCCGAGGTACTTGTAGTCCTCAACCATGGTGATGTACTCTCCCCGTGTGCACAGGGGTTGAGAAGCCATCCTCTTCCTTCTGAAGTCAATCACCATCACCCTAGTCTTGGCCATGTTCAGCAACAGGTGGATTCTTCCAGCACACTCCACAAAATCATCCATCAGTGCTCTGTACTCCTCCTCCCATCCATCACTTATACACCCAACCCAAAGTGACTTTCTCTTTGTGAAAAACGACTAGCGACAAATCTAGCATCTTTTTCTGGTGTTACTGGAGACTGTACTCGTGTTTGGAGACTCTGACTTCTGTCGCTCTGCAGTTACTGTCCCCAACGAGCAGCAGGTGCTGCTGTGAGCCCCTCCACCGTCCCAAAGCAACAGGCGGTCACACTAGCCTCGCACAGCAGCCCCAGCTAGCGAGCGAGCTAGCAAGCTGCACATAGAATTTACGTATAAATAAATGGACACATTTTATGATGTAGGCCGAAAATGAGCTTCCCCTCCTTGAAAGACCAGCAGCCGCCACTGTTCTGCAGGTGGCGTGACCCAGAGTCATACTGAAAGTCTGTAGTGTACAAGGTGAAAAGGAAAGGAGACAAAACAGTCCCCTGTGGAGCTCCTGTGCTACTAACCACCATGTCAGACAGGACACTGCCCAATTGGACAAACTGTGGTCTGTCTGTCAGGTAGTCAGTAATCCATGAAATTGTGGATGTGTCGACCCTCATTGCCTGCAGCTTCTCCCTTAGTAGCAGTGGCTAGATGGTGTTGAATGCACTGGAGAAATCAAAGAATGTGATTGTCACAGTGCTGCAGGTTCCATCCAGGTTTGAGTGAGCTCGCTGCAGCAGGTAGATGATGGCGTCATCCACTCCCAGGTGAGGCTGGGAGTGGATGACGCCAACTGCAGAGGCGAACTGCAGAGGGTCCAGTGACGATTTCACCTGCGGCCTCATGTGGACCAAGACCAGCCTCTCCAGCACCTTCATCATATGAGATGTGAGGGCAACTGGTCGATAGTCATTGAAGCCAGATGATGTCGGCTTCTTCGGAACTGGAACAAGGCAGGACGTCTTCCACAGCACTGGTACTTTTTCCTGGCTCAGGCTCAGGATGAAGAGATGTTGCAGAATAGGAGACAGCTGGCATGCACAGGTCCTCAGAACCCTTGGGCTGATGCCATCAGGGCCTGCAGCCTTGTGTTGGTGAAGTCTCTCCAGCTGTCTCCTAACCTGGCCTGTAGTCACAGTCATGTAGGGGAGGGTGCATGATGTTTCCTCTGTTGTGTGGGAGGGGGATGGGTGCTGCAGAGGTGGTGTGTCTGTGTCCAGAGAGCTCATCAGGGGGGGCTGAGGTGTTGAGTGGGGGAAGCATTGCGAGTAGAGAGGGTGTGTGGAGGTCTGGGTGTGTGTGGGTGGTGCAGACAGTAGAGGGTTGTGAACTAAACCTTCACATGTCCAGTTTAGATTTTAACAAACGACAAATCATCTGTGATCCACTGAATCCCAACAGCTCTATAGCTACCTTCTCTCTGTGCTATAAATAAAGGTTATTTCCCCAAACAACACGTCAAAGCATATGACACTGCACGTTCCTTGGAGAGCCATGTCATTGTGCTCAAGTCAAACAGCTATGTGTTTATTATGAAAGCAAAGCCCCATGTTTGCTCAGAGAGACAGAGGAGGAAAGAGCGAGATGTTAATGATGTGGAAGATGATAAGTGCTAGCTACAGCTCCTGCTCTGACACTTTAACTGAATACATTGATTATTTATCCAAGTTTAGAGGGGGCAGTGTGTGTGTGTGTGTGTGTGTGAGACAGAGAGAGAAAGAAAGAGACAGAGAGAGAGATTTAACTGCACTTAGTAGCTACTCTTCAGTATAGTGATTACAAGGTGCTTCCCTTTTCTTGTCACACACACTAGTGTCCATGAAAGTCGTCTTTCCCAGCTGTGCATTTGTGTGGTAGAGCTACGAAGGAGTTCACCCTCAGTCAAATCTCCATTAGATATTTGTGCACTTTTTCAAAGTTTCACTTCTCCTATTTCCAGGAGAATTCTTTAATGTAAAGGGAAATGGAAATACGCTCTGACAGCTCAAGATAAGACTTTTAATTTGCTACTGTAAATTGAAGCTATTTGTCTTGAAACCCCAACTTCTGTTTCAACTCACCCATATCTCAGACATAAAATATATAATTCGAATGAACCCAAATGTGGAAGCACACAGTTTCTCCAGTGGTTTTTGCTGCTTCACAAGGCATGAAAGTAAGTTAGGCAGAGGCCAGTGCAGTCTGGAGTCACAGAGCAAGCATGAGCATACATATATATATATATATATATATTTTTTTTTTCATTGAACATTTTGATTTTGGATAGGTTTTGGTCTTTCTTGTTTCTGTTTGGACTTCTGTATATAGGACATTGTGAGGAGTATTTCTCACAGGAAAACATTTTCTTCTTCAACACATTCTCATCTCAACTTGTCACATATTGCTGCTTTTGCAGTGGACTTTTACGTATGATGTGCCCAGTATCCCCCTGTCTGCTGCTGATGTTTTGGGTTGCCGTGTCAAATTGCATGCCTTTTACATGTATTGTGTATATTTTCTTTTAACTGGAAATCTTGGAAACATGGGCAGTCATAAATTACATTTTACAAAATTGGGAAACACAAAGGAAACACAATGTACAGCTGGGACTGTCCAGTAACTTCATGGCATGAAGCCTGCGCGGAGTCAGGTATGTCCTGTGAATAAAGTCCAGATGGTGGACCTGGTGTCGACAGTTAAGGGTCCATAGGTATGTTCTAACAAATGTAAGTACAGCAATGATACCAGACCCCTAGATGACCTGACACTGTTAATTAGCTTATGTAAAGGGTGCATTGCAAGGGGAGTCTGCCAAGGGACCCTATAGGCTTTCATAGATGATCTCAGTTGCAAATAGAAAAAGAAAGAGGTACCAGGTAAATTAAAACTCTCACGTAATTCCTGAAAAGAGCGTAGCCCATTCTCACTAAATGAGTCCCCCAGTGTGTGAATGCCTCCAGAGCTCCAACGCGGAAATATAATAGGACGTCCACCTACTAGAAGACCAAGATTATTGAATACAGGGGATAGTACAATCCATTTTGAAGTGATCTTACAAAGTTTTTCTGCAGCTCTCCAGACAGTTACTAGCTGGGAAATAAACCCTACATTGATTAGTGGTTACATTCAAATATAGAAGATCTCTCAGCTCAATTGGATGACCCAAACTTTCCTCAAATTCGCGGCATGACACATTGGCTGCTGGGTCAAAGCATTTAAGAAGCAGACGTAGTGTGAAAACCCAGCAGTAAAATTTGAAATTAGGTAGCGAAAGGCCACCATCAGCTTTAGCTCACTGAAACAGGGAAAGCTTCAGACGGGACGCTTCCCATGCCAAACAAATTTAGAGACAGCAGAATTTAGAGTTCATTTCAATATTGGGTTGGAGGGGGCAAGGGAAGCATTGAACATGAAACTGACCCGGGGTAGGATAGTCATTTTTACAATCAACACTTGGGCTTGAAGCGAATTGGGAAGGGATTTTGTTGAGGGTATTCTCAAAGTTGTGTTTTATAATAGGTTGAATGGAGGAGAAAATGTCTATACCTAAATATTTGAACTGTTTCACAATTGGAATTAGAGGTGATAAAGTGGTGGATCTCATCGCATCATTCAGTGGCATAAGGACAGATTTTGACCAATTTATTTTATAGCCCGAAATGCCACTAAACTGGTCGAAAATAGAAAGCACATGGGCAATCGACTGGGGAGCCTTCTCAACAAACAATAAAATCTCGTCAGCGTATAAGCTGATGCAGTGTTTAGTGCTATCAATTGAGATAGCGGAGATCAGAGAGGACTGCCGAATTGTCTGGGCGAGTGGCTCCAGTGAGAGGGCAAATAGGAGTGGACTTAGGGGGCATCCCTGATGAGATCCCGTGCCTATCCTGGCGGGATAGATCTTCCCAGTTAACACCATGGTGGTTGGAATATAGTACAGTGCTTTAACCAAACTAATAAATGTGGCAGCAAAACCCATTGTTCTAAGCACGGACCACAAATAGGGCCACTCTAGCCGATCAAACGCCTTCATGGCGTCTAACAAGAGCACAGCAGCGGATGGTAATCTGGACTCAAAAAAACCAGTTTGGTCACAGTGGACCAGTTTAGTCATATACCCTTGCAACCGTCGTGCCAACACTTAAGCAAAAATCTTGAAGTCTGAATTTAGGAGAGATGTAGGTCTATAATTCGCACACTCCATGGGATCCTTATTCTTTTTGAGTAGTAGGGATATAACGGCCACATTAACATCCCTAGAGAAGGCCCCTTTTTCTATAGCATGTTGTGAACATATCTAGCATTGGTGGGCCGAGGCAATCCCAGAATGTAGAATACAATTCAGGCAGTATCCCGTCAAATTCGGGCGATTGCCTTTATGCATAGCTTGAGCTGCCTCTCTTATCTCCTCCAAGGAAATAGGCACATCCAGGGCCGCAGCTGCAGTACTGCTGAGCTTTGGTAACTGGATCCCAGACAGAAACTCGTCACACTTATCTTCCTCGTTGGTAACTTCAGGGGTATAGAGTTCTGAATAAAAGGAGCAGATGTAGTATTCACCTCTCTAGGCTCTGTGACCATCACACCTTCCTTAGACTTAATAGCCACAATATCGGCAAAATGTTCATTAGCTTTGAGTTGTAAAGCCAATAAGTGACTGGGCCTCGCACTGTTGAAATAATAATTTTGCCTTGTGCGTTTTATCAGAAACTCTGATCGGTGCTTGAGGAGTAAATTAATCTCTTTTCTGACTACCTCTTTCCGTGCTGCTGTGCTCTCATTAAAGTTATTTTGTAAAGAGACATTGAGTGTAGCGAATTGGGCATCCAGCTTATCTAGCTTGGCAGATCGCGTCTTCCTGAGGGTAGATGAGTAGATGTGTTACATTACTCCTAATGTAACCCTTAATAGCGTCCCACACAATGTTTGGGTCGTCCACCGAGCCTGTGTTAAAATTTATGAATTCACGAAGTCCAATTTGCAGCTAAGTCACAAAGGATGTATCGCGCAGTAATGAGGAATTAAACTGCCATCTGGGGGCTCTCTCCTTAACTGAACATAGTGAACCTGAACATATCACTGCCTTACGATCAGAAAATGTGACAGGAAGCAGTTCTACCTGTCCAATTTTGTGGAACAGATCAACAGAGGCAAAAATAAAATCAATGCGGGAAAATGAAGAGTGCCTCCCAGAAAAAAAAGAATAGTCTCTAACAGAGGGATTCATTAAACGCCAAATGTCAGCTAGACCCATGTGTCCAGCCCAGACATGGCTCTGAAGACATCCATGCCTGTTCCCTATTTTCAATTGCAGTGGATCGATTTACTCTATGATCCCAAACTGCGTTGAAATCTGTTCCATCTATAACTTTAAATTCTGTTAGGTCCAATAGTGTTTTGGTCAGTGAGGCAAAGAACTCCTTGTCTAAAACATTTGGTGCATATACTGAAATTAAGGCTAGCATTTCACCCTCAAAACAAATTTTTGCAATGGATATTCTACCAGTATCATCAAACAGCCCCAAAAAATCAAATTTAATCCTGCGCCTTGCCAGAATGGCCACACCCTTAGATTTAGTAGTTGCAGCTGAAGTAACCAAAATCCGATAATGTCTGTTAGCTAGCCGATTGGTGTGTTGCCGTAGGAGATGGGTTTCCTGGATAAGTGCAGTGCAAGAGTCTATTGATTTTTTACTTAAGAATTCCAGGATACTGGTCTGTCTATGGGGGATATTCACCCCTCTCACATTAAAACTCAGAATCTTTAGGTCTGTAATAACTGTGTAAAATTAATAAAATTAAGACGATATTGGATAATTACAGAAAACAGCACAGATGAATCAGATAATAACACGCATGAATCTGCCTTGTTGGTGTTCAGAGCAGGAAGCTCGTTGAGAGTAGTGACACTGTCACATCAGAGCTACAGATGGTCAGCGTTTCACACAACTTCATGTCCAAAAACCTGAACTATCACTTTAACCTAATTCAACATGTGTTCCCCTCCAGAGAAGTGAAAGTGCTGTGTCTGAGTCAGGAGAACCCTGGTGATATTTGGGTGACTAGCGACCTTGTGTGGCAACAAAAGAAATAGGTCTAGGCTTTATAGAAAGAAGTAAACATGTAACTCCCCCTCCATCAGCTTACAAATAAAAAGTGGCATAGCACAGTAGAAATACTGGAGGCTAATAATTCGAACTCAACACACATGAACACACTTCAAATAAAATAATCAACTCACAAGATGAAAACAGGGGGCTAGCTAGACCAACAGCCTGAATGACAGCTAAGTTGAGAATGATCACTCTGATAAATGACAAAGAACCTACGACATGCTGAGATATTTAACAACTATTGCCACTATGTCCGTTCATTCATAGGTGGAATATATAAGTCACGTCATGGTCTTGAACTTATCTCTGCAAAAGCTCCTCGCGTCCACCGGGGAGTCGAAGAATTTGCGCACCCCATCCACCTCGATCCAGAGCCTGGCAGGGTGTTTGAGACCGTATTTCACCCCCTCCTTACAAAGGATCTCTTTCACTGGACCGAATGCAACTCGGTGTCTGGCTGTTGTGGCGGAGAGATCTGGAAAGATAAAGACGTTCTTGCCGTCGTATTTCTGCTGGCCGGCTCCCCTGGAGAGCTGCAGTATGCGTTCCTTCTGCTGGAAAAAGTGGATCGTGACCAGGAACGGACGTGGCCTGCCATCGGTGTGTCGTTGCAGACCAGTGCGGTGAGGTCTGTCAATCTCTGGGGGCAACGGGAACTCTTGCTCGAAGGTCTTCTGAAGGAAGGACTGAATGAATTTCGTTGGACTGGACCCCTCAGCCCGTTCCGGTAAACCAAGAATTTTCAGATCATTCCTGCAACTCCTGTCCTCCAAATTAATAAGTTTATAAGTTTTAGTTCAATTTCAATTCAATTTTATTCAATTCAATTTTATTTATAAAGCCCAATATCACAAATCACAATTTGCCTCACAGGGCTTTACAGCATACGACATCCCTCTGTCCTTATGACCCTCACAGCGGATAAGGAAAAACTCCCCAAAAAAAACCCTTTAACGGGGGAAAAAACGGTAGAAACCTCAGGAAGAGCAACTGAGGAGGGATCCCTCTTCCAGGACGGACAGCCGTGCAATAGATGTCGTACAGAACAGATCAGCATAACAAATTAACAGTAATCCACATGACACAATGAGACAGAGAAAGAGAGAGAGAGAGAGAGAGAGAGAGAGATGCAGATAATGACAGTAGCTTACAACAACATTAATGAAAGTAATAATATTATAGTTATAGTTCTGGCTACTGTGGTACAATATGTTGAAAGTATGTATTAATATCTGGCAGTATACAAGTGTGACAATAGTCATATGTGTATAATGACAGTAGAACTATGACTAATGACTAATGATGGCAGCAGCAGCAGGAGGCATCTGGCAGGACCACGGCAGCAGCACAACCACACACGTCATGCTGTCCAGGCACCGCTGTGATATGAGTTAATCTGAGAGACAGCGGAGCACAAAGGCTCCGGAGAAGAAGCCGAGTTAGTGACATCCAGAATGGCCGAGTTAGCAAGATGCAGTAATAGGATACGAGAGAGAGAGAGAGAGAGAGAGAGAGAGAGAAGGAGAGAAGGTGCCCAGTGTATTATAGGGGGGTCCTCCGGCAGACTAGGCCTAAGTCAGCCTAACTAGGGGCTGGTACAAGGCAAGCCTGTGCCAGCCCTAACTATAAGCTTTATCAAAGAGGAAAGTCTTAAGTCTAGTCTTAAATGTGAAGACGGTGTCTGCCTCCTGGACCATAACAGGAAGATGATTCCACAGGAGAGGAGCCTGATAGCTGAAGGCTCTGGCTCCTGATCTACTTTTGGAGACTTTAGGGACCACGAGTAACCCTGCGTTCTCAGAGCGCAGAGTTCTGGTGGGATAATATGGCACTATGAGCTCTCTAAGATATGATGGAGCTTGACCATTTAGAGCTTTATAAGTTAACAGTAGGATTTTAAATTCAGTTCTGGATTTTACAGGGAGCCAGTGCAGAGAAGCTAAAACAGGAGAAATATGATCTCGTTTCTTAGTTCCTGTTAGTACACGTGCTGCTGCATTCTGAATTAGCTGGAGAGTTTTTAAGGACTCACTAGAGCTACTTGATAATAGAGAGTTACAGTAATCCAGCCTTGAGGTAACAAAAGCGTGGACCAATTTTTCTGCATCTTTTCGGGTCAGGATAGGCCTAATTTTTGCAATATTACGCAGATGAAAAAATGCAGTCCGTGAGGTTTGTTTTAAATGAGAATTAAAAGACAAATCTTGATCAAATATTACTCTGAGGTTTCTTACGGTAGTGCTAGAGGCCAGAGCAATGCCATCTAGAGAAACTATGTCATCAGATAAAGAGTCTCTGAGTTGTTTGGGGCCAAGAACAATAACTTCAGTTTTGTCTGAATTTAACATCAGGAAATTGGTGCTCATCCAGGTTTTTATGTCTGTAAGGCAGTTATGGAGTTTAGTTAATTGATTACTTTCTTCTGGCTTCATCGATAAATACAACTGTGTATCATCCGCATAACAATGGAAATTTATAGAGTGATTTCTAATGATGTTACCTAAAGGAAGCATATATAGAGTAAATAGGATTGGTCCAAGCACAGAACCTTGCGGAACTCCAAAACAAACTTTGGTACGTAAGGACGATTCATTATGAACGTGAACAAACTGAAAACGATCAGATAAATAAGATTTAAACCAGCTCAGTGCAGAACCTTTTAAGCCAATTAAGTGATTCAGTCTCTGCAGTAGAATTTGATGGTCAATTGTGTCAAACGCCGCACTAAGATCTAATAAAACAAGTACAGAAACGAGTCCTTTGTCTGAAGCAATCAGAAGGTCATTTGTAATTTTAACTAGAGCTGTCTCAGTGCTATGATGCACTCTAAATCCTGACTGAAATTCCTCAAATAAATTATTATCCTGGAGAAAATCACACAGCTGGTCTGCGACTACTTTCTCAAGGATCTTTGACATAAAGGGAAGATTAGATATTGGTCTATAGTTGGCTAACACCTCTGGATCCAGGGTGGGCTTTTTTAGGAGAGGTTTAATTACAGCTACCTTAAAAGACTGTGGTACATAGCCTGTTAATAAGGATATATTGATCATATCTAATATATGAGTGTTAACTAAAAGAAAGACCTCCTTAAGTAGCCTAGTTGGGATGGGGTCTAAGTTCAGCGTGTCTCATTGAGAGATCTTGAGGGTGCTGATGCTAGCAGTGTGCTCTGTCACGGTCAACTGTAAAGTTTGGATGGCTGGACGTAATTCTTTGCCGACGTTGTCAATTATCGCGGTCGCCTTATTCTCTAATTCTTGTAACATGAGCTGAAAGATATCGTTCAGCATCGGTTGCAGAATCTCTTTCAGTAGCGGCTGCATTGTGTCCAGCAGTGGCTGCATGGTTTGGCATAGCATGCCACGAGTCAGGGGAGCATCATTGTCCATGTTAGCCTCGCCTTGCCACTTCTGGTCGGTATGTAGGTGCTCTAAAAACTGTACTTAGTGTTCACCTAAAGGTTTAAATCAAACTGTTGGAGTAGTGCAGGCACTTTGAATGGGCTGAAAATATCAAAATAGAGTCCACACTTCACCGGAGGTTCACTAAGCACGTCTCACTCGGCTGCCATCTTACCGCAAGATTAACTTTAATCATACTGCAGTTATTCAGTACATTTTCAAAATAGAAACTCGTTTTTGAACATTTTGTGGAAACAGGAGGCTGCAACTAACACCAGGATGTCAACAAAAACAGGTGGTTAGTTTAAGCAACAAAGGCAGATTGTTAGGTTTACATAAAAAAAAATCATCATGGTTTGGTTCTCCATTCATACAGGAAGTGAACACCGGGCTCCTGTTACGTATTGCTTGGCAATTTGGCTGGTACATTGTGTCAAAGAAACAGACAGCATCTCTGGCAGCGTTTAATCTGATGCCATCCAGCAGCAAATCATACCTCCAAGACAGGTGCCATCCGACTGCATTATGATGCCACCTGTCCGCCTACCATACTGCCATGACGGTTGCAGTTCGACTGACTGCCAGTGTATCATAACACCACAAAAGGTTCTGCCTGATTGCGTTACAAACTGACGCCACCCAGCGGCGTATCGTACAGTCTGCTGGTGAAATCACAGTCACCACTTATTGAAGCGGCGGTATTTGACGACTTTTGAATCAGAATGGGTTGTCTAATCGGCTGCTTTCTGATCTCCTTTTTTGCTATCTCTGACTTTCTCTTTTCTCTGCTTCTCCCTTCAGCTCTCTCTCATCCATCACTTTCGTCACCTCTTTCTGTTACTCTAATTTCATCTCATTACATTTCTCTCTCCCTCCTTCCTGCTTCCATTATCCCTCCTACACATTCCCACAACTGCAGTTCAACCCTTAAGTGCCGGTCACAGTCACCCAAACCACAAACTGTTGATTCCTAAAATATTTCTGTCTGGCCGCCAGACCAGTTCATATCTATTTTTTACAGCTCTTGTAATTGGACTAAAGTCGCACTTTATACATCTCAAACTATGGGAAAATACCTTTGATAAAATCTGATGGCACACACACAATGCATAGTGCTCTTACTGAACAAAAATTGTCAGTCCCTTGTATCCAGGCATCATAATTGTCTCCATATGTATCCTGACTACCTCACACAGTCTTACCAACACACACACATTCACACGCAATCTTGAGTCTCCTCAAGAGGGACCCAAAACAAACACAACATGCCTCCATACATCGTTCTTTTCTCACATCTGTTTCCCTTAAAGAAATGACAAGAGCGCTGCCTCCCAGAAGAATTAGGGTAAAGTGTTTAAACAAGGCAAATTTATGGAGCTACACAGGCTGCTGTGTCATTTCATGGAGGGGGGAGTCGTTTGAATGTAATACCGCTGTATGAATGTCCCATTGATCATGGTGTTGCTGCTAATTTCTCACTTGGACGAGACAGAGCAACAGAGTGACAGAATGAAGCAAGGCGACAAGTATGAACAGCCAAATAAATGTCAAAATGAGGCAGTGTTAATTGTTTACAAGCGTGTGTGTGTGTGTGTGTGTGTAGCCAAATAAATGTCAGTGTTTAGGATGTTAATTGATTTCTGTGAAGTTTTATTATCCGCTAGTAATCAGAGTCACCGAGCAATGTAAAGTATTTTTTTGTGTGTGTAATTTTCCTTTTTTTGTCAGCTGCTCTCATGTTCCCTCCTTTTGTGAAGGTCTTGTTGCCGTCCTCTGTCAACCAGGCGTCATATGCCCCGCGCCGTATTCCCCCCACATTTGTTCAGAATATTTAAAAACTTCTAGCTTTAAATTAACACTGAAGTTGCGTCTTGTCGCCATCTTATCTGTTTACAATCAGCTGAGAGTGCGCAGCTGCGCATGTGCCTGGATGAGGGTGAATGTGTGTGTGTGTGTGTGGATGTGCATCTGTGTGTGTGTGTGTGTGTGTGTGTGTGTGTGTGTGTGTGTGTGTGTAATCCGAGTCTAGTGCTCTATAAATGCCAAAAAGTCAAATAACCACCTACGGTTTACAAAAGAGGCCAGCGTTTATTTATTAAATTTCTTTTAGACCCAGTTACTAAAAGAGGCCGACTGCGAATAAACCTCCATTTTGTGCGTTGAGCAGTAGGCAGCTCTGTCCCACTGATCTCAAAACAGTAGGAACTGACAATTAAAGGTAATGTAGACTACCTACTCATATGACTATAGGGATTACAGCAAAAGGCGAATTTGCCAAAATATCAAACTATCCCTTTATATGTAACATCACTTTCTTTTCATATTAGCATTTGAGAAAGTCATTAATGTTGTTCAATGTTTCTAATAATTGGGTGAAAATGAAATTTAAAAACAGTCCCATGATTGCTCCTCACTTTGGTTTTATTCATATTCCACATATTAAACAAAGTAAAAGTTTACTGAGTCGCTATTTCAGCTCGAGTAGCTTTTACCATCAACAGATGCTGATTACCACACATCTAGTCTCCTGACATCCTGTTAAGTAGATGAACATGTTTGGAGGAGACCATTGGTGCCAGAGACTTTTTTGTGCGTCTGGACATCATACACATATGTACACATTTTCATCTTCCTACTCCAAAAAACCCCCTATGGGGAGGGTTTTTTGAAAATTTCAAGGGGGCGCTATAGAGGCACTTTGTCCCCCCCATAGGTGACGCCCCTATCAGATGTAAGAGCTCACCATTCTTGACCTGTGTATCAATTTTCATGAGGAGATGAGGTCGCTGAAGCCATCAAAAAGCCAAATGCATTTGATGGCGAGGGCAGCACCATAGTGGCCACGCCCCTTGACATAGAGAAAAGCTTTTAATAACTTTTGATCAGCATGGTCTCAGGGTGATCTGTACCAAATCTGAAGTTGATTGGACAAAATCTGTACGAGGAGTTCCTCAAAATACAAGGTGTCGAAATCACAAAATCGCCACCAAAATTAAAAGTTTATATCAAAATGGCCGACTTCCTGTTTGGAGTAGACCATTGGTGGCAGAGACTTTTTTGTGCGTCTGGGCAACATACACATATGTACCAATTTTCATCTTCTTACTCCAAAAAAACCCCTATGGGGAGGGTTTTTTGAAAATTTCAAGGGGGCGCTATGGACGCATTTTGTCCCCCCCCATGGGCGGTGCCCCTATCGGATGCAAGAGCTTGCCATTCTTGAACTGTGTATCAATTTTCATGAGGAGATGAGGTTGTTGAAGCCATCAAAAAGCCAAACGTATTTAGTGGTGAGGGATCAATAGTCGCCACGCCGCCACATGGACACCATTAGACGTAGCTTCACAGCGTTCATAAGGTAGCTTCACCAACTGGTTCTGCAGGCATTAGAAGTGGAATGAAGTTGATGCAGTCAAGTTTGGGTCATCAGTACATGTTAAAGCAAAAACTGGTCACTTCCTGTTGCCACCAGGGGGCACTATGAGTAAGGTGGAATATTAACATATCAGGGTGTTCAGGGCGGAGCCATCTTCATGTCCAGCACGTTTGAAGCTGCTGAGATCAAGTATGTGGGCAGGAGAGCCGTTCGAAATTCAGTGGCGACAAAACGAAAAGTCACCAAAATTTGCCACGCCCTAGTGGCCACGCCCCTTGACATAGAGAAAAGCTTTTAATAACTTTTGATCGGCACTTTCTCAGGATGATCTGTACCAAATTTGAAGTCGATCGGACGAAATCCCTAGGAGGAGTTCGTTCAAACATGTCAAAAATTCAACTCAAAATGGCCAATGGCTCCAAGAGGATGTTTTTTGTGCGTCTTGGCATGTTCTATGAGCCCACCAATTTTCATGTGCATAGGTGAAACTCACAGGTGGGGCTCGAGGCACGAAATTTTTTAGGGGGCGCTATGTCACCATTTGGCCCTGTCCACATAGAACACTGCCGAAATATCAAATTTTTCGCCAGACCAAACACGTGTGCCAAATTTGATGAGTTTCTGAATTTGGGAAAGGGGCAAAATTGGGGATTTAATGTTTGTAAGAATAATAATAAGAAATTAAAGCTGCAAGCAGCTGTGACCGGGTCCTCGCTCTCCCGCACCACCACGGGGGACCAGCAGCACACATCACTGAAGCAGTTATGTGCAAACTCAGAGTAACTTAACCCTGACGTGGTGTGATGTTTCATCTTCGTACTCCAAGAAAATCCGTATGGGGAGGGGTTTTGAAAATTTCAAGGGGGTGCCATAGAGGCAATTTTTCCCCGACATGGGCGACGGCCCTATCAGATGTAAGAGCTTGCCATTCTTGACCTGTGTATGAATTTCATGTGAATATGATGTTGCTGAAGCCATCAAAAAGTCAACTGATTTGGTGGCGAGGGCGGCGTCATAGTAGCCACACCCCTTGACATAGAGAAAAGCTTTTAATAACTTTTGATTAGCATGGTCTCAGGGGCTGAGGCTGCCAAGCAACCAGGGGCTGCGGGGAGATCCAGAGCAGGCATGTATTGGTGGTGTAAATGTGGGGCTTACTGGCTACTTTATTAGGTACACCTGTGCAATCTAATACAAGTCAATACAACAGCTCTGCCACACATTCTACATTTACAAAGCTTTTACATTTTCAGCTTTTGTCAGAAAGGTGATTATTCTACTTTATTATTGTGTCAACTGGACAATATGGAGATATTTGCATCTTGAAAGCTGAACTACAAATGTGGATAGACAGGGAGAAACACATGCAAGCCTGAGACGTGATAAGATACGATATTCCTCACTATATGAAGTGACTGATAACAAGATCTGTATAGTGGGTTGTAAAGAAATTCGTCAGGTTTTTATTTTGTAGACAATTAATCTGCATTTATAGCGTGATGGGATGACAGTACAATGATGTGTGTGGTATCACTGGAAAGCTCTGCTTTCATGTGATATGCGTGGCATTTCTGTGCGAGCCTGCAATCCATCCAAAAGTAATGTGTGTGCAAAGCTGTATGAAAGCTCTGTTATACATAATTTTAGTGTAAATTTATCTTTTTTTTCGCTGTGAAAACATTGGACTACCGACAAGTGCTTGGCCTTGTCAGAAAGCTACAATTTTTCACCAGACCAAACGCGTGTGCTAAATTTGGGGAGTTTTTGAATTTGGGAAAGGGGCGAAATTGAGGATTTAATGTTCATAAGAATAATAATAATAATAAATAATAACTAAAGCTGCAAGCAGTGATGAACGGGCCCTCGCACCTTCACGCAACTCAGGGGGGCTGGCAGGACGCCTTCTGACACGTCCGTTCATTTCTGTCAAAGTTAGGTATCGCATGCAGGAGTGACTCCGCATATCTTTTACACAGTGGCATGACATAATGACATATTTCACATTTTGTATCACTTCCTCTTTCCACTTGAGGGAGGTGGAGAGAGCACAAATTATACATCATGTTTTTGTACCTCAAATATACACCACAGCACTGAAATTTCAGGTGAATCCAAAGATAAGTGTCTGGTAAGAAGTACTTCCTTTCACCACTAGGTGGCGCTATGACTATCATGGAATATTGTCATATAAATGTGTTCAGGGTGGGACAAATATGATTCATCTCAAGTTTGGTGGACAACGGACCATTTACTCCAAATTTATAGCAATTTCCTGTTTCATGGTGAGACATCAAAAGTAAACCCTGTGCAGCACACGTACACACTAATGAAATGTCATGTTTGTGAACATCAAATATAGACCACAGCATTGAAATTTCAGGTTAATCCAAATATAAGTGTCTGGTAAGAAGTACTTCCTTTCGACACTAGGTGGCGCTATGACTATCAGGCAAGATGGTAATGAAAATGTGTTGAGGGCGGGACTAATATGAATCATGTGAAGTTTGGTGGAGATTGGACCATTTATGCCAGAGCTACAGCAATTTCGTTTTTCATGGCAAGACCTCAAGATTCAATGCTCGGCAACGGGTGCACCATTCAACATTGGGCAAATCCTGTGATACCTGTTGGTCACAACGTAGTCACGCTTACATACACCAAGTTTGGAGCCAATCTGATTAAATCTGTAGGACGAGTTCGTTAATTTACGAGCCTTGGAAATGGCCAAAAATGCACGAAAGTGGCACAAGTAAATTCAAAATGGCGGACTTCCTGTTGGGTTTGGAGCATGGCTCCAAGAGACTTTTTGTACGTAATAGAGTGTTACAGGTGCCTACCAAGTTTCATACATGCAGGTCAAAGCAGCTTTGGGGGCTGCTTAATTGAAATATTCTAAGGTGCGCTGTTGAGCCATCTTGGTGCATCAAAGCACAAAAATCACATCAGACAACAGGACTTGTGACCTGTGATGTGTATGCCACGTTTGGTGAGTTTTTAAGCGTCCCTTGTCCCTTCAAAACAACATCGTGTTTGATGGCAAACAAGGTGGCGCCACGGTGACAGCGTTTGATGAAAACTAAAAAGCTTCATTTTTAAGCATCATCAAGGTCTAAGGACTTAGACCAGCAAGTTTGAGGTGGGTCTGATTAACCTGCTAGAAGCGGGACATCAAAGAATGTATAAAGTAGCTTTCTGTTGCCAGAAGGTGGTGCTGTGGCGGTGATTCAAAGTTCCTCTGTAGATGTGTTCAGGGCTGGACTGTCATCATATGTGTGAAGTTTTGGCAAGATATTCCCACATGGAGTCAAGTTACAGCAACGTTTATCATCACGGTGAAACATCAAAGTTCGGCGACAGGCCGTGGCCACGCCCTTTGACGAAAACTCACAGTTTCCACAATAAAGCGTCATCAACGTCTTATGACTTTTTTCACCAAGTTTGAAGTGGATCTGGTCAAGTCCGTAGGAGATGTACATTAAAGTCTAAAAGATGACATTTCCCATTGCCAGTAGGAGGCGCTATGTTTATCTCTAATTATTTACATGTAGATGTCTTCAGGACAGGACTGTCATCAATCCTGTGAAGTTTGGCCAAAATTGGACCATGTATGCTGGAGTAATAAACTACTTCCTGTTTAGTGGCGAGGCCCCTAACTTTGACGCCATCCCACGGACACACGCATTGACAAAATCTCAAGCTTTTGATAACTTTTCATCTTCAAGGTCTTGGGATGGGACAGACCAAGGTTTGAAGTCAATCGGATGAAATCTCTAGGACTAGTTCGTTCATTTATGACCCCTGGATATGACCAAAAATGCATCAAAATTGCACAGTAATTTCAAAATGGCCGACTTCCTGTTGGGTTTAGAGCATGCCTCCACGAGGCTTTTTTTGTACGTCTCGGAGGGTTACATAAGCCTGCCAAGTTTCATACATGTAGGTTAAACTAGCTTCAGGGGCTGTTTCCTCAAACTTTTGGAGGGGGCGCTACTGAGCCATTTTTTGGAACCCACGCACGAGACCCTTAAAATATCAAATTTTTCACCAGTTCTGATATATCTCCAAGTTTCATGAGTTTTCGGGTATGTTAAGCCTCCCAAAAAGGCAATTCATTTGGAGGAAGAATAATAATAATAATAATAAAAAATCCTTGCATGCCTCGCACCGCTAGGTGTTTGGGCCCTAATTAAAGCTGCAAGCAGCGATGAACGGGCCCTCGCACCTTCACGCAACACGGGGGAGCTGGCAGGACGTCTTCTGACGTGTCAGTTCATTTCTGTCAAAGTTAGACATCGCATGCAGGAGTGACTCTGCATGTCCTTGATACAGTGCTGGAATGACACATTTCACATTTTATATCACTTCCTCTTTCTACTAGAGGGAGTTGGAGAGCGCAGTAATTATACATCATGTTTTTGTACATCAAATATAGACCACTGCATGTAACTTGAAGATAAATCGAAAGATAAGTGTTTGAGACCTACTTCCTGTCAAAACTAGCTAACACTATGAGTATCAGGAAATATGGTTATATAAATGCGGACTGTTAAATATCAGGTCTCTATCGTCTAAAGCAGTGTTAGTAAACAAATTAATATCAGATAATCATATTGATTTACTCAGTCTCACTGAAACATGGCTGTGTCCAGATGAATATGTTAGTCTAAATGAATCCAGTCCTCCCAGTCATAGTAATACCCACATTCCTCGAGGCAGCGGCCGAGGAGGGGTAGTTGCAGCCATTTTTAACTCTAGTCTGTTAATCAGCCCTAAACCTAAACTAGATTTTAATTCATTTGAAAGCCTCGTTCTTTGTCTTTTACATCCGACCTGGAAAACCTCACAGCCACTTTTATTTGTTATAGTGTACCGTGCTCCTGGCCCGTATTCTGAAGTTGTATCTGAATTCTCAGAGTTTTTATCCAGTCTAGTTCTTAAATCAGATAAAGTTATTATCATAGGCGATTTTAACATTCATGTCAACGTTGATAATGACTCCCTGGCTACCGCGTTTATCTCATTATTAGACTCCATTGGCTTCAGTCAGGGTGTACATGAGCCCACTCATTGTTTTAACCATACCCTCGATCTAGTTCTGACGTACGGAATTGAAACTGATAATCTAAAAGTCTTTCCACAGAATCCCTTGCTATCGGATCATTATCTGATTACTTTGGATTTCTTTTTACTCGATTACACGCCACTCAGCAACAGTTACTATACTAGATGTTTATCAGATAGTGCTGTCGCAAAATTTAAGGAAAAGATTACTCCGTCGTTAAATTTAATACCAAGTCCCTCAGTAACAGAGGTTTCCCGTACCGACTTTGATCATTTTGTCGATAGCGCTGTAGGCTCGCTGTG
Source organism: Epinephelus fuscoguttatus (assembly GCF_011397635.1). Lineage (NCBI taxonomy): Eukaryota > Metazoa > Chordata > Actinopteri > Perciformes > Serranidae > Epinephelus > Epinephelus fuscoguttatus. The sequence continues at coordinate 47,492,778 of NC_064754.1, read as the reverse complement.
AACAACACTTGATTCTGTAGCTCCTCTTAAAAAGAAGTTAAAAAAGCAAAGAAAGTTCGCTCCTTGGTATAACTCTCAAACCCGTAAGTTAAAAAAAATATCGCGAAAATTTGAAAGGAATTGGCGATTAACCAAACTGACAGTCTCAAAACTTATAAGAGCAAACTATTACTCAGCATTAATAGAAGAAAACAAGAATAACCCCAGGTTTCTTTTCAGCACTGTAGCCAGGCTGACTGAGAGTCAAAACTCTACTGAGCCTTGTATTCCTTTAGCCCTTAGTAGTAATGATTTTATGAGCTTTTTTAATGACAAAATTCTAACTATTAGAGGCAAAATGCATGACCTCCTGCCCTCAGATAGTACCTATCTAACCTCAAACACAGCTGTAAAACCTAATATATATTTAGATTGCTTCTCCCCAATTTCTCTTCAAGAATTGACCGCATTGATTTCTTCATCTAAATCATCAACGTGTCTCTTAGACCCCATCCCAACTAGGCTACTTAAGGAGGTCTTTCCTTTAGTTAACACTCATATATTAGATATGATCAATATATCCTTATTAACAGACTATGTACCACAGTCTTTTAAGTTAGCTGTAATTAAACCTCTACTAAAAAAGCCCACCCTGGATCCAGAGGTGTTAGCCAACTATAGACCAATATCTAATCTTCCCTTTATGTCAAAGATCCTTGAGAAAGTAGTCGCAGACCAGCAGTGTGATTTTCTCCATGATGATAATTTATTTGAGGAATTTCAGTCAGGATTTAGAGTGCATCATAGCACTGAGACAGCACTAGTCAAAATTACAAATGACCTTCTCATTGCTTCAGACAAAGGACTTGTCTCTGTACTTGTTTTATTAGATCTTAGTGCAGCGTTTGACACTATTGACCATCAATTCTACTGCAGAGACTGGAACACTTAATTGGCCTAAAAGGTTCTGCACTAAGCTGGTTCAAATCTTATTTATCTGATCGTTTTCAGTTTGTTGACGTCCATAATGGATCATCCTTATGTACCAAAGTTTGTTTTGGAGTTCCGCAAGGTTCTGTGCTCGGACCAATCCTATTTACTCTATATATGCTTCCTTTAGGTAACATCATTAGAAATCACTCTATAAATTTCCATTGCTATGCGGATGATACTCAGTTGTATTTATTGATGAACCCAGAAGAAAGTAATCAATTAACTAAACTCCATAACTGCCTTAAAGACATAAAAACTTGGATGAGTACCAATTTCCTGATGTTAAATTCAGACAAAACTAAAGTTATTGTTCTTGGCCCCAAACAACTCAGAGACTCTTTATCTGATGACATAGTTTCTCTAGATGGCATTGCTCTGGCCTCTAGCACAACCGTAAGAAACCTCAGAGTGATATTTGATCAAGATTTATCTTTTAATTCTCATTTAAAACAAACCTCACGGACTGCATTTTTTCATCTGCATAATATTGCGAAAATTAGGCCTATCCTGACCCAAAAAGATGCAGAAAAATTGGTCCACGCTTTTGTTACTTCTAGGCTGGATTACTGTAACTCTCTATTATTTGGTAGCTCTAGTAAGTCCTTAAAAACTCTCCAGCTAATTCAGAATGCAGCAGCACGTGTACTAACAGGAACTAAGAAACGTGATCATATTTCTCCTGTTTTAGCTTCTCTGCACGGGCTCCCTGTAAAATCCAGAATTGAATTTAAAATCCAACTTTAACTTATAAAGCTCTAAATGGTCAAGCTCCATCATATCTTAGAGAGCTCATAGTGCCATATTATCCCACCAGAACACTGCGCTCTGAAAAGGGATTTCGTGGTCCCTAAAGTCAGGGTTACTCGTGGTCCCTAAAGTCTCCAAAAGTAGATCAGGAGCCAGAGCCTTCAGCTATCAGGCTCCTCTCCTGTGGAATCATCTTCCTGTTATGGTCCGGGAGGCAGACACCGTCTCCACATTTAAGACTAGACTTAAGACTTTCCTCTTTGATAAAGCTTATAGTTAGGGCTGGCTCAGGCTTGCCCTGTACCAGCCCCTAGTTAGGCTGACTTAGGCCTAGTCTGCCGGAGGACCCCCCTATAATACACCGGGCACCTTCTCTCTCTCTCTCTCTCTCTCTCTCTCTCGTATTCTATTACTGCATCTTGCTAACTCGGCCATTCTGGATGTCACTAACTCGGCTTCTTCTCCGGAGCCTTTGTGCTCCACTGTCTCTCAGATTAACTCATATCGCGACGGTGCCTGGACAGCGTGACGTGTGTGGTTGTGCTGCTGCCGTGGTCCTGCCAGATGCCCCCTGCTGCTGCTGCCATCATTAGTCATTAGTCATACTTCTACTGTTATTATACATATATGACTATTGTCACACTTGTATACTGCCAGATATTAATACATACTTTCAACATATTGTACCACAGTAGCCAGAACTATAACTATAATATTATTACTTTCAACAATGTTGTTGTAAACTACTGTCATTACCTGCATCTCTCTCTCTCTCTTTCTCTGTCTCATTGTGTCATGTGGATTACTGTTAATTTACCGTTTTTTTTTCCCCCGTTAAAGGGGTTTTTTGGGGAGTTTTTCCTTATCCGCTGCGAGGGTCATAAGGACAGAGGGATGTCGTATGCTGTAAAGCCCTGTGAGGCAGGCAAATTGTCATTTGTGATATTGGGCTTTATAAATAAAATTGATTGATTGATTGATTGATTAATTGATAAATGTTTTCAGGGCAGAACTAATATGAATCATCTGAAGTTTGATGGAGATCAGAACATTTACGGCAACAATATAGCAATTTCCTGTTTCATGGCGAGACATCAAAATTAAACCCTCTGTAGCACACGTACACACTAATGATATGTCATGTTTGTGAACATCAAATATAGACCACAGCATGTAACTTTCAGATAAATCGAAAGATAAGTGTTTGATGAGACCTACTTCCTGTCGCCACTAGGTGGGTCTATGAGTATCAGGCAATATGGTAATGAAAATGTGTTCAGGGCGGGACCAATATCGCACAGTAAATTCAAAATGGCTGACTTCCTGTTGGGTTTAGAGCATGCCTCCAAGAGGCTTTTTTGTACGTCTCGGAGGGTTACATAAGCCTGCCAAGTTTCATACATGTAGGTTAAACTAGCTTCAGGGGCTGTTTCCTCAAACTTTTGTAGGGGGAGCTACTGAGCCATTTTTTGGAACCTGCGAACGAGACCCTTAAAATGTCAAATTTTTCACCAGTTCTGATATATCTGCAAAGTTTCATGAGTTTTCGGGTATGTTAAGCCTCCCAAAAAGGCAATTCATTTGGAGGAAGAAGAATAATTATAAAAAATCCTTGCATTTCAATAGGGTCCTCGCACCGCTAGGTGCTCAGGCCCTAATAATAATAATAATAATAATGATAATAAAAAATCCTTGCCTTTCAATAGGGTCTTCGCACCGCTAGGTGCTCGGGCCCTAATAATAAACAGCGCGATTACAATAGGGTCCTCGTAAACAGTAAGTAAACCCCTAAGTAAACAGTATAACTCATGTGTCTCTGGATGCATACACAGGTGGCCAATCAATCGTTACAAAGTGGCAACTCGAAGGGGCTGATAAACTGATACAAAGTAACAACTCAACTCAGACAGCTGCCTCTACACTCAACACAAACTTAACACTGTCGTCAGTCTCTGCTTTTCTCCACACATAACAGAGCTACCGTGAGTCTCTACTTCACTCCCATAAATTGGTGTGACTCAGCTCGGCCGGGTCTGTTGTAGTGCCCCTAGTGGCTGGGCCCCCGAACTACCTGTCCTGTCCTGTCCTGTCCTGCAGTCTTCAGAACAGCCCCCGGCAAATTTGCAGTATTCAGTCCATCACTATTCATTTCCTTCCCGTACAGCAGGGAGTCTGATGCTCACAGGTCTGACATAGGTGCGGTCACTGACTTTGCCATGCAAATCAGGCCATCTGCCCCAGGGAACACCTTGTTGATTTTCCCAGCAGGCCACAATTCTCTGGGCAGCTGAGGATCAACAATCATAATGACAGTGTCCATCTGAAGAGGGGGTGTGTCTGTCTGCCACTTGGACTGGGTTTGCAGTATGGGCAGGTAGTGGTGCAGGAACCGTGTCCAGAAACGATCGGACAGCACTTGACAGGCCCTCTATTGGCGACGGCCAAGCAGCTCTGAGTCGTGGTACACTGCCTGAGGTAAAGAGGGGTCTGGCCGCCCCATCAGCAATAAGTTGGGGGTGACCGGGTCCGGGTCTGCCACATCAGAGGATACATAGCCAAGGGGCTTGGAGTTGAGAATGCCTTCGATCTCAATCAGGACAGTGGTCAGCATTTCTCCGCTGAGGACTTGTGAGCCCAGAGTAGCCGTTAGGGCAGACTTAATCGACCAGATTTCCCGCTCCCAGGAGCCTCCAAAGTGGGGGGCGCTAGGTGGGTTGAAGCAGAACTTTATCTGGTACTCTGCCAGCTGGGTTTGGAGGGAAGGATGCAGGGCTTGGAAAGCCTTTTGTAGTTCCCTGTCTCCACCTCCGAAATTAGTGCCCTGGTCAGAGAGCAACTCCACTGGTTTCCCGCGACGGGATATGAATCTCCTCGACGCCATCAGGAAGGAGTCTGTGTTGATGCTAGACAGCACTTCAATATGGACTGCTCTCGTAGTGAGGCATTTAAAGAGTAAACCCCAGCATTTCTCATTCCGACAGCTGACTTGCATTGGATCGAAACAATCAATCCCTGTAGAGAAGAAGGCTGGTTGATGTAGCCTGAGGCATGCAGGAGGCAGGCCTGCCATCTTGGGGTTGACTGGTCAGGCTCTCCACCTCTGACACTCAGGGCATGAGCGCTGCTCTCTTCTGATGGCCACGAAGGATCGAGACCTTCCTCCTCAGCTCCGTGAAGAGCCGTTCTGCACCAGGGTGTTTCAGCTCATGATCGACCTGTCAGATGAGCACAGCATACCTCAGGTCAAGGACTACAGGGTGGATCTCATCGTCCTCCAGCTCCTGACAGCACCACAGTCGACCGCCTACTCGTATTAGCTGGAATGATGCATCATATTCTGGAGCCAGTGTGTTTAAACAGCTGGAGGAAGGGACTTGTTTCCTAGCTGCCAGGCACTGGACTTCTTCGAGGAAGCTGTCTCTTTGAGCGGACTGCAGGATGCTGAGTTGCTGCTGCTGAGCATCAGGCAGGGAATGGTTGGGGCTGGTTACCATGGCAACCAGGCAGGTTGTGGGCCTTCGCAGCTCCTCAGCGATGTCTTCACACGTTGTGACTCGGTGCACTGGCCACTGGTCAGGTGGCAGCCGCAGGAATTTGGGTCCATGGGTCCAACGGTTCTCACCCGTGAGATCGTGCAGTGACTTCCCCCAGGTGAGGTCATCTGCTGGGTTCTCTGACGTCTCCACATAGCACCAGGCCTGGCTGTCAGTCAACTCCTGAATTTCGGCAATACGGGTTCCTGCAAATACCTTCAAGCGGCAGGAGTCCGACCAGATCCAGGCAAGCACAGTTGTGGAGTCTGTCCACATAACCACTCTGGATATCTCCAGTGTGAGCTCTCGGGTTAGCAAGTTTGTGAGCTGAGCACCAGTGAGTGCAGCGTACAGCCCCAACCGTGGCATGGAAAGCTGACGCTTGGGGGCCACTCTTGACTGGGCTGTCAGGAAGGCCACCTCCACATGCCCCTCTGCATCTTCTGTGCGCAGATATCCCACACTGCCATACGCACTTTGAGACGCATCGCAGAAGATGTGCACCTCCCGCTTACTGGCTGCATGGTCCATGGCTGGGCTCACATAGCAACGAGGCAGTCTGATGTTGTCCAGGTATTGCAACTCGTTTTCCCAGTCTTGCCACGCCATGAGCAACTCACTGGGCAGTAGGGGGTCGTCCCACTCTCGCTTCTTGTCCCATAACTGCTGAACAAGCACTTTGGCCCTCGTAGTGTACGGCGTGAGGGTCATATTGACTGGCCAATACTGTAAATGTTCCTCGTGGTGAGAGGGGAGCTCTCCAGCAGCCGTGACTTATAGCGCAGCGTGTCTGAATGGCATAACCAACGCAGCCCCAGGGCAGGCTCCTGTGGGTCCATGTCTGTGTGGTTTAACAACTGTTCGCTACTCTCTGACCTGATCGCCGTGGGCAGGTGGCTGATGACATCTGTCGCAGCTCGAAGTCTCCCTCCATTAACAGCCTCCTCAGCTTGTCAACGACGTCTTTGGCCATGTCTGGAGAAGAGAAGCTCTGCAGCCAGTTGTCCACATAGAAGTGGTTCTCGATGGACTCACAAACTGCATCCCTTAGGTGGGTGTGATCGTGCACAGCATGGTGAACAAGTAGTCCCAAAAGGGAAGGACCTGCCACTCATACACACTAGGTTGGGTGTCTCTCTGTAGGTCTTGTCAGAGAAAGCGCAACAGAGGCTGGTCTTCAGGCAGCAACCTCACCTGGTGAAACATTCCCTTGATGTCGCTGCTGACAGCAATGGAGTGTTCCCTAAACCAAAGCAGGACACCCAGGAGAGATGCACCTAGGTTTGGGCCGGACAATAGTAGCTCGTTGAGATTCTTGTCCCTGTAGGTGAAAGAACAGTTGAACACAATACGGTTCTTCCCGTTGTGTGTCACCACGTGGTGGGGAATGAACCACAACTCCTTGGTGGTCTTTGCCTGCTCCTGACTAATTCTGGTGGTATAGCCCACTTCCTTCAGCTTCATGATCTCTGCCTGATAAGCTTCTGCCTTCACCGGGTCTCTGCTGAGATGCTTCTCTGTGCCACGTGGGCTGGGGATTAACGCTTTGGGCTGCGCTGTGAGCATCGGCATGTTGCTCACGCGCAACAGTGGGGTGGCGTATCTGAGTACTCCTTTTACCTCGACTCTCGTGGTCTTTGCCTCTAGCAGGTTTATGGCCTCCTGGTCTTTCCGTGACCTAGTCACCAGCTTCTCATTTCTGTATGGTAGGGTGTCCAGTTGCCAGAGCTTCTCTACCTGGTTGAAGAGTTCAGCCGCCGGAGAGGTGATGGACAAGAACAGACACTGCTGTGGGCGGCTACACTGTTGGAGAGACTTGACTGGACCTTGCAGTGTCCAGCCAAGCCTGGTCTTCACTGCAGCTGGGCCCCCAGGTGGGCCGAGACAAACAGGTGCAATAGGCGTCACCAGGTGCGGACAGTCTGAGCTTATCAAGAGGAGTGGGTGGGCGTCTGTGAACGGCTGCAGGGGGAGCGTCGTGAGGTGCGTGTATCTGCATTTAAGTCTCTTCACTGGATAAGAGTGTTCAGCGAGACCTAGCTCACTGGCAGTGAAGGCCCCCTCGATGGTAAATGTCTTTGTCGGCTGACTAGCCGGGGAGATTTTGAACGTCACTGATGAGCCATGTAGTGTCCTCAGATCCTGCCGAACTGTTATTAGGGTGAGGCTCTCTGGCATTCCCTGAAGCTGCAGCCTCTGAGTGGCCTCCTCGAGGAGGATCGTCCTCTCTGAGCCATCGTCTAATATGGCGTACGTCTCCAGTGTGGTTGCTGTTATGTAGTAGCACCTTACTGACCTTCAAGAGGACCTGATTGCAGCCGGCACGCTGATCCAGGTACAGAACATCTGTCGGTGGCTTCACCTCTGCATCAATGCTATGCCCTGTAGCATACTCGTTCTTGCCAGATTCACATCATGCAAGGCCTCGAGGTGCTTCCCCTTGCATGTCTTGCATAGGATTCTCAACCTACACTGGGCGGCCTGGTGGTGCCGTCCACATCACCAGCAGCGATTATTGGACTTCACCCAGGTCGTCTTCTGCTCCTTGGTTAATTGCAACAAAAACAATCGGATACTGAAAATGGCCATGCTTGTAATTATTTTCAAATTAATTAGTTAATAGTCTGCACCAGGATGTTTCACTAGCTGCTGAATGGCAGCAAAGCAAGCAGCCACCAGCTGCCAGACTTCACAGCTGATCCTTGCAGGACTCCACTACATCTAGAGTGTCTCAGGAAGGTTAATGGGTAGTGATGTTTGACAGACAGGTAGGAGGCTCAGTTATCTGTGAGTGTAGCTGTGCTATAATTAAACAGTCTGAACTCACATCAGTTTTCTCTGGATGGGATGAAAGTTTAGTATTAATCACCAACTCTGTGAGATGACACAAGTTTAAACCTCCAGACTAGCATGTTGCAGATTAAGAAAGAAGAGTGAGATGGGTAAGTCACAGTTTACAATTAACCCGGGTATTGGTGTCTCAGATTAGTTATTTGTGGTGTCAAAATTTTTGAGACAATAAATTGAGATATGCTAAGCTTTTAAAATGATGATCAGTAAGTGTGTGCTTGTAAATCACCCCTTTTTTTTTTTTTTTTTTTCCCCTTTAAAGGGTTTTTTTGGGGGAGTTTTTCCTTATCCGCTGCGAGGGTCATAAGGACAGAGGGATGTCGTATGCTGTAAAGCCCTGTGAGGCAAATTGTGATTTGTGATATTGGGCTGTATAAATAAAATTGATTGAATTGAATTGAAACCTGTCAGAAACTGCTGGAGAAACGACAGTTCATAAGTGTGAAGATTTGCAGTTGTAGAAAAAAACTGTCTAAATGAAATTTTTATACAACCTGTCACCTGGATTCTACAGTTTAAAGATAAAAACAAACAAACAAACAAACAAAAAACCCCACATAGAAACATACTGAATAAAAGTTGGCTACAATGTCTTGAATTTTTGTTGACTAAAACTATTAAGGATAAAAATGACTAATATGTGACTAAAACTAATAAACATTTTCATCTCAAGACTAAAACTAAATCTAAAATAGCTGTCAAAATTAAAACTGCCTGCTTTAGGATCTCTTGGGCAAAAAGGAACTGTTGGCCCCACTTGCACCCTCCCTTTCTGTGCATTAAGTATATTGTTTAGTATTTCTCATAAATAAAATAAAATTATAAAAAGACAGTGTGAATACAATTTATTATTATTGTTAATAATAATAATACATATTATTATTATGTATTATTATTATTGTTAATATTATAATTATTATTATTATCATAATTGTGCACCATGTAAAACTAGAAAAGCCCTTGACACAACACCCTGATGGACAACAAAGGTCTATTCTATTTCTTTCTGTTCCATTCCATTTATTTTCTTTCCTTTTCTTTCCATTCTATTTTGTTCTATTCTATTTTATTCTATTCCTTTGTATTCTATTCTATTCTATTCTATTCTATCATGCATTGTGTCTTTTCATAATACACTTTCAAAATGAAATAAATAAATAAAAATGAACTTACAATGTTGGTAAAATACTGTACAATACAGTATTTACATTTATTGCCTTGTGCAACAAAAGCTGGTGGTTAAATTTAGAAAAAAATATCATGGTTTGGCTCTATGGGAAGTTAATGATGGGAAGTGAAAACTCTGGGCTTCTGGGTGAAAGTCCATGTTTGTTGGACCCAACCACCAAACCTCCCACCCGCCCTATAGGGACTTTCCAACTCCTTAACTTATGTTGTTGACTGTTTCAAAGTGAAACTGTCCGGCAGCATTATAAATTGACACCGCTCAGTGGCGTATCATGCCGTCATGAAAGGATGTCTATTCTTGTGTCTGATGCGCAAATCAGGCAGTACTTCACATATTTGTAATGAAAACGTGTTGCTAAAACCCTTTGTTTTAGCATCATGATATTGTTATTTAGTGATGCATTTTCTCCAGTGAATATCAACCAGTTAATCCTCAACAGTACCTGAACAAACGTCACATCAATGCAGCCCTTTACATCTTCTTTAACACACTGAACACCAGCTGGATTAAGATGTTAGTCTGTGGTAAAACAAAAGCATGCCACTTCCACCAACACATTCTCACTCTGACCTCATCACATATCAACATTTGGTCATGGACTTTTCACATAAACATATGATGTACAAGGTACCCTGGGTGCATTGGTTGTTCACGTTCTTGGACGCTGTGTCCACTTTTGTTTTCACAGGAAATGTACAGTTTACATAGTCTCTTTCAAAATAAACGCACTACATAGATACAACACTACAAATCTTCAGCCACAAACACGTGGTTACGTTCAGCCCACACATGCACGAGATCGTGATTGGGTTTAGGTAAAAAATAACACGGTTTGGATTTACATTCATACAGGAAGTGAACACCGGCCTCCCAGGTGAAAATGGGTTGTTGTTGGACCCATCCACCACCCCTACTCAGACTCCCGCTGCTTTCGTTGTCCCGCAGTGTTTCCCCCTGACGCCGTGTGTACAACTCACCCTACTCGGACATCCGCCCCTTCAACTTACATTGCTGTCCAGCCGCATTTCCCCCTGACACACGGCCATGTGTCATGCCATGTATTATTCCATGTATCATGCCAACGTGAAAGGCTTTTTTGTTGGTGTCTGACATCGGAAGTTACTGATCAAGTGCCAGTATTCCATGACTCTGGACTGAAACCAGGTTGCTTTCACATGTTGTAATAAAAACCTCATTATTTGCATGTCCACAAAGTGGCTCATCAAGAAGGGGGGGTTTTAGGCTTCTAGTGGGCCAGTGTTTGTGTATTTTTCTGGTGAAGGCAGTGTCTCTGAATGTACCAGTGCATACCACCACACAATACGTAAAAAATGCAGGGGTTTGGTGGTGTTTTATTGTCCCACTGTCCCTCTGCTCTGCTGACGTTTTGTTTTCATTCAAACTCAGGAATGTGATTTATTTTCTTCTAAGCCTGCTTGCTCTCTATCAAATCCACTGATAAATCAGCAACTGTTATGGTGGCGACTGTTAAGGCAGCCTTTATATAATCCTGCCATTCAGGAGATAAAAATTGCCAGAGAATTACTGCATTTGCACTCACAATTTGCAGAATAACACTAATGTATATAACATGACTGCATTCTCCTCAATTATGCAAGTAAAGAAAAGAAGCATAACCACAAAAAAAAAATGATTGAAGGGAAATGCTGAACAAAGCTGGAATATCTGAAGAAAAGGAGGAGAGGAGAGCGTGGGAATAGATGAAAGGAATTTTTTTTCAGAGGCTTTATAACACACCACATGATGAACCCTGAATGCACTCTCTGGAGTTGACATCAGCTCTCCACCCATTGTCTGGCCCAACACAGCTCAGTCCTACCTCTCACACAAAGCCCATCTCCACCCTACACTGACAAGCCATTCAGCGGGGAAAACACAACATTGATGGGCTCTGACTAGCAGCATTTTGTAGCCTGTCCATTTTTCAATAGGCCCTTGCTCTCCCAGACTCATGGCAAGACTTTGTAATGGAAATCTGTGACGGGCAAAAAAACAGCACAAAAACACTGTTCCCTGCCTTCATCTGTCGCAATGATTTTATGGTCTGGGTGAAGACAATGAGTGAGTGTGTGTGTTGGGGGGATAGCCACATGAGTGTGTGTGTGAGATAGGTTATGACAGGGGCTGTTCCACAGGCCCATGGGTTAGAGTTCCATTTCACTGAGCAGCCCATGAATTGTTCCTGCAGCAGGCTGGTTAGCAGAGCCCTGGCCATAGGGAGCCAAGGCATTTCAACACTGTGTGGGCACGGTATGCATGTGTGTATGTGTTTGTAAGTGTGCATTTTTAAGGGCTGAGTGTGTAAAAACGAAACACATTTAAGCAGTCCGCAGATTCGGCAATTGGGAGTTAGTGCCATTGATTTGAATAGGAGTAGTTGCATTTGTGCCTCCCTTCAGAAGCTTAAAGGATTAATAAAGCAGCAAGGACTTGTCCAGTGTCATTTCTCATATGCCTCTGAGATGAACAGGGAGGAGGGAGGGAGCAAAACAGTGAAATGGATGATGGAGGAAAGGAAATTGTTATGAGAAAAGCCTGTGGAGTCAGAGAGAGAAAGAGAGGAGCAGAGCAGGCACAGGCGAAGGGCTTAGCAGAATTAGGACATAATTAAGAGATGAAAAAAGTGTTATTTTAAATTGACATGTCCTCCATTAAGAATGTAACTCTAGCTCTCTGTTAAAATAGTTATTTGCGCGAAAATCAAGAACTAACAATCTCAGTGTTAAAATGAAACTTACATATTATTTGTGTATATTAGTTGATGTAATCACTCTTGAAATTGGACAAGCATTAAAAATGCCCACATTTCCCCAAACAATGAGTTATGAAATGAAACCTGTCAGATTCATTGCTTGTGCTAAATGTAATTCACCCTAATGTGCTTCATGCATACACTGAGGCAATTAAAGTACAAGACACAAAAGACATTAAGATAGATGACAGAAAACAAAATGGAATGATAAGAGAGGAGGTGAAATGAACATAGAGAATCAGGAGGGGGGAGGACGAGAAGAGAGAAATATCACTCTGAAACTGCACTACTCTGAGACTGTGCTCCATAAAAGAAAATGCATACAGCATCATTCTCTAGCTATAGAGGAAACAGAAATTGAAAAGGGCAAATCTGAGTTCACGCACCTTGGTAAGACTAGCCACTGGCGACAGTCTATCTCCAACTCAGTGCTGCTGAAAAGGGCAGGGTGAAAATACTCCAGCACTCAGCATAAAAGGAGCTGACACACATTCAAATCCATTGGTTATAGTCAGTATGCACGCAAATTCCTACTGAAAGGGATTTGCTTAAAACATTTGGAGAGATGGAGGTGCTCAACTGCACTGTAAAATCTCACAGTCTCAAGAAATCTAATTATCTTTAATCATAAACATAATGTAATCACAAGACTGTCAGTTTCCTGGCTGTTCTGAGCAAATCTCAGATGACACAGCCCTTTTTTTTTGTTTTTGTTTTTTTTGGTAAAAAAAAAAAAAATGTAAATGCTTCAACCACAACTAGGATGTGTGTCTACTCAGTTCCCATCCCCTGACTTGTGTTGGATGTTACAACCAGAGGGTTATTTCCGGGCAATGGTGTAGAGGAGGGTTTACGCAGATGTACACAGAATCTTCTTCTGGCAGTATACCCACCTATCAGACAAGAAGCCATTGGAATATATGGTAGAGTAAACCCTTCCTCCTCAGTAAGCTACCCATCTACCTAGTAGTACATCCACCTCATCAACTTCGACTACACCACTGTCTCCAGGTCTAAAAAGTGAAGCCAGTGTTGAAGTGCCTTAAATCTGCATTCTTTCTGATGGTCAGCAGGGGGTGACTTCACTGTTTGAGAGAGACGTCTGATCTCACGTAAGTCTATGACAAAATGCCTCTACCTCTGTCTTGATTTATTACCTCAGTAAATATTTTCCCAGTAACTTTAATAGAGAGAAGACCACCTATTGAAAAGTGTACCGTCAGGATTTTTAAATCCCCTATTATAACGGAATACCATGATACTGTCCAAGCCTAATTTAGACTTTAAACTCACTGTATGTAGTGCACATCATGCACCACCAGAGGTCAGTCTCCAGTCTCTACTGATGGAACAGGCAGCTGAGCTGACAGACACTGCAACCCGTCCCCAGCAATTGGTGGCAGTAGTGTGCCAAATAGGCAGGTCCACTGTCAATCATGCTGACAGATTAATACGATAATTTGAATGAACTCAGGTTCACCAATGATACCTCAGCGATAGGTGGGCTGGAGACGTCACGGAGAACCGTTCGATGGCAGACAACGTTTTGCAGAGATTGCTGGTAAGTCACAAATCTCCATGGTTGTCTTTATTGTTTGAAAGAACATTAATTGCTGCTGTCACTCTTTTGTGCTGCACTGTCTCTCAGGTTAACTTATATCACAGCGGTGCCTGGATGGTGTGACGTGTGTAGTTGTGCTGCTGCCGTGGTCCTGCCAGATGCCTCCTGCTGCTGCTGTTATCATTAGTCATACTTCTACTGTTATTATACACATATGATTATTGTCACATATGTTCACTATCAGATATTAATATATACTTTCAACATATTGTGCCACAACAGCCAGAATTATAATTATAATATCAATAATGTTGTTGTAAGCTACTGTCATTACCGTGTGTCCTGCATCTCTCTGTCTCTCTGTTCTGTACTCTATTGCACGTCTGTCCATCCTGGAAGAGGGATCCCTCCTCACTTGCTCTTCCTGAGGTTTCTACCATTTTTTTCCCCCGTTAAAGGGCTTTTTTGGGGGGAGTTTTTCCTTATGTGCTGTGAGGGTCCTAAGGACAGAGGGATGTCATATGCTGTAAAGCCCTGTCTGAGGTGCGGATATCAGGAGGAGTCGATTTGCAAGTAAAAAAATATATATTTTATTTCCTATAAGTTAACAATTCTAAAATCAGGGAAAAGGTGAGGTGGAACAAGGTTGCTGTCTGGCAAGAGTGTCTTTGTCTCAGTGGCGTCACTCAGGTGCTGCGCATCAGGCCCTAATGAGCCCTGACACTCATAGCTGCGGCTTCTCCGCGGCTCATCCGCGGTGCTTTCCATGGTACTGAAGGTGACAGGTTAACTTGACAAAATGCAACAAACTCCGGGCCGATGAATGATTAACACGTTCATCACTCCAATTCCAGATGATAGAGCAGTTGAATAGGTCTTCTTAGAATCATGTTAAAAGGTAAACAAATGGAGCATGATCTTACTTTTCCATCACGGCCTTGAAACACTTCCTCCACTCGACCCATCCTCCACATGTGACGTGGCAACCTCTCATCATGAACGAGGACGAAATCTCCAACCTTGAATGAAGTTGATTTCACATTTCTGGTACAGTGAGCGGAACGCAACTCCATCAGATATTCTGTTTTCCATCTGTTCCAAAACTCACCCACCAGTTTGCGGCGGTAGTTCCAGCGATTCATCAGTCGCTCTCCATCCACCTTCCTGGTGTCTGTGACCTGAAGAGGCTGAGAGGGTAAGGTGGTTATTCTTTGTCCGATCAGGAAATGAGCTGGAGTGAGGGGTGATGGATCCTGAGAGTCAGTATGCAAATAGGTAAGCGGCCTTGAATTGATCACTGCTTCCACTTCTGTTAACAAAGTTTGCATCTCCTCGTACGTCAGATAGGCCCTTCCAAGGACTTTCCTGATGCAGGTTTTGACGGAGCGAACAAGACGTTCCCACATCCCACATCAAAAAAGCATCTGTGGATAAGTCAGAGACTAACTCCAGGTGGACGGCTCGAGTAACCGCACAGGTGAACAGAGTGATATACGTTTTCTGTCTGTCTGGTTTAACAAATAAGGGACCAGCGAAATCTACACCCACTACTTCAAATGGCTGAGCTTCTGTAACACGATCACGTGGTAACGGTGCAAAGGGTTGCTGGCCAGCTTTAACCTTACTTTTGCGACATATCAGACATTTTTCTACAATTTTCTTCGTGATTTGTCTGCCTCTTACAAGCCAATACCTTTCTCTAACTTGGGTCAAGGTGTCCTGTAGACCAGAGTGCATGACGTCATCGTGGGACCTTTTTATTAACAACTCGGAAAACTTGTCCTCTGACAGCAGAATACATGGATGTTTTTGGCCGTAAGCCCAGTTCGTTTTTTGCAATCGGCCTCCAACTCGCATTAAATTTTCTTCATCCAGAAAGGGTTTCAAGGTGAGAATCTTTGATGTTCTGTCCAATTCCCCCTTTGTTTCCAATTGTCTCATTTCCTTGGAGAAAGAATTCATTTGTGTCAACCTGATCCAATATTTTTCTGCTGCTTCAATCTCCTGAGCGCAGAGCTCTCCTCGCTGTTTTTCTGTGTTGCGCAAATTATGCACAAATCTCATTATCCACGCAGTCACTCTAAGCAACTTATTTAAACTGCTGTAATTTTTCAGTTTCAGAATGGGCTCAGTTACAGAACAAACATCCTCTCCATCATCTGTTACCTGATTTTGAGCGATACACTCACCAGTCGGTAGAGGCATGTTTATTTCCTCCGCAGATGTTAAGTCGGCTGAGTGTAACCAACTCGGTCCATTCCACCACAGTTTATCAACTGCAAGTGCCTCTGAGTTGAGTCCACGAGTTCCATGATCAGCAGGATTTTCTTTTCCCTTGCAGTGTCTCCAGTTCTCCGGCAGCGTAAGACTCTGGATTTCCGCTACTCTGTTAGCCACAAACGGCTTCCATTGTTTTGCTGTGCTTTTAATCCAATGAATGGTGATCATCGAGTCAGTCCAAAAATTACAATTAACATTGTTCAGACTTAAGATCTTGCTCAAATAATTACCAAGTCTGGCACCGATGAGGGCTCCCAGCAATTCCAAAAAAATCCAAAAAAATCCAGTTGAGGCAGAGTTACTCGTTTCAGTGGAGCCACCTTAGTTTTGGCGGAGATTAAACTCACAGTTTTCGTTCCATCCGACTTGGTCGTGCGTAAATACGCAGCGGCACAGTAGGCTCGTTCACTAGCGTCACAAAATACATGAATTTCTTGCATTTCTTGAGAGTTTTTGTTCTGATTTAACTGTTTATCATAACGTCTGTTAATTGACACTTTACTCACATCTTGCAGTTCCTCACATCATGCCTTCCAACATGCGGCCAAATCCATCGGCAGCTCTTCATCCCAGTCCAAGCCTCTTTCCCACATCTCTTGAAACATGATTTTTGCTCTGATAATAAATGGAGACAAGAAGCCAATAGGATCCAATATTCTTGATGCTGTTTGGAGCACTACTCTCTTTGTGAATTTTCTGTCCTTGACATAATTTATCACCTCTGCCATTTCAAAAACGAATTCATCCGTTTCACTTTTCCAGACGAGGCCCAGGACCTTTAATGGGGTGGAATCCTTCCCTTGTTCTTGTTGTTCTTGTGACCATTTTTGTTGTAGTTCAGGACTGTTTGTTTTCCACTTACAAAGATCCATTCCCGCACTCGCCATTATTTCTCTGGCCTTTACGCACAGCTCTTCAGCTGCGCCACTGTTGTCGGCTCCACTTATGAAATCATCCACATAAAGACATTCTCTTATCGTCCATACGACTTCGGGATTTTCCTCTTCATACTGTTTTAAATGGTGTCGTACAGTAGCTGCCAACAGAAAGGGACTCGATGACACTCCAAAGGGGACTCTCGTCATCCTCAGTGTTTTTACCTGTATCCCCCTTTGTGACATCGGCTTGTCATCTGTCCAGAGGAATCTCAGTGCGTCTCTGTCACTTTTGTCGAGGGAGATTTGCAGAAAGGCTGACTTAATATCTGCCATTACAGCTACTGGATATTGTCTGAATTTAATCAGAATGTTCAAAAGGTCAGGATTTAAATTGGGACCTATAAGCAGACACTCGTTTAATGAACAGCTAGTTTTTTCATGAGAGGAGGCGTCAAATACAACTCTAAGTTTCGTCGTAACTCTTTCTTCTTTTATGACTGGATGATGTGGTAAATAATACACTGGGCCGTTTGTCACATTATCATTTACCATTTCCACTATATCTTCCTTTAAATAGTTTTGAATAACTGCATCATATCTATCAAAAAGAGTTGGATTATTTTTAAGCCTTCTCATTAGATTGTCAAATCTGTTTTTTGCTGTAACATAATTTGAAGACATAGTTACATGCTCATTTTTCCAGGGCAGTCGGACTTCATACCTGCCGTCAACAAACTTCACAGTTTCTTCAAATGTTTTCAGAACTGTTTCATCTGTCTCGGGATGTGATTCTTCCTTACATATTCCGAGTGATTCCAGTTCCCAAAAGCTGCGCAACTGGTTGGAGAGTGCTTGATCTTGCTCAACACAGACATGCAGCAATTCAGCGTCAACAGCTTCGGTGACAATATTCAATGTGGTGACCTCTCCTTGCACCAGCCATCCAAACACACTAGTCCGTCTTCCAGCTTTTCAATTTTGCCAGTGACAATCCTCCAGTACTGGTCTCCTCCAATCAGGACTCCCAGTTCTTCTGACTCCATTCCTCTCACGGGAACATCCGCCACAGGCATTCCTTTCGACTCCAAACCATTTCTTATTGTTTCACTTGCCATTTTGATGATTGAAGAGCTCACTTTGGGCGTCTCCAGTAGCTGAATTTCAATATTCTGATTATTTCTGATGTTCCTTAAACACACCTTCACTTTCTTGCAGGTCACTCTTTGGGGTGTTTTAGAGCCAAATACAAAGACATTCAGGGTTTCTTTACCTATTACTGGCAGATTAAGTGCTCTGGATATGTCTTCTCGAATAAAACTGCGTGAGCTACCTCCATCTAAAAGACATCTAGCTACTTGACTTTGAGTGGGTGCGTCTACCCAAACGGTAGCTGTCTGGAGTAAAACTGTACTGCTCATTGAAATTGTAGTATTCCAATAAATAAATAGGATTTACAATTTCATATATGTTATGCGAAAAATTTTGGACACTGCTGAGTGAACGATAATTTCAGTATCCCGAATACTTGAATTTTTGCACCTCACCTCTACCAGAGCTCACTTTGATATTTCAAGGCTTCAAGTCTTTTTCTTAATTTTTAATTTAATAGTTGTGGTTTGATAGTTAGACAACATGGTTTCAGCTACATACAAGCTTGGAGATTGTGACATGTATTTGTGTTTTAGCTACAAAGTTGGACGACGACCAGAGTGACATTGTTGCAGGTGACATTTACCAACAGTCTGCAGAACCACCAGAGTCACCAAACAGTGCTACTCCTGCAGGATCTGATGGTAAGGATCTGGGAAGGTAATTAACTGCTTGCGTATGTCATTGTGAGAGTAGGCTTATGTTTTGCTGATGTAATTTTTCATTTGCTGCTTTCAGATATCTTCCAGTGCAGTGCACAGGATCCTTTGCAGCAGTCAAAGAGTTATTCTGTTCCAGAAGGACCTGATGGTATGCTCATGTTTTCATTCTGTAAATGTTCTGTAAATTTCAGTAAACTATGCACTCATTAACAATCATTTACTGTTTCTGAATGCCAGCTGTTGAAAGTTAAGGGGCATAAACAATTAAGTAACTTCAACTTTTATTTAATTTGCTTCTCTCCAGACATTTCCCAGTCTAGAGCAGGGGGTCCTGCGCAGCCTGTCCATAAGCTCTTCCCCAAGACGCAACATGCTAAATGGAAAAGGGCATTCAATGACTCCTGGTACAGAGACTGTGTAAATGTAAAATTGAAAATGAGTTTTACTGTCTACACTATTTTTAATTAAAGTGTTTGAAAAAGGTTTGACTGGTGAAATGAATATGTACCTTATCATAAATGTGACTGTGTGCATGCATGTTGGACAAATACTTGGCCCCTCCATGAGAAATGTGGCCCCTTGATGAATCCTAGATCTGCCACTGAGTTACTTGTGGGTTCCATTTCAGGGCTCATTGGGTTAGTGTTTGTGGCAGATTTTCTGAGGGTGTATCCAATCCAACTTCACTTTCTCCTTAGGATATGTTAGTCAGTGGGATCCCAGTTTGTTCTGTTCCACAGGT
The DNA here is from genome assembly GCF_011397635.1 of Epinephelus fuscoguttatus. Taxonomy (NCBI): domain Eukaryota; kingdom Metazoa; phylum Chordata; class Actinopteri; order Perciformes; family Serranidae; genus Epinephelus; species Epinephelus fuscoguttatus. The sequence goes on along the minus strand of NC_064754.1, from coordinate 47,473,442 downwards.
CTGCATTACTTACTTTGTCTCCCCGCCAGATGATAAGTACTCTCCTGAGGCAGGTGTTCATGAAAGTTTGCAGCCTGTTTGTTGTGTGTTTTGTTGTTCTTCGTGTCTCTGATTTTGGTGTTGATTGATATGTGTTTTGAGCTCCAGATTTTCCTGAGCATGTTAAACACCAACCTAGCTTTACTGATCCTGCTCTTTAGGTCAGCCTCTGTCCCTCCTCCAGTGCCCACAGTACTGCCCAAGTATGTGAAATGTTCCACCTCCTCTAGTTTGGGGTGCCATTTGTAAAGTGTCTCACGCTGAAAATAACATCAACATTTTGCCACATTTAGCTTCAAACAATGTTTAAAAAAGTGTTGTGATTTTTTAACATCACCTTTTACCACATTTACAGCAATATTTGTTAACTTAGAAATATGTTAAATAGTTAAATCTAAATATTAAATGTGCCACCTAATTGTTAAATGTTAAATCTAAATATTAACTCTAAATCTAAATCTATATATTAAATCTAAATGCTAAATCTAAATCTAAATGTTAAATCTAAATGCTGAATCTAAATCTAAATGTTGAATCTAAATGCCAAATATAAATATAAATATAAATATTAAATCTAAATCTAAATCTAAATGTTAGGTGGGAGGGGCGGGTTTTCAATATTTGTAGTATTTTTTCTGTATGTTTTTAGTTTGTAAAGCGCTTTGGGGTTGCATTTTTGATATATGAAAGGCACTATATAAATAAAGCAAGAGGGTTGCCGGTTCGATCCTGGGCTTGGGAGCCCTTCTGTGCGGAGTTTGCATGTTCTCCCCGTGTCAGCGTGGGTTCTCTCCGGGCACTCCGGCTTCCTCCCACAGTCCAAAGACATGCAGATTGGGGACTAGGTTAATTGATAACTCTAAATTGTCCGTAGGTGTGAATGTGAGCGTGAATGGTTGTTTGTCTCTATGTGTCAGCCCTGCGATAGTCTGGCGACCTGTCCAGGGTGTACCCTGCCTCTCGCCCGATGTAGCTGGGATAGGCTCCAGCCCCCCTGCGACCCTCAAGAGGATGAAGCGGTTAGAAGATGAATGAATGAATGAATAAATCTAAATGTTAAATGTTAAATCTAAATGTTCTGGGTGAAACTAAATATTTAGCTAATATGCAAATTCACACTGCCAGTCACCGGAAGTACCAAAATAAGAGGGACTAAGCGCTAACGGTTGTTAGCTTAGGTTGTTAGTCCCTCCGAAGGGACACTAACAACTCAAAGTGCACATTAAATAAAATTTCTCCAAACATGTTTCTTGTTATTTTAGGTAGTTATTATCACGCTAATGTATGTTCAAGTGTCCATTTCCCCCGATAAGTTGGTTTCAATTCGTTATTTAATTCTATAAACACAGTCTGACCATCTCAAGCTTTTATTTTGGTACTTCCGGTGACCGGCAGTGTGAATTTGCATATTAGCTAAATATTTAGTTTTACCCAGAACATTTAGATTTAACATTTAACATTTAGATTTAGGTTTAGCATTTAGATTTAACATTTAGATTTAATATTTATATTTATATTTATATTTAGATTTAGCATTTAGATTTAACATTTAGATTTAGATTTAGTATTTAGATTTAGATTTAATATACAGATTTAATATTTATATTTAGATTTAGCATTTAGATTTAACATTTAACATTTAGGTGCCACATTTAATATTTAGATTTAACTATTTAATATATTTCTAAGTTAACAAATATTGCTGTAAATGTGGTAAAAGGTGACGTTAAAAAATTCACAATACTTTTTTAAACATTGTTCGAAGCTAAATGTGGCAAAATGTTGATGTTATTTTCAGCGTGAGACACTTTATAAATGGCACCCCATACTCTAGGGCCTTGTTGTTTATGATGATGGGGTTGCTGGTTTTAGAGTGGATCTTCATTCTGGTTGGGTGTCATACCGAGTTTTGACAGAGCTTATGAAATTCTGTTTGTCTTCTCCTGCATTTCTGTTTGTATGTGTGAAAGGAGAGCAATGTCGTCTGCGTCATCCAGCAGCTCCCACAATGTCCATTAGATCCCATTTCTCTTCCTGCAGGTGATTGTCTCAAGATCCAGTCTATTGCCAGGAAGAACAGAATTACTAATTACCTGTTACAAAAAGTCATTAGTAACCTAATCTAAGTATCACAAGAATTAAGTGACCTAATATGATTACTTTCCATTACTTTTGGATTACCTCAATACCAACTCTGCAAATAAAAACAAGAGAAGAAAAATCAATATGATGACTTTTATTTAACCTTGATACAAACTTGTGTATTCTGTGAGATAACAGTTCAGTGTAATCTTAGAAAAGAAAACAAAACTCCTCACCAGAGAGAGGTGTGACAGGTATTGATGTCCCCCAAAGTTAACTACGTTTAGATAATTAGTGGCAATCATTAGTTTAATAAAATTTGTAATGTTTAATCTTATATTTACATTTACAGACAATGTTTATGTCCCAAATGTAAAAAATAAAGAGATGATCCGCACACCAATTGGAGCTCCCACAGAAAAATTTATTCAATCATAGTATGACGTTTCGAGCCAGCAGGCTCTTCCTCAGACTTATCATAGCGCAACGTTTCGAGCCAGCAGGCTCTTCCTGCTTTCTATATACTTTTTTGATCCAGTATCCCGAATTTTCACTTTCGGATGTGTGTGTTTTTTGATCTTTACCTATGTCCCAAATGTACTCATGTTAATATGTTTTTAAGGCTGCAGTGTTATTTAAAGTGGTACTGATGTTTGTTAATTCACTGCACGGTTTTTGCCAGCAGGTAGTGCCTGTGAGAGAGAAGCAACATAAAAAGGACTATTAAAGTATAGTAATTATTTTTGATTTTTGATCATTGTTGTTACCCACTCTACCTGCTGTTTTAGCAGAAAGATGAAGTTTGACTGGCAGCAGAGAAAATGTGTTGGCAGATTTTAGAATCTGCTGGTTTATTTTAAGTACAAAATAAAATTTCCATAAGTAAAAATACATCCCAGCATAGCCTTTGTCTCTGGCTGCAACATGCGGCGCGCATGTACGCAGCAGCTAGGTAACCTCTGCAATTTTAGTATTTATATGGTTGTGTTGTCCTAACGCTGTGTTTTTGTGTGCCTTTGTGCTACGTCATTTTTAAATTCCTTTTTAATTGCTGCAATGAGAGTGCCAAACTGAATTTCGTTGTGATCCACAATGACAAATAAAATCTTTGATCCTTGATCCTTGATTATATGCATTCAAATGCATGCATTTAAATGTGAGTCCCTGGATGATAACAGCATTTTCACAGATGGAAGGACTAACTTCCACTTTACTGTGATGTTCCCCCTTTTCTGCTTTAAATTCAAAGTGATGGCAAAGTTAGCCTATGTTGAGCCTACATCAAATCCAAGACACCAAATGAGGATCCTTTCGAGATTTTATGGTGGTGGAAGGAGCATGATAAAATGTTTCCTAACCTGGCAGTGACTGCACGGACTGTTTTTACCATCCTGGCATCGAGTGCAGCCAGTGAAAGAGACTTTACCTCCACTGGATTTGTAATTAAAAAACGGGGAACCCAGCCTAATGTGAGTGACTGTAGCCTGTGTGTGTTCAAGTACTAGTGGCATTGCCCCCACAGAATCTTTTTCCAGTTATGGCATCACGCTGACGAGCTATTCATAACGGCTTGTTCATATTATAATGCAGTGTTATTATGTTAAAAAAAAAAGTTCACTAGCTTTTCAACAGCAGTAGTTAACATCTCCAATGTAAAAATCTACCACAGTCTTGAAAGTGATTCTCTTCTTTAATACAGCATCTTTAAATTGAGACAACTTAATTTTTACTGTGAGTGTGAATTATACGGCTCATACAAACCACAAATATTAAGAAGTCATCAAAACAACCAACAATATCAAAGATATAATAGAGCAGAATAAAACTGAAGTGAACACAGCACAGAACAAAGCACTGTCATTATCAATATTATGCTTTAACTGCCCAACATAAAATTCCTTTATCCAGCAGAGCTGTCATTTTGTGAGCAGTACACTGCTGTACTCCCACTGAACCGTTAAAGTATTGAGAAATATAATGCTTTGGATGAATAGGTTTAATACATTATTGATCACAGGCTGGTTTGTTGGTTTGTATGAGGTTTAAGCATAGTACCAGTTCAAAGACCAGTACCCTGCTTCATATCTCCTGTTGTTTCAGCCCAAATACAATTGTGCTGTGGTGGCTTGATTTGGATAGACACACAAACATGCACACAGACACAGACACAGACACAGACACACACACACACACACACACACACACACACACATAGGCACACTCATGCAAACGTTAAGGTGTCGTGCTAGTTCTATTCTTTATGTTCTCTGGGGCATGATCATGCTCAGTAGCTGTGGTAAAGTCACTTAATATGGGTAAACACACACACACACACACACACACACACACACACACACACAGCGTCAGTGTGTCAGTGTGGTGTTTGATCTTCAGTATTCTCTGGGGCATGATGTTTGTTTGGTTACCTCAAGGTTTTGTCACAGTCTGTATTCAACATTATTCATGAAGGGCTACTTTTCCCGGCAGAAATGGCATGGCCAGGAGCTCCAAAAGGCTTTAAACAGTGAAAAACAGTGAAATTAAAGAGCCCTAACATTGTTTGTGGCACTTAAAACAATGCTTAAAGTTACTTTGGGTATAAAAAGATACAACCAGACATCCACATTTAATCAGCAAAGTTCCGGTTTTTCAAGCGCTGCTTCCAGTGTCCCAACAGTGATGTTGTTTATCGTGATAATGAGAGTGAATTTTAGTTGTCTGAAAAATCTGTCTTAAAATGTTTTGATCATTGTTTAACTTCCTATTTATGTTTCCTGCAGCTTTAATGGAGCCAAAGAGAGGTCAGTGCCTAATATTTCCTCACAACAATTACTGTGCACTGACAAAGAGAACTGCACATGGTGTATGCAGTGTTCAACATAACATTTTTTCCCCACTGGCCCCCCGGGAGAGAGAGTGAGAGAGAGAGAGAGAGAGAGAGAGAGAGAGAGAGAGAGAGAAAATGTCTATAAAACTTCACTTCATTTAACTTCATTTCATTTAACTCCATTATACCTCACCGTAGTGCGTGATGGTATATACAGCAGTCCTCACAGAAGCTGACGGATGATGTCACAGCCTCTGTGTACTCATCCACTTCTTAGATGACCTAACAACAGATTTACAGAGCTTTAACTTCTGCCTGTATGAGGGAATCAGGTGGACGGTGTTGTGGTCAGAGTGGCCCAGTGCAGCACGGGGGACCGGGTAATCAGCGTTGTTAACAGTTGTGTAGGCCTAACTGTGATCCAGGATATTCTTCTCTGTGGTCGGACATTTTATAAACTGTTGTATTTGGGGAGTTCATGGGTAAGGTTACCTTTGTTAAAGTCGCCAAGGACAATAACTACGAAGTCTGGGTAAGACCGCTCCACACACAGTAGCTATCTGATCGGCGAGCGTGCGCTGTGCCTCCTGCACGTTGGCCTGCGGTGGGATGTAAACACTGACCAGAATGAATGAAGCAAACTCACGGGGGGAGTAAAAAGGTTTGCAGTTGATGAAAAAAAGATTCCAGATCAGGAGAGCAGTGCTGCTGGATCACTGTCACGTCATTACACCAGCCACTGTTAGTATAACAACAGTTACTGCCACCTTTAGTTTTGCCGGAGAGTTCCGTGTTACTATTCGCTCTTAAGAGTTGGAAGCCTGCCAGCTGCAGTTTCAGATTCCGGTATCGATCCACACAGCCATGTCTCTGTTAAGCACAAAACTGCAGATGTAGAAAGTCTTTGTTTTTCACCATCAGTAACTGAAGTTCATCCAGTTTATTGGCCAGGGAACGCACATTGGAGAGAAACATACCTGGCAGCGGTGTGCGGTGTCCGCGTTGGCGGAGACGCACAAGCACACCGGCACGTTTCCCCCTCCTCCGGCGTTTCACCGCACAAAGGTGAGGGCACCTTTGGCCAAAAAGCCCAATAAATCCACTGCAGTTTCAAGAAAAGTGGGATAAAAATCCACTGGAGTTGTTCCCCTGACAAAAAAAAGCGTTACAACGTAACTGGCCCGAGCGGGCCTGTGACCTGTCAGTCAACTTGCCCGACATACTTTTTGATTGGCCCCAGGCCATTGGGTCATTGCTTTTGTCGAACCCTGGTGTATGACTGTGATGCTGCTCATGTTGCTGTTCTTGAGTGACCGTTATTGTGATTAGCATCAGCTTGAAACCAGTGCCCATACAAGTTTATAATAAGTCATGAAATGAGCTGTTTAGGCCTTTATTATCAGTAGTAGACAGATATACTATAAGAGGTTGTTGCCATCATTCCTCCATAGAAGCATGGCTAGAAGTTGACTATTATTCATCGTAATTTTTGTGTCATTCTAGGGTGTAATGAATTCAGTTAGGATATGTAAGAAAACTTAACATACATTACATTTAGTGAATCAAATAGAGAGAGTAATGAAAATGACATCCTGTTCCAGAAGTAAAAAACCTTATTCAAAATCGCAGTAACTAAAAATACAGTATGGAACAGAGCCTTTCTCAACGGTATGTCCTTGCATCAGAGTCCTGCATGGGTCCATTTTAAAAACATGCATTTGCCCATACCCGTGAAGCTCAGTACCAGAACTGACCCATTACCCATTGTTGGGATTCACGGGACCACAGATGATTAGTCAGTCACTCCTCTGTGATGTCACCAGACAAACTCTAAGATAAGTCCTGCAGTCTCTCAGAGTCTTTGTCTTTTCTGCTGGGTCTGGACCAGCCAAGATCTCTCTTGCTCTTGAGCTGCTCACACCTCTTTGCCCTGAGCTGTGGACCAGCCCAGAGGTGCCCAGACAGGCATCCTTTTTCTCCTGGATTCTGACCAACTCAGAGGCCATTGCCCCAAACCACTAAAGGGAGGGCAATTGCTCACAGACTCTCTTAACCTGAACCAGAAAGTTAGAGGTGCAAGCACAAGGTTTGCAAGGACCCCGAGCGACTGGCTTCCTCGGATCTTCACCTTTGGAACAAGGGACACAACAAAGACTGCATCTGGAACCACAACTCTTTCCAGCTTCCTCTGCCAGTTAACAAAATCAGCACACCACAAAGCCACTCTTTCTTCCATCCATTCAAGGTTCGGTAATGTATAGCTGGGCATAGTTTTATCACAGCTGCACAGGCTAAGCAAGACTGTTTAACTTGTTGAATGTGATTTAATGCTGTTTACCAAGTTATTGTTGTGATTTGTTTGCAATTAGGTCATTGGTTAGTTGGTTTCGCCAAAGCTAAGTGCAGGGCTGCCAACTTTTCAAAAAACCTTGGAGTGAGATTTGGTGGGGCCAACCGAAATTTTGCCACATACACTGCAGTTTTTTGTATGGCCCATTCAGCGTCATTACCATACAACAAAAATGTTGTTTTTTTTCAGTTTTTTTTTTTTTTTTTTTAATATACCATTTTCCATACATCAGTAGTTCTCAATGTATTAGCCTAACTCAGAGTGTAACAATTGAACCAACTGACCCAACAGTAAGACACAAGACACAGCATGGCTCAAATTTGTGCATGTTTACTTTGGGATTCTGTATAAAAATAAAGTCATCAAATAGTAAACACATATGCAACATCATGCAAGAAACATTTAAATAAAAATGAAAACCCCCAAAAGCTATGTTATCGTGACATTTTTGAACATCCCCAAACTACATGCAGCTGTACCAATTTAAATTAAAAAAATAAATAAATTAAAGTTTAACCATTTATACAAACAATTCCCAAAATAGGGAGACTACTGTCAAAGTCCTTAAGATCTGTGTGCTTTGTTGTACTTGCTTGTGGCCTTTTTTGAGGCCTTGATGATTTCTGGGGAGGGCTCCCATGTGAAGCAGGACTCCAGGGCAGCCATGACAGGGTTCCATCCAGAGCCAGGCTGTTCCTGGTTTCAGTCTCTCTCTCTGCATCTGCATTGGAGTGGGGTAACATCAGGACCAGCTTTGCAATGGTGGCAAGCCTCATGAACAGACTTAACCCTGTCACCTATGAAGAAAGAACCAAGAACACAGTGGAAAAAAAATCTCACATTCCTTTGAAAGATGAGTAAAAGTTGAAAATTAATTTTGTCTAAAGCAAAATGTATGCACCTACTGTATATGATGCTTTATACTTACATAACAAATTATTCTAATTTGTACTATATATACAGTAATTAATATATAATTATAAAGCAGCATATAGGAATGGTTTTGTATAGATAAAACAGACAAAATTAATTAGGCATCAACCTACAGTATACTTTTACAGCTGCATTGAAACCTCAAAATAATATGTACAAAGCTCTCGAAATGCCTTTAAATGATCTCACAACACACAAAAAACAAATATGCAAACGTTACTTAAAGTTTAAGAGCACAAAAACTTAACATACATACCTGAAAAGAGCGGGGGAAATCGATCTTCTTCTTCTTCTTCTTCATCTTCTCCTCCTTCTTCTTCTTCTCCTTCTTCTTCTGAGCACAATCCCGGTGTCAATTGGGCCACAGCGCCACCAACATCCAATGTAGCGGTCGGGAGGTGTATTGTGCAATGAAACAGGGACTTTTTTTGTTTTGGCTCCAAGGGCGTAGGTTTGATTTTCACATTGGTAGGGACATAAAAGTGCTCCATGGCAGTGACCTGTACATTGATGATTTTTTAATGCAATTGCACGTCATGTGAAACTGATCACTGCTTTATAATGCATATTTAGATACGCTAAATACAAGAATGTCTTGGTTAATGTATTCTCTAATGTTATCAGTTACATGAATATACACTGATAACTTTACCACATCTGTCCGTATGTGCTTCCCAGGGTAAACTATAATAATAACAATAACAGGGCTTAACTTCAATACCAGCCTGCGGTCTGCAGTTGGGTTGGTAATAGTGATCCGAATTGATATTGATATCAGGTAAAAATATATATTATGCATGAATCAATATTTTTACTTACCCCTAGTCACAATGCTGAATCTCACTATCAACATATATCCTTAATGATTCAGTCTCACCTGTGAGGCTCCTGTCTCTCTTCCATTTCCTTCTGTCTCTCTTCCTGCCTCTCCTCCTCCATCTCCTCCGTCTCCTCCAGTCTCTCTACTACTTGTCATCTGACAAAAAATATATTGATGCAAGACATGTGAACAGTGGGACAATCTGAGATGCAACAGTCACAGATTTTGATTGTTGTAGCCTGAGGAAAACATACTGTATGTTTTACAATTGTGTAATTCATTAAAGAACATCTGAATGTATGTAGGCTAAAGAACAACAATAATGTCAACACAAGTTAGTCAGCTTCATCATGTTAAACATAAAAAAAATAAATCAACAAAAATGTAAATGCTCCAAAATCATTATAATACAACTGTGTGCAAAATGTTGCACTTACACCAAATATCTATTACATACATATGACTCAGTGTTGGTGTTTTTACTGGGAGCAGTGGATTTCTATTCTCCTAAGTCTCTCCCTCACACACCATGGATGCTGAAGACTGTCACTGAAGGAGCTATTATTTATAGCGTTTACACTTTATTTATTCAGACTGTTTCTATCATGTCATCTTACTACAAACATTAATTTGAACTGTGTCATCACTACATGAAATCTATGATTGCTGATGGAGCATGTGAAGTGGAATTTCATGTTCTCTGGCTTATAATATTGATCTAATAGTTGCCAAACTTAACTCAGGTAGTATTAGCTCATTAGCATCTCATTATCTAGCAAAGAGTTGCCAAGGAACGCCATTTAGTTAGCCAAACATCAACAGGTGTTTGTTTAGCTTATTTACTGAACCAACCAACTCACTGTTCACACTCGGCGCTCCGGTGTGGAGCGCCGAGTGTGAACAGTGAGTCGCGTGTATGTGTCGTTCCCTCACGAACTGCCGGAAGCTGTACGGTGACGCGCACCCACAAAGTCAGTGGAGAGAGCGGCACTGGGGAGGACCAATCACATGTTACCAAAATAACGGTAGAGCCTATTGATGCCAAGGACACTTCAGCGTGAGAAATCAGGGGTGTGGCGTGAGAGCATGTGAAACCAATCAAATACGTGTGTCTCACAGCCAATGCATGAGAGTTGGCAGCCCTGAAGTGTTTAGATTGCTAATGCTGTTCACAGACAACATCTTGCATGCAACTAAACATCCTCTGCATTGATCCAGACCGTTTGCAACACATATCACATTATCGTAGACTCATTTACAAATAGGCTTTCAACAGAGCTACACCCAAAGAGGCAAATCAAAGTTCCTGCTCCTCTTCCTTTGTCTTTGTCCTGACCACACGGTCTGACAAACGCGTCCCCTTGATCTGAAGCCAGCTTTGATTCGGCCATCTTGTAGTTCTCTGTTGTCAGCCATTGTGTTTTGTAGGGCAAACGGCCCTTTGGTTACCACACCCATCTGTGTGTGTGTGTGTGTGTCTCTCTCTCTCTCTCTCTCTCTCTCTCTCTCTCACACACACACACACGCACACACACACACATATACACACCAAGCTTGTATATAGTTAGTTAGAATTTGTGTGTTTTGGTTTTGATTTACTTACTTTATGAATAAATATAATTATTTGGAATCATACCTGCTGTCTGTTTAATGTTGCATAAGAGTGAATGAATGTCTAGAGCCCTGCGCGGGACTGTTTTCTTCAACCCACTCCTGCCTGCTCCCACTGAATTTCTGACCACGTGTGTAACGTGTGTATGTCCACTCCCGCCCGCACCCGCAAAACTCTGAGAATTTATGCCCGCACAATAATAGAGATCGATGATTTTGTCTCTTCTCCCATCCCGCAGGAGAAAACACGTAATTTTATAGGCTATTAATAAAGAGATTCATGGGATTGTTTGTTTCGTTTCCCTGGCCTGCATGTCTTTTGACGCACTGGTCAGGAATAGCGCTCCTATTTCATTGTTTTCATTTAGTTTTTAATGAAATAAAGGCTGTTTCATATTCTATTCTCCTCTTCTGTATTTTATTTATTTTTCTACCTTGATATAATCACGCAGTGATTGAGGTTAAGGCAGGCCTGGCGCCAGGATGAAGTTACTGAGGGGGCGTTTAAAAATTACGAGGGGGCAAATCTTTATTATGCAACATAGGTTCACACAGTGAGTTATAAAGAGCGTACAGCCGTGCGTAATTGTCGCGCGTAATTACAGCTTGTCGTCGGTGAAATACAATAAACTGCACATCTTCTTTCATGTTTGTCTCATGACAGATGGAGCTTACAGACAGACAGACAGGTGGAGCAAGCGGCAAATTGGTATGAAAGCTGGTTCAGGGCATATTTGTGCATTTATGAATAAATATAGAGTGGAAACGCTTATGCATGTGCATCAAGATCCCGCAGTGTTTTTTTTAGCCGCCCGTTCCCGCCCACAGCAAAGTCCAAACCGCCCGCTCCCGCAATATTTGCGTTGGGACCCAGTCCCAATGCAGCCCTCTAGAATGGTCAACCTGTGCTGCGTCAAGAACTCCAAAATCCTTCAGGCTTTACTATTAAATTTGGTTATTTTTATTAATTTGAGTATTACACAAAATTCCAAATTGGTAGTTTAGTGAACTTTTGAGATTGATACCTTTAACTGGCTATCATTTTCCCTTTACGGGAATGGTGCCCCACGAGGTGATATAATGTAAATTAAGTCACATTATTTAACATAATCAATAATTATTATTAATAATTATTAATTATTTCTGATAGCCAATTTGATACTTTATTTAGAGATATTATTACAAGGTCAGGCCCGTGTTAAGGCTTAAGTCCAAACAAATGGTACCGCCATGTTACATCCCCTCTTTTATAGTATCACCAGAATAATTTACATTAATGGTGCCCCTTGATGAGGCCTTACATTGTTGTTCCCAACATAAATGGTGCCTCCGTGTGATGCCTAATACTGTTGTTCCTAACACCATCATTATGTCTAAGTCAAAGCTGCACCCATTAATAAAATCCCGCGACCCGACCCGCACCCATGGGTTAACACACACACACAGGCTACAGTCACTCACATTGATCAAGGTTCTTTGTTCTTGAATTACAAATACAGTGGAGAAAGACTCTCTTTCACTGGCTGCACTTGATGCTGGGATGGCAAAAACATTCAATCACTTCCAGGTTAGGAAACATTTTAGCATGCTCCTTTCACCACCATAAAAGGCTGCAACTTCATTCTCGGGCTACAAAGTTTCATGGCTGGAGTCCTCCACGTTCGTGACAATTTTGAATATGGGGTCAACGGTTCAACTTGTGTCATTGACATTGGAAAAAAAAAAAAGGAATTGCAGTTTGATAATAATGCTTTAGATGTCAAAATAATACACACACACTGCATATCTTTTTTATTTGTTTTATTCTGAACAAATAAAAAATATATTTTTGTTCTCACCAGCTGCCTGCCCATGTGTTGCTCATTTTTACCCATGCCTGTACCCGCGAATTTATATAAATGCATATCCTTACCCGTTACACGGCTTTTTGCAGGTTACCCATCAGGTACCCAACCTCGTGCAGAACTCTGGCTTGCATCATATGTCTAGATAACAACGATATTTCCCAAAAGCCCTAGACCTGGGCTAAATATCAAGGTTTACTTTATTTGTTAAAAAAGACAGATGCAAGAAATTCTGAGTTAGAGACTGCATTGAGTTACACAGCAGGGTTTGACATTAATCATTAATTATTAATTATTATTAATCATGTTTTTAAAGTGGTGCAATGACGCCTTTTTGTAACTGAATGTCACAAAAACAAAGGACATGTGCATTGATTTTAGACACAACCACCCTGCCCCTGTAAACGCCACTGTAAATGGAGAAATTGCGGAGATTGTTGATTCGTACAAGTACCTGGGCATCATAATTGATGATAAACAGACTTTTGAGAAGAACACCGACATGCTGATCAAGAAAAGCCAGCAGCGTCTGTTTTGTCTATGGAAGTTGGCAAAGTTCCAGGTCGACAGATCTCTGATGACAATGTTTTTTAGATCTTTTATTGACTCTGTTGTCACCTTTTCTTTTATTTGCTGGTTTGCATCACTCAATCTGAAACAGAAAAAAACTCATTAACCAAAATAACAAAAGTCAGCAGTAAAACCATTGGCATTCAGCAAAAAACCCTTTCAGAACCGTACAATAACCAGCTATCAAAGAAGGTAAAATCCACCATGTCCGACAGCACTCACCCCATGCATTCAGAATTTAAGTTCCTGCCCTCTGGTTCCCGCATCAGACAACCATTAGCCAAAACTAACAGATACAAATTCTCCTTCATACCCTCTGCCATCTCACTGCTTAACTCTGTACAGTAGAGGTAGCATCATCATTAGTTCACATTTTATATAAGTATGCGTTTTTATTTATTTAGTTACGACTAATTTTATGTGACTGTTGCCTTATGTGTGTCAACCGTGTTGTTGTCATTGTTGTTTGTTATTGTTTTTATTGCTACTGCGGCAGAATCAATTGCCCCTCGGGGACAAATAAAGGTCTTGAATCTTGAATCATGGTCTGATGGCCTGGGGCCACAAAAAATGACTCTGTGGAACATCAGATATCACTGGTTCTGAGGATTATTCTAAAAATCAATCCATCTTTTAATGTGACTTTTTTTTCTATAGGGCTGGCAAAATAAATATAATGATTGATTTCCTAAACATTTTAATGATGTCTTTAATATGCCACTAACATCTGTAGATGATAATAACAAAGAAAAGATTTGTTGTTGTAGTCTGGATTGGTTCTGTTTGCACATGTTGCCAAGCACACAGATAAGACCAACAGACACAATACTCTGAAGTATCTCAGTGTAATACATTTGTAAAATTCTACAGTATTCATTAAAATTATTATGTTTGCTCAATAGAGACAGCTGTGTTGCAATGTCCTGATTTTTGAAGTTACTCAGTCCCAGAAGTTAAGCTTATTGTCCGTTTTAATTTGGAAGTGCATTGTATCAATTTCAACCATTTCACCACTGATTTTTGTAGCAGGTAGTGTGGTTTTGTTCCTTCTAAAATCAATTGCCATCTCATTTTTTTTAAGTTTAGGCAGGAAATTTTCCACACACCACTGTGTCAAAGCTGTGGTCTTTTCCTCAAAGGCAGAGGAGCCTGATAAAACGGTGCAGTAAGCCCACCATTGCAATGTCACCTGTGTATTTTTAAAATGTGTGTAATGGATTCAGAGGACCGATGTAAGGCCAACAGAGCAGAGGTCATTTTTTATCCTACTGTTCGGTGACAGTTGGAACCAGGCGCGTTGCAGACATGGGAGATGTGGGTGTTGTAACAAGAGCATATTATATCCCCCCGCGTTTTGGTGAGACGAAACGAAATTTGAGTGGCCAAATTATCTAAGTGAACACAAGTGAAAATGAGTAGGATCACACCCCACATCCAGCAAGACTAAACACATAGGTTAAACTAGGTTGACTGACAGATCATCGAGCCAATCAGAGCAAATCCCTGGTTCCAGCGGTGAGGAGGGGGAATCTCAAAAACAAAAAGGCCATCACTCCAGGTAGTACATGTAAATACCCATGTCACACAAAAGTAGTGAAGTAAAATTCACAGTGATCCATCTATCAAATAGGTAACCTGTCCACCTTAGCCCAGCCTGCAAATTCCATACGCAGCCTGTGATGGCAAAACAACTATTTAATGAACAGTTTAAAGAAAAAGTCTTCACACGTCGGCGGTCTTTCTTGAGGTTTAATAAGCATTCATGAATGGAGACACACACAACTGCATGAACAGTCAGTCAGTGAGTGTCTAGCAAGTCCTCTAGCCCTGCTATCTTTATAGTTCCCATAACACATGCACATCAACAGTCAAGATATGTGGCGCCTTGACATTCCTAAGACAGAACATCTCTTGAGACTAACAAGGACACTTGTTGTCCTCCCTGGCTCATAATCGTGGTGTCTGAGCCTCCCTGGCTCGTCACCTTGGTGGTTTGGTGGTGGCACATATCATTAGGTTAGAAGTTCAGTTTCATCAAAACAAGTAACCTTATACAACACATTATAGGTTAAATATGTTTAAATACCAGAATTTTCCATCACATTCCACCCTTTTTAGCATTCAAATGCTAAACCATAAGCATGGAAAATTATCTTACTACCTTATGTCCTACGAGTTCCACCCATACCAGCCAAACGCCAGTACCGCCAGTCTCCAACATGGGAGATGAAAGCCCAGGCAGAAGTCACAGGCCGTAAGCACAGGCAAGCCGAACATCCCCCTCCCTATATGGCGAAGGGGAGGGTACAAGACTTGTCAATCTAACTACACTACCTAAGGGAAAAAACCTCAATATGAGGAGGACGAAAAAAATCCCTTAACCTAAACCTAAAGCTAAAGCAAGATAAGCATAAATGAAAAATGTCATATTTAAAGAGAAGACACAATCAATAAAGGGAACACTGACTGTCATGTGAACGTTTATATAAAAGCAAATGAAGATGAATAAAATAAGTGATAAAAATGAAAAATAAAAAATAAAATGAAAGTGAAAATCAAAAGAATAAACTGAGTAAATATGGTGTCTACTAAACTAATGCTAAGTGTAATCAGTGTGAAGTAGTGTAATGTGATTAAATGTGATTTGCTAATCAAACTACTAATCAATCAACTTTAATGATCAAACCATTTCTAAACTAAAACACATGAATGTGAATCAGAAGAAAAACTTAAACGAGTGACTCCTGTGAATTGTAAAGAGGAGTCCACAGATCCATCTGCACGTAACGCCCTACAGCAGATGATACTATTGATGTAATCAAAGATCTCACACAGGGAATGACACAACACATAACAATGCATAGCACCAGCAGAACCACTGCGAAGGGGCAAACAGATGCATTAATGATGCTTTCCATCCACTCAAAGAGAACCAGGACGGGGCGTCGGTGGCTTAGTGGTAGAGCAGGCGCCCCATGTACAAGGCTGTTGCCGTAGCGGCCCGGGTTCGACTCCAGCCTGTGGCCCTTTGCTGCATGTCACTCCCTCCCTCTCTCTCTCCCTTCACGCTTGTCTGTCCTGTCAAATAAAGGCTAAAAATGCCCAAAAAATATGTTAAAAAAAAGAGAGAGAACCAGGACCACAGGTCTATACCTGCTCTGAGCTCAGTGTCACAGCTCTTTGCCAGATGTAACAGATCATTAAGATGAGCAACCACACGTGTCATGTTATTAGTGATGTCAGGTATGTATGTACAGCAATCAGTACCCACAATGTGACAACCCCCCCCTTTGCTGGCCAGGACTTAATCCATAGCCATCCTGTTCTGCAGAGCCACATTTCTGAGGCCCTGTACTGCTGGTGTGAGTGAGCCGAATCATGTAGCCACGTTGTCTGTGAGATGGGCACCCTTACCACAGCTCGTCTTGCTCTGTGCGGTGGGTAGTAGTGATCATTGTCTGTGTGAAAATGAGTCAGATTAGGAACAATAGTCACAGCAGGCAGTAGCTTAGCCAAGTAGCACCTGCCACACCATCCAGGCTGAAGGGCCTGATGAACATGTCTGCCACACACCCAGACGTGATGTCTGAGCGATCCATACTGTCAGTAAGCCATCTCCGTCACCAAAAACACCTGGAATGGACTGTTCCACCTGCGAGCCTTCCAGTTCTTTCGTCTCAGATCTCTCACTACAACGTAGTCACCTGGATTGAGATCATGCAGCTTCCCTTCCGCTGGTTTGGGCAGGGCAGCTTTCACCTGTTGGTGGATTTCAGACAAAACAGAGAACAAGGTTGCACAATATCATAACATTTCATCCTCACAGTGACCAGTGTCTGGCAACTGCCTTTTAACAGGCCCAGTCCCGGTATTGAGAGGTCTGCCAAATAAGATCTCAAATGGACTGAATCCATTTCTGTTCCTCCTTCGAGCCGTCATGTGCATCAACACAATAGGAAGAGCTTTTGTCCATGACATCTTTGTTTTCTCACACACTTTCACAAGTTTGTTTTTAAAAGTTGCCTTCTCCGCCGGAGAGGCCCTTATCTGCAGGGCTGTTATCTCAGCCGTAGCCACAATTGTAGGAGTAGAAGCAGGGGTTAGTGAGGTAGCATGCAAGGCTAAAGACAATGGCAGCACATGATGAGCAATAGTTTTCCCTGTTGAAGTTAAGACATCCCTATCCTTCCAAATTTGTCTAAAATCATGAACCCCACCCCAAGCATATCTGCTGTCTGTGTAAATATTTACAGATTTGCCCTCTGCCAGTTTACATGCCTCTGTCAGAGCCACCAATTCAGCCACTTTAGCTGAATGTGAGGATGACAAAGGACATGCGATCACTGTCTCCTGCAGTGTTGTGATGGCAAAACTTGCAACATTTTTACCAGTGCTGGGGTCTCTTGAAGGTGATCCATCTACAAAGAATTCAAAATCAGCGTTGGCAATCGGTGTGTCTCTCAGGTCTGGCCTGGGAGAGCAAGCAGAAGTTATCACAGCCACACAGTCATGTGTGTCAACTGCAGCAACGCTATCAAATTAAGATGAAAAATAAGCTACAGGTCGCTGTTTCCCCCGTGTTCTTGTAACAGTACATAAGTCATGTACCCACCCTTTTCGTCAACAGTCTGGGTAAATGGTCGTGTACAGTCAGGCAGTCCAAGAGTAGGAGGTGTTTGCAAAGAAAGTTTCAAATCAACAAAAGATTTCTCTGCGTCAGGAGTCCAAATGACATGATCAGATGCTTTCAGGCCTTTCCCATGAGCAATTGCTGCTAATGGTGCCTCAATTTCAGCATAGTTATTGCCTGCAGTAGCCTGTCATCCCTAAAAATGACATGACTTGTTTTTTAGCCTCAGTTTTTTGGGATCTTTTGAATGGCTTCAATGTGCTTGGATGTGAGGGTCTTTCCCTCAGGAGAGATCACGTGACCCAGGAATGTGACCTCTTTTGCAACAAATTGTAGTTTTGACAGGCTGGCTTTATGGACCTGTTCAGCCAAATGAGTCAGCAAGGTGAGGGTGTCTTTAACACAGCCCTCTCTGGTTTCACTCACAACCAAAACGTCATCAACATACTGCAACAAAGCACTTCCTTTAGGCAGTACAAGAGTTTACAAATTATCTCTCAAAGCAGAATTTCAAATCAAAATGCAAACCAGAATTGACTATCTGGGTGTACTGGAACACTGAAAAAACATTTGACAGTTTAACAGCTGAAAACCATTTGCTACCAGCTGGAACTTTAGACAGAATTGTATGTGGATTTGGAACTGTAGGCGCCCTGGCCTGCACAGCAGCATTTACAGCTTACAGGTCCTGCACAAATCTCCACTCTGCAGGTTCGCCATCATGTCGTATTTTACGCACAGGAAATATGGGTGTTCTCACAGCAGAGTCTACACATGGAACAATCACGCCCGCTTTCAACAGATCATCAAACACAGGTTTAATGCCTTCAACTGCTTCACGTCTGAGAGGATACTGATTATGACAGGGTCTGTAGTCTGATGTAGGTGTTATTATCACAGGTTCACAGTTTTTGATCAGACCAACATCATGTTTACTTTTGGCCCAGAGATAAGCGGGAACCTGCTGTAGCTCTGGGATGTCTGCAACAGATTTAACCATGCACATGTCAGTATCAAAACCAGTCTTGTCTGCAAACACGACTGAACGGGAAGTCTCAATGGCACGATTTAGTTTCTTTCTTTTCTTTTTTCTTTTTTTTCAGTCCACCATACTGCATCACTGCTTGTCTCAGGCGGTATAGATAAGCAGAGACAGTCTCATCTGCATCCTGCTTAACCGCCACCACTTTTCCCCAGTCCAAACAAACAAGGAACTCTGTTTTCAATCAAGAACAATGTCTCTGTAAGCAGCGCTGATTCAGAGGGGCCAGCTGCTCCCTCTGGTTTGTGGTGTTCAACATACGCTGGGGGCCGTTCAGGTGGACCCGAGTCGAGGTCCGAATCCAGCTTTGAACATTGCACCGGGAAACCTTTGGGGCCCTGCCTATGCTTGGCTTCTCTCATCCAACTTCTAAAAGCTGACCAATCTGCCTGGAACTTGACCTTACCTCCAAACTTACCTTCTAATCCCCTTTTTTCTAAGTCTGTCAACCTCACCTCTAAAGCCCCGAGCTGTTTAACAATCAGGCTGCCTGTTCTTGGGAAACAGCACTTGTGGACAAAATACGTGGCACCTTGACATTCCTGAGACACAACATCTCTCGAGACTAACAAGGACACTTGTTGTCCTCCCTGGCTCATAATCTTGGTGTCTGAGCCTCCCTTGGTGTCTCTCACTGTTGTCACAGTAGGGGTTAAATGAGCAACACATATCATTAGGTTAGAAGTTCAGTTTCATCAAAACAAGTAAACTTATACAACACATTATAGGTTAAATATGTTTAAATACCAGAATTGTTGAAAAGTTTCTTTTAACAGTTACACATCATTTGAGCATCATGCCTTTGTTTTCAGCAGTCTTCCTATTCTTTGCATCACAGTTTACAGACCACCCCGTCATTCTACCTCTTTTATCAGTGAATTCTCAGGACTATTATCAATCATACACAGCACCTATAACAGAATTTTAATAACTGGTGATTTTAATTTACATGTTGATAATACCTCGGATACAATGTCCAGAGAATTTTTTAACCTTTTAACCTTCATGGATTTTAAACAACACGTCACACAGCCAACTCACAACAGAGGACGCACCCTGGACCTGGTCATAACCTATGGCCTGTCCACTGGTGTGTCCTCTGTTGTTGACCTGGCTGTGTCTGACCACCACTGTGTGTATTTTAACATCACCAGTTTTAGCCATCAGGAGGCCCCGGTGAGAACGGTAAGGAAATGCTACCTAACTTCTGAAGTGGCTGCAAACTTAATCAAGATTTTACAGAGCACTCCTGCTGAAATTTTACCTGCACCCTGTGATTTTATTGTGGACAATTTTAACAGTAAATTGAAGTCAACACTTGACTTTTAACCAAAACAATAAAAACAAAATCTACACCCCTGTGGAAAAATGATGATATCAGAAAGTTGAAAAGAAAATGCAGGAGTGCGGAGAGGAGGTGGAGAAAAAACAAATTGACAGTTCATTATGAAATTTTACACAATCAACTCAAATCCTTCAATAAAACAGTCAAACAGGCAAGAATATCCCACTTTTCAAAACTCATTTCCGATCATAAAAACAACCCCAAATTCCTTTTCTCCACCTTCGATCTTTTAAACAACACCAATTTTAATAAACCATCCAAGATGTCAACAGACACCCTTTGTGAGGACTTTGCAGACCACTTCAGAAGTAAAATTGATGATATCAGATCCGGTCTTTTATCTCAACAGAATGTAATTTTTACACACCTGAACAGTTGCTTTTATCTGAGGAAACACTGGAGAGTTTTGCTCTGGTTGATGCGTGGACACGCGACATACGAGTTTTTTCCCAGGTAAACCCAACAACCTGCTTTTTAGATCTGATTCCCACATCAGTTTTAAAAACATTTTATGGATTCTTTGAGGAACAGATTTTAAATATAGTAAATTACTCTCTCCAGACGGATGTCTTCCCCGCTACCTTCAAAACGGCGGTGGTGAAGCCCCTTCTGAAGAAGAGTAATTTAGACCCCAACATTTTTAATAATTACCGACCTGTATCTAACTTACCGTTTTAAAGTAAGATTTTAGAAAAAACTGGTTTTTAACCAAGTAAATGATTTTTTAAAAAGAAACAATATTTTAGAGAAATATCAATCTGGTTTTAGGATGAACCACAGTACCGAGACAGTCCTTTTAAAGATTTTAAATGATATCAGGTGTATTACCAAGTGTATGGAGCTACATTGGGGTCAAAAGTTTTGTACTTGAAAAAATAAAATTTGAAACTGAAAATTCATGTGTTGATCTTGAATTCTGAAAAATACAACAATGTATTCAAAATAAAAATAAGTGTATGAAACGTTTTTTCAGGTTAAATATAATTTTGATTCACTTTGGTAATTCTTTTGAATAAATAATTTATTTTCACTTTTCACTTCCATATATTTTAACTTCCATTTAGAAATCTGTTTTGGACAGTCCTGAGCACCAATTGCGGTATAAGAGCGATACATTATGCCAGATTGAAACTGGAAAAAAGATTTGAAAGTGAAAAAAATGAGATTTGAAACTGTAAAAAATAATATCTGAATCTGAAAAGATAAAACATGCAACTGAAAAAAAGACCTCAAATGTTAAAATACATATTTGCTGCGGCTGCGAACCGCCCCAGCAAGAGCTGGAGGTCACTGTTCGATGGAGCTAAGAGGACCACGTCATCTGCAAAAAGCAGGGACGAGATCCTCCCATCACCGAACCTGACACCCTCCACCACTCGGCTGCACCTAGAAATTCTGTCCATAAAAGTTATGAACAGAACCAGTGACAAAGGGCAGCCCTGGTGGAGTCCAACCCTCACCGGTAACAGGTCCGACTTACTGCCAGCCACGCGCACCAGACTCATGCTCTTTCGGTACAGGGACTGGATGGCCCTTAGCAAGAGGCCACCAACCCCATACTCCCGGAGCACCCCCCACAGGATGCCCCTGGGGACACGGTTGTAAGCCTTCTCCAAATCCACAAAACACATGTGGACTGGTTGGGCAAACTCCCATGCCCCCTCCAGCACCCTGGCGAGGGTAAAGAGCTGGTCCACGGTTCCGCGTCCGGGACGAAAACCACATTGCTCCTCCTCAATCTGAGGTTCAACTATCGACCGGACCCTCTTCTCCAGCACCCTGGAGTAGACCTTACCGGGTAGGCTGAGGAGTGTGATCCCCCTGTAGTTGCGGTACAACATCCAGAGCCTTGAGATATTCAGGACGAATCTCATCCACCCCCGGGGCTCCGCCACCTCGGAGTTGTTTCACTACCTCAGCAACTTCTGCCCCAGAAATTGGACGACCCTCCCGAGACCCCCGTCTCTGTTTCTTCACTGGAATACGTGTTGGTGGGATTGAGGAGCTCCTCAAAGTATTCCTTCCACTGTCTGACAATGTCCCCAGTTGACGTCAGCAGCTCCCCGCCCCCACTGTAAACAGTGTGAGCAAGTTGCCGTTTTAGCCCCCGAGGCGCCGGACGGTTTGCCAGAACCTCTTTGGAGCTGATCGACAGTCTTCCTCCATGGCCTCACTGAACTCCTCCCACGCCCGAGTTTTTGCCTTCACGACTGCCGCTGCTGTGCTCTGCTTGGCCCGCTGGTACCCGTCAGCTGCTTCTGGAGACCCACAGACCAACCATGCCCTGTAGGCCTCCTTCTTCAGCCTGACGGCTCCCCTCACCTCTGGTGTCCACCAGCGGGTTCGGGGATTATGGCCGCGACTGGCCCCAGCGGCCTTGCGGCCACAGCTCACAACCGCCACCTCGACAATGGCAGAGCGGAACAATGCCCCCCTCTGCCCTCGGGACATGGTCGAAGTTCTCCCGGAGGTGGGAGTTGAAGATCATCTGGACAGGTTCTTCCGCCAGGCATTCCCAGCAGACCCTCACTGTTTGTTTTGGCCTGCCAGGTCTGCGCGGCGTCTTCCCCCACCATCTGATCCAACTCACCACCAGGTGGTGATCAGTTGACAGCTCTGCTCCTCTCTTCACCTGAGTGTCCAGAACATATGGCCGCAGGTCAGGATACGACTACAAAGTCGATCATTGACCTGCGACCTAGGCTGTCCTGGTGCCACGTGCACCGATGGACATCCTTATGTTTGAACATGGTGTTAGTTATGGCCAAACTGCGACCCGCACAGAAGTCCAATAACTGAACCCCACTCGGGTTCAGATCGGGCAGGCCGTTCCTCCCAATCACGCCCCTCCATGTCCTGCTGTCATTGCCCACATGAGCATTGAAGTCCCCCGCAGAACAATGGAGTCCCCAGTCGAGGCACTGTCCAGCACCCGTCCCAGGGACTCCAAAAAGGGCGGGTACTCTGAACTGTTGTTCGGCGCATAAGCACAGACAACAGTCAGGACCTGTTCCCCGACCCGAAGGCGCAGGGAAGCAACCCTTTCGTCTACCGGGGTAAACCCCAACGTACAGGCAGAGAGTCTGGGGGCTATCAGAAAGCCCACCCCGGCCCTCCGCCTCTCACCCGGAGCAACTCCAGCGAAGGAGAGAGTCCAACCCCTCTCAAGGACTAGGGTTCCAGAGCCGGAACTATGTGTCGAGGTGAGGCCGACTATATCTAGCCAGTAGCGCTCAACCTCTTCCACAAGCTCCGGCTCCTTCCCTGCCAGAGAAGTGACATTCTATGTCCCAAGAACCAACTTCTGTAACCGAGGATTGGACCGCCAAGGCCCCCGCCTTGGTCTGCTGCCCAATCCACATTGCACCAAACCCTTCTGGATCCCTCTGCGGGTGTTGGGCCTGTAGGCGGACGAGCCCATGTAGCCAGTTCGGGCTGGGCCCGGCAGGACCCCATGGGCGAAGGCCTGACCACCAGGCGCTCGCCCACGGGCCCCAACCCCAGGCCTGGCTCCAGGGCGGGGCCCCGGGTACATGTGTCCTTGTTTGTATCCATCATGAAGGGTCTTTTCAATCAATCAATCAATCAATTTTATTTATAAAGCCCAATATCACAAATCACAATTTGCCTCACAGGGCTTTACAGCATACGACATCCCTCTGTCCTTAAGACCCTCACAGCGGATAAGGAAAAACTCCCCAAAAAAACCCCTTTAACGGGGAAAAAAAACGGTAGAAACCTCAGGAAGAGCAACTGAGGAGGGATCCCTCTTCCAGGACGGACAGACATGCAATAGATGTCGTACAGAACAGATCAATATATAATAAATTAACAGTAATCCGTATGACACAATGAGACAGACAGAGAGAGAGAGAGACAGAGAGAGATGCAGGACAGACAGTAATGACAGTAGCTTACAACAACATTAATGAAAGTAATAATATTATAATTAATAATAATATATTAATATCTGATAGTATACATGTGTGACAATAGTCATATGTGTATAATAACAGTAGAAGTATGACTAATGATAACAGCAGCAGCAGGAGGCATCTGGCAGGACCACGGCAGCAGCACAACGACACACGTCACACTATCCAGGCACCACTGTGATAGAAGTTAACCTGCAAGACAGTGGAGCACAAAGGCTCTGGAGAAGAAGCCGAGTTAGTGACATCCAGAATGGCCGAGCTAGCAAGATGCAGTAATAGGACACGAGAGAGAGAGAGAGAATGAGAGAAGGTGTCCGGTGTATTATAGGGGGTCCTCCGGCAGACTAGGCCTAAGTCAGCCTAACTAGGGGCTGGTACAAGGCAAGCTTGAGCCAGGCCTAACTATAAGCTTTATCAAAGAGGAAAGTCTAGTCTTAAATGTGGAGACGGTGTCTGCCTCCCGGACCCCAACAGGAAGATGATTCCACAGGAGAGGAGCCTGATAGCTGAAGGCTCTGGCTCCTGATCTACTTTTGGAGACTTTAGGGACCACGAGTAACCCTGCATTCTCCGAGCGCAGAGTTCTGGTGGGATAATATGGCACTATGAGCTCTCTAAGATATGATGGAGCTTGACCATTTAGAGCTTTATAAGTTAACAACAGGGAGCCAGTGCAGAGAAGCTAAAACAGGAGAAATATGATCTTGTTTCTTAGTTCCTGTTAGTACACATAATGCTGCATTCTGAATTAGCTGGAGAGTTTTTAAGGACTTACTAGAGCTACCAGATAATAGTAATCAGTAATACAGTAATCCAGCCTTGAGGTAACATCCTCATCCAGGTTTTTATGTCTTTAAGGCAATTATGAAGTTTAGTTAATTGATTACTTTCTTCTGGTTTCATAGATAAATACAACTGTGTATCATCCACATAACAATGGAAATTTACAGAGTGATTAGAGTGATTGACTAAAGGAGGCAGAGGCATAGCTAAACATTTGGCACACCGAGCACGAAAGAGCAGAGGGAGAAGCCATCGCTAACTGTAAAGCTAATGTAGCTACCAAGGCTAGTAACGTGCAAACAACACCTAAGAGATTAGCAGGGAAGTCGTAAAAAGGAGGAGAGCTATAAGTGCTTGAACAGAACTAGTGTGGGTTAAGATTGAAGTAGATGTTAAAGCAGCTGAAGTGAGAAAGCAGAAAGCAGGCTAGTAGAATTCACTAGAGCAGTACAGAGACGCTGTCACAGAAACACCGGAAATGACACAACTTGCTTACTGCAATACGTCAGCACGTCAGAAGAATGTCACCCTGTTGATGAAATCATGCCTTTCGAGGGAAAATCACATCTACGCATCTACATGCTAGCAAAACCTCACAAGTGGGGGTTCAAGGTGTTCAAGGAACCTCTACAGAAGACCCCAGGAGAAACTGAAGCCCAGCCAGAAACCCATGCCCCTGCAAAGATTTCAAGCTGCTGTTGGCAACTCTCTCACAAGCACAAGAAAGGGAAAAATCAAGTGTGGCAGACCACTATCCTTTCCAGAAGCAGGAGGACCACTCCCCCCATGCTAAAGGCAAACCTCTAGTGTGTCCCCAATGCGACAAAGGATGGCATTGATACTTTTCCAGCATGGGAAACCCGACGAAGATGCAAGCACTGCACAGGTAATCGCTTCACCCGTGTCTGCTGTGAGAAATGTAAGGTCCATCTTTGTCTGAACAAGGAACTGTTTTCAGGCCTACTACAATGCAAAATCAAGAGGTTGTGAACCAAAGAATGAACCCAACTGAGTGAAAAGTTATCCTTCCACCATGCCGGTTCCACTGGTGGGTTTGTCACTGCTGCATGATTGGTTCATTTCAGCAGATACAGAATATGTATGACGTTGTTGTGCAATATGGAAAAATGTTCTTTTGTATATTTGAAATTACTTGAGAAAAATTTTAAAGGAAACTCAGACTTTAATGGGTTAAAAATGTTGTGTTTAATACGTTTTTGTTTGTTTAAGATAAACAAACCGTGAGCAATAATTTGCACAAAAATGCCGGATGTAGCAAAAATGATACAAATTAAAACTCATATATGCAAAGTGATATTTAATTTCTTTTTTTTAATTTATCAGAAGGTTCAATAAACACTCCAGTTTCAAAAAATTTGAATTTTCTGGCAATTATTTCATGGTTCAGTGCAGATTCACAAAAACTCACAGTCTTGGTACTACTGGATCTAAGCGCCGCCTTTGATACAGTAGATCACCACATTTTATTAAACAGACTAAGAAACCTGGTGGGCCTCTCAGGTACTGTTTTTAACTGGTTCAGCTCTTATCTCACAGATTGATGTTTCTTTGTAAGTATGGATACATGTTCCTCCAGAACGCATGAAATTAGGTATGGGGTGCCCCAAGGGTCAATTTTAGGTCCAGTCCTTTTTAATCTATACATGCTTCCCCTTGGGGACATCATCAGAAGGCACGGCATCAGCTTCCACAGTTACGCAGATGAAACACAGCTGTACATCGTCGTGTCTCCTGATGACACAAAGCCAACTGATACCCTTTTTAACTGCATTTTAGATATCAAGTCATGGATGGCAGTGAATTTCCTGTAGCTCAACCAGGACAAAACAGAGGTTTTAATTATTGGTCCTGAAGGCAAGAGAGAGAAACCTTTACCAAAACTACAAGATTTTAAACCTTCACAAAGTGTGAAGAACCTGGGCATCATTTTTGACTCTGAGATTAGTTTTATTCCACACATAAAAAATGTGACAAAGATAGGTTTTTATCATCTTAAGAATATAGCCAGAGTCCGCCCGTTTCTCTCTCAGGCTAACACGGAGGTGCTGATGCATGCTTTTATCTCTTGTTGTCGAAGCCTCAGTGTGTAAAAATGGTGAGTAACAGTGACATCAGCGGTCAAATTCTAGAGTTTTTCAGGAGTATCTAGTGACGAGGTGAATATTTATTTAGGAATCTAAACTATGTTACGATATGTTATAGCTTATCAGTGAGATATAGGTTATCTGTGAGATATACAGTACAGGCCAAAAGTTTGGACACACCTTCTCATTCAATGCGTTTTCTTTATTTTCATGACTATTTACATTGTAGATTCTCACTGAAGGCATCAAAACTATGAATGAACACATGTGGAGTTATGTACTTAACAAAAAAAGGTGAAATAACTGAAAACATGTTTTATATTCTAGTTTCTTCAAAATAACCACCCTTTGCTCTGATTACTGCTTTGCACACTCTTGGCATTCTCTCCATGAGCTTCAAGAGGTAGTCACCTGAAATGGTTTCCACTTCACAGGTGTGCCTTATCAGGGTTAATTAGTGGAATTTCTTGCTTTATCAATGGGGTTGGGACCATCAGTTGTGTTGTGCAGAAGTCAGGTTAATACACAGCCGACAGCCCTATTGGACAACTGTTAAAATTCATATTATGGCAAGAACCGATCAGCTAACTAAAGAAAAACGAGTGGCCATCATTACTTTAAGAAATGAAGGTCAGTCAGTCCGGAAAATTGCAAAAACTTTAAATGTGTCCCCAAGCGGAGTCGCAAAAACCATCAAGCGCTACAACGAAACTGGCACACATGAGGACCGACCCAGGAAAGGAAGACCAAGAGTCACCTCTGCTTCTGAGGATAAGTTCATCCGAGTCACCAGCCTCAGAAATCGCAAGTTAACAGCAGCTCAGATCAGAGACCAGATGAATGCCACACAGAGTTCTAGCAGCAGACCCATCTCTAGAACAACTGTTAAGAGGAGACTGCGAATCAGGCCTTCATGGTCAAATAGCTGCTAGGAAACCACTGCTAAGGAGAGGCAACAAGCAGAAGAGATTTGTTTGGGCCAAGAAACACAAGGAATGGACATTAGACCAGTGGAAATCTGTGCTTTGGTCTGATGAGTCCAAATGTGAGCTCTTTAGTTCCAACCGCCGTGTCTTTGTGAGACGCAGAAAAGGTGAATGGATGGATTCCACATGCCTGGTTCCCACTGTGAAGCATGGAGGAGGAGGTGTGATGGTGTGGGGGTGTTTTGCTGGTGACACTGTTGGGGATTTATTCAAAATTGAAGGCACACTGAACCAGCATGGCTACCACAGCATCCTGCAGCGACATGCCATCCTATCCGGTTTGCGTTTAGTTGGACGATCATTTATTTTTCAACAGGACAATGACCCCAAACACACCTCCAGGCTGTGTAAGGGCTATTTGACCAAGAAGGAGAGTGATGGAGTGCCTCGGCAGATGACCTGGCCTCCACAGTCACCGGACCTGAACCCAATCGAGATGGTTTGGGGTGAGCTGGACCGCAGAGTGAAGGCAAAGGGGCCAACAAGTGCTAAACACCTCTGGGAACTCCTTCAAGACTGTTGGAAAACCATTTCAGGTGACTACCTCTTGAGCTCATGGAGAGAATGCCAAGAGTGTGCAAAGCAGTAATCAGAGCAAAGGGTGGCTATTTTGAAGAAACTAGAATATAAAACATGTTTTCAGTTATTTCACCTTTTTTTGTTAAGTACATAACTCCACATGTGTTCATTCATAGTTTTGATGCCTTCAGTGAGAATCTACAATGTAAATAGTCATGAAAATAAAGAAAACGCATTGAATGAGAAGGTGTGTCCAAACTTTTGGCCTGTACTGTATGTTCGGAGTGTTTTATTTCTAATTGTTTTGGTAACACAAGCAAACATTAGCACAGTAATGCTAAAATAACACGTTTTATGTGATAGTCACGGCACAGTATCCCTTATATCCCTTTCGGCCACTGTATTCAAATATGGCGACGCAAGAGGGCAGCCTTCAGCAGACCGTGCCCTGCCTGTGTATATATAGAGAAATCATTCAAAGCCTATGAGAAAGCTTCCATTTATATGTGAATAGCATTACACTTTAGTAAATATATATTTATGAAAGCAATAGTTGATATTTACTAATAAACAACCACGTAAATTACACATTGTAACTTTAAGACTATTGTAATGCCCTGCTCTCTGGTCTTCCCAAAAGGGAGGACAAAAGGCCCGTTTCCACTGAAGAAGTTCCTGGTACTATTTCGGGGGCAGGAACTACTACAGGAACGCTCTCTCTCTCTCGAGCAGAGTATGAGGAAGGTTCCTGTAAAGTTACGCGCTCTGGATGTGATGTAATTGTTGCGCGACCATTTACCGGGGCGACGTAGGGATGCCGTTAGCTGTTAGCCCTTAGCAGTGTCTGTAATAACTCACTAAATGGCCCGTGAAAAAAAATATTTTTTCCAGCGGATGTCTTAGTTACAACATGATTGAGCTAACTGGAGTAGTTACTTGTCGTATCCGACAACGGGAGGCTTTTAACAGATGATGTCCTAGCAGTAGCTTTGCTGCTGTTAGCTGTCCCTGTCAGCGGCAGCCACTGATGCTTTCTAGACATCGTGATTTCCCAAAACTGAATACATACCACACATATCAACACAAAACTGTTTTGTTAGGCGGCAGAAGCTATATGAATGAGCTAACCCTCGTCTGCTGAGTTTTAAAAATGCCGGCTATTTTGTTGCTTTCTGTTGACATCACATCCCTCCTTGAGTATATCCAATCAGCACCAAGTAAATCCCAAGCCCCAGCCAGGAGTCTTTCGGGGCCGTTCTGAGTACCTACTCCGAGGCAGGGACTTGTTTAGCCCCCGTAAAAGTTCCGTAACTCTGTCCTTCGGGGGTGGTTCCTGCAGTGGAGACATGCACCAACGGCCCCGGCCTCGTAGAATTACCCCGAAGTTCCTGCGGTGGAAACGGGGCTAAAGAAGAAGGGCTGTGTGCACATCCAAAGACCGTATTAGGTACCAGGAACAGGACAAACAGGTGAAAGATGAAGGAAAGTGTCTGCACACTGAGTTTAAGCTCCCACTTTTATTTGGCTCAAAACTGCAATCTTTCGACCCTATCGGGTCTTCATCAGGCAAATGAGTGACAGCAGTTTAAGGAGAGTTTTAGGAAGAAGACAACAACATTAAATATCAATGGATAAACAAGGACTATTACAATATAAGTATAGAAAAAAGACAACAGTGAATATAAGAAGTTACACAAAAACTAGAATACTAGAATAAAAACAGCAACAACAACATGAGAATAAATAATCAAAAGACATCATATCTATTCCAAGCGAGTGGTCAATAATTTTGTCTTGGAATAGCAGAAGTAGTGCACATGATAAACATCAAAGATAAGTTAAAACACTGGCATATAAGGCTACATAAAGGGCACTAATTAGGCTATTACTTATAGAAAAGGTTTTATATCAAATTCCTCATTTAAACCATTAGGAGACATGGTGTTGAGGAAGTATTCCAGAAAGTTTTGCACTGGAGGAGTTTTCTTTCCAGATCACCTCCCCTTGGATGCTTCTCTACTTTCTCCACCCCAATATATCTGAGGGCGTTGACACTGTGGTCAGCTTGTTTAAAGTATGCGGCTACTGGATTACGTACATCCCCCTTTCTGATCTAATCTGCAATTACTTCAAAACTCAGCCGCACGAGTGCTGATGAAGACCAGAGGGCGGGCGACATTACACCAGTTTTAAGATCACTGCATTGGCTCCCCGTGTGTTTCGGGATCGATTTTAAGGTTCTTTTGGTTTTAAATGTCTTAACGGTCTTGGGCCATCTTATTTATCTGACCTGCTTTTATCATATCAACCTTCGCGGATCCTGAGGTCCTCCGGCACCGGCCTTTCAATTGTTCCAAAAGTCAGAACAGAAACCCTCGGAGAGGCTGCACTCAGCCGTTATTTCTCACTTATGGAACAGCCTGCCAGAGAGCATCAGGGCTGCAGAGACTGTTGATGTTTTTAAAAGGAGGCTCAAGACTCACTTTTTTAATTTGGCTTTTAACTGATTTCTTTTACTTTTTTTTATTTTTCTATTATATGTTATTTTAATTTCTAATGCTTTTAAATTATTTATTGTTAAATTTTTATGAATTTTATTATTATTACATTTCTAAATTTTCATTTATTTATTTATTATTAATATTATTTTAATCTTTAAATCTTAAATTTTTTCTAAATCCTTAAATTTTTATGCATTTTATTTTATCATATTGCCTTTTAGTCTTTTAGTTTTTAGCTCCAGTGTTTCCCCAGGGGGGGCCTCCACACTGAGGGGTGTGCCCGGATGTGCCCGCGGGGACATCGTCCTGGAGATTCCTCAGGTCCAGAGGACTGGGAGGCTCTGCACCATGTGTGGAGTCTACCCCGGTCTGTCTGGGTCGGTGTGGTCTCTGTGGCTGCACTCCCTGTGGCCGTAGGCTGTGACACCTCTCAGTGTGGATGAGCTCCCCATAGGTGGTTCTTTCCTCACCTGGTTCCTCAGTGCCCAGCCATGTTACTATATTGACTATATTGACTGTGTGTATGTGTGCATGCCTGTGTGTGTGTGTGTGTGTGTGTGTGTGTGTGTGTGTGTGTATGTGGGTCCGTGTGTGTGTTTATATGTGGGGGTGGGAGGGGTGGGTTTTCAATATGTATGTAGTATTTTTGTTGTATGTTTTTATTTTGTGAAGCACTTTGTGTTGCATTTTTAATGTATGAAAAGTGCTATACAAATGAAGTTTGATTTGATTTGAAAAAGTAATCAGACCCATATCAGTTTGTTTTCAGTCTCCAGTTGTTTTAATTATGACAGATGACTTATTAAAATGCTTTACAGATGATCTGTAATTTATGTTCATGGTTTAACCTCCATTTTACATGTAGGCTTTTTTCATGTAAATCAGCATCATATGGGGCATCGTGGCTTAGTGGTAGAGCAGGTGCCCCATGTACAACGCTGTTGCCCCAGCAGCCCGGGTTTGACTCCAGCCTGTGGCCCTTTGCTGCATGTCGCTCCCTCTCTCTCCCCCCTTCACACTCATCTGTCCTATCGATTAAAGGCTAAAAAAAAAAAAAATAAAAAAAAAAATCAGCATCATATCAGTTTGCCCTGTCCCCTCAACTACACAGGCTGAATAAACAGTGCTTGACTATAAGGTTCATATTTTCAGAGGGGAAAAAAAATACAAGACAACAGCTTTCATTAAAGATCAGCCTACATAGTCCTGTCAGGTCACTAATAATAGCCTAATATCCATAAGTCATAAAGACACCAAGTGTTTTTAGCAACGAATTAGGATGTTAGCTCAGCTCATGTAAAGACACACAAGAAAGAGCACCTTTGGATCTTTCAAGTAACTAACGCTATAGAAGAAAAGTAGTAGGCCTAGCACACATTGAATCTCTTTCTCTTTTGTCAATCCGGCTACAGATATTTATTTTTTCATTATTTAGAAGTGATTCTAGTCTAAAATGAGGTACTGGTTGATTTTGTCTTCAGGTTTTGTTAAACATTTTAAATGTTTTTTTTTTTCTTAATTTTCTATTGTACTAATACCTAAAGCATTCTTTGTCGGTGAAATGGCCATTTTGATCAATTGTAAATGAGTTCAAATGAAAGCATCTCGGCTAATAAAATCTAAAACAACCTTGGCTGGTGCGTTGTGCTAGTACCAATAATAAACAGGATACTTGAATTAATGGATTTAAGTTGCAATTAGTGCATAAACTAGGTAATTCAACGATTGTATAAGCTGTGTTTAAAGTCATTCAGTGAAGCTCATTGAAATTGAAGAGCGGATGAAGAGAGAGAGGGAGCAGCAACAGGCAGAGGAAAATGTCCGAATCCAGCTAAAGGTAAGTACAGACGTTCATTTCTCCTTTTCGTTATGTTGTCGGATAATTATACTAACAATCCAAGCCTATCTGTGTGGAAAAAAAAATGCACTTTTGGTGGATGTATTTTGACATTGTTTGACGCTGTCTGAGTGCCCCATTATTTAATATAGTGCGCGCTCACGGGCCGCAGGCAGGTCAGCCCTAGCTTCGTACTGGAGAAATGTCAAATATTGAACATCCTAATGCTCATTTAGACAAAAGTAGATCAGAAGATATGGCCAAAGTTAAAAAAAAAACACTAGTTCCCCTTTAAAGGGATAGTTAGACATTTTGGCAAATTCGCCTATTGCCGTAATCCCTATAGTCATATGTTTAGGTACATTACCTTTAATTATCAGTGCGTGCTGTTCTGAGATCGGTGGGGCCGAACTGCCCGCTGAAATGGAGGTGAATGGTACAGGTCCCTCTCTCCCTCAAAACTAATCAAATACACCATCAAATGACTCCAAAATGCTCTTGTGGACAACTTGTAGCTTACACATTCACCACGCTATGAAATAATAATGTAATATTGCGAGACAGAGTTGTTTTGAAGCCAAATGCAGAGCCGGAACTACATTCCAGACATACAGTACTTGCTGGGCGGAGTGATTTCAAACAGCGTATGTTTAGTGCAGTTACTCCCGTCATCAAAACAACAAGCTTGTTGAGAAGAAGCCAGAATATGCAGAGGAAGAGTTACGGGTTTTGGAAGAAGAGAGAGCAAGAAGAGAGGCTGAGGCTGCCGAGCAACCAGGGGCTGAGTGGAGACCCAGAGCCGGTGGTGTAAATGTGGAGATTACTAGCCACTTTATTAGGTACACCTGTGCAATATAAATATAGAGTATGCCTCAAAGTAATCACTGGAACACGGGAAGAACATGCTAACTCCACACTCATAAATCACCACAACTCATGAGGGAACAACAACATAAAATGTTCCCTAGCAGTCTGTTTATTCCCAACAATGAGAAGTAATACCAGTCACTTCATTATATGCTCTGAGGGGTATTCCAGGTAGGAGGT
The DNA here is from genome assembly GCF_011397635.1 of Epinephelus fuscoguttatus. Classification (NCBI taxonomy): domain Eukaryota; kingdom Metazoa; phylum Chordata; class Actinopteri; order Perciformes; family Serranidae; genus Epinephelus; species Epinephelus fuscoguttatus. The sequence goes on along the minus strand of NC_064754.1, from coordinate 47,439,636 downwards.
TCAACAAACTCTGAGTCTAACCCTGAACTCTTAGTTGATTTACCCTGAGATGGGAAACTCTGAGTTACTGGTTCCAGAACAGCTGATTTGAGTTAGTTCAGTCAGGATGAATTCTCGCTGTGTAATATTTGAATGTAAAGACAAAAACCGATGTCCAAAGAAATGATTGATGTGCATAAATTCAATAACTTAAGACAGTCCTGAGTAACAAACTAATATCCAGCAGGATTTAGACTGTGACAGACGGTAAATCTCCGCTAATTAATGCGCTTCGATACAAGCTTTGACACGGACTGAATGAATGAGGAAATGAAACAGCGTGTAAGAGGGAGGAGACAGAGGAAAACTCAGGGTTTATTGAAGAAAACCTGTCAGCAAGCAGGTTAGGTTCACAGTCTGTAACCATGGTGACTGACTCAGAGTTTGATTTACCTCTCTTTCTGGAATGGATAACTCAGAGTTTCCCTCATCTCAGGGTTAACATACTCTGAGTTTTCACATAACCCACTTTCTGGAATACCCCTCTGGGCAAGCACTTATCCATAACATAACCACAACAACATTTGCATTTTAGCCCTATTTACCATGGTTGTAGGCTAATGTTACTCAACATGGAGGTAACGTTACAGCATAGAGATTGCTGAGCAAAATATACAACGATCACTTACCAAGTCTGCTCATTTTGTGATGCCGACAGATGGTATGACAGTATCTTTCAAGAAAAGGGCTGGAACCATTCCTGAGCTTCTGCTCTCCATCCTTTCACTGTAGTCCTCCGGTAAAAAATGGCTGGAGCAAACAAACATTTTCCGGACCATTTCCACAGGCGTGTTGGGATCGATGTCCAGCACAAATAGCCATTGTTTCATCCTGTCCGTATTTTGGGTTGGTACTACGTGAAACTCTGCTCCATGTCTTTGGCTTGTAACCGCAACCTTTTACAATACATGTGTAAACCATGATTTACAACAGCACCCTGTAAACTTTTCTCAAACTTTCTGCTGCATCCAGCTGATGATACCGCAAATGCAAGGCTGCAAGCAATAACTGTGACACTGTCTCAGGTGCGCACTGTGTCATTCCGCCCAGTGGTTTACTCAAGAAAGTAGTTCCGAGTATTTGCTTCATGTGTCGTAATGTTACTTATTACATACATTATTATTTCATAGCATGGGGAATGCACAAGCCTTGTGTTTTCCACTAGAGCGTTTTGGAGTCATTTGATGGTGTATTTGATTAGTTTTGAGGGAGAGAGGGACCTGTACCGTTCACCTCCATTTCAGTGGGCAGCTCTGCCCCACCGATCTCAGAACAGCAGGCACTGACAATTAAAGGTAATGTGCCTACTCATATGACGGATTATGGCAATAGGCAAATTTGCCAAAATGTTGAACTATCCCTTTAAAGTAGTTAGTGTGTCAGATTTGGCTAGATTTAGAAAGACATACAATAGAGCAATCCCACTGAGTGTTTTTGATGGAAAAATATAAGGCTTGCAACATGAACTAACTGTTCAACTATGAATAATTTACAGACTTTAATGGAGGGATCAAGAGGAAGGTACCTGCACAAATATGGATCCACAAGAAAGACACATGGCTAGTGCATATGTTTTTAAATACTGTAACAAAACGGTGGAAGATATGTTGAGGATAAATGCTTGTAGAGGAAACTCATTGTCTCACTGCTGGCAAGGCAACAAGGTGGTGGCGAAGGTGCAAGGTTGCTAGGTTTGAAACAGTTCTGCTCGCTAAATGACTGTGGTGAAATCAGCAAAGGCCCAAACTGGGGCTTTGAACTGCAGGAAATAAAGCCAGTCTCATTGCACTCCCAAAAGACTTCACTCTGATTGGCTGGCTATCCTGACTGGTATTTTTTAGGGCCCAAGCAACGACGAAGTCGTCCATGAGGACCCTATTGTAATCATGCTGTTTATTAGGGCCCGAGCGATGACAAAGTCGTCTGTGAGGACCCTTTTGTAATCGCGCTGTTTATTATTATTATTATTATTATTATTATTAGGGCCCGAGCGACGACGAAGTCGTCCGAGGACCCGATTGAAATCGCGATGTTTATTATTATTATTATTATTATTATTATTATTAGGGCCTGAACGACGATGAAGTCATCTGTAGGACCCTATTGTAATCGTGCTGTTTATTAGGGCCCGAGCGACGACGAAGTTGTCCATAGGACCCTATTATAATTGTGCTGTTTATTATTATTATTATTATTATTATTATTACTCCGACATTTCGTGTCCCAATTTCGCCCCTTTCCCAAATTTCAAAATGCTTCTAATTTTCCACATTCGTACGGCCGGATCCGAAATTCGATATTTTTGGGTGGTCGCACATGGTCACCACTAGGTGGCGTTATAATCAAGGAAAGAGCGTTTTGGGTCATAACTCCCATATACTTTGTGGCACATTCAAAAACCTTATATCCACGTGTTCAGTCAATTGTGCTGAATCTTGTGATATAGGCCACGCCCATTTCCGCCCACCGTTTTTTTTTTTTTGCAAATTCGCAAAATGTCGCAAACCTACTTTTTCGAACTCCTCCTAGGTAATTGCACGAAACTTTGCACACAGCATCTGTGGAGTCTCCTGACGAAAAGTTATTAAAAGAATTTTGATATTCCAAAGAATACTTAAGTTATTACATAGCAACTTCCTGCAGATTTAGTACAAAACAGGAAGTGTTGCATATCTCCACGTTGGTGTGTCCAAATGACATGAAACTCAGCTTACTACTTCCTGATGAGGCCCTGAGGCTCAGTGCAAAATTTCGGGTGATGACCACAAGGTGGCGCTCTTTAAATTGAAGTATTTTATATCTCAACATCGGTTGGGTGGATTAACACGAAACTTGGTATAATTATTGTCAATGCCCTCCTGAGGATATCTGACGAAGGACTTACCGATCCGCCACTAGGTAGTATTTTATATCTCAACATCGGTTGCTCGGATTAACACGAAACTTAGAGCAATTATTGTCAATGCCCTCCTGAGAATATCTGAAAAAGATCCGATCTGCCACTAGGTGGCACTGTGGTGGCAGTCTAACTTAATATTTGGCACTGTGCCAACACCACAACACTTTTGGAAATGAAATTGATAAGGGTGGTATAGACTGGCCCCTGTAACTTGCACACCAAAAATGACCAGCAGGTGGCACTATTTCCAATGCAAAACCGTTTTTGACCCACAACTCCCATGTAACATGTCGAACGTTTTGAAACTTTATATCTCAGTGTTCCCTGAATTCAGCTGAATTGTGTGATGTAAGGCACGCCCACTTTTGCATTAAATTTCCATTTGCAACATTGTGAACAATGAAAAACCTACTATTTCGAACTCCTCCTAGGTGATTTCACTGATTTGCACCAAACTTTGCATGTAGCATCTGTGGACCCTCCTGACAAAAAGATGTTAAAAGAATTTTGATCGTCCACAAAACGCCCAAAATATAAAACAACAAATTCCTGCACATTGTTTTCAAAACAGACAGTCTTTCATATCTTGACCAAATACAGTCGGATTACCACAACACTTGCGCTAATTGTGTTCCATGGCCCGATGAGGGGTTGTGCAAAACTCGGTGCAAATCGGCCAATAGGTGGCGCTCTGGTGGCAGTCTAATTAGTGTGAATGAAAGTAAATTGGAAAATTTTGAAATCCTCTTCAAAACTCATCGACTTTCAACCTCTTCTTGTCCCTCATACTTTGAGCTAGAGACACCATGTCAACTTTTAAAGAGTCAGAAGACCTTGAACTATTGAGCATGTATTCAGCTTCTACTTTTTGGAAAAATACATACGCGGGTTGGGTGCCTACCTGTATACTGGAAATGTAAGTAAGAGATAACGTTTATTTTTTTATTTATTACAGCTGACAAGACATCTAGGTGCACGCCCCCCGACGGCAGCATGCCCCGACGCGTGTGGACTGCGAGGGCCCGTTCATCGCTGTTTGCAGCTTTAATTATTATTATTATTAGTATTATTCTGACATTTCGTGTCCCAATTTCGCCCCTTTCCCAAATTTCAAAATGCTTCTAACTTTCCACATTCTTCCGGCCGGATCCGAAATTCAGTATTTTTGGGCTGTTGCACATGGTCAACGCAAAATGCCAAAATAGCACCCCCTACAAATTTTCGAAATACCCTCCGCATTGGGGATAGTTTGTCGTAGGCAAACCAAATTTGGTACACACATGTATCGTACCGAGATGCACAAAAAAGTCTCTTAACGTCATGGTGAAATCCCAACAGGAAGTCGGCCATTTTGTTTTGAATTTTTTCGTTACGGCGATTTCCACAACTTACATTTGAACAAACTTGTCCTAGGGATTTCGTCCTATCGACTTCAGAGTTGGTACAGATCATCCTGAGAACATGCTGATCAAAAGTTATTAAAAGCTTTTCTCTATGTCAAGGGGCGTGGCCGCTACGGCGCCTGCCTCGCCAACAAATACGTTTGGCTTTTTGATGACTTCAGTGACTTCATATCCTCATGAAAATTGATACACAGGTCAAGACTGGCGAGCTCTTGCATCTGATAGTTGCGTCACCCATGAGGGGGACTAAATGCCTCTATAGCGCCCCCTTCAAATTTTCAAAACACCCTCTCCATAGGGGTTGTTTTTGGATTAGGAACATGAAAATTGGTACACATGTGTATGTTGTCCAGACGCAAATAAAAGTCTATGGCACCAATGGTCTACTCCAAACAGGATGTCGGCCATTTTGATTTTGACTTGTCATTTTGGCATGATTTCCACATGTTGTATTTTAACGAACTAGTCCTAGGGATTTCATCCAATCGATTTCAGATTTTTTACAGATCATCCAGAGACCATGCTGATCAAAAGTTGTGCTCTGCATGTCTGTAGGTCAAAGGGCGTGGCTGCTATGGTGCTGCCATTTTTGATGCATCGCCATGCATATTGAAGCAGCTCTCTCTCCCACATAATTAATCCAAACTGCTTCAAAATTTCTGTACATGGTAAGAGCCCCGCCCTCAACACCTACATTTTGTGGCCACATGACGATCAAGTGGATGAATGTCCACAGTGACACACGTGTCCTGTCATGTTGCAGGCTGCCGCGGCGGCGGTGGTGACTTTTCATCCTTCGCCACTGAAAATCAACTTGGTATAAATCCTTCATGCATTGTCCGATGTGCTCAAAATTTCACATGTGTGATGAGGGTCCACCCCTGAACGCACCTGCCCACATCTGGTTATGCTTGTAGCGCCACCTGGCAGGTGAACGAAACATTGCGTTTTTTCGCTCCTGCCAGGTTTTTTGTTCCTTCTCACTTTGTGCGACAGCTCCCATGTGCCTTAGGCCCTGACGTTTGCATGGGGGAGCGAGGGCCTGATCACAGCTGCTTGCAGCTTTAATTATTAATATTATTATTATTACGAACATTTAATCCCCAATTTTGCCCCTTTCCCAAATTCAAAAACTCACCAAATTTGGCACATGCCTTTGGTTGGGTGAAAAATTTGATATTTCGGCAGTGTTCTATGTGGACGGGGCCAAATGGCGACATAGTGCCCCCTAGAAAATTTCGTGCCTCGAGCCCCGGCTGTGAGTTTCACCTACAGGCATGAAAATTGGTGGGCTCATAGAACATGCCAAGATGCACAAAAAATCCTCTTGGAGCCATGCTGTAAACCCAACAGGAAGTCGGCCATTTTGATTTGAATTTTTTACATGTTTGAACGAACTCCTCCTAGGGATTTCCTCCGATCAACTTCAAATTTGGTACAGATCATCCTGAGAACATGCTGATTAAAAGTTATAAAAAGCTTTTCTCTATGTCAAGTGACGTGGCTGCTAGGGCATGACAAATTTTGGCGAATTTTCGTTTTCTCGCCATCGAATTTCAAACGGACCTCACACCCACATACTTGATCTCAGCTGCGTCAAACTTGCTGGACGTGATGATGGCTCCGTCCCAAATGCCCCAATATGTTAATATCCCACCTTACTCATAGCGCCCCTGGTGGTAACAGGAAGTGACCAGTTTCTACTTTAACATGTACTAATGCCACAAACTTGACCGCATCAACTTCATTCCACTTCTAATGCATGCAGAACAAGTTGGTGAAGCTATCTTATGAACGCTGTGAAACTACGTCTAACCTAATCAGGTTAACAACAAAGTTGTTATTTCACACACCCAGAAAGAAAGTCCCTGCATGTACTCTTGTCCTTTCAGTCAGAGACCACTGAGGACATCTCTTAGAAAAGCCCGAACTCAATTATTCATGATAAATAGCGTTTTGAAACACGTTGATATAAGTGAAACCAAACCTTAACAGGGATTTGATCGTATTTTCTATTTAATTAAAATCAACACTACACCAATTTTTGATGTAAAAAAAAAAGAAAAAAGAAAAAAAAAAAGCTTTTGCTAATCTTACCAAATCAGTATCCGCCTTATTACTTCTTGAGTGTTTCAATGTTTGATTTGTTTTTTATTGAGCAATTAAGGGCCGTGGTGGCTTTGTAAAGAGATGTACATGCTCATTATTAGCTGAAAACACTTTCAGTGATAACGCGTTTGGCAAAACCTCAAACCTACAAAAAAAGTTCAGCTTAAATATTTGACTGTGTAACTTAAATTACTTTTTTCAGTTAACACCCACAAGTAGAAATTGTCTTTATTGTCTCAAAATTTTTAAGTGTGTGAATTTACCGACCATGGCCATAGGAACATCGAAAAGTAAGAAAATCTGCCCAGGGAAGATTAATAGGCATTCATGCACAAGTTAAGGCACTTCTAATAAATTAATGCATGACTCAGTGAATGACTTATCATGACCAACGATTTAACAATACAGCATTATCAAGTCATACTTAAATCAGTAAGTGCCTACTAGTAATTGTTAAACTTAAGCAATAACCCAGCATTAATTAAGTCCAGTCCTTCATGAATCCAGTCTACACAGCAGGAAAATGTTAATCTATCATTGCCACATTTTCCAGCCTGTCTCCCTTCTCTGCTCTTTAATCTCTATGTGTTATCACACCCCCGTGCAAACAAATCAGCTGTAAATATACAACATTTTCTCATGGAATGCTTAATATGATATCCTACAAAAAATACATGCAGTTCGTATGATATCTGACGAATATGTGCCCCACAAATGATGTTACATCCTTAATGTACAGTTAAGTAATTGACATAAAGTTACAAAGGTTAGGTTTAGGCAATAAAAGTAACTGTAGTTTGGTTTAGGAAAAGAAAAATGATGACCTTAATATGAGTCAAAGATCACAGGGACCCAGAAATGCGTCTCCAGGGGAAAGTCTCGGACAAAATTTTGTTTTTCTGTGACCCATCCGCCTCCCCAACCTGCATCCTTACAAGCGCTTGGGACTGCTTCCTTGTTTACTGCCTTTAGCACATTGGTCACTTGATCACAGTCTTTCAAAATACAGGGAATTTGTACAAATTTGGGCACATTGCTTTTTGTAGGAAAACATGAAATATTTGTAATAACAGATGATAAACTGATCAGGAGTTTTCCCACTGGAAAAAGTGCTAATATTGGCTGATAAGCTCCACTGCTTGATTGGCCTATTCCCCGTTGATTTGAGCAGACTCGCTGACTATTTTATACCCCCAGGTAGGAGAGTTAGTTGATGTTAAGGAGAGGAAATGATGATCCTTACCTCCTCAGTCACGTGGAAATCTTAAGTGTTGTCCTGCCGTAATTGACTTCATGCATAATTGGCTGCAGCAGCAAAACAACCCCATCAAACTTGGCAGAGAGATTAAGAAGAGAAGCATTACTGAATGTAGTTTAATTTAGGCTGCCATAGTTAACCTACAGTTTTAAGAATTCATTGCTTATTTAGAAGTTCCCTAGTGTGCCTAAATAAAAAAGACAAATCAATCATGAACATATATGCCTTTTTTATTTTATACTTCACAGAACAAGCACAGCTTAACAACTACAGATCAGGAAATGTTCATGGACTTTGATCGGTAGTCTTCTGCGGTGTGGGTTTCTGTTTGGATTGTTCACTGATTTTGGCTGTTGATTCAGAGTGGCAGCACTGTGCTTGTTCTAAAAACAGCACAAACTCTGCCCACTGCCTGAGAGGTTGTTTTTGGGCAGAGTTTATATACGAGTGCACCCGGCAAGTGAAATCAAGGGTAGGCTGGAGTTGGTGACTACTGGAGCAAGCACTTCAGCTGGTCAACAGCCCTATTAATCTCTGTCTGATTCAAGCACTTCTGTTTCCACAGCAGAGCTTATGCTTATCTATCACCTGGACCACATGATGTCAGACTCACATGCACACACATCACATCACATTCACATTCTTCTACCGAACTCCTTTTTGGTCCCATTCCAATTTCCAACACGCCATAGGTTGCTCTGGAGTAGGAAACAATTAACAGTTCAGCATATTCTCTTCCCTGTTGACTGTGGTAGCAACACGTTCTCTTAAGTCATCACTTATCACTGCTTTGTCAGGAGACTTTCATGACTACATAGTACATGCTGGGTATCCTTCTGCATCTACTCTTGATGTTCCAGGACGTCACAACCAATGCCGAGACATCAACAAAAGTAAGTGGTTAGGTTTAGGCAAAAACATCAGGGCTTGGCTGTTCATATGGCAAGCGAACACCAGGCTTCGGGTGAAAGTCAAGGGGTTGTTGGACACATCCACCACCCCTCCCACACCACACACCCTATAGGGACTTTCAAGCTCCTTATACTATGTCATCACCAGCAGTGTTTCAAACTGGCATCAGCATCCAGTGGTGTATCATACCACCAAGACAGGTTCCGTCCGGCCAACTGGCAGTATCAAATATCAACAATCACTGACTTTCACCCAGCAGGCCGGTGTTTGCTACCCATAAGATTTTAAAGCCAAACCCTGTTATTTTTTCCTAAGCCCAACCATGTGACTTTGTTGTTGAAGAAAAAAAGGTCAATCCGTGGTGTTGTACCCACAAAGCGCGTTTATTTTGAAAGAAACTGTATGCAAACTGTACATTTCCTCTGAAAACAGAAGTGTCTTTTGAAAACAGACAATGCATGTAACAGGCTGAAGTTGACACAATATCCCAGAGCATCAACAGCCAACGCACCCAAGATCCCAAGCATGTCATATGTCAACATGGAAAGTCCATGACCAAATGTCTACATGTGACGAGTTTGGAGTGAGAATGCATTGAAATCACTAACAAACGGCAGGATTTGGTGACTTCGGAATGAGAACAGGCTGGTTGTAGCATCACTTCGACACTAGCTGGTTGGGACGTATGACCTGAAGCCTTGTAATGCATTCATTTAATGCCTAAAATAGTTGTGTGTAAATTATTTCATTTTTTTTTTATGACAAACAACAACAGTAGCAAGCAGAGGGTTTGCTGGGGAAATGTTTTTGATGGATTCCAAAATAATACTGCGTAACTGGAAAATAATCAATGAAATTACTAAGCCTTTCTTAATCTGTTCTGGAATCAAGAACTTTTAGAGAAAAAGACAACCAGCTGTCTAATCACAGTCCTTGTGGTCTTCACATGTTAGCTACTGTAGCTATGATGCATAGTTATAAGGCCAATTAAAAGAAACAAGAAAATACATGTGTAGAGAAACATAACAGCAGATGCTTCCATCCAGATACTTAATGATACTACTAGAAAATTTACATCCTATTATACTAAAAAGTATAGATATGATAAATAAGATACAATGTAATAAGTACATAATTAATATGAATGCATTTCCTTAATATATTGATAAAATATGTCATCTGGGCAGCATCAAGTTCTTTCAAAGTGTATTTCCTCTGGCACATTAGTATATAAATATAAATACATATAAATGATCTCAAAGAAAAGATGCCCCCATTCACAGGGCACAGGAACTCACTGTGTGAGTCAGTGAAGTGAATTAATGGCCTTTTTAGTCACCAGCCACCAACATGGCTAATGCTTGGCCTTAAACTAAGTCAGTCTAATCTAACAGTTACGCTGATTGCACCATTTATGCTTAAGCCTTCCTCTCGCGAAGACTGAGCGTTAATCTTAGGCCTCAGTGTCCACAAGTCCACTGCCTGTCGGACCATCCACAGAATGTCACTGAGACTTAGCAGCTGTCTTGCATGGAAAGTCAGTGATGAAACAGCAGTTCCACAAGGATTCCGGCATTCCTGACTCCCAGCTCATCAAATACCAGTGCTTGGTCAGTGGTCCTGAGCATCAGACACAGACACAACAAGGCACCCTTTAGCAGTGGTATGAGATGCAGCAGCAAAAGCATTTTTGACACTGCAGGCTGGTGCAGCACATGGCATAGGCAAGAAGGGTGAATGCTAAGGGCACCATCATCTTTAGGAGGTGCCACAAACGGGGGAAGAAAAAAAATCTGTTTATATTATTTTTTACTAATGTTCGGAATTCTTTTTTTATATGACTGCAATCGCGCACAGAGGTTGACATTTTTAACATTTGTTGTAGTCCAGTCAGTAGTCTGAGTACAATTATTAACAAAAGCCCCCACCCTCTCTTTGTCATTTTTAGATAAAGGAATATGTGGAACTGAGTCAAAAATATTAAAGAGATGCATTTGTTTGTCAGTTAACATCAAGCCTGTGGCGCATTTGTCTGCATCCCATTAAATGTTAGATGTTTGTAGTCTGTGAACGTCAGCAGCGATGTATTGGTACCATTTAGGCTCATAAATCGCGTCGACACCTTCAGAGATGTGGGGATACACAATGTAAATTAGGTGATGACATGAGTGTGTTATGAGCAGCACGGTGGTGTGGTGGTTAGCACTCTCGCCTCACAGCAAGAGGGTTGCCGGTTCGATCCTGGGCATGGGAGCCCTTCTGTGCGGAGTTTGCATGTCCTCCCCGTGTCAGCGTGGGTTCTCTCCGGGCACTCCGGCTTCCTCCCACAGTCCAAAGACATGCAGGTTGGGGACTAGGTTAATTGGTAACTCTAAATTGTCTGTAGGTGTGAATGTGAGCGTGAATGGTTGTTTGTCTCTATGTGTCAGCCCTGCGATAGTCTGGCGACCTGTCCAGGGTGTACCCTGCGTCTTTTGGGTCAGTGAAACACCATTGATAGACATACAGTAATGGGGGGTTCAATTCTTACATTTGTGTCATTCTTGTGTCTGTTTTTACTATTTTTTAACCCCTCTGCTGTGGACAGTATGGAGATTCCTAAAGTGATCATGAGGTCTCTTATTATGATACTTTATGTATGTGCCTTGCCATACATTGAATTTCCTCTCAACTAATTCAATTGCATTTGTCCCTGCAGGAGCCCATAGGTATTGCATGTATGTGTGGGTGTATGTGTGTCACCTCTGTTCTTTGTCGCAGCGGCATTAGGCTGAGGCCCCCTCCTTTTCTCCGCCTGCTCCACCTGTCAGTCGGACTTTGTGTCGGCATTCACGCACCCAGTGTCCCCTTTGGCCACGTTTGTATCACACGTCTCAATTTCAAGTTCAAAAGTTCATAAGGTATTTATTGTCAATTTGCTTTATGTGCAGGACATACACAGAATTGAAATGCTGTTTCCCTCTCACCTAATATTAATGTCATACAAGAGCTAAAACACAGCTGGGCCTACTGCAGGTGCCCCCCTTTGTCCTTTGCCTCTACCATGCCATTGTCCCTGTCCACAATATCCTTGTCGAAGGTTTCTGTTTTGGTGTTCAGGGGCAGTAAGTTGAACTGCTTTCATCATGTTGAGGGTAGCGTTATGCAGGTCAGCCGCCTTTTTTGTCTTCACTATGCTTCTTCTGTGCGAGTTGTTCAAACATATGTGCTGTATGTTCTGACAGACAGGCATCTTGGAAATCTACACAGAATTTTTTAACAACTGTTGCAACGTGAGATTTCAGTCCACTCAGGAAACAGTTGCATAGGTGGGTTTCCCACAAGCTGGCAGTATTGCCAAGATCATTAGGCTGAACTATGCCGCTGTGTATATTAAACACCTCAGTGAGGCGACACAGGTATTTGTCTCAAGATTCATTGTCCTTCTGTTTGCATGAGTTAATTTTGCTCATGTCGATTATGTGAGGAAATGCTGTGCTGAAATCTGTGGCCAGTGCCTGAACAGCATTTCTGTAGTCCTTATTATCGTTGTATTGCCAATCAATGTTTAAACAGCAGATTTCATTTCTGGGTAACTTACCTGCAATCTTTTGCCCACCTTGCCCAAAACAAGCAATGGCCCCTGTGGACCTGCCACCTCAACCATAGGCATTGACAACGAAGGAGGGTAGAGGACAAGTGAGGCTGGTGCGCCTTCGTCACTTAGGCCAAACTGCTGATCTGTTCTGGTGTGTGAGGGTGACAGGGACTTAGTGTGGCTGCAATTCATAATTATAATATTATTACTTTCTTTAATGTTGTTGTAAGCTACTGTCATTACTGTCTGCCCTGCATCTCTCTCTGTCTCTCTCTCTCTTTCTGTCTCATTGTGACATACAGATTACTGTTAATTTATTATGTTGATCTGTTCTGTACGACATCTATTACACATCTGTCCATCCTGGAAGAGGGATCCCTCCTCAGTTGCTCTTCCTGAGGTTTCTACCATTTTTTCCCTGTTAAACTGCAACTTGCAGGTTAATTTTTTTTTAAATATATACATAACCTTGTATGAAAATTACCATATGAGAAGTTAATTCAGAATTTATTATGGTTTACACAACATAAGGGCACAAATTCAGAGGAAAAAGTGGCTCTTTTTAGCTCCTCCTTGAAAAAACGCTTTTTTTTCAACATCGCCTGATACTACGTCACAAGAGGGACTCTGCGTCCTTGAACCTGCTTCTGTCCATTGCGCAGTAGTAAGTGGTAGTGAGTCTGAGCAGTAGTAAACTTGTGACTTAGTATTTTTTCGGTGCATATCACCATTTGTGATTATGCCAGATTATTGTCTTTGTGCAGGTTGCACAATCTCGAGTCTATCAGGACATCGAGTCCACCGTTTTCCGGACAGAAGAAGGAGTGGAGTTTTCGTGCCTGGGTGCATTTTGTGCAGGTGAAGAGGCGCAATTTCACGGCTTCATCTGTGACCAAAAATGCGGCCATGTGCAGCTGCAGTGCTCATTTTGGACAAGAGGATTATGTTCCTGGCGGAGCCCGCCCTCGTGCGGCCCTGGAGCTGTTTGTGGCTCAGGTCTCCGAGCCTCGGGGGTACGTGTGGGGCAGGCGGGCTCCGTGGAGAGGGAGGCCTCCGTATTTGAGACGGGAGCGGGCGGCGTGAGGGACAGCTGAGGATATGGGCTGGTAGTTCCCAGACAAGCACCTATCATACAAAAAATTATCAGGAAATCTTTGTATCTCTCTCTCTCCCCTGCAGACGTCAATACACCGTAATGCAGAGTTATAACACGCATAGCAAGATACGTTGATACAAGCTGATATTTGCGCATTAGTTTCTGTTATGGGTAAGTAGCATTAGTTATCTAATACTGGCAGAACTATTGGTAGCTTTGTTATAACCTAATACGTGATGGCAAACTTAATGTTATGATGTGAACACAGCGTTAGACATCGTTAGCTGTCATTAGCTAATGCTGGTAGCTCACAAAGACACCTGCCCAGTTCTCCACTGGTTCTCCTCACACCACAGCTCTATTTCTCTCCTGTGGACATTATTTCTCCTAACCCTGATCTGTTCCTGGTCTCTTGGACGCCTACCAGGCTCATAATTATGAGCCTGTTGGCTGTCATATGCATATGAATGTACAGTTTCAACCTCTTCAGTCTCAAAACTAGTACTGGGATCCATGTTTATTAATGTTACACTCAATCGAACTTGGCCGGACTCTCTTACGCTACGTCACTTCCGGTTAGTGGGTTTTTAGATGAGGAAGCAAAATTCTCTCACCAAAATGACCCCAAAAGTCACCGTAGTGTGTCTATATTTTTGTTTTTTGTTTCAATCAAGTTTCTACATCATTTTCCTACACATTTATTCACCATGGTCTCCGACCTGCAAGTTGGGCTTTAAAGGGGTTTTTTTGGGGACTTTTTCCCTATCCGCTGTGAGGGTCCTAAGGACAGAGGGATGTCATATGCTGTAAAGCCCTGTGAGGCAAAGTGTGATTTGTGATATTGGGCTTTATAAATAAAATTGATTGATTGACTGAATTCTCGACATTGAAGGTGTGGCACATGGCGATGCCGCTGTGCTCATGGAATCAGCAGCTTGTCGTTCTGGCTGTTGATGCATGCTCTGTGGCTGCCGGTCACACTGGTCCTGGCCTATAGCTGCCTGTGGTTGTTGGGCTTGTGGCTGTGTAGCGTATGAAGGTGGAGGAGGAGCAGGACAGGAGTCGTTTGAAAAGTGTTACTTGTTGACTCAACCAGCAAAACCTGTCTTTGTTCTTTCTGATCTCTGTGGTGATGGTCCTTCCACCTTAGTCAGTCAGCTCCCCCTCTCTGAAGTTTGGCGAGGTTGGGAGACCAAACTCTTTGTTTTTTTTCCCCGTTCGGGATGATCAGCCTCTGGCTGTCCTCAGGTGGCTGGATGAGAGTTCCCACTTCTGACACCAAATTGTTGTGGCAATTTTTAGCTGGTCTGCTAGGGAGTCAGCAAGCTCAGAGCTCAGAGGTTGTGCCCAGAACAGTGAATACAGGGCATCTTTATACCTACACCAAGACGACAAGATGATGAGAAATCAATTGTAGCTTTCTTGGGCTTTCCTGATATAATTATGTTCTCTTGATTACATCAGAGGAACATACCTGTTGCAATCTAGTATACAACATGTTAGGTAATCGGCTGTATCTGTTAGACAGTCAATGGACTGTCTATGAAGGCCAGATTATAGTGAATGTAAATCTCTTGATGATGTCAAGTAACGACAAGTGTTTACAAAAAGGGAATGCAAAGGTCACACACTTTCAAACACATAGGACGAATGAAACAATATTAGCATATGCATGAAGAAGACAAAATTTCCACCACCACAGAAAATCAACTCTCAGAGCTACAGAAAGGTGTGGGGTCCTGTCTGGTGTAGTAGACCTCTGCTTCTATTGATCTTCTATAGCCTGTTCTTGTGCTTCTTTGCTGTCATTCAGTGCAGCTGGTAGGATTTCTTGATGCTGGCCACTTCTTCAGTCTGTTGATGTTAGATGTTGTGCAGGGGCTTATCCTTCATAGTGGCTAAGGTGAATAGGCACAAGGCCCAATACATGAGCAGGGCCCAAAAAGGAATTAGGAATACCAGGAGAGCCAAGCACCAGCCACTGGTTGACAAAGCAGTCACTCAAGACTGCAAGACTAGGCAGACCAACCTGTACACCACCTAGATTGACTACAAAAAAGCCTACAACTCAATGCCACACACATGGATACTGGAATGCTTGGAAATACACAACATCAACAGGACACTAAGAGCCTTCATCAAGAACTCAATGGGGCTGTGGGAGACAAATCTGGAGGCCAACTCAAAGCCATTGCACAAGTTACCATCAAGTGCGGCATAATACCAAGGTGATGCACTGTCTCCGCTTCTGTTCTGCATAGGCCTTAACCCCCTCAGCCAACTCACCACAAAGAGTGGGTATGGATATCGGTTCCGAAGCGGAGCGACTATCAGTCACCTCCTCTACATGGATGACATCAAGCTGCATGCCCGGTGCGAGTGAGACATCAATTCACCGAGGAGGTTGAACTGCCAGAGGGCAGCACTGCAGATGTTCAGGACAGCTACAAATATCTTGGTGTCCTGCAGGCATATGGGAACCATTAGAAGGCCACAAGGAAGTCAGCCACAGCCAAATACCTACAAAGAGTAAGGCTGGTCCTGAAAAGTCAGCTGAATGGAAAGAACAAGGTCAGAGTCATCAATGCGTACACCCTGACAGTCATCAGATACTCTACTGGTATAATAAGCTGGCTAAAGGAGGAGATAGAGGCCACTGATATCAAGACAAGGAAGTTTCTCACAATGCATGGAGGGTTTCATTCCAAGTCCAGCAACCTGAGACTGTACACTAAGTGTAGTGAGGGGGGCTGGGGACGGTGACATCAGAACTACTCTCCAGGACAAAACAACCAAGATCCAGGAATACATCAGGAAGATGGCCCCCAAAGATGAGCGGCTAAGTGACTAGCTCAGGTAGCAGAAAACTGAGAATGCAGAAGAGGATGATCCATCATGGAAGGACAAGCCCCTGCATGGCATGTACCACAGACAGATTGAAGAAGTGGCTGACATCAAGAAATCCTATCAATGGCTGGAAAAGGCAGCACAGAAGCACTTATCATGATAGCACAAGAACATGCACTTATACAGGATCAATAGAAGCAGGAGTCTACCACACCAGACACGACCCCAGATGCAGGCTGTGCAAAGATGCTCTTGAGACAGTTTAGTATATAATAGCAGGATGTAAGATGCAGGCAGGAAGAGCTTACATGGAACGCCATGAACAAGTGGCTGTCATAGTGTACACGAACATCTACACTGAGTATAGGTTGGAAGGCCCAAGGTCAGAATGAAAGTCACCTCCTAAGGTGGTTCAAAATGACCGAGTTAAGATCTTGTGGGACTTCCACGTCCAGACTGACAAACTGGTGATGGCTAACCAACCAGATATTGTGTTGATGGACAAACAACAGAGGAAGGCAGTGGTGATAGATGTAGCAATCCCGAGCGACAGCAATATCAGGAAGAAGGAAGAGGAGAAGCTGGAAAAATACTAAGGGCTGAAAGAGGAGCTAGTCAAGATCTGGGGAGTAAAGGCAACAGTGGTGCCAGTGGTAATCGGAGCACATGATCCAATCTGATACGTGATCCAGTCTGATAGCCAAAATCTGACCTGATTACTTCTGAACAGCTGGGCCCTGGCTGCTGTTACTCTTTTAATCAAAATTGGTGATGGAGCATTTACACAAGAGGGGCTAACAGTTCAATTCAATCAATCAGTTTTATTTATAAAGCTCAATATCACAATTTGCCTCACAGGGCTTTACAGCATACGACATCCCTCTGTCCTTAGGACCCTCACAGCAGATATGGAAAAACTCCCTTTAACAGACCTCAGGAAGAGCAACTGAGGAGGGATCCCTCTTCCAGAATGGACAGACGTGCAATGGATGTCGTACAGAACAGATCAACATAATAAATTAACAGTAATCCGCATGACACAGTGAGACAGAAAGAGAGACAGAGAGAGATGTAGGACAGATGGTAATGACAGTGGCTTACAACAACATAAATGAAAGTAATAATATTCTAATTATAATTACGGCTATTGTGGTACAATATGTTGAAAGTATATATTATTATCTGATAGTATATACATGTGCCAATAATCATATGTGTATAATAAGACTAGAAGTATGACTAATGACTAATGATAACAGCAGCAGGAGGCATCTGGCAGGAACACGGCAGCAGCACAACCACACACGTCACACTATCCAGGTACCGCTGCGATATGAGTTAATCTGAGAGACAGTGGAGCACAAAGGCTCCGGAGAAGAAGCCGAGTTAGTGACATCCAGAATGGCCAAGTTAGCGAAATGCAGTAACAGGACATGAGTGTTAGCAACGGAGAGAGAGAGAGAGAGAGAGAGAGAGAGAGAGAGAGAGAGAATGAGAGAATGAGAGAAGGTGCTCGGTGTGTTATAGGAGGTCCCTTGGCAGACCAGGCCTAAATCAGCCTAACTAGGGGCTGGTACAGGGCAAGCCTGAGCCAGCCCTAACTATAAGCTTTATCAAAGAGGAAAGTCTTAAGTCTAGTCTTAAATGTGGAGACGGTGTCTGCCTCCCGGACCGTAACAGGAAGATGATTCCACAGGAGAGGAGCCTGATCGCTGAAGGCTCTGGTTCCTGATCTACTTTTGGAGACTTTAGGGACCACAAGTAACCCTGTATTCTCAGAGCACAGTGTTCTGGTGGGATAATATGGCACTGTGAGCTCTCTAAGATATGATGGAGCCTGACCATTTAGAGCTTTATAAGTTAACAGTAGGATTTTAAATTCAATTCTGGATTTTACAGGGAGCCAGTGCAGAGAAGCTAAAACAGGAGAAATATGATCGCGTTTCTTAGTTCCTGTTAGTACACGTGCTGCTGCATTCTGAATTAGCTGGAGAGTTTATAAAGACTTATTAGAGCTACTTGATAATAGGGAGTTACAGTAATCATACCTAGAGGTAACAAAACCGTGGACCAATTTTTCTGCATCTTTACGGGTCAGGACAGGCCTAATTTTTGCAATATTATGCAGATGAAAAAACGCAGTTCATGAGGTTTGTTTTAAATGGGAATTAAAAGACAAATCTTGGTCAAATATTACGATGAGGTTTCTTACAGTAGTGGTAGAGGCCAGAACAATGCCATCCAGAGAAACTATGTCTGGGGGCCAAGAACAATAACTTGATACATATCAGCAACATAGTTGTAGTTCTATCTACTGAATATATCTAATATCTAGTAAAGCCAAACTAGTTATTACACTGCACCTAGATAAATTATGTTAAGAAAAAGTAAAGATGTCGGCTAATTTTTGATATTTTAGCTAATACGCTAGAAACCATGTTTTTGGGATAGTAGGTTTTTGTGGCTTGTAAAATAGAGTTGTAAAATAGGGTTGTAAAAAGATATATCTACTGAATATATCTAATATCTAGTAAAGCCGAACTAATTATTACACTGCACCTAGATGAACTATGTTAAGAAAAAGCAAGGATGTTGGCTAATTTCAGATATTTTAGATAGTACTCTAGAAACAGTGTTTTTGGGACAGTAGTTTTTTGTGGCTTGTTGTAAAATAGAGTCGTAAAAAGATATATCTACTGAATATATCAAATGTCTAGTTAAGCAAAACTAGTAATGACACTGCACCTAAATGAAATATGTTAAGAAAAAGTAAGGATGATGGTTCATTTAAGATATTTTAGCAAGTACAGAAACAGTGTTTTTGGGACGGTAGATCTTTCAGTTGTAGAGATGTCAAATAGTGTCATAAATTTTTTTTCATAAAGTAAATCTATTGAAGATATCAAATATCTAGTACAGCCGAACTATTATGTTATTATTATTATTATTAATATTGGTGGGAAATTATAACAGAGGAATATATTTGCCATTTTAATATCAAGAACACTTTCGTGTTTTTGTGTGTATACAGGACGTTGTTGAATCAGGGAATCCGTGTGTCCACCACGACAAAGGATCCTAATTGACTTTACATTGGCATTGTTTCCGTGGTACCAGCACATAATTTTAACTCATTACGTGCTGCCACCACGGAATGCAGTGTTAAGAGGTCGTGGTCATTTCACGTATTTCTGTGAGATCAGGTTGGCCACGTTGATAATTTAGATGAAGAAATCACTGCGGTCAATTGTTGAGGAGAAATCGGGGAGAAGCAATCTAAATATATATTAGGCATTGCAGAGGCCCCTCTTATACACTGGGGTGTGACTTGGTTTTTGCATCTCTGTCTCTTGGAGATCTTAAAGGATCAGAGGCGGTCTGGGTCAGGGATCTTTTTGTCTTTATTGTTGCTGTTTTCAGGATATTGTAAATCTCCTTAATGTTTTCTTGGCCAGAATTCGAATTGAAGAAAGAGCTTGGCATTTGACAGTTGCACCTAACACAAGTGACATTTGCAGGTACATTTCCATGCTGTTTAATATGCTGCAGCTGAGCAGCTTGTTAGCTCTCTGGTCACATAAGTGCATTTTAACATTTGTTTGGTGGCTCGTTCAACAAGCTAAGCTGCAGGACAATGCATGTGTTCATGTTTGTAAGTCAGATAAGGAGGAGACTTTTGCAGGAAAGCTAATGTGGGTTGTTGTTCATCCTGTGTTGCAGGCTGCTCTCTGGCTCAGTGTGGCCGTCTGCTCTGCCTGTGATAGAATGCTGACGTTACTGCTTTATGCTTTACTGGCTTGATTGGTCTTCATCTAAGTAGACAGATACTGGAACAACATTCTGACAAATTAATGCAAAGTGGGGCACCCATTATGAAACCAAACATATAAAATGTAAATTTCTTCCCTTTTGGTTTCTGTTTCTATTTTTCATCAGAGGACATGACATGTGATTAACAGAGCACATATGTTTGCTGTAGCAGACTCAAAAAAGCCAAAAAACAAAAAAAAAAATCAGCCTTTTTCTTGTTGTTGTTGTAAGATTTTTAACTAATTGCTGTTCTCTCTCCCTCTCACCAGGTGCCAAATATTGCAAGAGCATTGTGGCTTTCTCTGTAAATGTGCTGTCATGCCTCAGTAAAGCTGTAAGAAAGATAGACGTATTAAGGTTTTACGTGGTCTGTGCCCTCTCTCTCTCTAGCCCTTTTTACACTGCCTCTTCAAGGTGGGAATATTATGTTGTTATGCTGCTTCACCATAAAAGGTACAATCGCAGAATGGGGGGACAGAGTTGTCTCACCTTTTAGCAGGCATCGGTGGAAGTAACAACTCCAAAGCAATGTCTGTATAAAAGGGTTAGGTGTCGAAGAAAAACATCATGGTTTGGCTCTACATTCATATGGGAAGCGAACAACGGGTGAAAGTCCAGGATTTGTTGGACCCATCCACCACTGCTCCCGTCCACCCTATAGGGACTTTCCAGCACCATTACATCATTACCAACAGCATTTCAAACTGATGCCATCCCCTGGTATTATTATACTGCTGTGACAGATGCCATTCAGCCAACTGGTGGTATATCATAATACCACAAAAGGTTCCTTCCAGTGATGTTACAAACTGAGGCAGGCAGCGTAACACAAGACTGCAAAAGGTGGCTTTTGGTGTCAGTGTTTGAAGCTGAAATCACTGAGAAAGTGGCCATAATTGACAACTTCAGAATGACAATGGGCTGAAATGGGACAGATGGCAGGACAGGATCATGGGCAGTATAGTTGTGAGATTTTAATTAAGTGTTATTTGTATGACCCACCAGGGTAGCTGATAGCAGTTAGCAACTCACTTGAAGAAGAACAGTGGCCTGACATGTCCACAAATTGAGAAAACAATGAAGTCCAGGAGCTCCTTACCCTCCAAGCAGATGACAAGAACAACCTGCATTTAACAGAAACAGTAAATTATTGTTATTGTCATGTCACTGTTATTGTTTATAAAGCACTACTGACTCATGTGTTATATGTCACACTGGAGGCCGACACTATTGTGTTACATGACACACATGTCACGCCTCTTTTGCTTCCACAATGCTGGTATGCTGTCTATTTTTTTTTTCTTCTTCAACCTGTCTGCATTAGTCTTTGTAGCATAGCGCCACAAAAGGGTGTAAGCTTTTTATGAAGATTGATGCACTGTTAATCTTGCAGTCAAGTATTTTATACCCATACTGTGCGTGGTTGTGACCGTCACCCACCCTCTCTGGAGACTAGCCTATCAGCCTTTATACATAACTTCCTAATACGAGCCAGAGAGGGCCGTGATACATCATAGTGTGTCAAGGGGAAAGTAAGGGACAAGCAGGGGGGATTGAGGGACAGGTGCTTGAGTTATATAGTGGAGAAGAAGGAGAACAACAAACAAACAAACAAACAAACAAACAAGCAAACAAACAAAAAAAAAACAGGAGGAACAGGCAGTGTAGCTGATGTTTTGTGGCCTTGAGGTTGTTGTGCTCCATACAGATTACCAAATATAAAGAAATAAATGTATAATAAAGAAAAAAAAAACAAAAAAAGACAAAAACAAAAGAGAAGTCTATACTGAACACCAGAAATGTGAGCGTCCTGGTGGTGGAGGAAAGCCCGATTGTGGAGAAGAGTTGCCAGCGGGGTGTGGTAGGTTTGAGAAGCAACTGAGCCCCTTTTGAGTGATCCCATCGGTTCTTTGCGATGCGTCACAGGCTGAAGTATCGAACTTGCATGCGTGTATTTGAACCCTCCCAGTGTGTTTATGAAAACCATCACCAGGGTTCAGGGCAATGGCCAGCACCCCCAGAGAGCCAGAGAAACATTAACCCTACACCGTGAGTGTGAATGTGAGTGCCCATAAATGTAATGTGGTGCATTAAAATTGAGGGACATAGGAGACAGGTGGGGGCAAGGCTGATGGCTACAGCACACTGCTGTCCTGCAGCCTGTGCAGCCATAAGGCACCTGTAACCTGTTCCCATCTGTCCCCCAAGATGTAGGTGTGTGTGGTGCTTTAAAATTGGAGGACAGATAAAGATAGGTTGCGGGGCAGCATGGAGGGCTACAGGACACCACTGTCCCATAGTCTGCTCCAACATGAAGCCCCCCAATCCATCAGTGGTCTGCACCTCGAAGAGTGAGTGTATGTGGTGCGTTAAAAGTGTGAAATGTGTGGTAAGTGAACTAAATGTGGTTTAGGAGGCCAGGCCAGTGTAGGCCTGGCCCGAGGGCTGGAGGGATGGATGAGGGGGGCTAGAAGGTGGTGCCAACCAGACCCTGGCGCCGCGAGGCCCCCAAAGCCCATGGACAGCGGGCCTGGTGGGCCCCAAGGAAACGCAACGGGCCCCCACCGAACCCCGCCCCCCAAGCAACTGCAGCATCAGGCCCCCGCAATGGTCCTAACCTGGGTCGCACCACCCGCAGCAGACCGACCCCCAGCAGAAGGACGAGGCATGCCACCAGGATGCACAGACGACGAGCCCCACCCAGCCCCCCGGACCCCGGCGTGCAGGAGCACAGGCCAACCCACAACCCCGCCAGTACCCCCCCAGACCACCCCAGACCCAAAGCTGGTCCCCCAGCCCATCCGACACGCCCCCCACTGCCGGCCGCACAGCAGCAGAACACATCGCCCCTGCGGGCAGCACCCAGCCCCCACACCAGGCCCCCAGCCCGGGGAGGGCCCCAGGGGAGAGAGGAGCAGGGAGGGACGGGGAGAGGAGGGAGGGGGAAGGGCAGGAGAGGAGCGAAGGGGGGGCGGGGTAGGCAGCCACCCTGCACCACCAGGGGCAGAAACAGCCCCCCGGGGGGACCGGCCCCACCACCCCAGGCCCAGGGAACACAAGGAGACCCTGCCACCCCCAGGCACACAGGGCGAGCAGTCCAGACGTACCCGCCCCCCAGGGGAAACCGCCCGGCCCCACAATCCCCCACAGAGCCAGGGAGCAGGCCCGGATTCAAGGGGGAGAAGGTGCTTGAGGCCTTGAATTCTGATGAACCACTGTGGTATATTGTGGTGAGAGAGATAGAGGGATTAGGGGTTACATCATTAACAGAAACACATTACATATTACACAACAGTCTTTCTTGAGTTGTAATATTTATATGTACAGGCGGCATATGCTCACAGGCTGAGTGGCTCACACATTTAGTGAGTGGATGAATGGTGACCATTTTTCTGTAAAGTATGTTAATTGGTTTCTGTGGCTAGCAGATATTTTCTCCAGCGAAATATGTTCTGCAAGGAGATTCAGCCAGTGGTTGATGTTGAGGGTCTGTTTATCTTTCCAATTGACTAGGATTGTTTTCTTGGCGATGGCGAGAGCTACAAGAAGAGAATTGCAGTGGCTGTTTGGGAGGTCAGTTGTCATCAGGTCACCAATTAAGCACAGGTTGGGAGATAATGGGATCCTGCAGTCCAAAATGGAGGAGAGTTTTTGAGTGACTGTTGACCAGAAGTGCTGGACAGGTGAACATAATCAGAGGGCATGAAAGTAGGTGTCTGCAGTGTTCTGAGTACACTGAGTGCATATGTCAGATTGACTGAAGCCCATTCTATTCATCTTTTGTTGGGTGATGTGTGTTCTGTGGAGTACTTTAAATTGGATAAGTTGTATATTAGTGTTTCCTGTCATCTTAAATGTGTTTTTGCATATCTGAGTCCAGAAGTGAGGGTCCGGTGATACACCCAGCTCCTTTTCCCATTTTAAAATTGGTAAATGTATAGATCTGGTCTCTGACAGTAATTTATAAGTCTTAGAAAGGTTCTTTTTATTTCTCTGAGAAAGCTTTGTAATATGAGGCGATGTGAAGAAGAATCGCCACAGAAAAGAGGAAGATCGTTCATCGTTGCTGGAGTCCCTTGAGCCAGATTTGAACAGGAGATCAACAAAGTGACGAAAAAGAAGAAGAGAAGAAGGATAAATATCCTTCATGGACAGTGAAATCCTCATTCTAAAGTAAGTTTTACGGTGGTGTCCTAATGTAAAACTTACTTTAGAATGAGGATTTCACTGTCCATGAAGGATATTCATGGACAGTGAAATCCTCACGCAATGCTGCAGAGGCGTGTCAGCCAAGACAGCCCTACAACATCCAGAGCCTTGAGATATCCGGGACGAATCTCATCCACCCCTGGGGCTCCGCCGCCTCGGAGTTGTTTCACCACCTCAGCGACTTCTGCCCCAGAAATTGGACGACCCGCCCCCGAGACCCCCGTCTCTGTTTCCTCACTGGAATACGTGTTGGTGGGATTGAGGAGCTCCTCAAAGTATTCCTTCCACCGCCCAACAATGTCCCCAGTTGACGTCAGCAGCTCCCCGCCCCCACTGTAAACAGTGTGAGCAAGTTGCCGCCTTCCCCCCCGAGGCGCCGGACGGTTTGCCAGAACCTCTTTGGAGCGGATCGATAGTCTTCCTCCATGGCCTCACCGAACTCCTCCCACGCCCGAGTTTTTGCCTCCACGACTGCCGCGCGCGCTAGCCCGCCGGTACCCGTCAGCTGCTTCCGGAGACCCACAGACCAACCATGCCCTGTAGGCCTCCTTCTTCAGCCTGACGGCTCCCCTCACCTCTGGTGTCCACCAGCGGGTTCAGGGATTACCGCCGCGACTGGCACCAGCGGCCTTGCGGCCATAGCTCGCGACTGCCGCCTCAACAATGGCAGAGCGGAACAAGGCCCATTCGGACTCAATGTCCCCCTCCGCCCTCGGGACGCGGTCGAAGCTCTCCCGGAGGTGGGAGTTGAAGATCATCTGGACAGGTTCTTCTGCCAGGCGTTTCCAGCAGACCCTCACTGTTCGTTTGGGCCTGCCAGGTCTGCGCGGTGTCTTCCCCCACCATCTGATCCAACTCACCACCAGGTGGTGATCAGTTGACAGCTCTGCTCCTCTCTTCACCCGAGTGTACAGAACATATGGCCGCAGGTCAAATGATACGACTACAAAGTCGATCATGGACCTGCGACCTAGGCTGTCCTGGTGCCACGTGCACCGATGGACATCCTTATGTTTGAACATGGTGTTAGTTATGGCCAAACTGCGACCCGCACAGAAGTCCAATAACTGAACCCCACTCGGGTTCAGATCGGGCAGGCCGTTCCTCCCAATCACGCCCCTCCAGGTCCTGCTGTCATTGCCCACGTGAGCGTTGAAGTCCCCCAGCAGAACAATGGAGTCCCCGGTTGGGGCACTGTCCAGCACCCGTCCCAGGGACTCCAAAAAGGGTGGGTACTCTGAACTGTTGTTCGGTGCATAAGCACAGACAACAGTCAGGACCCGTTCCCCGACCCGAAGGTGCAGGGAAGCAACCCTTTCGTCTACTGGGGTAAACCCCAACGTACAGGCAGAGAGTCTGGGGGCTATCAGAAAGCCCATCCCAGCCCTCCGCCTCTCACCCGGAGCAACTCCAGCGAAGGAGAGAGTCCAACCCCTCTCAAGGACTAGGGTTCCAGAGCCGGAACTATGTGTCGAGATGAGGCCAACTATATCTAGCCGGTAACGCTCAGCCTCTTCCACAATCTCCGGCTCCTTCCCCGCCAGAGAGGTGACATTCCATGTCCCAAGAGCCAACTTCTGTAACCGAGGATCAGACCGCCAAGGCCCCCGCCTTGGTCTGCTGCCCAATCCACATTGCACCGAACCCTCCTGGATCCCTCTACGGGTGGTGGGCCTGCAGGGGGACGAACCCATGTAGCCGGTTCGGGCTGGGCCCGGCCGGACCCCATGGGCGAAGGCCCGACCACCAGGCGCTCGCCCACGGACCCCAACCCCAGGCCTGGCTCCAGGGCAGGGCCCCGGTAACCCTCCGGGCCGGGTACACATATCCTTGATCATAACCATCATGAAGGGTCTTTTGAACCGTTCTTCATCTGACCCTTCGCCCAGAACCAATCTGCCATGGGAAACCCTACCAGGGGCAAAATGCCCCCGACAGCATAGCTCCCAGGGTCATTAGGGCACTCAAACTCCTCCACCACAATAAGGTGACGGTTCTCGGAGGAGCTCATTAGGACACCACCGGGGGCAGTGCCTCTGGAGTGGC
Organism: Epinephelus fuscoguttatus; assembly: GCF_011397635.1. NCBI lineage: Eukaryota > Metazoa > Chordata > Actinopteri > Perciformes > Serranidae > Epinephelus > Epinephelus fuscoguttatus. The sequence continues at coordinate 47,413,431 of NC_064754.1, read as the reverse complement.
AGACCGGGGTGGTGGTCCCCATTTTCAAGAAAGGGGACCAGAGGGTGTGTTCCAACTACAGGGGGATCACACTCCTCAGCCTACCCGATAAGGTCTACTCCAGGGCGCTGGAGAAGAGGGTCCGGTCGATAGTTGAACCTCGGATCGAGGAGGAGCAATGTGGTTTTCGTCCCGGACGCGGAACCGTGGACCAGCTCTTTACCCTCGCCAGGGTGCTGGAGGGGGCATGGGAGTTCGCCCAACCAGTCCACATGTGTTTTGTGGATTTGGAGAAGGCTTACGACCGTGTCCCCAGGGGCATCCTGTGGGGGGTGCTCCGGGAGTATGGGGTGGGTGGCCCCTTGCTAAGGGCCATCCAGTCCCTGTACCGAAGGAGCATGAGTCTGGTTCGCGTGGCCGGCAGTAAGTCGGACCTGTTCCCGGTGAGGGTTGGACTCCGCCAGGGCTGCCCTTTGTCACCGGTTCTGTTCATAACTTTTATGGACAGAATTTCTAGGCGCAGCCGAGTGGTGGAGGGTGTCAGGTTCGGTGATGGGAGAATCTCGTCCCTGCTTTTTGCGGATGACGTGGTCCTCCTAGCTCTATCGAACAGTGACCTCCAGCTCTCACTGGGGCGGTTCGCAGCCGAGTGTGAAGCGGCTGGGATGAGAATCAGCACCTCCAAGTCCGAGGCCATGGTCCTCAGCCGGAAAAGGGTGGATTGCCCACTCCAGGTCAGGGAGGAGGTCCTTCCTCAGGTGGAGAAGTTTAAGTATCTCGGGATCTTGTTCACAAGTGAGGGGAGGATGGAGCGGGAGATTGACAGGCGGATTGGGGCAGCGTCAGCAGTGATGCGGGCGCTTAACCGGTCCGTTGTGGTGAAAAGGGAGCTTAGCCAGAAAGCGAAGCTCTCGATTTACCGGTCGATCTTCGTTCCAACCCTCACCTATGGTCACGAGCTCTGGGTAGTGACCAGAAAAATGAGATCGCGAATACAAGAGGTCGAAATGAGTTTCCTCCGCAGGGTGGCTGGGCTCAGCCTTAGGGATAGGGTGAGGAGCTCAGACATTCGGGAGGGACTCGGAGTAGAGCCGCTGCTCCTCCACATCGAGAGGAGCCAGTTGAGGTGGTTCGGGCATCTGGTAAGGATGCCTTCCGGACGCCTCCCTTGGGAGGTGTTTCGGGCATGTCCAACCGGGAGGAGACCTCGGGGCCGCCCCAGGACACGCTGGAGGGACTACATCACCCGGCTGACCTGGGAACGCCTCGGGGTTCCCGCGGAAGAGCTGATGGAAGTGGCTGGGGAGAGGACTGTCTGGGCTTCCTTGCTGAGGCTGCTGCCCCTGCAACCCGGACCCGGATAAGCGGAGGACGACAAGTACGAGTACGAGTACGAGTCCTAATGAGTCACTGTTTAAAATCACTTTTGTGTTCAGATAGGAGATCGTTTTGCTACAAGCAGAGAGCCACGGGTATCAAGCTAACGTTAACGTTACATCTCATGGCGTCTGGATGACCAGTGTCAGCTTCCAACAGCCGCTCCACATTAACATCTACATTTAATTTGGGTTGCTATTTATATTTACGTGTTTCTCCAATGATTTTAGAGGAATGAAACTAGCAGACAATCAGCCAGCTAGCTGTTTCATGCTCTGTTGGCTTAAATGGAATGTAACGTGAAGACGGTAGCTAGCCTGTCAACTAGCTGAAAAGTCTGAATATTAAACTTACATCTACAGTGGTCTATTTGCCCTGACATTTTTTAGGCTTGAAGTGGGGATTTAATAACATTGTGTGATTGTAAGTGATGCTAGGAGTAACAAGACTGGCTTATTTTTTCATAGGGTCAGTTGAGAATGAAAAGACAGGAAGACAAGATATATGACTTCTTTTTGAGAAGCAAGTCAGGCAAAGATAAGGCAGACAGACAGACAGACAGACAGACAGAACTCAGCTCTGGCATCAGCAGTCCTGGCAGCTCCCATCCTGGGACTAGTCAGGAGAGAGAATGTGAAGCACAACACAGCCCATCATCACCAGGTCAGAGCATCTACAGAAGCAGTCACATGCTCAGTTCAGTAATTTTAAGTTACAGGGTTCCTACGCAAGTATGGAAAACTATGAAAAATGGAAACTATTGTATATGGAAATATATTTATCTTAATTCTTATCTGGGTTATCTGAAGATATTTGGGTTAATTATTTTGTATGCACTACTGTACCTAGCTCCAATCTCCTGGAAATAATTTGGTGAGATAATGGCATACAAATTCAGAATAATGAAAACAAACGATTAATTGCATAATTTATTCACATGATACACATCTAATTACTCAAATGTCACAAATTATTTGAATGTTTTTTACCAAGAAGTCTGGGAATTAGGGCCTGGAAACAGTATGGAATTTTGCAATGTCTAGGAAATGTGTAATGTGTAGGAACCCTGAAGTTAAGTTTTAGTTATTTTGAAGTGTTGGTTACTGGTAATGTGTGTTGTAGTTTTTTTAATGGTGGTTGCATTTTGATTACACTAATATTTTTTTTATTTTTAAACAATGTAGTTCCATTGAGGGAGGACACAGAAGACATAGGTGGCAGCTCCCATCCTGGGACTAGTCAGGAGAGAGAATGTGAGGCACAACACAGTCCATCATCACCAGGTCAGAGCATAGACAGAAGCAGTCGCATGCTCAGTTCAGTAATTAAGTTTAGTTTTAGATATTTTGAAATGCTGGTTACTGATGTGTGTTGTCTTTTTAATGGTGGTTGCATTGTTATTTTGATTACACTATACAATGTAGCCAGCACACTGCTTTTGCTGGTACAGAGGACCCAGGGTCTTTGCTGGTACAAGAGGATGTTGGTAGCCTGAAAGCTTGCAGCAGTTATCGTCTAATAATCTTCTGGATCCCTTAACTGTGTTTCCATGACCATTTTATTTGTATTCCAGAGTCAAGTTGTGTGTTGTTGTTTGTACATTGTTAATAAACTGCAAATTATATACACAAATCTCATCTCCTGTGTGCTTAGTATGTACATTTCAACATTTGAGACTCCGACTGCAATTGATTGGTCGAGAAACAAACTCATTGTCGTAGTCTGTGGACTCCCTGAAATAGCCTTGGCCACCCCAAGGATAAAAGTCTAGCTCCGCCACTGTTGTCTTGTTCCTCTCTGCAAAGTGAAACTTTGAGATGTGATCCCGTTGGTGGTGACTGTGGCCTTAGGGGAATTATATAAGGCTGATACCCATTGGATAAATGACTCTACAAAGTCAAATCCACTCAGGGTGGCAAATAGGAAGGACTAGTTGACCTTATCGAAGGCTTTTTCTGCATCAAGTGACAAAATAATTGCTTTTGTGTTGCAGCGTTGTACTTTACTCATCAGATTAAGAACTCTTCTGACGTTATTACTTGAGTGTCTGCCATTAATGAATCCCGTTTGATCATTATGAATTATTGATGCGATTATTTTCTCCAGCCTAGAAGCGAGTGCCTTTGAGATAATTTTGATATCTCTACTGATTAGTGATAGAGGACGATAGCTAGAAGGAAGTGTGGGGTCTTTGTCTGGCTTTAGTAATAATTTGATTGCTGCTGTATTCATGTGAGGTCTTATACCTCCGTTCTTTTTGATCTCTGTCACTGTCCTGAAGAAAAGTGGTGCTAATATTGTCCAGAAATGTTTTATAAATTCGTCAGGAAAGCCATCTGGTGCTGGAGCCTTACCTGTTGGCATTTTGTCTAATGCACTCTCTAGGTCATTCATAGTCAGGGGAGCGTCCAAGATGTTTCTGTGTTCAGTGGATAATTTAGGTTATCGAGAAAAGCCTAAATATCTTCTGGGTTTGGATTATTTACTGTTGAATATAAGTTATGGTAGAAAGTATAGAAAATCTGATTAATCTCCTGAGGAGATTGTGTGTAATTGCCGGACGGCCCCTGGATTGTCGGTATCAGAGATTTTTCTTTATTGCGTTGGAGCTGATTAGCCAAAAAATTTACTGATTTGTTACTGTGTTCAAAGTTATTATATCTTAGCTGCTGTATGATAAATTCAGTTTTCTTTGATAGAATATTGTCCATTTGCGATTTTGCACACTGTAATTGGCTCCATACTTGATCACTTGGATTGTTTGCATATTCCTGTGTTAGTTGTTTAATTTTTCCTCAATGTTTTTTTCTGCTTGCAATTCCTGTTTCTTCTTGTAGGAGGAGTATGATATAATTTTTCCTCTGATTACTGCCTTCCCAGCTTCCCATATTAAAGAAGGAGAGTCATTATCTTCAAGAAAGTTTGCCCACTCCTGTCTCACCATTTTGTCAAAGTCTGGGTCTTTAAGTAAAGAGATATTAAAGCGCCATGTTGGGGACCGTTTATGGATGGTTTCTATTTGCAGATTGAGTGATATTGGTGCATGGTCGCTGATAATGATCAGGTGTATTTTTGTGGTAATTTTTTGTGAGATGGAGTTATTTAAGAGGGCGGCACGGTGGTGTGGTGGTTAGCACTCTCGCTTCACAGCAAGAGGTTCGATCCCGGGCGTGGGAGCCCTTCTGTGCGGAGTTTGCATGTTCTCCCCGTGTCAGCGTGGGTTCTCTCCGGGCACTCCGGCTTCCTCCCACAGTCCAAAGACATGCAGATTGGGGACTAGGTTAATTGATAACTCTAAATTGTCCATAGGTGTGAATGTGAGCGTGAATGGTTGTTTGTCTCTATGTGTCAGCCCTGCGATATCGGGCGAGAGGCAGGGTCCACCCTGGACAGGTCGCCAGACTGTCAGCTGGGATAGGCTCCAGCCCCCCCGCGACCCTCAAGAGGATGAAGCGGTTAGAAGATGAATGAATGAATGAATGAATGAATGAGTGAGTTATTTAAGAGAAAAAAGTCAATTCTTGAAAATGAGTGATGCACAGGAGAAAAGAAAATATTCTCCCTCTTCAATGGGTATTTGAGTCTCTAGCCATCGCCAAGCCCAAAATCATCCGTATATTCCCGTATTACCTTAGCCGATTGTGATTGCTTTGTGTGTACTGAGTTACTAGATCGGTCTAATGATGAATTTAGGACTGTGTTAAAGTCTCCTCCAATTATAGTTGTCGAGCTGTCTGATAGGTTAGATAGTAGAGAGAAGACTGTGTGAAAGAATGCTGGATCATCATTATTAGAGGCATACAGATTAACCATTGTATATAATTTGTTAAAGATTGTTGCCTGAATAATGATGTAGCGGCCTTCTGGGTCTGTAACCGTGCTGTTTAAAGTAAATGGTAGTCTCTTGTGGACCATGATAGAGACACCTCTTTGTCTGCTGTTATAGCAGGATGAAAAAAAATTATTAAAATTTGGATCTTTAAGAGATTTTTCTTCTGACTTTAGTAAGTGGGTTTCTTGTAGGAGAAAAATATCTGTTTTCAATTTTGTGACAAACTCCATCACTTTAATTTTCTTCGCCTGTGAGCGGATGCCATGTACATTCCAGGATACAAGGTTAACTGTGACATTAACAAAGTGGGGGTTCTATCATACTGTGTGTGGATATGGAGAATAATCTGTGTGTGTTTCTATGTGAGTTTCTATCTGGATGGATTTTGCATGAGTAGATGTAATTGTTAAATGTATGTGTTAAAGTCGACCGATGTGTCATGGTGAAACACCGCAGAGTTATGGAGCGGAGCATTAGAATATATACAAGCATGTTAAACAACCAGAAGCACCTGAGCCTTGAAGTATTCACAAACCTGAAAAACAAAGGGGTTACATGGAGTGTATGTGTGTGTGACGTGAGGGAGGGGGATTGAGTGAGAGGGAAAGGGGGGGGGGGACATGGAGGAGGGAAGAAAAGAGAAGAAAGGGGAGAATTCTGGGTGGAGTATGTGAAGTGTACGTTCACACCTTGTGAGATTTTTTTTTCTTCTTTTTTCCTTTTCACTAGTTCAGTGTTGTGTTCATTATATATACATATATATCCCCATGTACATAATATACATCTACATATACACATACATACATATATACCAGGACCGCACAATTAATCACATTGCAATTGCAGGAATGCTTAATTATTTGTTGCAGGAGAAATGTGTCAAAATACCATTTTGAATGAAATATTAGATTAAATATCGTCATGCTGCAGAGATGTTGTGGGTTATATATTATATTCTGCAGACTTAAGAAGATGTCTCTGTTTTGTACAGATCCCTGCAATAGTCGCACCTTAGTCATTTTATATGTTTTTCAAAGATAATCAAAATAATGATGTATAGGTTGCCATTCACTTTAATATTGCAGAACATATCACTATCGCAATATCAAAGTAATCGCAATTAGATTTTTTTTTTTCAAAATAGTGCAGCCCCAATATATATACATGCATACACACATCTTTTGTTCTTTTTTTCTTTCTTTTTCCTTTTATAATACAATTAAGCCATGATTCTACTTTGATTTGTGGATTTAGGGGCACTTATCTCACTTAGAAGAGCCATAGGGTGGTGGTAGAGTGCCGGAACAGCTGCCCATCTATGTATAATTTATCAACCACAAGAGAGGTCCTATTTCCCCTCTGCCTGTGCTCTTTTAGGATGGGATATAACACTTTACGCCTCTCGTTGATTTCCCTGGGGAACTGATCGTTCAAACCGAACGAAGTGCCTTTTAGCTCTCGTCCTTTCCTCTTAATGAGCATTTTCTGCTGATAATGTTCGAATTTGGCGATGATCGGACTAGGACGCTGACCTCCTCGGGGTCCGAGCCTGTGGACGCGGTGAAAAGTGATGTTGTTGACAGTCTCCGTCGGGATCTTGAGGGCCGTCACCATGAACTTTTTTTACCTGGACTTCTGGGTTGTCTGGTGTGCTCTCCAGGATGCCAGAAATTAAATTGTCTCTCATGCTTCTGGACTGCACGTCGAGGACAGTTTCCTGCAGGAGTTTATTTTACTTTTTGAGGAGATCTACATTTGAAGTGACCGTCGCTAAGGTGGAGCGGAGTTCAGCGTTGTTTTGCTGCAGGTCGCTAATCTGCTGGTAAGTGAACTCCAAGCTTACCTTCAGGTCTTTTATCTCCTGGTGGAGCATACCGAGCACTTCTAGCTTCCTGTTGATGGATTCCAAGACGCTAAATTTGGAGGATAATAAGTCTTGTGTATCAGTAGCAGAGTCGGTCTTCTTCCTCTTACTGGGGTTGTCGGCAGGACCCTCCATGACACACTCATATTAGTAGTGATCGATAAACTCTTCTAGGTCCTCCACTCTGGCTGATGGTGCAGGCTGGAGTTGTCACCCGTTAGATAGTTATATTTGTTTGGCTAGTTTGTTGATATCTAATCTAGCAGCTAGGCGCCGCCATGTTGAATCTCAAAATCTCACAGTGGTCTCGCGGTCTCACGCTGCCATCACGCTGCCCTAGACAGCTGGTATGCTGTCTAAAATCTCACACATAGGAGTGACATGATGCCACCGTCGTTTGGCTCTGTGTGAAAATGAAGGCGGCATGAAGACGGGAATTCGTAGCAGCCCTAAAGCACTATCACTGTGTAAAAAGGCCTTCTCATACATACATAACCAATCTCAAGTGCTCATAAAAGCATTTCAGGTGCTTTGTGAATACCTATATAATAATGCTGTTAATGGTCCTTGACTAATGATAGACATAACAGGAGGTGGTGAGTTAAAAGGTGTGAAATACTGTATATACTTTCAACATATTGTACCACAATAGCTAGAATTATAGCTATAATATTATTACTTTCATTAATGTTGTTGGAAGCTACTGTCATTACCGTCTGTCCTGCATCTCTCTCTGTCTCTGTCTCTCTCTCTGTCTCATTGTGTCATACGGATTACTGTTAATTTATTATGTTGATCTTTTCTGTACGACATCTATTGCACGTCTGTCCATCCTGGAAGAGGGATCCCTCCTCAGTTGCTCTTCCTGAGGTTTCTACCATTTTTTTCCCCCGTTAAAGGTTTTTTTTGGGGGGAGTTTTCCGCTGTGAGGGTCCAAAGGACAGAGGGATGTCGTATGCTGTAAAGCCCTGTGAGGCAAATTGTGATTTGTGATATTGGGCTTTATAAATAAAATTGAATTTAATTGAATTGAAAGAGATAATTAATAACTGATAATTTCCACAGTTTGTGTACATAATGTATGAAAATCAATGAGAACAAATGTCAAACCTGCAAGAATCCATGGCAAAAGAATAAATAACACTTTTTATACATTGTTGTAATCTATAAGTGTAACTTCTATCCTCAAGAAGCTATTTCTGTGGTTAAATCATTTTATTGAAGAGCGAGCTAAGCAAAAATGCAAGTCAATTTTTGTCATTTTCAGAGTATGCTGGAAAGGTTCACACATCAATACAGATAAAGTAAGGGGATGCTTTGCTTAATTGCCATGGAGACAGCACTTACTGCTGAAAGTTTGATATATCACATGAAATTAAATGTGATTTGAGAACACAAACTATTTTAAGAACACTCCAAATAGGTGTCTCTATGGCCTAACCATTTCTATTCTAAACAATATTGACTCAACTCCTCTTGAAAGATGAACTTTTGCAGTGTACCTGGTACGGGTTCTCCCACACTTTGCCCGTCGACCTGCTGTGAGTCATGCAATTAAAAGCTGAAAGCAGAGAGGGCCTGACTGTTTCTGTGTTTCAGGGAAAAGGGCGCAATTAATACATTACACAGTGTGAGGTTTTGCAGTAGAAGCGCTTAAAGTACAGCCTGAAAGATTCACTGTGTTCTTAATTCTTGTGTTAACTCATTTATTTGCGCACATTATTGCTTGTATACATCTATTACATAAGAAGCTGGCTTTCTCTCTCTCTCTCTCTCTCTCTCTCTCTCTCTCTCTCTCACACTACATATATATATATATATATATATCCAATAAATGAATAGGAGCTCGTGGAAATGCAAACATTTCTATCACTCACACATTAGTTATGCAGCTAGAGCCAGCAGCCAGTTAGCTGAACACAAAGACTGGAAATGGGGATCTAGCTAGCCTGGTTCTGTCTGAAGGTAACAACACACCAGCACCTCTAAAGCTTACTAATGAACAAGTTATATTTCATTTGTTCAGTCTTTACAAAAAATGTAAAAAAGACATTTCACCATTTTACAGAGGGTTATGTGTTGGTGTTGTGTCAAAGCTTTGTTGATATGTAGTCCTCATTGTTTAACCCCTTGAACTCTGTCATAGAGATGGTCTGCCAGTGAAGTTTGTGTTTTTGCTTATTGTGATGACATTTGGAGTATTTTCAAATGCATAATATCCCTTTTATCTGTACAACTTAAGTTAAAAAGGTTATGCAAACCATATTAATTGATAAAAGTATTGAAATTATTTCAAGAAGTCAATAAGTTGGAAGTTGTGTCTCCTGTTCACACTCTACACAGTGGACTTTAAGTACAACTCAGAGTCCTGCCATACAAAAATATTCTGATGATACAGCTATTGTGGCTTGTATCAAGAGTGATCAGGAGCAGGAGTACAGGGACCTTGTGGAAGCCTTCAGGGAGCATCTTTGCACAGCCTGCATCTGGGGTCCTTCAACACCGCCAAAACCAAGGAGATGGCTATGGATTTCATAAGAAAGAGGTCACCCCATCAACCAGTCTCCATACAGGGGGATTACATTGAGGTGGTTCACACCTACAAATATCTGGGGGTTCTCTTAGGTGATAAGCTGGACTGGTCCTTGAACACACCTCTAACTCTACAGGAGGGGACAGTGCCACCGGTTCTTCCTGCCGACACTGAGGTCCTTTGATGTGTGTGGTGATGTTGACCATGTTCTGTAGTGGCCACTGTACTCTTCTATGCTGCAGCGAGCTGGGGAGGCAGCTTGATGGACGAAAACACCAAGCGATTGGACAAGCTGCTTAAAAAAGCTGGCACAGTTCTCGGCAGGAGACTGGACCCACTAAGAACTGTGGTGGAGAGGGGCACAATGAACAAACTGAAAGCTATAATGGACAACAGACACCCTCTCCACAGCCTCCTGGAGTGACAGAGGAGCAGCTGCAGCAGTCAGCTCATTCCACTGCGTTGCAGAACGACGCGTTTCAGGAGATCCTTTGTCCCCACAGCAATAAGACTGTTTAACACCTCCTGAATCCAGTCACGTACACACTTACACACACTTGTTGATGGGGGGAAGTGTGGCTGTTGTTTTTTATGAGCTACTGGACAGCTGAATTTCCCTTCGGGGATCGATCTATCTATATATGAAAAAAAAACAAAAAATCCAACCAGGCTGCCCTCACAAACTTTTCATATATTTACACAAATTCCTACATATCCCACATATTTTAATAAGCTATGATCATGTCAAGTGACCAATGTGCTGACAGCAGTAAACAAGGAATCCCAATCCTACTAAAAAGTTTAAACAACACAGAATCAAGGTTTGATTCAGATCAAAACAAAGACTAGATTATATGATCTAATCTGATTTCAAAATCCCTCTCTTTCTTTTGAACATCCCATTTTCTCATTTTCTCTCAAGAGAATCCTATCCTATCCTATCTGATAGCCAAAATCTGATCAGATTACTTCTGAACAACTGGGCCCTGGATTCAGGGTGGATTTCAGGAATGATATATATATATATATGTATATATATATATATATATATATATATATATATATATATATATATATATATATATATATATATATATTTACAGTTTGCACTTGATTTGTCTACTTTATCTCACTAGCTGTTAAACAAAGTAAACATTTGGCTAACCTATTACACCTTTCTGTAAAGTTTTCAAAAAAATAAGATGTTGTCACTATAAAATAATCATCCAAATTGCTGTCAAAATCAAAGAGAAATTAAAAAAAATAAAAGGCAGACTGCCTTCATTGTAATATGGAGTCCAATTTAGAGCAGTTTATCCAGATGTGGAAATCTTGAAAAATTTGTATCTTAATCAGTATGATTCAGTCCAGTGTTGCTTTGAGTAACTGGCACAAAAGTGAGATGAATTAGCTGATCCTGGACAGCAAAACATGGGATCCCAAATTTGGATCATTTAGATCCAGACTGAGTTTTTGAACAACAGGGCCCTGTTAATCAGTGACCCTGATTGCTGGTAGGTAGATTTTGTTACTTTTGAACAGGGCCAAACTAGGTAATCGGTTGCTGGATCCAGTGAAATATTTAACTAACACATGTGAGAGTGGTATTCATTTTCTCATCTTGATCTTGCAGAGAAAGTGAATGAGCACATTTCCCAAGATGTCAAACTATTCCTTCAAATATCTGAATGTCCAGTTGCCTGAATCAGAGACTAAAAAATGTAATAATTCATTGGTTTTGCCGTTTTTGTTGGAACCACCCATGCCTCCGTCCTGCTTCCCTCTAAGCCATACATTTCCCTCTGTTAGCAAAAACATCTCTACCCCAGTAACAAATAAGATGCATAAATAAATCATAAACGGCTCAGATGTTACAATCATGATGCAACTGTTGTGTCTGTATTCTTTCATCTTCTTGTCATCCCGACACACACATACACACATGCACAGAACACTACAGTACTTCTTATGTACAAGACATTTCAGTGGGAGTATAGTGTCAAGTGTTTACAAGCACATGGCACTGTTTTGTCTTTCACACCATGATAAGTTAATTTCATCATTAATGCCTTTCATTTTACTGATAAGTATAAATACAAGAGAGCTAAATCCAATGATTAGTAAAAGCAGGAGAGAGGGTGAGGGAGCTGAGGCTTTTAGTCACACACACACACACACACACACACACACACACACACACACACACACACACAGCACAGACAGGATCTCAAGAGAAAAGGGATGGCCTTGAACTATATAGTCTGTTTATAGCATTGCTGCCTTTCATATGAGTGTTGTCACTGTGTATCGCTCCTGCAGTTGTTGCAGTCAACTATGGCATTATTGCAAATAAACAGTGAATGAAATTTAGAACGAAGGTCAATTGAAAGTGTTGGTCTTGTCTTGCGTTATTTGTCATCCATTGTATATGCTTACTGCATTAACTAAGGCTTAAGTGGAGGTACTGAATTATAAACACAGTTCTATAGAACATTACAGTATGGCAAAGCTGAACTTCACAGCAGAGTAACTCCCCCCGAACGCACACACACACACACACACACACACACACACACACACACACACACACACACACACACACACACAACTCTGTTACTGCTCTACTTTAAAGTGAGTTAGTTGGGCTATGTCTGCACTGTATCTGCTGCTCCTTTGTACAAATTCCCTGTTCTGATCTTCTGTCATGGCCCCTGGGCCAAACGCAGCCGTGATGGACACAAATCCATCTGACAGCTTTTGCACACATATTCCCTGAAGCCTTACTGAGCCTGTTCCCAAGGGCTTTCCTGGGGATGGCTCAAAGCTCTTCCTGGGGCAACGTGATGCAGATGGGCATGTAGGAACACACACATCCGATGGCCCACACACATATGGGAAGATAACATGAATGAACACACAAGCACGCACTCTCTACCGAGTTAGACGAGCAGCTGAGTGGCCGCGGGGACGATGCCCAGATCTGAATCCTGAACATACACACCTTTTTGTGTGGACACACATGTAGCTTGTATGTGGGTGGCAGGTGGTTGGGTTTGGTGTGTAAGTCCCCAGGGTGTGTCTGCTCAGCACCTGCAGCATGTGGGGGGACCTGGGGCAAGGACAGAGACCCAGAGGATACAGGACAGAAGGGGGTTACACACCAATAAACAAATTAAGATTTTCTTGAGTAAAACAGGCTGAGATATTATGCCCTAAGAAGTCTGACAGATATTATATCTGTAGAATCTACTGTAATTAGATGCTTATATGAGCTCAAGCTGTTTATACTCACAACCACAGAAAGAAGCATATTCACTAAATAAAATATTCCTCCTGTTCCTTTGTGTTCAGTAATCAGGATGAAAGGGATTTGGGTTAAAGAGTCCTTCCTTTTGATGCTGAGAAATCAATCCTGAGTCCACCTTGCTCTGAGCATCCACACAGTGCAGGCCATGTCAGGCTGAGGTGGACATGAAAAGGGAGCGCATGATAAATGAATAACAAAATGCTTCTCCCGGAGAGAGCGGTGTTCAGTGGTGTCATGAGGGCGAAAGGGACTTTCGCTGTATGTGTCTGTGTCTGTTCGGATTTTCAAACCCTTTCATCAAAAGCTCAGTGAAATCATTTGAAGCTCGAAATGATTTCATTAGCAGCCAAAGCAGCGTGACATGAACAGAAAGATGAGACAGACACTCGAGAGTTAAACAGACAATGAGCAGATTCATTTGGAAATACAAGTGTCTGGTGTCCACTGACACACACTGGCCTCATGCAGCAACATTCTCTTACATTGCTCTGATACTTAATGTTTTATTAAGGGAAAAAATAAGAGAGGTCAGCTCCAGATGCACCAAAGCTTCTTAACCACCCAAATCTGCTCTTACTCTTGGCTGCTCTCACGTTTTCCTACAAAAAGCAATGCACCCAAATTCGTACATATACCATGTATTTTGAAGGGCTGCCATCACATGACCAATGTGCTAATGAGAGTTAACAAAGAAGCAGTTGTGACTGCTTGTAAGGAGGCAGGTTGGGGTAATGGATGTGTCACAAAAAACTGGACGTTCATGCTGTAAATTTCCCTGGAGTTCAGATCTGTGTGAACTTTGGATCATTTTAGGGTATGTCCTCATATTTCTTTCCCAAAACCTAACCTCAGTAACTTTTATTGCCTTAACCTAACCTCTGTCACTTCACATTATGTCATTTCTGGGGCGTAAATTCGTAGGATATCATTTGAACTGTTGTGCATGCATTTTTCATAGGATATCATATGAACTGTTCTCTGAGAATACGTTGTCTTACTCAGGTGCTGTGAATGATCAGTACCACTTGATTATAAGTAACCTATAAGTTAACGGCCCCTAAACACTATATAAATGAAAGTGTTGTGCCGTGTGACTTGGAGAGATTCCACCAAATAAAAGCTGCAAGAAGAAGAGCTTCTCCTGTACTGAAACTTATGGTAACACTACATAATACGGCCTGCGTCCTTAGTGTGTACTTCCCGTTCACTTATCATCTTCTTTACCCCAACTTCCACAGACATACAGTGTAACTCCTGTTCACTTCCCGCACGTATTTCCCCATGTCTTACAGTGTAACTAGGCTGCTTCTTAGAGGGTACCTCCCGTTCACTTACGTCCTACTTTGCCCGGACTTCCAGTGTAACTCCTGGTCATTTCCCACCTACTTTCTCCAGTCTTACAGCATAACTCGTGGCCACTTACCATGTAATTCGGGGAACTTAAGCTGAAACTTCCGAATAATTTTAAGTATATTGAATGAAATAGTCTACTGTCCAATATAAACAAATGCCCTGCTCTTTGCTCATGGCAGTTGTGACAGTCATTTTTTGTAAGTGTCAGCAGGCAAGCTTCACTCATATTCCAGGGATTTATTATGTTTTGTCCTATAGCCTACTTAACTGTATGATATACAGTACAGGCCAAAAGTTTGGACACACCTTCTCATTCAATGCGTTTTCTTTATTTTCATGACTATTTATATTGTAGATTCTCACTGAAGGCATCAAAACTATGAATGAACACATGTGGAGTTATGTACTTAACAAAAAAAGGTGAAATAACTGAAAACATGTTTTATATTCTAGTTTCTTCAAAATAGCCACCCTTTGCTCTGATTACTGCTTTGCACACTCTTGGCATTCTCTCCATGAGCTTCAAGAGGTAGTCACCTGAAATGGTTTCCACTTCACAGGTGTGCCTTATCAGGGTTAATTAGTGGAATTTCTTGCTTTATCAATGGGGTTGGGACCATCAGTTATGTTGTGCAGAAGTCAGGTTAATACACAGCCGACAGCCCTATTGGACAACTGTTAAAATTCATATTATGGCAAGAACCAATCAGCTAACTAAAGAAAAACGAGTGGCCATCATTACTTTAAGAAATGAAGGTCAGTCAGTCCGGAAAATTGCAAAAACTTTAAATGTGTCCCCAAGTGGAGTCGCAAAAACCATCAAGCGCTACAACGAAACTGGCACACATGAGGACCGACCCAGGAAAGGAAGACCAAGAGTCACCTCTGCTTCTGAGGATAAGTTCATCCGAGTCACCAGCCTCAGAAATCGCAAGTTAACAGCAGCTCAGATCAGAGACCAGATGAATGCCACACAGAGTTCTAGCAGCAGACCCATCTCTAGAACAACTGTTAAGAGGAGACTGCGCCAATCTTCATGGTCAAATAGCTGCTAGGAAACCACTGCTAAGGAGAGGCAACAAGCAGAAGAGATTTGTTTGGGCCAAGAAACACAAGGAATGGACATTAGACCAGTGGAAATCTGTGCTTTGGTCTGATGAGTCCAAATTTGAGATCTTTGGTTCCAACCGCTGTGTCTGTGTGAGACGCAGAAAAGGTGAACGGATGGATTCCACATGCCTGGTTCCCACTGTGAAGCATGGAGGAGGAGGTGTGATGGTGTGGGGGTGTTTTGCTGGTGACACTGTTGGGGATTTATTCAAAATTGAAGGCACACTGAACCAGCATGGCTACCACGGCATCCTGCAGCGACATGCCATCCCATCCGGTTTGCGTTTAGTTGGACGATCATTTATTTTTCAACAGGACAATGACCCCAAACACACCTCCAGGCTGTGTAAGGGCTATTTGACCAAGAAGGAGAGTGATGGAGTGCTGCGGCAGATGACCTGGCCTCCACAGTCACCGGACCTGAACCCAATCGAGATGGTTTGGGGTGAGCTGGACTGCAGAGTGAAGGCAAAGGGGCCAACAAGTGCTAAACACCTCTGGGAACTTCTTCAAGACTGTTGGAAAACCATTTCAGGTGACTACCTCTTGAAGCTCATGGAGAGAATGCCAAGAGTGTGCAAAGCAGTAATCAGAGCAAAGGGTGGCTATTTTGAAGAAACTAGAATATAAAACATGTTTTCAGTTATTTCACCTTTTTTTGTTAAGTACATAACTCCACATGTGTTCATTCATAGTTTTGATGCCTTCAGTGAGAATCTACAATGTAAATAGTCATGAAAATAAAGAAAACGCATTGAATGAGAAACTTTTGGCCTGTACTGTATATATATATATATATATATATATATATATATATATATATATATATATATTTTTTTTTTTTTTTTTGTTTAAATGCACAATAATGAGTCATTCAGAGAGTTATAAAATGTTTTTATTATTTAAATACACAGAAACCACATGACAGGTGCTGTTCTCTCCTCTATACTCTGTAAGTACAGTATTGTAATTAGTGTGTAAGTAGAGCCTACTTTCCCTGGAAATACAGACCAACACTGGGGAACCGGGCTGGATTATGAAGTTTGCACTGTTTGCCTGTCCTTAGTCTGTAGCATGGCACTCAGATGTTAACCCTTTAAACACAGTTAGTTCAATGCTTCACAAGGTAACAATATTACCAGAAAATAATACAAACACGAATCAAAGTGTCCCTGACAAAAAAGTAACAGAGTTCCAGTGGTTGTCTTATTCAAGTTCAAGTTCAGTTTTGTTCCTTCTGGTATAAACTGTTCAGTTTAGTTTTAATCCTTTATTAAATGCACTTTTTAAATCAGAAGTCAAGTGGAAAAGGTCGTTGTGATACTATTACCACATTGGAGTGTGACGCTTAAGTGATGGAGATGGAAGAATGGATGGGCTCCTGCGGATAAAAGGTGATCTTGATCCACCTCCTTGAAGAGAAGAAGAGAACTAAATCAAGGATAAATATTGGTGTGGCCCTTCCGAGATGGAGAGAGCTTTGTGAAAATCTAGGACTACAATTTGACGCCGACCTTGCGTGTGTTCTACTAGACAGGTAACCAAACATCTGGCTGATGTTATCGAAATATTAATCATTTCCACCAGTGTTTTGCAAGCATTTCTCTGCTGCTGAAGCTCGCTCTGCCAAAAAAACTGCCACTGTCGGTTTCGGTTTCACGGAGTGAGGAATGTCAGATCTCTATCTGTTATATGACTACAACTCCCATGATCCCACGCTACTTTGTGATGTCATCCAACTCTGTCTTCTGTTATTGTTTTGGTTTGAGACCCCTAGCGGCAGAAAATTACATATTGCTCGTTTAATCCATAACGTGATTATTAAGCATATTAATCAATTACAAATAATACGCATTTCCTTTTGAACTACAAAGTTAATGTTTTTAACCATTTGTTTAACATTTTTCAACTTAACTATGAATAACAAAATCATGTATGCTATTAACACACATATTTCGAAACTGTGGGCTACACCAGAACACACACTGTGTTACGCTTGACTATTCATCGTTAATAACATCCATAACCAACTGTAACAGTGTAAATGTATACAGTACACTACGAACACAAATACAAATGGCAACGACCTCAAGGCAATACAACTGTAGCACTTTATTGGTACGAGTAGGTCGCAACGCCAAGTTAGTGTGGTATAGATGGAAGCACACACTTTACACAGCAGCACGAGCTAACATCGCTAGCTGCATTAGCATTAACGCACCAATACGTTGATAAACGCAGTAAAACTCCCATCGCACAGGTCCTTGGTTCCTCCCTCAGGTCTCCTGTGAGTATCTCGGAGTGTTAGCTTTGTGTTTACATCAACATTTCTCACCTTAGACATTGTGTAATTTCACTCGTTTCTCTTTGTCGTCTGCTCATGTCATTCCTGCGCCTATGAGTACAAGCTCCTCGCTGAGAGGTGGGACTTTCTACCTTTGACTAATGGGAAGTGTGCACCTCCCTGTTTGACCAATGACAGCTGGTCTAAGCACAGTGACTGTGATTGACACCTTGTTTGATCAATAAGACTATGCCAGAGCGATGGAGTTAGATTGACAGGTAAAAACAAACAAAAAAACAAACAAACATTCAAGCAACTTGAAGACAACTGAGGGATCATACGGGAACTCTACTTACAGAGAAAGTATACTGTACTTTCTCTGTAAACATATATATATATATTTGGAGTAAAATGTTCAATTTAATCACGTTCAATTATGTTTTCTTATTGTATGCTAAAATTGTCTGATGACATGTTGCATGGTATTAGTTTGTGACATGAAAGTGAATAGAACCAAACACCTAATCTTGGGTCCCTTGCTGTAACATCAGAGGGACATAGGTCATGTAATGTTTGACATTGTTTACAGTGATGTTACAGCAAGGGATCCTATAGAAAATTACATATGGATTTGAGATTCTACCTGACGAGAGAGATGGCGAGCCACCCATGAACCTGATCTCTGCCTTGACCCAAGAAGTTGGATCAAGATCACCTTTTATCTGCAGGAGCCCATCCATTCTTCCATCTCCATCACTTAAGCGTCACACTCCAATGTGGTAGTAGTATCACAACGACCTTTTCCACTTGACTTTTGACTTAAAAAGTGCATTTAATAAAGGATTAAAACTAAACTGAACAGTTTAAACTGACATAGAGCCTAAATTTAGCACACACTTATTGGAGCTGACAGAGAGGCCACTGGAATCGTCGCGCCACATTAAAGTGAAGATGTTCAAGCGCAGATGAAACAATTAGTTGATTAATTAATAAGAAAATTAAGAGGCAGCTATTTTCTGATTTCTCATTCAAACAATGTGTGATAGTTCCACCCTCTCAAAATGAAGACTTGCTGCTTTTCCTTTTAATTAGTTTAATTATATCGATTTATCAATTTCATTTAATCTTTTCTGAATGGCTACTTTTACTTTTAATACTTAAATACATTCCCCCGATTCTTTTACTACTGCTTCTTACAAAGCAAATGTTTTACCATTGCTGCTTTTTGATTTTTCCTGTAACACCAGTACAGACACTGGTAAATCATGTTCACTTTGTTAAGTTTATTCTGAATGACTCATTATTGTGCATTTAATATATATATATATATATATATATATATACACAGTACAGGCCAAAAGTTTGGACACACCTTCTCATTCAATGTGTTTTCTTTATTTTCATGACTATTTACATTGTAGATTCTCACTGAAGGCATCAAAACTATGAATGAACACATGTGGAGTTATGTACTTAACAAAAAAAGGTGAAATAACTGAAAACATGTTTTATATTCTAGTTTCTTCAGAATAGCCACCCTTTGCTCTGATTACTGCTTTGCACACTCTTGGCATTCTCTCGATGAGTTTCAAGAGGTAGTCACCTGAAATGGTTTCCACTTCACAGGTGTGCCTTATCAGGGTTAATTAGTGGAATTTCTTGCTTTATCAATGGGGTTGGGACCATCAGTTGTGTTGTGCAGAAGTCAGGTTAATACACAGCCGACAGCCCTATTGGACAACTGTTAAAATTCATATTATGGCAAGAACCAATCAGCTAACTAAAGAAAAACGAGTGGCCATCATTACTTTAAGAAATGAAGGTCAGTCAGTCCGAAAATTGCAAAACTTTAAATGTGTCCCCAAGTGGAGTCGCAAAACCATCAAGCACTACAAACGAAACTGGCACACATGAGGACCGACCCAGGAAAGGAAGACCAAGAGTCACCTCTGCTTCTGAGGATAAGTTCATCCGAGTCACCAGCCTCAGAAATCGCAAGTTAACAGCAGCTCAGATCAGAGACCAGATGAATGCCACACAGAGTTCTAGCAGCAGACCCATCTCTAGAACAACTGTTAAGAGGAGACTGCGCGAATCAGGCCTTCATGGTCAAATAGCTGCTAGGAAACCACTGCTAAGGAGAGGCAACAAGCAGAAGAGATTTGTTTGGGCCAAGAAACACAAGGAATGGACATTAGACCAGTGGAAATCTGTGCTTTGGTCTGATGAGTCCAAATTTGAGATCTTTGGTTCCAACCGCCGTGTCTTTGTGAGACGCAGAAAAGGTGAACGGATGGATTCCACATGCCTGGTTCCCACTGTGAAGCATGGAGGAGGAGGTGTGATGGCGTGGGGGTGTTTTGCTGGTGACACTGTTGGGGATTTATTCAAAATTGAAGGCACACTGAACCAGCATGGCTACCACAGCATCCTGCAGCGACATGCCATCCCATCCGGTTTGCGTTTAGTTGGACGATCATTTATTTTTCAACAGGACACGACCCCAAACACACCTCCAGGCTGTGTAAGGGCTATTTGACCAAGAAGGAGAGTGATGGAGTGCTGCGGCAGATGACCTGGCCTCCACAGTCACCGGACCTGAACCCAATCGAGATGGTTTGGGGTGAGCTGGACTGCAGAGTGAAGGCAAAGGGGCCAACAAGTGCTAAACACCTCTGGGAACTTCTTCAAGACTGTTGGAAAACCATTTCAGGTGACTACCTCTTGAAGCTCATGGAGAGAATGCCAAGAGTGTGCAAAGCAGTAATCAGAGCAAAGGGTGGCTATTTTGAAGAAACTAGAATATAAAACATGTTTTCAGTTATTTCACCTTTTTTTGTTAAGTACATAACTCCACATGTGTTCATTCATAGTTTTGATGCCTTCAGTGAGAATCTACAATGTAAATAGTCATGAAAATAAAGAAAACGCATTGAATGAGAAGGTGTGTCCAAACTTTTGGCCTGTACTGTGTATATATATATATATATATATATATATATATATATATATATATATATATTAAATGCACAATAATTAGTCATTCAGAATAAACTTAACAAAGTGAACATGATTTACCAGTGTCTGTACTGGTGTTACAGGAAAAATCAAAAAGCAGCAATGGTAAAACATTTGCTTTGTAAGAAGCAGTAGTAAAAGAATCGGGGGAATGTATTTAAGTATTAAAAGTAAAAGTAGCCATTCAGAAAAGATTAAATGAAATTGATAAATCGATATAATTAAACTAATTAAAAGGAAAAGCAGCAAGTCTTCATTTTGAGAGGGTGGAACTATCACACATTGTTTGAATGAGAAATCAGAAAATAGCTGCCTCTTAATTTTCTTATTAATTAATCAACTAATTGTTTCATCTGCGCTTGAACATCTTCACTTTAATGTGGCGCGACGATTCCAGTGGCCTCTCTGTCAGCTCCAATAAGTGTGTGCTAAATTTAGGCTCTATGTCAGTTTCATAAGTCTTAGTGGTGCTTTAAGTGGTTGGCTTTGGACAGTGGTGGTGTGTGGCTGAGAGTCACTCATTACTGTAATATCCTTTAATACACCGACACTTAGTCACATCCTCGACAGCACCATTCAACCAGGTGACTATTTTTCTATATGCTGAATTGACAGAGCAGAGGACTCTGAAGGAGAGGAGGCTTGTGCTTTATGGTCAATAAGGACTGGTGTGGCAGTGGGAATGTGAGGTACTCTCCTGTTCCTGGCTCACTGCTATACATCATTCAAAGGCGGCTGCAGGTACAAGTATAGTAGTATTGTTTTAGCCCTGAAACCTAATAATCCAATCACTATAATGACTCTAACACATAATCTAAATGTGATGAAATGAAATTCATGTATATGTAAATGCTCTTTAGATTTAAAATGCATGTTTCCTCATGTTAGACAATTTGTGGACAGTGAAAAACAGATTTTTCTCTCTCATCTTGGTAAGAGTGCTCTCCACCACTCGTAAAATGTTCTCCTACCGAAGAGAAGAGCAAAAATAAGAAAACTTTGGTGAATCCCAGAAATCAATTAGTAATATGACAATATGCCAAAACAAATCTGCAGGCCTCATCTGCCATTGCATCTTTTGATATATCTATTTTTTTAATAAAATCAATTGTCGATGATGAGTTGTGTATTGGTTTAATATGTAAATTCTGTGACCATGCTGATTCATGCTCCCGCCACTGCATTATACACTAGCAGGTAACTATGAGCTGATTTTCCATTTTCAGTCAACAGTTTTCTATATTTTTTCACTTTTACATTTAGATTTTAAAAATTGACACACCTTCCTCAATTTCCTGTGAAAGTGTGAGACAGGGTTACCAAAACACACAACTCATTTGTGGTGCCTTACCTTTGCATGGAAAAGAGGTGATGTTTCACTCACTAGAGCCCCATTAAAATGTGTTTTCACAGTGATTCTCTGCAAAGGTGTAACAAGCATCATCAGTCTTAACGACCCTGGGTTAAAAGGTCAGTTCACTCAAGAAATAAAAAAAAGATGTGTTTTCTCACAGCAGTATTTTGCTGTACAGGTATATTTGGTTTTATGAGCTGAGGTTTCAAGATATCTACCTCCAAGACTCTGGTTGGTAAATGGACTTGCAGTTGTAAAGCCCCTTTCTAGTCTTCCAAGGGGTAAGAGAGGTAGTGTAAGAATAAAAGAGACTTTACCAGACTCTGCTCTGAAGATCAAGGGTGGGATGATATCAAAATTCCCCTAATGATGATATATCTTTAGGAAGAACAGCAATATATGATATTGTCATACCAAAAAACTAATAAATATAAAATAAAATAAAGGGTGGCACGGTGGTGTGGTGGTTAGCACTCTCGCCTCACAGCAAGAGGGTTGCCGGTTTGATCCTGTGCGTGGGAGCCCTTCTGTGCGGAATTTGCATGTTCTCCCCGTGTCAGCGTGGGTTCTCTCCGGGCACTCCGGCTTCCTCCCACAGTCCAAAGACATGCAGACTGGGGACTAGGTTAATTGATAACTCTAAATTGTCCGTAGGTGTGAATGTGAGCGTGAATGGTTGTTTGTCTCTATGTGTCAGCCCTGTGATAGTCTGGCGACCTGTCCAGGGTGTACCCTGCCTCTCGCCCGATGTAGCTGGGATAGGCTCCAGCCCCCCCGCGACCCTCAAGAGGATGAAGCGGTTAGAAGATGAATGAATGAATGAATGAAAATAAAATAAAATAAAAAACTGAATAGAGAGCCACACAGTGCACATAGATATATAAAAGCCACTGCAAAAGGACATGATTAGCTCAATAAATTAGATCAATTAACTGGCATAGTTATTTCTAATCAATAACACCTTTATCAGTGTTCATGTATGTATGTTGTATAAAGAAACAAACTTGCAGCAGGTTGCGAACTCACTGAGGTGAGGGTTTGCAATAATAACCTAACGACAGTGGAGAAATTATGTTACGTTTTTAAATAAACAATATAAAGTGTTACATTTGAAATACTACCATAGCTGTAAATTCATGTTCCATTTGTTCTGTTGCCATTAACTGGATGTTTGTTGAAACATGATGGAGCTGCCTCTGAAGAATGAGGCAGAGAGAGACTTCATGGATAAACAGCAAATCAACAGTTTTTCACATCTTAAGGGTTGATTTCAACCCACCCAGAGCTGGTGAGTGTTGGAACAGTGGACTAACTAACTAAATAAATGACTTACAAGACTAACTTAAATGATTCTGGTGAGTTTTATTTTGTTTCTGTGAAGTCTGAATGAATTGTATTTTATGATGAGTTAATAAGGTAATTAGTTAGTCTTTGTTTAGTAAAAGCGAAACCTGGATTTCAGTATGGTTGTAGTTTTCTGTTTAATAATTAAAATACGGAGGTCCGGTGGTTAGCACTGTCACCTCACAGCAACAGTGTTCTGGGTTTGAATCCACCAGCTGGCTGGGGACCTTTTGCATGTTCTCCTATGTCAGCATGGGTTTTCTCTGGGTTCCTCCCACAGTCCAAAGACAGGCAGGTTAATGAGTTTGTCTCTGTGTGTCAATCCTGTGATAGTGTGGCTGTCAGGGTGTACCATTTACCCAGTGTCAGCTGGGATAGGCTCCAGTCTCCCTGCAGCCCTGTACCAGGATAAGCAGTTACGGAAAATGACTGAAAATAAGGAAAAGAAAAGGCCAAACAACGTTCTCAAACTAGTGAATTTGATACACTTTATAGCTCCACTGACGTGTGTTGTCATCATAACAACTAACAACAATCAGCATTTTTCTTTTGTATTAGTCAAATGATCAAGGCAAACAGTTCCACGTCCTTTCTATTTTTCATTGTATTTATAAAGCTTGTGCAATGATGTTTTTTTATCATCTTAGAAATATATTTAAATAAACACCATCCATTTTAACTGTTAAACCTTTTCAAAGCTAAGCCTATTTTATAGGCCTCTGCTTGAAAATTGCATACCTATAATGAAATGAATATATCTCTGCAACCACAAGGTCTATTTGAATACTTTTGGTGTCATGGTAAAGGGAACACTTGTGGGATTTGTTAAGATGTGTAAATATCAGTATATGTGTTATATGTCAAGAGTAAATGAAGATGGCACACAGCACAAATGAAACATTTTGAGGTTTGCCTAAAAAAAAAAAAAAAAGCATTTTCAGGATGAGTATCCCTTTGGAATGATGCAGCTGCAGCTCTAAACCTCTATCACATCATAGTACAATATGTGAACATTAACTCTGCAAAGGTTGATTCCGATAAAGTGAAGCAGAACAATATTAGAGAGGTTTTATTACAGAAAATTCAGGCGAACTTTCCAAAATTGCACCATGTTTGCATGTGATTTTTGTCATGTACAATCCTATATCTTTCATTTTTGGTTTCTGTAAATCCCTAATGATGTTTAGGATATACACATACAACTGTCCGTTTCATTTTTTTCATTTTTTTTCCCCACTCCAGTCTCACCAATACACACCTACTACATTTGAAACTGAGTTTCTATTCTGAGCTTTGGCGGCCCGTATCTCCATGACGGCTTGGACGATTTGAGTGATTGACACCTCGTTTGATTTGTTAGAGCCAATAGAATGACGCTATATCCACCAAAATGAGGTTGACAGCACTGTAAGCCAATCAGAGTCAGCAGAACACATTGTGGGGCAATGTTGGCTGCTGTGAGTGGTCATTGTTATGCTTCCCCCGGAACCTCCTGCCGGCAAGTCTTTCCGCCCAGATTCATTTTAATGACGGACAACATCACGGTAAACGGGAATGAAGCGTGATTTTCACGGCAAAAACAAGAATGTAAGAGAGATATTACGAATATATTTTGGCGAAAAGATTTCTGTTTTGTTGCATATGTGTGGAAACAGCGGAGTCTCAGCTTTCATTTGAGATGAACGGCATGTGTTTTGAATAACGTGTGGTCGAGTTAGAGCCCAAAATATACCGAGTGGGTCGGGATATCGGTGCTGTATGGAGTTGGATTTGTTGTTGTTTATTTAGTTGTTGTTTGAGCTGTGTTTGAGACATGTAAAAAGGATTTTTACAGCCTTGTAGCCCAAGTTCTGCTGTTTAATTTGATGTGCAACATCACTATATTCTTCGTGATCAGTGTATTGTTTCACACTGTTCTTGCAAAGTCGCTCTCAAAGTCCAATTGGGGGACTTTCGGGCTTTAAAGACACAGAGACAGTTTTACATGTCTTCATCTCTTCATTTCTTCACTCCTAGATTGCTGCAACAGCCTCTTTTCTGGCCTGAAACCAAAATCTATGAATCGACTCCATGCTGTTCAGAATTCACCTGCCAGGATTTTAACCAGAACCAAGGGACAGGGTCACATCACTCCAGTTTAAGCCTCTTTACGCTGGCTCCATGTATGTTTCAGAATAGATTTTAAGATTTTACCGATTGCTGGTCTCTCTCCCAGCAATATCGCTGCCTTCTTAGTGCCGTACACACTGGTATGTACTTTGAGATCCTCAGGCAGCAGAGGTCGTTTCTCTGTTCCAGAGGCCTTGCCTAAAAACTAAAGGGACAGAGTGTTTGCTGTCAGGGCCCTGAGGCTCTAAAACAATGTGCCCAAGGAAACAAGGTAAGCGGAGTCAGTGATCTCTTTTAAGTCTCTTCTTAAAACATACTGATTACTGGTCTCTCTCCCAGCTATATCTCTGCCTTCTTAGTGCCGTCCACACTAGTACGTACTTTGAGATCCTCAGGCAGCAGAGGTCGTTTCTCTGTTCCAGAGGCCTTGCCTAAAAACAAAAGGGACAGAGTGTTTGCTGTCAGGGCCCCGAGGCTCTGAAACAATGTGCCCAAGGAAATAAGGTCAGTGGAGTCAGTGATGTTAAAACATACTATTATTGGAGAGCCTTGCCTGATTTTACTTGAGTTTTAAGTTCATTTAAACTGTCTTTTATTTCCTGTTTTTTTTCTGGGGGGTTTTATCAGTTTTCTTTAAAACCTGTTGTTTTTATGACGTCTTGTTTTATTTGTTGCCTTGTAAAGCACAGAGTAACTCTGTTGTTATAAGCGCTATTATTAATGTTATTGTTATTTATATAATAAATATATATATATAATAACTATAATCCAGGAAGAGGAAGGTTATTTAAGTGTGGGAGTGGCCTATCTGAATCCCTTTTGTTTGAGACCATGCTGCAAGGTGAGTGTGTTTGCTGATCCTGTGAGTTTATCTTCTCTATCTCCTTTAACTTTAGCTTATATTGGAGTTATGCTATGTAGCATGTGAAATAGAGTTTGGTGAATGTGCTAGGAAAGAGTATCAGCACGGTCACTACCTGAAGCTCGTATAAACAGAGCCTGGGTTTGTTGAAGGTGGCAGTGCTGTTTGGGCTGAGAAAGCCATGTGCAAGTAAGGTAAAGGAGGTTATTGGGTTGGTGTGGGGAGCACTGAGACCTGGCATTAGGGGAGTGTCTCTGGGACGCCAGAGATCACTGTCTAGCCTCCTGGAGGTGTCGTGGGACCAACTAGACGAAATACTAGTGAAAGGAGGTTCCCACCCGATGACCCCAAAGACATGTTAGTTATCACTGCTCACTGGTCTGTATAGTTAAGCCTAGCCATAAAAGCTTATCATAGGGCTTAGGGGGTTATTCACTGAGTGCTGATCTTTTCTCCAGAGCACAAACTTCTTGTGTTTATTTGAACTGTTATGGGTGAAGCAGAGAGTAAGCATGAGAAAAAGACAAAGAGAAAGGGACTGAATATAGCGCAAAATTCATAACAGGCATTGCATAAGTGGACATTGATGTGTTCTCATGGACATGGGATGACTATTATCATGGCCAACCAATGTCGTTTAGTGCAATATTCTCATCACACTGGTCAAATCTATTAGAAATGTAGAGGTTTAAAAAAGAGACCTCCTCCAGTATTATGTGGTGATCCTCAGTTGAGCGCATGGAGTGAAAATAATATTAGCACTCATGCTCATGTGAAGGAAAAGTTTTAGTACATATTAATCATAAGATATGTGGGTTAAATAATGTAAAGTGGTACGCACTGCACACCTACAGAGTGCACACCCCAAAGCAGACTGTCCACCACAAACATTGGGACCAAACTGATATCACCCCTCAGTGAAGCAGAAGACAAGCTAACACCCAATGAAATAACAGAACTTTACTGGGATTACTAGCTGTAATGTAATCACTGAATTTCAAATTATAATCCCTGACACAACTCTGTACTGAAAAAAATCACATTACTGTGTCCAACAATAGTTACAGCATCTAAAACAATTTGTAATGAGTAATGAGTGGGTCTGACCTGTAGGCCCATAGCCCATTTTATCCCCTAGCATGCAGCACTCTCACAGACCTGATGGAATGACAGTAAGCACATCATGGTGTGCATTATCAGTGTCCAGGAGGGTGGCTATTTGGATTCAGCTGTAATGTGGCAAGCAAACACTTCTGATCACTGTCTTCAGTGGTGCAGGTGCGTACTCAAGTCAAGTCACGTAGCCGTCAGTCAGCAAAACAAAAATACACTGATAAAAAATGTAATGATGATCTGCATGCTGAAATGAAAGTGAAAGTCTGACACTAGGAAGGCAAAGCATAAACTCTACTGTCACTCTTGATTTTTGTTCTTTTTGATAAGTTGGAGACAATAAATCCAGCAAAGTGGTAGATGTGACCCGGCAACCAGAAACTGGCATCAGCCTCAACTAATGGGTGTAGTCACTTGCTGTTTATTGAGTGCAAGTGTTTAACACCACAGTTGCCTCTACACTGGTGACAAAGCTCAAGGAGTTGAGATTAAACACCTCACTGTGCATGTGGATCCTTGACTTCCTGACAGGCAGACCCCATGAGGTGAGAGTGGGAGGACACACCTCTTTTACCCTCATCCTTAACACAGGACCACCCCAGGGCGTCCCCCGCTGTACTCCCTGTGCACACATGAATTATAGCCACTTCCGACTCGAATATCATCATTAAGTTTGCTGACAACACAACTGTGATGGCCCTGATCACAGATAACACTGACAAGACCTACCTGAAAGAAGGAGAGGACCTAACCCACCAGTGTCAGAACGGCAACCTACTCCTGAATGTCAGAAAAATGATAGTGGACTTTGGGAAGAAGCAGCCAAAGAACGACAGTAGCATTAATATCAAGAGGTCTTCTGTGGAGAGGGTGAACAGCTTCAAGTACCTTCGTGTCCACATCACTGAGGGCCTGACCTCGGTGCTGCATACTGACTTGGTGGTAAGAAAAGCAAGGCAGAGACTGTTTTACCTGAGATGCCTGAGGGAATTCCGTGCATCTCCTCAAATACTGAGGAATTTCTACTCCTGCACCATCAAGAGTGTCCTGATGTGGAACATCACTGCCTCGTATGGAAACAGCACCATGCACCCTGCAAAGTGTTTGTTCAGCTGGACATACAATCGGTGCTGCTCTACCCTGCATAAAAGGGTGTTTACACTAGGCAATGCAAAAATAAGACCAGTAGAATCATTAAATATCCCAGCCACCCAATAACGGCCTTTTCAACCTGTTGAAATCGAGAAGAAGGTAGGAGATACATCAGGTCAGCACTGAGGGGCTCGGGAAGAGTTTCTACCTTCAGTAAACAAGGATCTTCAATGATGACCCTGCCTAATAACATTGATATTTAGGGACCTCAGCTGAAGGCTATTGTTTCTGGTACATTTATTATTATTAGTATTAGGGACCTCAGATGAAGACCCTATTGTTTTTGGTGTGTTTATTATTAGGGATCTCGGCTGACCCCCTAAAAATACTCAAAAACTTACCAAAATTGGCACGCATGTCAGGACTGGCAAAAGTTTTGATAAAATGAACAAATTAAACCCAAAAGTACCAAAATGGGCTCTCTAGCGCCACCTAGACACACTAAAATGGCTGCTGCGGC
Source organism: Epinephelus fuscoguttatus (assembly GCF_011397635.1). Lineage (NCBI taxonomy): Eukaryota > Metazoa > Chordata > Actinopteri > Perciformes > Serranidae > Epinephelus > Epinephelus fuscoguttatus. The sequence goes on along the minus strand of NC_064754.1, from coordinate 47,384,380 downwards.
CTGTAGGCATGTCATAGAAAGATCAGCCCAAATTGGCTTGTTCATCTCATCAAGACCTACAAATCACGTGCGACACCCCTGACCTAAATCCAACAGGAAGTGAGCTATTTGCCCTTTCAATGTAAGATGTCATTTTTCAAAAATTCTCTTTCTCAAAAAATATTTACTCCCACACAGTTTATCGTGTTGGCTTCAAACACGCACACATGACAGGCCAACTCCTGCTGAACAGATCGGTTCAGCAGGAACTCGGTTGGTATAAAATGACAGAGAATGAAAACCTGTTTAATATACACAAGGTAACCAAATAACCAGGTTTCTGTTTAGGTCTATGTGCTATAGTCTGAGACCCAAACCTATGACACTAGTGTGCTGGAACACATACTTACTGTGAACAGCATTACTGGGAGTATTTATTTAGTAGAAAAAAGTCCAAAAACTGCACTCCTCCAAATGGAACACTGTGTCTTGACTTACTAAGCCCACTAAAAGTGGAGAAATTTTTGTTTTGAAAAGTTGGAGGTGTAAGAATTGGTTTCTAAGTTGGAGTTTAACTTGATTAGTTTCAAACTCACGTGCCCATGGTTTTAAGAGAGACACGAGAACACAACAAAGGGATTCATTAATGTGCAAAAGCAGCTCTCTTCTGATTTATTTTTTGAAACAAAAATGCTCATGAGTGTATGTTCGTTAGACTTTGGGAGAGAGTCAAGTCAAGTGTGTGAGTGATCAAATGCTTGTGTATGTCTATGTCTGAGTCTGTAACAAGCATGCATGAGGATGAACACTAGGCAAACAAAAGGTCTACTGAGTGTTTGTGCTTTCGCTGAGCATTTGGGCAAACAAATGGGTTTGACACATAAAGCACAGTACTCTCATGAAGAATGCATAAGCCTTGCAGGCAGGCTTAAAACAAACAGTCAACGTGTCCAAGACAGGCCTAATACATCTCACAAAATCACACACACACACACACACACACACACACACACACACACACACACACACAAATGCAAAACTTTGACAGGTTTAATTCATCCCTGTGGACAGGTAAGGCCAAATCCATCCAGAGGAGAAAACAAAGAGAGAGAGGGAGACACACACAAACACACACACACACACAATATGGCAACCCCACTGTAAACACTGCATCCATAAAACAATGTTTCTGCTGACAATACAAAAGCATTCTCTGCCCACACCCCCCCCTCCTTTTTCTCCCACTCCGTTTTCTCCCCCTCCCTCTCCCCTTACTCCCTTTGTCTCTAACTTGGCAAGAAGAGAAAAGCTCATCGCTGTGCAGCAGGTGATCCAGTGACAAATTATTGCACATGTAACATGACAGTAAGCTGCATGTGTGACTTTATACATTTCGTTGTATATATGCCCTACATGTATGGCCTTGAGTTGTATGTGTGGATGTTCTTGCAGAGACCAAGCAGTAAGTGATAGTGACAGAAAACATCCCACTACAGAAGAGGGTCACAGGAATATAGCCTGGCTGTCTTTCTCTTCCCTCCGCCCTCTCTCACTACTCCCATAAATTCCATCAGTATGAGTGAGTAAAGAAGAAGAAGTCGGGGCGGTGTGTGAGTCCAGATAAAGATAGACAAAGTGATATAGATACGGATAGACATTTAAAGTGAAGACAGATAGAAATGCGCATCTCTCTTGCCCACTTCATCCATCTCTGTCCGGTCCTTTCTCCATCTCCACGGTCTAACATCTTTCTTACATCTCACGCTTTTCATCTGCTGTCCCTCTGCTGAACCGCATGCTTTCAGTGACAAAATCTATCTCACGCCTTTGAGAAATACATGCATGTTTTCACAACCGTTTTAAGTGAATAAATCATGCTGTGTTTTGCAAAGTCAGTCATGCAGTTTAAGTGAGACACCTCAGGAAATCTAACCTGTAGCATCTGCCCTGTGGGTACTGACAGCTATTAGGTAAATCTGGGTAGGTAAGGCAGGGCAGGTTAGCTGAAATCGAGCTGAATAACATTAACATACTAAACACAAGGATGAGGCTTTCTATCATGAGACTGATGAAAAAGTCAAAACTGACAATCTGATAATCTGTCTCTTAATACTGTCCAACATCCCCTTTGCAAATATGTTTATATTATCAAGTTATTTCTGTCTGTAACTGAGTCCTAAAACTGTGCTTTCTTATATGCATCACAACAGGTATGGATGTCACTTCTGCATTGGATAATTTCTTCACTTGTTTAGAAGACAATAATTGTAAGGGAGTCAATTACAGATAAAAATGAGTTGAGAAGGAGATTTTTGCAGTCCCTACTACATCTGTTGCACAGACAGGGTAAGGACAGACAATACATTTGCTGTTATGCTGCATTACACGGAAGTTTATTCAAAAAATAAAAAAGAAATAAAAATTAAAAGATGAAATAAAATTACTGTAACAATTTCATTACACACAACAAAATTTCCATAACTTTTCCAGGCCTGGAAAATATGATTATGAACTTTTATGACTTTTCCAGGTTTTTCCATAACTATGGAAACCATTTATATTTCATTTGGCCTCAGGATCCCCCAGGAGGAGCTGAAATAAAAATAGATGGATAGATGGACATTCATTGTCATAATTATTCTGTATCTATAATTACTAGAGTTGTAACAGATCACAGTATTCACGGTTTGATTCGATTCGATGCGGTTGTGTCATGGTTCAGTGTGTTTTCAATACAACAAAACTCGGAACTCACTAGAAACAATTTGGAGCTTACCTGATTGACCTATCTTCTGGGGTGTCTTCTTACTGGTACATAAAACAAAAACAGCTCCTTATAAAATATGTTTCACTACACTACCTTTGAATGAACATAAATTCATATAGCTACATTTATGAAACAATGTTTTACATAACCTTTTACAAGAACAACATCATTAAGAATGTTTCAAAAGTCTTTTTACATGTCCCACATAAAAAAGTCTAATGGCGACACACAGCAACAGTTGAGTGTGTATGGTGTGTTTGTCTCCTGTCTGATCATCACGTATTGTCTGATCTACCATAGACCTGAGTCTGATAGAAGCAACAGTGATGTTTATCTTCATGTGATGTTGTTTTTACTTGTTTGATCCCTCTTGGGAAACTTTCTGTGTGGACTCTGCGAGCACCGGGAGCCTCTTCAGTATGGCCGGGAATTCCTCCTGCTACTGCGTAACTCCGGTGCTGGCGCCGTGGATCCTTCAGTAGCGTTTCCAGCCGAGATCATCCAACCAGAGCCCTTCATGAGGAATCGAGGACCGCCCAAGTTGTCGGATGCTAGGAAAAGAGGGAGACCTGGAGGTGGACGCCAGAGACTGAAGCGGTTAGGCCACCGGCGGATCCCCCTTCCCACTGTCATTCTTGCTAATGCTCAGTCACTCCACAACAAAATCGACGAGCTTCAGGCTAACGTCAGATTCCTGACAGAGTACAGGGATGCCTGCCTTCTGGCCATAACCGAAACATGGCTAAAGTTTATATTCTCTAGTTTATATTCATCCAAGAGCTAATGTTGATAAGGCCACTCATGTCATTGTGAAAACAGTGCAGCGCCTCCAGAGGATCGCCCCGAAGGCACCAAACTTTATCATGGGGGACAAAGCAAAGTCACTGGGAAACTTTTACCAGTATGTTACATGTCCAACGTGATGCACAATGTCTCTTGATCTGCGTTATGGTTCTGTGAAGGCCGCGTATAAATCCCACAGCAGAGCTCCGCTCAGCGCTTCAGACCATAATGTTGTTTACTTGATTCCCTCCTACAAATTGTTCTTGAAGCAGCACAAACCGGAGCCACGATTAGTTCCGGTATGGACAGAGGACTCCATCCACTGTCTTCAGGATTGCTACAGCTGCACAGACTGGGACTTGTTCATAGATGAATGTGAACTTACTGAGACTGTGTCAGCTTACACGTCTTTTTGTGAGGACCTGATCATCTCCAAGAAATTAATTGCTGTCTATCCAAACAACAAACCCTGGGTTTCAAAATCAGTTAAGAACACAATAAATCAGCTTTTACCAGGGGGATATGACCCAGTACAGGGAGCTTCAAAAACAGGTCAAAAGGGATCTTAGGCTTGCAAAATTAAAGTATAAGGATAAAGTGGAGTGTATGCTGAACACGTGTAACTCACACCATGCATGGCAGGGTGTAAAGTCCATGATGGGGGTAAAACCCAAGAAGAATGAAATTTCCTGACAATATACCTGACCTTGAACTGTCTAACCAGATGAACACTGTTAATCGTTTTAATGTGTATTTTTTCAGCAGAGTGTTTACAAATGCAGTCCATGGGAAATACCCTGAGCTAAATCCAGTGCACGTCGACCTGGGTATGGTTCAAAAACTCTTTCAGAGAGTCAAAGAGAGGAAAAGCCCTGGCCCAGATGGTATCGGCGGCCGTATATTTAAGAACTGTGCAGCAGAACTGTCTTATATTTTTAGTTACATTTTTAACAGGTCACTCCAGCTCCACAAGGTTCCAAGCCTGTGGAAAGCATCAATTGTTGTATCTGTACCAAAAAATAAATCCTTACAGTCGCTGAATGAGTACAGGCCTATAGCACTGACATGACTTGGACCCGCTCCAGTTTGCATACAGGCCTAGTAAGGGGGGTTGATGATGCAAAAGGTACTCTTCTTAACATGATTTTAACTCACCTTAATCAATCAATCAATCAATCGATTTTATTTATAAAGCCCAATATCACAAATCACAATTTGCCTCACAGGGCTTTACAGCATACGACATCCCTCTGTCCTTAAGACCCTCACAGCGGATAAGGAAAAACTCCCCAAAAAACCCCTTTAATGGGGAAAAAAAAACGGTAGAAACCTCAGGAAGAGCAACTGAGGAGGGATCCCTCTTCCAGGATGGACAGACGTGCAATAGATGTCGTACAGAACAGATCAGCATAATAAATTAACAGTAATCCTTATGACACAATGAGACAGAGAGAGAGAGAGAGAGAGAGAGAGAGAGAGAGAGAGAGAGAGATGCAGGTAATGACAGTAGCTTACAACAACATTAATGAAAGTAATAATATTATAGTTATAGTTCTGGCTACTGTGGTACAATATGTTGAAAGTATGTATTAATACCTGGCAGTATACATGTGTGACAATAGTCATATGTGTATAATAACAGAAGAAGTATGACTAATGACTAATGATGGCAGCAGCAGGAGGCATCTGGCAGGACCACGGCAGCAGCACAACCACACACGTCACGCTGTCCAGGCACCGCTGCGGTATGAGTTAATCTGAGAGACAGTGGAGCACAAAGGCTCCGGAAAAGAAGCCGAGTTAGTGACATCCAGAATGGCCGGGTTAGCTAGATGCAGTAATAGGATACAAGAGAGAGAGAGAGAGAAGGAGAGAAGGTGCCCGGTGTATTATAGGGGGGTCCTCCGGCAGACTAGGCCTAAGTCAGCCTAACTAGGGGCTGGTACAGGGCAAGCCTGAGCCAGCCCTAACTATAGGCTTTATCAAAGAGGAAAGTCTTAAGTCTAGTCTTAAATATGGAGACGGTGTCTGCCTCCCGGACCGCAACAGGAAGATGATTCCACAGGAGAGGAGCCTGATAGCTGAAGGCTCTGGCTCCTGATCTGCTTTTGGAGACTTTAGGGACCACGAGTAACCCTGCGTTCTCAGAGCGCAGTGTTCTGGTGGGATAATATGACACTATGAGCTCTCTAAGATATGACGGAGCTTGACCATTTAGAGCTTTATAAGTTAACAGTAGGATTTGAAATTCAATTCTGGATTTTACAGGGAGCCAGTGCAGAGAAGCTAAAACAGGAGAGATATGATCGTGTTTCTTAGTTCCTGTTAGTACACGTGCTGCTGCATTCTGAATTAGCTGGAGAGTTTTTAAGGACTTACCAGAGCTACCTGATAATAGAGAGTTACAGTAATCCAGTCTTGAGGTAACAAAAGCGTGGACCAATTTTTCTGCATCTTTTCGGGTCAGGATAGGCCTAATTTTCGCAATATTACGCAGATGAAAAAATGCAGTCCGTGAAGTTTGTTTTAAATGAGAATTAAAAGACAAATCTTGACCAAATATTACTCCGAGGTTTCTTACGGTTGTGGCAGAGGCCAGAGCAATGCCATCTAGAGAAACTATGTCATCAGATAAAGAGTCTCTGAGTTGTTTGGGGCCAAGAACAATAACTTCAGTTTTGTCTGAATTTAACATCAGGAAATTGGTGCTCATCCAAGTTTTTATGTCTTTAAGGCAGTCATGGAGTTTAGTTAATTGATTGCTTTCTTCTGGCTTCATCGATAAATACAACTGAGTATCATCCGCATAACAATGGAAATTTATAGAGTGATTTCTAATGATGTTACCTAAAGGAAGCATATATAGAGTAAATAGGATTGGTCCGAGCACAGAACCTTGCGGAACTCCAAAACAAACTTTAGTACGTAAGGATGATTCATTACGAACGTCAACAAATTGAAAACGATCAGATAGATAAGATTTAAACCAGCTTAGTGCTGAACCTTTTAAGCCAATTAAGTGATCCAGTCTCTGCAGTAGAATTTGATGGTCAATTGTGTCAAACGCCGCACTAAGATCTAATAAAACAAGTACAGAGACGAGTCCTTTGTCTGAAGCAATCAGAAGGTCATTTGTAATTTTAACTAGAGCTGTCTCAGTGCTATGATGCACTCTAAATCCTGACTGAAATTCCTCAAATAAATTATTATCCTGGAGAAAATCACACAGCTGGTCTGCGACTACTTTCTCAAGGATCTTTGACATAAAGGGAAGATTAGATATTGGTCTATAATTGGCACCTCTGGATCCAGGGTGGGCTTTTTTTAGTAGAGGTTTAATTACAGCTATCTTAAAAGACTGTGGTACATAGCCTGTTAATAAGGATATATTGATCATATCTAATATATGAGTGTTAACTAAAGGAAAGACCTCCTTAAGTAGCCTAGTTGGGATGGGGTCTAAGAGACACGTTAATGATTTAGATGAAGAAATCACTGCGGTCAATTCTTGAAGAGAAATTGGGGAGAAGCAATCTAAATATATATTAGATCTTACAGCTGTGTTTGAGGTTAGATAGGTACTATCTGAGGGCAGGAGGTCATGAATTTTGCCTCTAATAGTTAGAATTTTGTCATTAAAAAAGCTCATAAAATCATTACTGCTAAGGGCTAAAGGAATACAAGGCTCAACAGAGCTTTGACTCTCAGTCAGCCTGGCTACAGTGCTGAAAAGAAACCTGGGATTGTTCTTATTGTCTTCTATTAGAGCTGAGTAATAGTTTGCTCTGGCATTGCGGAGGCCCCTCTTATAAGTTTTGAGACTGTCTGTCCAGATTAAATGAGATTCTTCCAGTTTGGTTAATCGCCAATTCCTTTCAAATTTTTGCGATATTTGTTTTAACTTACGGGTTTGAGAGTTATACCAAGGAGCGAACTTTCTTTGCTTTTTTAACTTCTTTTTAAAAGGAGCTACAGAGTCAAGCATTGTTCGCAGCGAGCCTACGGTGCTATCAACAAAATGATCAATTCGGGAGAGGTTAAAGTCGGCACGGGTTAGTAACTGTTGCTGAGTGGCGTGTAATCGAGTAAAAGAATCAAAAGTAATCAGATAATGATCCGATAGCGAGGGATTCTGTGGAAAGACTTTTAGGTTATCAATTTCAATTCCATACGTCAGAACTAGATCGAGGGTATGGTTAAAACAATGAGTGGGTTCATGTACACCCTGACTGAAGCCAATGGAGTCTAATAATGAGATAAACGCGGTAGCCAGAGTCATTATCAACGTCGACATGAATGTTAAAATCGCCTACAATAATAACTTTATCTGATTTAAGAACTAGACTGGATAAAAACTCTGAGAATTCAGATACAAATTCAGAATACGGGCCAGGAGCACGGTACACTATAACAAATAAAAGTGGCTGCGAGGTTTTCCAGGTCGGATGTAAAAGACTGAGAACGAGGCTTTCAAATGAATTATAATCTAGTTTAGGTTTAGGGCTGATTAACAGACTAGAGTTAAAAATGGCTGCAACTCCCCCTCCTCGGCCGCTGCCTCGAGGAATGTGGGTATTATTGTGACTGGGAGGAGTGGACTCATTTAGACTGACATATTCATCTTGACACAGCCAGGTTTCAGTGAGACTGAGTAAATCAATATGATTATCTGATATTAATTCGTTTACTAACACTGCTTTAGACGATAGAGACCTGATATTCAACAGTCCGCATTCAATTCTCCTGTTTTGTCTTTCTGTCACAGAAGAGGTTTTAATTTTTATGAGGTTGTTATGCACAACTCCTCTTTGTTTAATTTTAGATTTAAATAATTTAGGCGGTCGGGGGACAGACACCGTTTGTATAAAACTATTAAAACTATGGCTGGGTAACTGAACTAGAAGCTCAGAGAGGCGTTTAGGACTGCAACTCTCTGTCCTGGTCTCAACTCTGGGTTGTCAGGGATTTGAATTACTAATAAAGTTTGCCAGGTTCCTAGAAATGAGAGCAGCTCCATCCAAAGTGGGATGAATGCCGTCTCTCCTAATAAGACCAGGTTTTCCCCAGAAAGTTTGCCAATTATTAACAAAACCCACATCATTTGCTGGACACCACCTGGACAGCCAGCGGTTAAATGATGACATGCGGCTAAACATGTCATCACTGGTCAGATTTGGGAGGGGTCCAGAGAAAACTACGGAGTCCGACATTGTTTTTGCGTATTCACACACCGAGGCAATATTAATTTTAGTGACCTCCGATTGGCGTAACCGGGTGTCATTGCCGCCGACGTGAATAACAATCTTACTGAATCTACGATTAGCTTTAGCCAGCAGCTTTAAATTTGATTCAATGTCTCCCGCTCTGGCCCCAGGGATACATTTGACTATGGTCGCTGGTGTTGCTAACTTCACGTTCCTCAGAATAGAGCTGCCAATGACCAGAGTTTTATCCTCAGCGGGTGTGTCGCTGAGTGGGGAAAAGCGGTTGGTAACGTGAACAGGCTGGTGGTGAGCCGCGGGCTTCGGCTTGGAGCTGTGCTTCTGGCGGACCGTGACCCAACCTCCCGGCTGAACGGGAGTTACCGGAGGACAGTTAGCAGAGGCTAAGGCTATGCTATGTGGCTCCGCACCGGCTGCAGGGGGCTGGCTAACTACCGCAGCTGCTGAATGGTTTTCCATGGTGCGGAGCCGCGCTTCTAATTCACTAAGCCTCGCCTCCAACGCAGCAAATAAGCTACACTTGTTACAGTTACCACTGTCGCTAAAGGAGGCAGAGGCATAACTGAACATTTGGCACACAGGGCAAGAAAGAGCAGGAGAAGGAGAAGCCATGGCTAAGCTAATGTAGCTAACAAGGCTAAGAGCGTGCAAACAACAGCTAAGAGATTAGCAAGAAAGTCGTAGAAAGGAGGAGAGCTATAGGTGCTTAAACAGAACCAGTGTGGGTTATGACTTGAAGTAGACGTAAAAGCAGCGTTAAAGCAACTGAGGTGAGAAAGCAGGCAAGTGGAATTCACCAGAGCAGTACAGAGACGCTGTCACAGAAACACCGGAAATGACACAACTTGCTTACCGCAATACGTCAGCACGTCAGCTAGGGTGCTAAAACATTTGTGAAGCTCATTTTTCTCACCTGCCTTCAGTAGCATCCAACCTCACATTTTAGCAGAACAGCTACAGATCCACCACAACATAGGCAAGGCAAGGCAAGGCAAGTTTATTTGTAGAGCACAATTCGTACACAAAGTAATTCAAAGTGCTTTACAGAACAAGAAAATGCATTAAAATCACAATACAAAATAAAAACATAAATAATGAACTTTAAAAGAAAAGAGTGCAGATAAGATCCTTTCAGTCATATGCACAGTGAAATAGAGCTGTTTTGAGCCTAGATTTGAACATTGTCAGAGTAGAGGCCTCTCTCACATCTTCAGAAAGACTGTTCCAGATTTTAGCTGCATAAAACTGGAATCCTGATTCCCCATGTTTAGTCCTGACTCTGGGCGCCAGCAGGAGGCCGGTCCCTGAGGTCCTCAGAGTCCGAGATGGTTCGTATGGCACTAACATGTCAGAGATGTACTTTGGTGCTAGGCCGTGGAGAGACTTGTACACAATCAGAGCCGCTTTAAAGTCTATTCTCTGAGCCACAGGAAGCCAGTGTAGAGACCTGAGCACAGGACTAATGTGCTCGTACTTCCTGGTTCTGGTCAGGACCCGAGCAGCAGCATTCTGGATGTACTGCAGCTGTCTTACGGCCAGTTTGGAGAGGCCAGTGAGCAGGCCGTTACAATAGTCTAACCTGCTAGAGACAAATGCATGGATCAGTCTCTGCAAGTCAGGTTTAGACACTATACCTTTGATTTTGGCAATGTTTTTTAGATGGTAAAAAGCTGCTGATGTTATTGATTTGATGTGGCTGTTAAAGTTCAAGTCTGAGTCCATTATTACGCCGAGATTTCTACCCTGATTTGTAGGTTTTAGAGAGAGAGACTGGAGGTGACTGCTGACACTTTCTCTTTGTTTCTGTGGACCAGATACGATGACTTCAGTCTTGTCTGAATTTAGCTGGAGAAAGTTGTTTTGCATCCACACACTGACCTGTTGGATGCAGTGACAGAGTGAATCCACTGGCCCATATTCACCTGCTGTCAGTGTGACATAGATCTGAGTGTCGTCTGCATAATTGTGGTAGGACACATTATTACTTTGTATTAACTGGCCTAAAGGCAGCATGTAGAGATTGAACAGAAGGGGTCCCAGGATTGACCCTTGGGGCACCCCACAGGTCAAGGCCATGTGGTCTGAGACACAGTTACCAATTTCAACAAAGTACTTCCTGTCTTCTAGATAGGACTAATATATATTTAGATTGCTTCTCCCCAATTTCTCTTCAAGAATTGACTGCAGTGATTTCTTCATCCAAATCATCAACGTGTCTCTTAGACCCCATCCCAACTAGGCTACTTAAGGAGGTCTTTCCTTTAGTTAACACTCATATATTAGATATGATCAATATATCCTTATTAACAGGCTATGTACCACAGTCCTTTAAGATAGCTGTAATTAAACCTCTACTAAAAAAGCCCACCCTGTATCCAGAGGTGTTAGCCAACTATAGACCAATATCTAATCTTCCCTTTATGTCAAAGATCCTTGAGAAAGTAGTCGCAGACCAGCTGTGTGATTTTCTCCAGGATAATAATTTATTTGAGGAATTTCAGTCAGGATTTAGAGTGCATCATAGCACTGAGACAGCTCTAGTTAAAATTACAAATGACCTTCTGATTGCTTCAGACAAAGGACTCGTCTCTGTACTTGTTTTATTAGATCTTAGTGCGGCGTTTGACACAATTGACCATCAAATTCTACTGCAGAGACTGGATCACTTAATTGGCTTAAAAGGTTCTGCACTAAGCTGGTTTAAATCTTATTTATCTGATCGTTTTCAATTTGTTGACGTTCGCAATGAACCATCCTTACGTACTAAAGTTTGTTTTGGAGTTCCGCAAGATTCTGTGCTCGGACCAATCCTGTTTACTCTATATATGCTTCCTTTAGGTAACATCATTAGAAATCACTCTATAAATTTCCATTGTTATGCGGATGATACTCAGTTGTATTTATCAATGAAGCCAGAAGAAAGCAATCAATTAACTAAACTCCATAATTGCCTTAAAGACATAAAAACTTGGATGAGCACCAATTTCCTGATGTTAAATTCAGACAAAACTGAAGTTATTGTTCTTGGCCCCAAACAACTCAGAGACTCTTTATCTGATGACATAGTTTCTCTAGATGGCATTGCTCTGGCCTCTGCCACTACCGTAAGAAACCTCGGAGTAATATTTGATCAAGATTTGTCTTTTAATTCTCATTTAAAGCAAACCTCACGGACTGCATTTTTTCATCTGCGTAATATTGCAAAAATTAGGCCTATCCTGACCCGAAAAGATGCAGAAAAATTGGTCCACGCTTTTGTTACCTCAAGGCTGGATTACTGTAACTCTCTATTATCAGGTAGCTCTAGTAAGTCCTTAAAAACTCTCCAGCTAATTCAGAATGCAGCAGCACATGTACTAACAGGAACTAAGAAACGCGATCATATCTCTCCTGTTTTAGCTTCTCTGCACTGGCTGCCTGTAAAATCCAGAATTGAATTTAAAATCCTACTGTTAACTTATAAAACTCTAAATGGTCAAGCTCCGTCATATCTTAGAGAGCTCATAGTGCCATATTATCCCACCAGAACACTGCGCTCTGAGAACGCAGGGTTTCTCGTGGTCCCTAAAGTCTCCAAAAGTAGATCAGGAGCCAGAGCCTTTAGCTATCAGGCTCCTCTCCTGTGGAATCATCTTCCTGTTACGGTCCGGGAGGCAGACACCGTCTCCACATTTAAGACTAGACTTAAGACTTTCCTCTTTGATAAAGCTTATAGTTAGGGCTGGCTCAGGCTTGCCCTGTACCAGCCCTCAGTTAGGCTGACTTAGGCCTAGTCTGCCGGAGGACCCCTCTATAATACACCGGGCCCCTTCTCTCCTTCTCTCTCTCTCTCTCTCTCTCTCTCTCTCGTATCCTATTACTGCATCTAGCTAACTCGGCCATTCTGGATGTCACTAACTCGGCTTCTTCTCCGGAGCCTTTGTGCTCCACTGTCTCTCAGATTAACTCATACCGCAGCGGTGCCTGGACAGCGTGACATGTGTGGTTGTGCTGCTGCCGTGGTCCTGCCAGATGCCTCCTGCTGCTGCTGCCATCATTAGTCATTAGTCATACTTCTTCTGTTATTATACACATATGATTATTGTCACACATGTATACTGCCAGGTATTAATACATACTTTCAACATATTGTACCGCAGTAACCAGAACTATAACTATAATATTATTACTTTCATTAATGTTGTTGTAAGCTACTGTCATTACCTGCATCTCTCTCTCTGTCTCTCTCTCTCTCTCTCTCTCTCTCTCTCTCTCCCTGTCTCATTGTGTCATATGTCATATGCTGATCTGTTCTGTACGACATCTATTGCACGTCTGTCCGTCCTGGAAGAGGGATCCCTCCTCAGTTGCTCTTCCTGAGGTTTCTACCGTTTTTTTTCCCCCCGTTAAAGGGTTTTTTTTGGGGAGTTTTTCCTTATCCGCTGTGAGGGTCTTAAGGACAGAGGGATGTCGTATGCTGTAAAGCCCTGTGAGGCAAATTGTGATTTGTGATATTGGGCTTTATAAATAAAATTGATTGATTGATTGATTGACTTCAACCAATTTAGGGAAGTGCCAGAGATGCCCACCCAGTCCTCTAGTCTCTGTGAAAGGATCTCATGATCGACAGTGTCAAAAGCAGCACTCAGATCTAGCAGGACTAAAACTGAGACTTTGCCTGCGTCAGTGTTCAGGCGGATGTCATTTGTCACCTTAATAAGAGCGGTCTCAGTGCTGTGATGGGGTCTAAAACCTGACTGGAAAACATCAAAGGAGTTGTTCATTAGGAGAAAGTCAGTAAGCTGTTGGTAAACAACTTTCTCAAGGACTTTGCCTAAAAACGGCAGATTTGAAATGGGCCGGTAGTTGTTCAGTACTGTGGCATCAAGACTGCTCTTCTTTAGGAGAGGCTTTATGACCGCAGTTTTCAAGGCCTTTGGGAATGTTCCAGATTGTAGTGACATGTTAACTATGTGAGCGAGTGGTGGTAACAAACTGCTCAGCACAGACTTTAGAAATCTAGTGGGTAACACATCGAGGCAGCATGTAGATGAACTCAGACTGGTGATGATCTCTTGGACAGTTTTGTCAGTTACAGGTGCAAAATGAGTCAGCTCTAAGTGTCTAGGTGGCTGCAGGGTTGTTAGTGGTGTTGTGGAATTGATGGCATTTTTAATGGTCTGAACCTTGTCGCAAAAGAATACTGCAAACTCATTACACTTAGATGTGGAGATCAGTTCCAACGGCAGTTGAGCTGGAGGGTTTGTTAATCTGTTCACTGTTGCAAATAAGACATGCGAGTTGTTACTGCAGTTTCCACTAATTTCAGAAAAGTACCTCTCCCTTGTTCTACGTAAGATCTGGTTGAACACGTACAACTTTTCTTTATAAATTTCATAATGAACATGAACAGAGATAGATCCTAGAATAATATGTTGGCTGATGGACTTTTTAACTGTAAGGTCACAGCGTGTGAGGGTCAATGGCACTGATGTCCTGTTCTTGTCCACCTGGTCACCCCAAGGGTGTGTTCTCTCCCCCCTTCTGTTTGTGTTATATACAAATGGGTGTCGAAGTCAAAATGCTGGGCGTCACATTATAAAGTTCGCTGACTCAGTAATCGTGTCTTTTCTGAACAATGATGAGCCCGACCATGGCTCATTTGTGTCTGACTTCACTGGCTGGTGCAAATCCTCCTTCCTCACCATCAACATGTCCAAGACAAAAGAGATGGCAATAGATTTTAGGAGAAACCCCTCAGTCTTGTCTCCAGTGATCATAAATGACCAGGCTGTCGAGATTGTGGACAATTATAAATACCTTGGCACCAGTATGCAAGAAAGCCCACCAGCACATGCATCTTCTCCGTAAGCTTGAGAATTTTAATGTCGACAAGACTTTTATGAGAATGTTTTACACCTGTTTTATTGAATCAGTTTTAACCTTTTCCTTTATTTGCTGGTTTGAGTCACTGTCCATTAAAAACAGAAACCGACTGCAGGGTATCGTTAAAGTGTGCGGTAAAATTGCTGGCATCCCACTGAGCAACCTTTCCCACCTGTACACGCTGAGATCCCTGAGGAAAGCTCAGTCAATTTTGGCTGACACAAGCCTTCATGCTGAGTTCCCCTTACTTCCTTCAGGACGAAGATTTGCAAAGCCAAAGTGCAGGACAAACAGACTAAAAACTCCTTTGTTACTGCTACCATTCAGTTTTAAACGACTCAGTGTCACGCTTTTATGCTCTCATGATCTTATATGTTTATTTGTGATCTTACATGTTATTTACTTGCTATGTTTGCACATGTTGGTACCGAGTGTATGGTTTTCTATGTACTTCTGCTGCTGCACAACAACTTGGGATAATAAAGATTTCTTGATATTTCTTGATATTGAAGAGGTCCATGTTATTGTACTTGTCCTCAGCAAGAGGTCACAATATTGGCACCCAAAACCAAACCAAACCAAAACCAAAGATGCTCAGTGGATGTCAGCTGAAGGAAGGAGGAGACCAAGTGAACAGATTAGGCAGCTTTTATAGCTTGGAAGCCCAGGTGAGCTTAATCAAGGTAACAACCCTCCCATGTCAGCCAACTGCCTGATGAGACTGGCTGAAACATTTTCAAAGACAGTGGGAGGGGCATCACAGCATGTAAGCAAGGGTTATTGGGGCAGCTAGCAACCAAGGAAAACAGAGCTAGCTGCAGTGTACAGCACATCTTTTGGCAGTAAAATACATTCCCTTTTGTCAACTCCGTCACATGTCAACTCTGTCAGGTTTACGCTTGACGCAGTTGACATGTAAGCTGTCGGAGTTGACAAATCCACCTATAACCTTTAAATGTGCCCAGTAAAGGATTAAAATTTTATTTCAGGGATTTATTTACATACAAATGTGTATATTTATAGCATAAATTCCATTATTTAAGCTAGTACTAGATACCCTACACTTCTGACTTGTAGAGTAGCTTTGTGGTCTACTAATTATCATGTAACTTTACCAGCATTTGCATTATATGATTATATAAATATATGTGAAATTGAAGGGCCAGTGTGTTGACTTTAGCAACATATTGTGGTGAAACTGAATTTTACATTGAATGGCAGTCTATGTGGAGGGTATGTAGTGTAAAATGAGCCTTAACTGCAAAGAGTGGTTAAATGACAATCAGTAAGTATTCACCGACATAGGTTGATTAAGTATGGAATATATGTTGAATTAATACACTCATTGACACATCTATTCATGTATTGTACTCATTCACACACACATCTGGTCATGTATTGCATGAAAGTCACTGAGATTAAATGTTTTTAAAAAATGAGGTAAGACTTGGCTCGGACATAATGGTGGGGAATTTGAGTCCAGGCTGGCACCACATGGTACACCAGTATGAGACATACCCAGGTGGCTCGAGAGATTGCACAGCTAGGTTCTGACTCATCAAGGGTGAGATCATGTCCAAACATGCCAAAAGATTACACCATTATGTTCTGGCTCAGGTGGGAAGGATTAAGGGAAAAAGGTGGAGATTCAGTAGAACCTACACATACATAAAAGGGAGAGCACAGAGAGTGAATCTTCAGTCTTGTTCTGGAGCCTGACTCATGAGTTGTATGTGTTGTTGCTTGTGAACACATTAAACTTGGTTGCACCTGATTCTAAGTGTCTCCAGTGATTTTCTGAGTACTATCCTTTTGATTCTAAGTTACTTTCTTGAGTAAAGGCGAGTCCAATCAAAGGCGTTGAGGGTGAGGTCTGGAGCCATCTGACCCAGCTTCAGACATCGATTTTTGCTTCAAGAGTTAGATATAAAGGGCTTATTCTGATGTCAGAAAAATGTAATATTTGGTATTTTCTAATTTCACTAATTTAACATAAATAAAATTCTACATTGAATTTCTACCTAATCCATAATGCTTTTATTTTCACCACTAGATATCACCAAAAACACTATTTTGAAGATAGTTGTAAATGGTGTAATTTACAGGATGTTTGCTAACTGTTACATATGTTATTTATGTTCAATAAAAGAGAAGAATAGTTTGTTCTTCATCTATTGTCAATCTGTTTAAAATCATATTTGTTTATTAATCAGTAATGCACATAAGTTTATTGTCAACAGTTTTTGTCAGCACCATCAGATGTATGTTTTCGTTTATTTTGGGGAAAAAAAGTTACTTCTTTTATTAGTTAAAGTTACCTATGTAATAAAGGATTATCTAATCTGCATCATTTTATGTCTTATTTATCTAAGGAAATTGTTTTTATGGTATTAAAATTAAAAACAAAGATTGAAAATGCAGACATAGGAAATCTGCGAATTCAGAATAGTGTGAAATCACAGCACAATTTATATATTGTATTTTAATACATGGCAGCGTAACTAAACACTATTCCAATGTATTTCAGGACCTCAGATTCTTTTTGGACTGAAAGAATTAGAATTGTAGATTCCTTAGTGCCTCTGACGGTGTTGACACAAATCAAGTTCTAAAGTGAAACATGTTTATCTTTTTATTTAGAACCTGTTCCTTTACATAGTTAAATAGTTACTTTTCTCTACAGACATATCCAATTCCAATAAATATAGTGTGCATTTTTAAAAACTGATTTTTAAAACCTGTTTTGTCCCTTATCTCAAGAATAAGTATATTGCTGAAAAAACATCAACAAATTTCTCTCTTTAAACAGCTGGATTTATTAAAGTATGAAGGTATTATTGGTGAAAAAGGTTTGAGCGCCTGTAACAGTAGAATTTATAGTTGTAGTGTACAGTGATTTGTGATTTGTATGTGTGTAAGTATAAGTTGTGTACTTGTACAGTGATTTGTATGTGTGTCAGTATGAGTTGTGTACTTGTAGATTTTTTTTTTCTCTCCACAAATACAACACAACACTTACACATTCACGAATTCTTCATTACAGGTGCACAAATCCTATTTTACAAGTCACAGATTAAAAAACTGATACGCTCACATTTTTGCTCCTATTGTTGCAGTATATTTGGTGTAAAACATATTTGTGCACCTGTATCAAACAATGTGAAGTTGTGGACAAAATTTGAATATGTGCAAACCTGAATGTGAACTTGTGCAAAAAATGTTCTGTGTATGTAACATAATTTCTCAATTATTTGTGTTCCTTTAAAACACAAATACAAATCGATAATTACAGCTGCTCGAATCTTCCCCATGAGTCACAGATTCTGTTTCCCTCAACTACAAATCACAAATCGCGCCTCCACTGAGATATTTGGTGAAAAACTATCTGTGCATTCAGTCTATGGAGAAAAAGGCAGGTGCTGATCTGACATCAACTGATTCCACAACCAATCAGAGGAGGGGGGCTTTTGTCCCACAGCCAATCAAAGGAGAGTGACTTTTGTCTGCATGGCGGAGTGAGAAGGAGAGAAGGCCTGCCGGTGGTGGATTGTTTTCAAACTAACAGCAGCAGAGATAGTGATTTTGGCAACATTCAAGGTAGGTTGTATTTTTAACCACATTAATAAATAAACTGCAACGCGAAGCTGAGAAATTTAGCGTCCTGTCACTTTTCCTCTGTTTTGCTAACCCTCCTCCCTGCCATGTGCATCTGTTTTCAATGAAGTCGTTGAAAAATCAATCCGTGGAGCGGTTGATTATCATACACATGTTATGATGTGTGTATTGTTATAGTCTTATCTGTCATAAACTGTAACAAGAGATTACGGGGTGCGTGTGTGGCACGGTTGTGGTGATTATGTTTAACCTCATTTTCTTTATCCATATGCCTCACTAAGAACATTCTTAGTTTGTCACTTAATGTTCTTAATAATATTGGCTGTGTTTATATATATATATATATATATATATATATATATAAACACAGCCAAACACATGCCATATATATATATATATACATATATATATATATATATATATATATATATGGCATCAATAGAACGTAATAAACTAAATAATATAAATGATATATTACTCTTCAAATGTGCTGTACAATTCCTCATACATTAAATGTACAGCACATTCACATGCTATGAATGCAGATCTGCAAGACCCTGTGTTATCTGCACATACACACATTTATGTACAGACACCCATGTGCATCCACATTTATTTTTCAATACGAGCAAAAATTTATTAAATGAGGCATAAGGGTTAAATAGCATGATGGATATTGATTTTAGTATTGATCACTCTCCACTCAACATGCTTATTTACCTATGTATTTTTGTGCTACCCCATGCAGAGCTGGCTCACGAAGCCCTTTGCAGACACTGGCAGATTGACCCCTGAATAAGACACCTATAACTACAGATTAAGCAGTGCACGGTCGGTTGTGGAAATGGCTTTTGGGAGATTGAAAGGACGGTGGAGGTGCCTCCTAAAAACCTGCCATTCAAATGTTTGTTTTATTTAGTTCTGCTTGTGTATGATGCACATGTTATGACTGCTACCCTCCATTGTTTTTGCTGTTTTGTTGCTGCTTACCTGACTCCTTTTACCTGTGTTTGCTGGACTACTTCATGTCACCAATATTGTTTCATCCTTCAGTTCAATAAATTCATATAAATGATTATGGCTGTCATGTTCTCATTTCTTCATAAATGCAATGACTGAAGACATCTATGAAAAGCATCTTCATAAATGGGTAACCTGTTGAGGTCTTGACTTGTTTTTACTAGCTTTACTTGAACTTATTACACAGTTAAATTGTACATCATTAAGTGAAAACCTACAGAGGCAGACATGTCCCTTTAGATTTTTTTTAATTTAAATACAAAAAGCAAGCTAATTATAAAAGTGACAAGTGTGAGTTGAATGTGCAAAACTAAAACTTCCCATGAACCAGAGCTGCTCATTTCTGGGCTTGGGCCTCCATCACAGACACCATGCACCCCATCAGTCCAAGAAACGCACTGGTGTCAGTCTCCAGCTTCTGCAGCAGGGCATCATTCAGGTCCTTGCTGTGCTGTGAGAACCTCTCATCTGCCCTCTCCAGGTATTCAAGCAGCTCTGTGTTGCTGTCTCTCTTCCTCTTCCCTGTGTACAAGAATAGAAGAATCAGTTTAAAAGTTTGTCATTAAGTCATAAGTAGATAAACACAGGTTCAGCAGTACAATGTAACAAACATGTCAGCTCAACAATCACCACTAGTCTTAGGACTTTTAGGTATATATTTTCATGTCTGCATGGTGTCTGGTGAGACAAACTACTGGATAAACAGCACAACAACTCTTACCTGGTCTGGTCTGGTGGCTTTGACCTGAGCTGCTGGATGGTGTTGGTGAGCCGCAGTGGAGTAGTGACGTTAGCTCATAGTTAGCACTGTCTTATTCAATGGCAGATAACTCTGTAGACCACATGAAAAACAGCGCTTTAAACAGTAACTTGTCCACTACACATTATGCAATGTTTAGTCAACTGAAAGTGGAGCTGGTAGGTGAGCCTATGGCTAAGTAACTTGCTAACGTTAGCTAATGCTAGCAAGGCAAACCTGTTGATCAGTTAACATTAAGCCAAGCAGACATCACAAACAATAGCTGTGTCCCAATTTAGGGCTGCATCCTCCGAGGGACGCGGGCCCTAAATTGGGACACAGCTGTTATCTGAAGAAACTGGTAAAACTAAATAACTATGTGCATGGCGAAAATGTTTGAAAACAAACTTACCGGGGCCCGTTTGCGGCAGCGTTACGCTTTCCAGCACTGCAGCGGCTGAGTGGCTCAATAACCCCGCCCCCTTCCCCTTGACGTGACTTCTTACTCCGCCATGCAGACAAAAGCCCCTCTCCTTTGACTGGTTGTGGAATCAGTCGATCTAAGATCAGCACCCGCCTTTTTCTCCATAGACTGAATGCACAGATTTGTGATTTGTAGTTGAGGGAAACAGGATGTGTGACTCGTGGGGAAGATTCGAGCAGTTGTAATTATTGATTTGTATTTGTGTTTTAAAGGAACACAAACAATTTCCTGAGAAATTATTTTACATACAAGTTCACATTCAGGTTTGCACATATTCAAATTTTGTCCACAACTTCACATTGTTTGATACAGGTGCACAAATATGTTTTGCACCAAATATACTGCAACAATAGGAGCAAAAATGTTGTGTTGTATTTGTGGAGAGAAAAAAACAATCTACAAGTACACAACTCATACTGACACACATACAAATAACTGTACACAACTACAAATTCTACTGTTACAGGTGTTGCCCCCGTGGCCTAGCATTGGCCAGGTGGGCGTGTGTGAGAATTTAATCCTGTTAGTTGAAAACAACAGACACACGAAGAGCGTGTTAGCAGCTAATAAGGCAAATAAATATTATGCACTTATTGAAACAACCTGACTGTTGACAGACTTCAGCTATTTGAACTTCACAGTTCTATTACAGTTTTAACCATTTGTTTATATGTTGTATCAAATAAATGTCTTATGTCTCTTTTTTCCGATACAGAAAATAATCTCTAACACAAATCATAAACATAACCATTTCATACCAATGTATAGTAAGTGACAATTTAGTGTTATCACTGTAGCTGTTACCACAATATCAAAATACTTAAACCTTTGTTATACATTTGCTCAGCTTTAACATTAATAAAACATCATAAAATAACAAGAATGAAACATTAAGTGCATGAAACCAATTGTTTTCAGTACAAATTAAGAAAACACATATCACAGCCTGCTCCTTTAACGGCAAGATGGCGTATGTACATCAGGCCACGTTCCTAATAAAGTTACGTTCATACGCTGGCGCGGGCTCCATACTTCTACCGTTCCCACGTGCAACAACAGCATTAGCTAGGCACAAAAACAATAAAAGTGACAATACGCTCGAAGTACTCTCGGTGTACTCATGCAATATACCACAAACAGCATCAACAGATTGAAACAAATGAACCGAGCTGTCTGTAATCTCACACTCTTATTACAATCTACAGGTTAGCTTGTTAGCGTCTTCAATGTAAACTCAATGGGTCCGCTAGCTTAGCACATTAGCATGTTGTTGAATGGTCCAGTAAATCACACAATACTACAAAACGAACTCTACCGCTGTTACTTTGACACAAACCAATACACATACAACATTAACAACATGTTTATCTTTCAGACTGTGATGTGCCTGTGCATTCTGGAGGAATATTAACCCACCTGTTAATTGAAAACAACAGACATACAAAGAGTGTGTTAGCAGCTTCACCACAGTATTTATTCTGTGGTGGTGTGTGTCTCAGGGGATGTTAACCTCTCTAGAGCCACATATGCGCCCTCTAGTGACCAACCTGAGTAACATTTTTAGGAAAAGACCGTTATGATGAAATTACATTTACTTGAATTAAACCCAGAAAAATTATGGGGTATCTGTTTTTTTCTTTTTAAATACTTTTTATCTTTTTTTTTTAAGTTCAGACTTTAATCATGACTATCATGTTTTTAATCATTTCACATGGACTGTTTTTTATACCTTTTTTGAACCATTTTTAATCACATTAACCTTGACCATGAGCTTTTTGACCAATTACACACTTTTTAACCCATTACACACTTTTTAACCAATTACACAGGCACTCAAACCTTTTTCACCAATAATACCTTCATATTTAAGTTTCACACCAAAAGCTGCATTTGATTACTTTGAACACATTATGAGAACATTACAATTTACCTTTGTGCAAATCTCATTTTTACTAAATAGAACTTGAATTCAACATAATCTAACTCAATGCATCCTCCTTCAGCTGTTATTTGTGGCCAACGGCTATTAGCTCTCCTCCTGCAGACTTTAACAGGGATTCGCTGTTCAAGGTGTAATATTATTAGTGAAACAACAGGGTGCGTCCTCTGATGCGATGACAGTGACTTTGCTGTGTCCTTTCGTCCTCGGGGAAGATCCCTCTTCGTTCCAAACACGTTTTACCAGGACACTGGCTGCTACGGGCCATCTCATCATACAACACTGAAATCACAGAGCCCATTTGCCAAACAGCCAATGTAACCTTCTTGTACCCGCTTATCAATTAAGTTTGTGGCCATTAATCTGCAGACCCTGCTTTTTAAGCCTGTGCACAACTGATGTGACACAACAGAAAAACATCGGCCACTGTCATCTATGTTGCAGCAAGCTAGCTTAGTGTAGCTGCCTCCCAGTGTGTTGCACTGCAGTAGAATGTTCTGGTTTGGGGTGGGAGGATGAACAGCATGTTGCCTGTTCCGTCCTGTGTGCTGCCTTGTTGAGCTCAGTGAGAACATTATATTTCATTCAAGAGAGACAGAAGAATGAAGTTAAGATAATATATGATGCAGAATATAAGTCAATCAATCAATCATTCATTCATCCATTTTTGTAACTGCTTATCCTCTTGAGGGTCGCGGGGGGGCTGGAGCCTATCCCAGCTGACATTGGGCGAGAGGCAGGGTACACCGTGGACAGGTCACCAGACTATCGCAGGGCTGACACATAGAGACAGACAACCATTCACACTCACATTCACACCTACGGGCAATTTAGAGTCACCAATTAAGCGATCCCCAATCTGCATGTCTTTGGACTGTGGGAGGAAGCCTTGGTGCCCAAAGAAAACCCACGCTGACACGGGGAGAACATGCAAAGTCCACACAGAAGGGCTCCCTCCTGGGATTGAACCAGGAACCCTCTTGCTGTAAGGCAACAGTGCTAACCGCTACACCACCGTGCCACCAATCAATCAATCAATCAATCAATCTTATTTATAAAGCCCAATATCACAAATCACAATTTGCCTCACAGGGCTTTACAGCATACGACATCCCTCTGTCCTTGGACCCTCACAGCGGATAAGGAAAAACTCCTTAAAGAAACCCTTTAACAGGGGAAAAAAACGGTAGAAACCTCAGGAAGAACAACTGAGGAGGGATCCCTCTTCCAGGACGGACAGACGTGCAATAGATGTCGTACAGAACAGATCAACATGATAAATTAACAGTAATCCATATGACACAAAGAGACAGAGAAAGAGAGAGAGAGAGAGAAACAGATGCAGGACAGACGGTTATGACAGTAGCTTACAACAACATTAATATTATATTACAGTAATATTACAGTAATAATTACGGCTGTTGTGGTACAATATGTTGTTGTTAGATAGTATGTATGTGACAATAATCATATGTGTATAATAACAGTAGAAGTATGACTCAGAGCGCAGTGTTCTGGTGGGATCATTTTAATTTTTAATTTTAATTTTATATACTTTATTAATCCCCCTGAGGGGAAATTCAATTTTTTCACTCTGTTGTCAGTTACACACAGGTCCGCACACACACATGCACAAACAGGACCTATACATGCACTAAGTGGAGAGATGTCAGAGTGGGGCTGCCCATGACAGGCGCTCCGAACGGTGGGGGGGTTTGGAGCCTTGCTCAAGGGCACCTTGGCAGCACCCAGGAGGTTAACAGGCACCTATCCAGCTACCAGTCCACGCGCCATATTTTGGAACGGACGGGGATTTGAACAGGCGACCCTCTGGTTCCCAACCCTAGTCCCTATGGACTGAGCTACTGCCACCCTCTACTGCCTGACAGAGCCTGACTATTTAGAGCTTTGTAAGTTAGGAGCAGGATTTTCAATTCAATTCTGTGCAGTCCCAGTGCAGACAAGCTAAAACAGGAGATCTGATCTTGTTTGTTGTGTTGTGATCATGTTTCTTAGTTCCTGTCAGTACATGTGCCGCTTCGTTCTGGATCAGCTGGAGAGTTTTCAGAGACTTATTAGAGTTACCTGACAATAGGGAATTACAGTAATCCAGCCAAGAGGTAACACAAGTGTGGACCAACTTTTTGGGACAGGATAGGCCTAATTTTTTGCAATATTAAGCAGATGAAAATACACAGTCCCTGAGGTTTGTTTTAAATGGAAGTTAAAAGACAAATCTTGACCAAATATCACTCTGAGGTTTCTTACGGTAGTGCTAGAGGCCAGAGCAATGCCATCTACATAAACTCTACCACCAGATAAAGAGTTTCTGAGTTGTTTGGGGCCAAGAACAATAACTTTAGTTTTGTTTGAATTTAACATCAGGAAATTGGTGCTCATCCAGGATTTTATGTCTTTAAGGCATTTTTTAAGATTAGTTAATAGATCCGTCTCGTCTGCCTTTATAAATAAATATAATTGTGTATCATCCGCATAAGAGTGGAAATTTAATCAATCAATCAATCAATTTTATTTATAAAGCCCAATATCACAAATCACAATTTGCCTCACAGGGCTTTACAGCATACGACATCCCTCTGTCCTTAAGACCCTCACAGCGGATAAGGAAAAACTCCCCAAAAAAACCCCTTTAACGGGGGAAAAAAAACGGTAGAAACCTCAGGAAGAGCAACTGAGGAGGGATCCCTCTTCCAGGACGGACAGACGTGCAATAGATGTCGTACAGAACAGATCAACATGATAAATTAACAGTAATCCATATGACACAGAGAGAGAGAGAGAGAGAGAGAGAGAGAGAGAGAGAGAGAGATGCAGGTAATGACAGTATCTTACAACAACATTAATGGAAGTAATAATATTATAGTTATAGTTCTGGTTACTGCGGTACAATATGTTGAAAGTATGTATTAATACCTGGCAGTATACATGTGTGACAATAATCATATGTGTATAATAACAGAAGAAGTATGACTAATGACTAATGATGGCAGCAGCAGCAGGAGGCATCTGGCGGGACCACGGCAGCAGCACAACCACACACGTCACGCTGTCCAGGCACCGCTGTGATGTGAGTTAATCTGAGAGACAGTGGAGCACAAAGGCTCCGGAGAAGAAGCCGAGTTAGTGACATCCAGAATGGCCGGGTTAGCTAGATGCAGTAATAGGATCCGAGAGAGAGAGAGAGAGAGAGAGAGAGAAGGAGAGAAGGGGCCCGGTGTATTATAGAGGGGTCCTCCGGCAGACTAGGCCTAAGTCAGCCTAACTAAGGGCTGGTACACGACAAGCCTGAGCCAGCCCTAACTATAAGCTTTATCAAAGAGGAAAGTCTTAAGTCTAGTCTTAAATGTGGAGACAGTGTCTGCCTCCCGGACCGTAACAGGAAGATGATTCCACAGGAGAGGAGCCTGATAGCTAAAGGCTCTGGCTCCTGATCTACTTTTGGAGACTTTAGGGACCACGAGTAACCCTGCGTTCTCAGAGCGCAGTGTTCTGGTGGGATAATATGGCACTGTGAGCTCTCTAAGATATGATGGAGCTTGACTATTTAGAGCTTTATAAGTTAACAGTAGGATTTTAAATTCAATTCTGGATTTTACAGGGAGCCAGTGCAGAGAAGCTAAAACAGGAGAGATATGATCGCATTTCTTAGTTCCTGTTAGTACACGTGCTGCTGCATTCTGAATTAGCTGGAGAGTTTTTAAGGACTTACTAGAGCTACCTGATAATAGAGAGTTACAATAATCCAGCCTTGAGGTAACAAAAGCGTGGACCAATTTTTCTGCATCTTTTCGGGTCAGGATAGGCCTAATTTTCGCAATATTACGCAGATGAAAAAATGCAGTCCGTGAGGTTTGCTTTAAATGAGAATTAAAAGACAAATCTTGATCAAATGTTACTCCGAGGTTTCTTACGGTAGTGGCAGGGGCCAGAGCAATGCCATCTAGAGAAACTATGTCATCAGATAAAGAGTCTCTGAGTTGTTTGGGGCCAAGAACAATAACTTCAGTTTTGTCTGAATTTAACATCAGGAAATTGGTGCTCATCCAAGTTTTTATGTCTTTAAGGCAATTATGGAGTTTAGTTAATTGATTGCTTTCTTCTGGCTTCATTGATAAATACAACTGAGTATCATCCGCATAACAATGGAAATTTATAGAGTGATTTCTAATGATGTTACCTAAAGGAAGCATATATAGAGTAAACAGGATTGGTCCGAGCACAGAACTCTTGGAACTCCAAAACAAACTTTAGTACGTAAGGATGGTTCATTGCGAACGTCAACAAATTGAAAACGATCAGATAAATAAGATTTAAACCAGCTTAGTGCAGAACCTTTTAAGCCAATTAAGTGATCCAGTCTCTGCAGTAGAATTTGATGGTCAATTGTGTCAAACGCCGCACTAAGATCTAATAAAACAAGTACAGAGACGAGTCCTTTGTCTGAAGCAATCAGAAGGTCATTTGTAATTTTAACTAGAGCTGTCTCAGTGCTATGATGCACTCTAAATCCTGACTGAAATTCCTCAAATAAATTATTATCCTGGAGAAAATCACACAGCTGGTCTGCGACTACTTTCTCAAGGATCTTTGACATAAAGGGAAGATTAGATATTGGTCTATAGTTGGCTAACACCTCTGGATCCAGGGAGGGCTTTTTTAGTAGAGGTTTAATTACAGCTATCTTAAAAGACTGTGGTACATAGTCTGTTAATAAGGATATATTGATCATATCTAATATATGAGTGTTAACTAAAGGAAAGACCTCCTTAAGTAGCCTAGTTGGGATGGGGTCTAAGAGACACGTTGATGATTTGGATGAAGAAATCACTGCAGTCAATTCTTGAAGAGAAATTGGGGAGAAGCAATCTAAATATATATTAGATTTTACAGCTGTGTTTGAGGTTAGATAGGTACTATCTGAGGGCAGGAGGTCATGAATTTTGCCTCTAATAGTTAGAATTTTGTCATTAAAAAAGCTCATAAAATCATTACTGCTAAGGGCTAAGGGAATACAAGGCTCAATAGAGCTTTGACTCTCAGTCAGCCTGGCTACAGTGCTGAAAAGAAACATGGGGTTGTTCTTATTGTCTTCTATTAGAGCTGAGTAATAGTTTGCTCTGGCATTGCAGAGGCCCCTCTTATAAGTTTTGAGACTGTCTGTCCAGATTAAACGAGATTCTTCCAGTTTGATTAATCGCCAATTCCTTTCAAATTTTCGCGATATTTGTTTTAACTTACGGGTTTGACAGTTATACCAAGGAGCGAACTTTCTTTGCTTTTTTAACTTCTCTTTAAGAGGAGCTACAGAGTCGAGCATTGTTCGTAGCGAGCCTACGGTGCTATCAACAAAATGATCAATTCGGGAGAGGTTAAAGTCGGCACGGGAAACCTCTGTTACTGAAGGTATTGGTATTGAATTTAACGACGACGTAATCTTTTCCTTAAGTTTTGCGACAGCACTATCTGATAAACATCTAGTATAGTAACTGTTGCTGAGTGGCGTGTACTCGTGTAAATAGAAATCAAAAGTAATCAGATAATGATCCGATAGCGAGGGATTCTGTGGAAAGACTTTTAGGTTATCAATTTCAATTCCATACGTCAGAACTAGATCAAGGGTATGGTTAAAACAATGAGTAGGTTCATGTACACCCTGACTGAAGCCAATGGAGTCTAATAATGAGATAAACGCGGTAGCCAAGGAGTCATTATCAACATCGACATGAATGTTAAAATCGCCTACAATAATAACTTTATCTGATTTAAGAACTAAACTGGATAAAAACTCTGAGAATTCAGATAAAAATTCAGAATACGGGCCAGGAGCACGGTACACTATAACAAATAAAAGTGGCTGCGAGGTTTTCCAGGTCGGATGTAAAAGACTAAGAACGAGGCTTTCAAATGAATTATAATCTAGTTTAGGTTTAGGGCTGATTAACAGACTAGAGTTAAAAATGGCTGCAACTCCCCCTCCTCGGCCGCTGCCTCAAGGAATGTGGGTATTATTGTGACTGGGAGGAGTGGACTCATTTAGACTGACATATTCATCTTGACACAGCCAGGTTTCAGTGAGACTGAGTAAATCAATATGATTATCTGATATTAATTCGTTTACTAACACTGCTTTAGACGATAGAGACCTGATATTTAACAGTCTGCATTTAATTCTCCTGTTTTGTCTTTCTGTCACAGAAGAGGTATTAATTTTTATGAGGTTGTTATGCACAACTCCTCTTTGTTTAATTGTAGATTTAGATAATTTAGGCGGTCGGGGGACAGACACCGTTTGTATAAAACTATTAAAACTATGGCTGGGTAACTGAACTAGAAGCTCAGAGAGGCGTTTAGGACTGCGACTCTGAGTCCTGGTCTCAACTCTGGGTTGTCAGGGATTTGAATTACTAATAAAGTTTGCCAGGTTCCTAGAAATGAGAGCAGCTCCATCCAAAGTGGGATGAATGCCGCTCTCCTAATAAGACCAGGTTTTCCCAGAAAGTTTGCCAATTATTAACAAAACCCACATCGTTTGCTGGACACCACCTGGACAGCCACGTTAAATGATGACATGCGGCTAAACATGTCATCACTGGTCAGATTTGGGAGGGGTCCAGAGAAAACTACGGAGTCCGACATCGTTTTTGCGTATTCACACACCGAAGCAATATTAATTTTAGTGACCTCCGATTGGCGTAACCGGGTGTCACTGACGCGAATAACAATCTTACTGAATCTACGTTTAGCTTTAGCCAGCAGCTTTAAATTTGATTCAATGTCGCCCGCTCTGGCCCCAGGGATACATTTGACTATGGCCGCTGGTGTTGCTAACTTCACGTTTCTCAGAATAGAGCTGCCAATAACCTGAGTTTTATCCTCAGCGGGTGTGTCGCTGAGTGGGGAAAAGCGGTTGGAAACGTGAACAGGCTGGTGGTGAGCCGTGGGCTTCGGCTTGGAGCTGTGCTTCTGGCGGACCGTGACCCAACCTCCCGGCTGAACGGGAGTTACCGGAGGACAGTTAGCAGAGGCTAAGGCTAGGCTATGTGGCTCCGCACCGGCTACAGGGGACTGGCTAACTACCGCCTCCAACGCAGCAAATAAGCTACACTTGTTACAGTTACCACTGTCGCTAAAGGAGGCAGAGGCATAACTGAACATTTGGCACACAGGGCAAGAAAGAGCAGGAGAAGGAGAAGCCATGGCTAAGCTAACAAGGCTAAGAGCGTGCAAACAACAGCTAAGAGATTAGCGAGAAAGTCGTAGAAAGGAGGAGAGCTATAGGTGCTTAAACAGAACCAGTGTGGGTTATGACTTGAAGTAGACGTTAAAGCAACTGAGGTGAGAAAGCAGGCAAGTGGAATTCACCAGAGCAGTACAGAGACGCTGTCACAGAAACACCGGAAATGACACAACTCGCTTACCGCAATACGTCAGCACGTCACGTCAGTGAGTATGGTGAATTTACAGAGTGTTTTCTAAAGATGTTATCTAGGGGAAGCATATATAAAGTGAATGGAATTGGTCAGAACCACATGGAACTCCAAAACAAACTTTAGTATGTAAAGATGATTCATCGTGAACATAAACAAATTGAAATTGATCGGATAAATATGATTTAAACCAGCTTAGTGCAGAACCTCTAAAGCCAATTAAATGTTCCAGTTTCTGTAGTAGAATGTGATGGTCAGTTGTGACAATACGGCACTAAGATCTAATAAAACAAGTACAGAGACAAGTGCTTTGTCTGAGGCTATCAGAAGATGATTTGTAATTTTAACTAGTGCTGTCTCAGTGCTATGATGCACTCTAAATCCTGACTGAAATTCCTCAAATAAATTATTATCACGGAGAAAATCACACAGCTGATCTGCGACTACTTTCTCAAGGATCTTTGAAAGAAAGGGAGGGAAGATTAGATATTGGTCTATAGTTTGCTAACACCTCTGGATCCAGGGTGGGCTTTTTTAGGAGAGGTTTAATTACAGCCAACTTAAAGGACTGTGATACATAGCCTGTTAATAGAGATATATACTGATCATGTCAAATATGTGAGTGTTAACTAAAGGTAAGACTACCTTAAGTTGGGATGGGGTCTAAGGTCAGTTGTTTCGAGCGTGATACTCTTTCTCAGACTGCGGAAGAACATCACGCTTGAAAAGTCACACAAAATAAAAATTGCATACGGGAGCTCTTTTGGTGTGTGGATCGCTTTTTTCTATTTTCATGCTTTTGATACTTTGTGATCCAGCACCCAACCCAGTGGGCTTCGGGGATGTGCGTGTCCTATTCTTTATCATACTAGCAGGATATATCCCCCCATGGAGTCCAGACACTGGTGGTGTTGGCTGCTGATTCTGAGGCTGCTGACTGCTGAAGCTGAAGTGGTAGCAAGACAGAAATACAGCAGAGAAAGAACCATTTGATGGTATACCATATATGATGATAGGCTGATAGAGAAGGTGTGTTGCTGTGATATTGGTTGATTGTGAATCAGCTGATGACTCAATTGACCTACCCGGACAATGTCACGTGGAGATAGTGAGCACACATGCAAGAAGTGAATGGCAGGGTGAGAAAGAAAATTACAGCCTAAACATTAAAAGTATCGTCTTCCTGACTGAACTTTTGCTAGAGCTTCATTAAACACAATTTAAGCTGTAGATTTGTATATTAAGCAATAGCATTTAACAATTTTTGGATAACAATTGAACTCTATGGCATGGGTACACACTACGACAGGCTCTGCATACACAGGCAGTCCTTGCAAGCATCAGTTCAATGTTGGTAAAATACAGAATATCACCAGTTCTATCTATCCTTGAGGTGCAGGATGCAAAAGGAAGATGAAATCACCCATAGTGGTGGGAAATGCTCTATAGAAAACACTTGAAATATAAGTGGGCCTTAGATATGCTGACAATGTATGGTCCTAGGTATAAGTTTAGCAGTGGTTAGACATTGGCTGATGATAACAAAACAACTTGTCTCTTGCTTTTGGTAGCTGGCAAAGACTTCACCCCACACCAAGTTTGTGCTCACCATCTTCAGAGCTTGCAGCAACATGTTACGCCTTACATCCACCCCAACTGACCTTCCATTGAATACTCTGCACTCTTATACTCTAAGTTTGCACTGCTGGACTCATAGCAATTTTTCTGAAAAACAAAGAAAAATATGATATCCACACTTGCTTTACTTTCTGATCATTACAGTGTATTTCACTCCATCCTGAGCCCTCAAGCACATGGTCACTCATTTTAAATCTACACCATATATACATACAGGACATGGCAATTTGAGCCAATTGTCCTCAAAGTCTGCCTCAGACACCACCACCATCTGTGTCTGTTAAAATGAAGAGACAGAAATGAAATCAAAAAGCAAGAGAAATAGAGCAGTAAGGGACAGGGATGGGGAAAAGAGTGAACAGCATGAAAAGGTGGTAAACAATTTCATGCAAATAAAGGTTTAACAATAGGTGAGCTTTCAGTCTCTCGCCTCCCCCCTCCCTCTGTCACTGCCTCCCTCTCCCTCTCAGAGCCAGGGCAGAGCTTTTCGACAGGGATAAAGCAGGAAGAGGCTGGGTTTTTTTTTGCCAACTATTGAATGCTCTTTGAAGCATTCCCAAAAGGTTGATCCTATTCAGAGAAAGGTTTCCTATTTCTCTGATGCTCTTCAATAATTCATCGTCCTTTTTATGGTTTGGTCTCAGCGTTGGTAGGATTACCTAAACCTGGCTGCATATGAATAATATCATTGTGATATTCTCCATCCAGAGCACTGCATCCACAATGCAATGGGTATTGGAGATAGATAAAAAATGTCAGGCATCAAATGCTTAACAAATAAAGTTCTGTGCATCTATGGGTTTTTAAGTGCAGTGTGTGTGTATATATATATATATATATATATGTATATATTTCAGGTAGATAATCGTATAGGCCAGACCTATCTCCACAGCAGTGTGTCAGCACTCAGAGGTCTGGAATCACAAAGTAATCTCCTGGCTTGTTTTTGTTTTTTAAACCAATCACAATTGCCGTTGGTGGCACTAAGCCTAGGATGCAGTGATGGTGCTCATGCAAAATAGTTTCGGGAATCAACCTGTTTTGGTGGAACATTTGCATGTGAAGAGGAAAGCTCTGTCATGAACCCTTTAAAAAATGGACCTCCCCCTGACAGCTGCAGGAGATCACTGCTTGCATGATCATGTTTAAACAGATCTAAAATAAGAACCATAACAGCTAGAACATTTATTATTTTTTCTTTAAGGCTGCCATCTTTCCCATTATCATATCATTACCTTATGTAACCTGACCTTGCATGCCAAATGTAGTATTACCCCTTAATTATTCCATAATTTCCCTGTGATGGCTACGGGAGATTGTTGTTTGTATTATCCTGTATATATCAATCTAAAATAAAAAACATAATAGACAGAACATTCATTCTTTTCTCCATCATCACATTATGACCATGTGTTACCTTACCTTACCTTTTAACAAGAACAGTCATTCTTTTTGCAGCAGTAAAATGAGGCTTTGGTCTTCCATATCATCATACTGTATGCTTCTGATGATGTGCTACATTACATGTGGTGCAAAACTGCATGATAATGTGCGGCAGAGCCAGAGGAACAAATGAAAAGCTTTGCACTCTGCTCATTTTTATGAGCACATATCAATAATGCATGTAGTTCAAATAAATTATGGAGGGTTACAAAATACTGTCTTTATGTTTCTACATTTAAAAATATTTTATATTAACATATTTGTGACTTTATTTTGTAAAATCTATTATTACTACTATCTAATCAATTTTTGTATTTTTTTATGAGACAATTTCAGTACCTTTATCACTTATTATGGTTTATTGACTTATATAACCTTTAGCTTAGGTCATACAGATTTTAGGGATATGAAGCATTTGAAGATATTTAAACAAATTACATAACAATAAGCAAAAATAACAATGTGGACAGTGGTGGACCATTTCTATTGCAGAGTTCAAAGGGTTAAAATGGCCGGCAAAAGAAAATGCCACAAAAAACATAACCAGTCAAATATCACTGTGTGATTCAACATTTAGTGACAAAATTAAGACAAAAATAACTTGATAATCGGTGCCCTATAGGTGAAGCATGACTACACTTGGGCTCTGCAGGAGCTCACTGGTTCCATTAAAACCACATTTTCTGGCTGTATGTACAGTACAGGCCAAAAGTTTGGACACACCTTCTCATTCAATGCATTTTCTTTATTTTCATGACTATTTACATTGTAGATTCTCACTGAAGGTGTTCTGCCCTCTGTTTGAGCGCATATAATATATAAATAGGTTTTGTGGACTGCAGTGCCCCCTTTTGGTTGCTCAATAGCAGTAGCTATAGAGCAGGGAATTTCTCTCAGAGTTAACCAGCACATGGTAAAGAGCATATGGTGACCGCTTCTCCTGCTGCAGTTTTGTCTTCAGCATTGTTGCCTTGGACACTATTTGTCCGTGAGTACTGTGGTTTAACATTTAATAGATATGACCTGCACAATATGTTTTCTGTACATTTGTTTTGCTGTAAATTCAGCTAAAATGACCTGTAGCCTAATGTTGCTAACTGGCTAACATGCTTTGCTCTGCTACTCAGTGTATTTTATTGCAGATATAGTCATGTCACTGTGATAAGTATTCAGAATCTGATTTGTGTGTGCATTTTGTATTTTGTTGCAGTTTTACAGTAACTGGTCTCCATTAAATTATCAAGAAAAGTCACGCCTTGGAGAACATGACTGTTCGCTAACTGTCTAGCTCTGTATGAGGACTCATTGCGAGGACAGTATAGTAAAAGGGCAAGAGCACAGCGGGCACAATTAAACAAGATAATACAGTATGCAGCAACAATGAGTCTACGGTCAGTCAGCTCCTCAGCAACAAGAGGAGAGAGTGGAAATGGAGCAAGAGGCTAATCAAAGTACTGATGTATTTCAAATTGTTGATGCCCGTTCACAGTCTGTACAGTCACGGTCATCAAAGCGGTCAAGTCGAGCCTCCTCAGTTAGTTCTGCAGCGTTAAAAGCTCGGGCTAAGGCGGAGGCTGCCCGTGCTCAGCTTACTTATGCGCAAAAAGAGGCTAGCATCATAAAGCAGAGAGCCGACCTTGAAGCAAATCTTTATATTCTACAAAGCCAAAGAGCTGTTGCTGCTGCTACAGCTGAAGCTGCTGCCTATGAAGAAGCAGACAAATCTAACAAGAGTGAACTTAGTCAAGACTTACTAACTGAGTTACCTCTCAGTTCAGCCGAGCGCACATCCGAATATGTCCAACAGCATTCAAAAACATATTCTAGGGAAGTCCCATTCGAGGTTGATCCCCTTGGCTGCCACAAGATGGCACTTCAGCAATGTAAAATGCCCATGAATGAAACAGCTACTCAACATAATGAGAAAAACAAAGATGCTAATGTCAAACAAGAACAACATGAGGAGAAATTAGAAGATAAAACACACTTGTCAGGACCAACAGGACAGTTACTCCACCCTCTAAGGGAGCCTTCATCTGAGTCTCAGGGTGTGAAAGACATAACAAAGTATCTCATTCGTCGGGAAATGTTGAGTGCAGGTTTCCTCAAATTTGATGACCGCCCCGAGAATTATTGGTCATGGAGAGCATCATTTCAAAGCGCTACCAAAGAACTCAAGCTTTCAGCCAGAGAAGAATTAGATTTAATGATAAAATGGCTTGGTTTAGAGTCTTCAGAGCAGGCGAAGAGAATTCGTTCTGTGCATGTGTTCAACCCAATAGCAGCTCTCCACTTAGTCTGGAAACGACTAGAAGAATGTTATGGATCACCTGAAGCAGTTGAACATGCACTGCTGAAAAAGGTTGAAGATTTTCCTAAACTTACCAACAAAGATAATGTTAAATTAAGAGAGTTGGGCGACATTCTTCAGGAGATAGAGTGTGCAAAAGAAGGTGGATATCTGCCAGGCTTGTCTTATTTGGACCCAGCACGTGGTGTAAATCCTATTGTGGACAAATTACCGTACAGTTTACAGGAAAAATGGATTGCCATGGGATCCACATACAAGGAGGAATATAGCGTTGCATTTCCCCCTTTTAGTTTTTTCTCCAGCTTTATAAGGCAGCAGGCAAAAGTTAGAAATGACCCCAGTTTTGCTTTACATCCCCCAGCAACCAGAGCTCAAAAACTGAGAAGTACATGAAAAGTGGCAACAGGGCTTCTGTAAATGTACACAAGACCGATGTTCCACAAGAGTTATTGGCTGTCCAGAGTAACTCTGCTGAGAAGAAAATGGAAAATCCTGAAAAGCAATGTCCCATACATAAAAAGCCACATCCGCTCAAAAAATGTAGGAGCTTCAGAGCTAAACCTGTTGAGGAACGGAAGTTGTTCCTGAAGGAAAACCGCATTTGTTTCAAGTGTTGTGGGTCAACTCAGCATGTCGCAAAAGACTGCAGAGAGTCTATCAAGTGTATGGAGTGTGGTAGTGAAACACATTTCAGCGCTACATCCTGGTCCTCCTCCCACTACAAAAGAAACTAGAGAAGCTGAAAAAGATGATGGCAGGGAGGAGAGTGAGAATGCAGTCACATCCAAATGTACAGAGATTTGTGGTAATGCAGACATTCAGTGGTCATGCTCCAAAATCAGCCCTGTGACAGTGTATCCTACTGGAAAAAGAGAAGAAGCAAGGAAAATGTACGCAGTGATTGATGAGCAGAGTAATAAGTCACTTGCCAAATCTGAGTTTTTTCGTCTCTTCAACATCACAGCCTCATCAGACCCATATACACTGAAAACCTGCTCTGGGGTAACAACAGCTATGGGCAGAAGAGCTACAAATTTCATGACTGAATCTCAGGATGGCAGAATACAACTCCCCCTCCCAAACTTAACTGAATGTGACATGATTCCTGATGATCGGAAAGAGATTCCATCCCCTGAAGTGGCACGTCACCATCCACACCTACAGCGAATTGCAGACAAGATTCCACCTGTGGATCCAGATGCTCCCATCCTCTTGTCGTACATCCTTCCTCAGCCCATGTCCAAACAGAATCTTGGTGAAGGAGACTCTTAACCACAGGCCATCTCATGTCAGCTGTTCTCCAGCTTTTTGTAGTGAGGAAGAATACCTTGGGGGGAACATGGACAAGCTGGGATCTGCAGTTTTTGAGAAGACTAGGGATGAAGAAAAGCCGGCACTGTCAATGGACGATCAAGCTTTTCTTGACATAATGGAACGAGAAGTTTATCAAGATGAAGGAAACAGCTGGGTGGCACCGTTACCATTTCGCTCCCCCAGACAGCGCCTCCCCAGTAACAGAGACCAAGCAATGAAGCGTCTTTTTTCTCTCAGGAAAACATTGGACAGGAAACCTGACATGAAAAGGCAGTACATTGACTTCATGCAGAAAATGCTTGAAAATGGCCATGCAGAGCCTGTTCCTCCACTGGAGAAACATAAAGAACACTGGTACTTGCCATCATTCGGTGTATACCACCCCCAAAAACCTGATCAGCTGAGAGTGGTGTTCGATTCAAGTGCTGAATATGATGGAGTGTCAAAGTGCTTCTTAGTGGCCCTGATTTAAACAACACTCTTTTGGGGGTTCTCCTACGATTTAGAAAAGAGCCAGTAGCATTTACAGCCGATGTACAGCAAATGTTTTATTGTTTTGTGGTACAAGAACACCACAGAGACTACCTTAGATTTCTTTGGTACGAAAACAATGACCTTAGCAAAAATGTGAGGGACTTTAGAATGAAAGTGCACGTGTTTGGAAATAGCCCCTCACCAGCCATGGCTATCTATTGCATGAGGCGGGCTGCATCTGAGGGTGAGAGAGAACACGGCCTTGATGCCAAGCAGTTTGTAGCAAGACACTTTTATGTTGATGACGGGCTTGCATCTGCACCTACCCATGAAGAAGCTATTGACATCTTGAAAAGAACTCAAAGATGTTAGCAGAGTCCAACCTGACCTTACATAAGATAGCATCCAACAGTCACAAGGTCATGGAAGCTTTTCCAGCGGATGAAAGAGCCAAGGATTTGAAAGACCTGGACCTCAGAGTGGATGGTCTCCCCCTACAGCGCAGCTTGGGAGTCCTGTGGGGACTGGAAACAGACAGTTTCACATTCAGAGTGTCTAAAGAGGAAAAGCCATACACTCAGAGAGGTGTTTTAGCCACTGTCAACAGCTTGTATGACCCTTTAGGATTTGTGGCACCTATAACGATGCAAGGAAAAGCCCTACTCCGTGAACTCTCAGAAGAACAAAATGACTGGGATGAACCGCTCCCTTCTGAAAAGGAAGAAGAATGGGATAGGTGGAAAGAATCTTTAAAAGATCTTCAACATCTTCAGATAGCAAGGTGCTATGTTCCGCTTTCACAGACCTCCATCCAGAGAAGGGAGCTGTGCATCTTTTCAGATGCATCCACAATGGCAATTGGAGCTGTAGCTTATCTAAGAGCCATTAACAGTGAAGGTCAGTGCTATGTAGGCTTTGTCATGGGCAAATCCAAACTACCCTATGTGCAGCTGTTTTGGCTGTGGAGCTGTATGACCTGCTAAGAGATGAGATTGACATTGACATGGATGCTGTCCACTTCTTCACTGACAGTAAGATAGTCCTCGGATACATATGCAACAGCACCAGACGGTTTTCCACATATGTTGCCAATAGAGTGACTCGTATCTGAAAATCTACACATCCTGAACAGTGGCATTACATTTCTACAGAGAACAACCCGGCAGATCACGCCACCAGGCCTGTTCACGCATCCCAACTTCAACACACCAACTGGCTTTCGGGACCATCCTTCTTAACACAATCAAACCCAGAGCCATCACAGTCAGACATCTTCTCCCTGGTAGACCCTGAAGCAGATGTAGAGATACGGCCTGATGTCACATCTCTGATTAACAGAACTTCAGAGGCTCAGTTAAGGTCACATCGTTTTGAAAGATTTTCCCAGTGGATGACCCTGTGTCGCACCATAGCATCACTCATTCGTGTTGCTGCATCATTCAAGAAAACCTCAGATCAAAGGAAAGGCAGTGGATGGAAATGTTACAGTGAGCCGAGCACCACAAGTGAGCTCTTCAGGGCAAAAGCTGTGATCATTCTCACTGTGCAGCGTGAGATCTTCAAGGAAGACTACAAATGTTTCAATATGAAGCAAGCATTGCCAAAACAAAGTCCACTAACAAAGCTTAACCCCATCATTGATGAAGATGGATTACTCAGGGTCGGAGGCCGCAACATTCACGATGGATGAAAAGCACCCACTTATCATCCCCCAAACCCACCACATTGCTTCTCTCTTGGTGAGATACTACCATAAAGTGATATGACGGCACACCAGGGCCGTCATATCACAGAGGGAGCAATAAGAGCAGCAGGATTGTGGATTGTTGGGAGCAAACGTCTGGTCTCTTCTATTATCTACAAATGTGTTATCTGTCGTAGGCTCAGGGGAACACTACAGATTCAAAAGATGGCAGACTTGCCAGTTGACAAGCTATCACCAGTGCCACCCTTTACCAATGTTGGTCTCGATGTCTTTGGTCCGTGGACAGTGATGACACATCGCACAAGGGGAGGCAGTGCAGACAGCAAGCGGTGGGCGGTACTTTTCACATGCATGTCAACACGAGCTGTGCACATCGAACTGGTTGAATCAATGTCCACATCCAGCTTCATTAATGCATTGAGGAGATTTTTCTCTATTTGTGGACCAGCAAAACTTCTTCGTTCAGACAGGGGCACTAATTTTATTGGTGCCTATACAGAGTTGAGCATTGATCACAGTGATGCTACACTGAACAGCTACCTTCAGGATAAAGCCTGCACATGGCAATTTAATCCTCCACATTCCTCACATATGGGTGGGTCATGGGAAAGACTCATCGGTGTTGCAAGAAGGATCCTGGATGCAATGCTTCTTCAGTCTGCACATACTCAGCTCACACATGAAGTACTGAGTACCTTGATGGCAGAGGTGATGGCAATAATGAACGCAAGACCGCTAGTGCCATTGTCTGCAGACCCCGACATGCCAGCTGTTCTCACACCAGCAATGATTTTGACACAGAAGACAAATGCTTTATCAGCACCTTCTGGCAACTTCGACTCAGCAGACCTCCACGCAAAACAGTGGAAACAGGTTCAGTGTCTCGCAGAAACCTTTTGGAAGAGATGGAAGGGGGAATACCTTGCCACTCTTCAGAGTCGAAGAAAATGGACAGAGGATAAGCCCAACATCAAAGTTGGAGATGTTGTTTTGCTCAAGGATAACCAGGCTCACAGGAATGACTGGCCTGTGGGACTTGTTATGAAAATGTTCCTCAGCAAGGACAACAAGGTTCGCAAAGCAGAAGTAAAGACAGCAAAAGAAGGGACTGTGAAAGTGTTTCTGAGACCAATCTGGTCATCCTTTTATCTGAGGGACGGTAGAAAATGGACTGTCTTACATGTTTATGTTTGTATCTCATTTATTATATTGTAGTGGTACAATTGTATTGTACCAGGCGGGGAGTGTTCTGCCCTCTGTTTGAGCGCGTATAATATATAAATAGGTTTTGTGGACTGCAGTGCCCCCTTTTGGTTGCTCAATAGCAGTAGCTATACAGCAGGGAATTTCCCTCAGAGTTAACGAGCACATGGTGAAGAGCAGATGGCGACCGCTTGTCCTGCTGCAGTGTTGTCTTCAGCATTGTTGCCTTGGACACTATTTGTCCGTGAGTATTGTGGTTTAACATTTAATAGATATGACATGCACAATATGTTTTCTGTACATTTGTTTTGCTGTAAATTCAGCTAAAATGACCTGTAGCCTAATGTTGCTAACTGGCTAACGTGCTTTGCTCTGCTACTCGGTATATTTTATTGCAGATATAGTCATGTCAGTGTGATAAGTATTCAGATCTGTGTATCTGATTTGTGTTTGCATTTTGTATTTTGTTGCAGTTTTACGGTAACTGGTCTCCATTAAATTATCAAGAAAAGTCATGCCTTGTGGTTATTGGAGAACATGACTGTTCGCTAACTGTCTAGCTCTGTATGAGGACTCATTGCGAGGACAGTATAGAAGGCATCAAAACTATGAATGAACACATGTGGAGTTATGTACTTAACAAAAAAGGTGAAATAACTGAAAACATGTTTTATATTCTAGTTTCTTCAAAATAGCCACCCTTTGCTCTGATTACTGCTTTGCACACTCTTGGCATTCTCTCCATGAGCTTCAAGAGGTAGTCACCTGAAATGGTTTCCACTTCACAGGTGTGCCTTATCAGGGTTAATTAGTGGAATTTCTTGCTTTATCAATGGGGTTGGGACCATCAGTTGTGTTGTGCAGAAGTCAGGTTAATACACAGCCGACAGCCCTATTGGACAACTGTTAAAATTCATATTATGGCAAGAACCAGTCAGCTAACTAAAGAAAAACGAGTGGCCATCATTACTTTAAGAAATGAAGGTCAGTCAGTCCGGAAAATTGCAAAAACTTTAAATGTGTCCCCAAGTGGAGTCGCAAAAACCATCAAGCGCTACAACGAAACTGGCACACATGAGGACCGACCCAGGAAAGGAAGACCAAGAGTCACCTCTGCTTCTGAGGATAAGTTAATCCGAGTCACCAGCCTCAGAAATCGCAAGTTAACAGCAGCTCAGATCAGAGACCAGATGAATGCCACACAGAGTTCTAGCAGCAGACCCATCTCTAGAACAACTGTTAAGAGGAGACTGCGAATCAGGCCTTCATGGTCAAATAGCTGCTAGGAAACCACTGCTAAGGAGAGGCAACAAGCAGAAGAGATTTGTTTGGGCCAAGAAACACAAGGAATGGACATTAGACCAGTGGAAATCTGTGCTTTGGTCTGATGAGTCCAAATTTGAGATCTTTGGTTCCAACCGCCGTGTCTTTGTGAGACGCAGAAAAGGTGAACGGATGGATTCCACATGCCTGGTTCCCACTGTGAAGCATGGAGGAGGAGGTGTGATGGTGTGGGGGTTTTGCTGGTGACACTGTTGGGGATTTATTCAAAATTGAAGGCACACTGAACCAGCATGGCTACCACAGCATCCTGCAGCGACATGCCATCCCATCCGGTTTGCGTTTAGTTGGACGATCATTTATTTTTCAACAGGACAATGACCCCAAACACACCTCCAGGCTGTGTAAGGGCTATTTGACCAAGAAGGAGAGTGATGGAGTGCTGTGGCAGATGACCTGGCCTCCACAGTCACCGGACCTGAACCCAATCGAGATGGTTTGGGGTGAGCTGGACCGCAGAGTGAAGGCAAAGGGGCCAACAAGTGCTAAACACCTCTGGGAACTCCTTCAAGACTGTTGGAAAACCATTTCAGGTGACTACCTCTTGAAGCTCATGGAGAGAATGCCAAGAGTGTGCAAAGCAGTAATCAGAGCAAAGGGTGGCTATTTTGAAGAAACTAGAATATAAAACATGTTTTCAGTTATTTCACCTTTTTTTGTTAAGTACATAACTCCATGTGTTCATTCATAGTTTTGATGCCTTCAGTGAGAATCTACAATGTAAATAGTCATGAAAATAAAGAAAACGCATTGAATGAGAAGGTGTGTCCAAACTTTTGGCCTGTACTGTACATCATAGAACATTATTGCAGTGGTATTACAGGACCTCGTTTGAAGTGGAACGGATCAGTAAATTATTGAAGTCAATTTTACTAGCACATGCTACTGCCAGAGTCAACAGACATGGTAACTCAATTCTCACTGGCCATGTCAGAGAACCAGGCTGTTGTTTTCCTATAAAAAGAAATGCACCCAAATTTGTATATATCCCATGTATTTTGAAAGGCTGCAATCACATGACCAATGCACTGATGGCAGTAAACAAAGAAGCAGTCCCAAGCACTTGTAAGGAGGCAGGTTGGGGCGGTAGATGGGTCACAAAAAAAAAAAACTTTCCCCTGAACGTGCGTGTTCCGATCTGTGTGAACGTTGAGTCATTTTAAGGTACATCCTCAACATGTTTCTTTTCCTCAACCTAACCTCAGTAACTCTACTTCTCTAAACCTAACCTCCATAACTTAACTACAGAATTGTAAGTTAAGAATGTAACATCATTCGTGGGGCACACATTTGTAGGATATCATACAAACTGTTGTGTGTTTATTTTCATAGGTTATCATGCAAACCGTTTTATGAGAATATGTTGCAAAAAACACACCAACATCACCATGAGAATCCTGTGGAAGAAGGAGTCTAGGCTTTTCTGAAGTACGTTCACAAGTTGTTTTATTTGTTGAAGATCTTTACAACAATCCATGAAAATAACAAAGCAGGCATGCGTTATTGCACAATCTAAATCTTCATCAAAACTTACAGTTTTAGCATGTAAATTGTTGGCTTGGGGGTTGTTGTTCCCTGTAGCAAAGGGGAACAGCCAGATAGCGGAAGAAGGGGGAAACATGGCAGGACAACAATGTAAGATAAGGGGGCTGAAGTCCAAGTAGGTCGGGCAGAAGGGGAGGTGGCTTGGTCCATCAACCATCAACTTTCACCCAGCGAGGCCGGTGCTCGCTTCCTGTAAGATTGTAAGGCCAACCCCAATTCTTTTTTCCTAAACACAACCATGTGCTTTTGTTGCCTAAACCCAACCACATGCATGTGTTGGCTTAACATAACCACATGCTTTTATTGTTGAAGGAAAAAAAAGGTAAATTCACAGTGTTGTACTTTTATTTTGAAAGAGGGTGTATGCAAACGGTACATTTCCTGTGAAAGCGGAAGTGTATTTTAACAACAGACAATGCATGTAACAGGCTGAAATGACACGGCATCCCAGAATATCAACAACCAACACACCAAGGGTGCATGTCATATGCCGTCATGGAAAGCCCATGACCAAATGTCGATATGTGACAAGGTGGGAGTGAGAATGTGTTGGCAATCAAGACTATTAATGCAAGTGAGTAGTTATACTGCAGAGTACTTAAAGCAAACTTCCTAGCCCCAGGTTGCAGCATAACAATAGACATGACACCCTTGAATAAACAGTCTGCATCTTTTAAGTGCTTCTGAAAGAACAATACATAGCCAAATGTTCAGAAAGTTCCATAATGAATAATCAGCCTTCCGGTATTCTGGATTAAACCATTAGCAAGAGGAAAGACATAGAGCAAGGGTGAAGGGATAAAAGGTTATTCCCTCTGCTCAAGATTAGAATATGACCACCACCCACACACATGCACAAACTGCTTGCCTACGCTCATAAACAAGCTCAAGGGCCAGTCGAGAGGACCCTCTAAACATGAACAAATACAGTTCATCCAAGCAGATCTTTGCAAATATGAACACAAAATTGCTCATGTTAAATATTAAATAGATTACGTGTTTTCATGAGGATTCATAGTTTCAAGTTATTTTGATCAGCAGAATTTTAATCTTCTTGTTTTATTTAACCCATATTCAACCAGGTAAGTCCTTCTTAGATAAATCCTCTCTTTTACACGGGAGACCTGGTAACACACAGTCACACTAAAATTCATATCATCCTTTTGCAATGTGTCTATTTTTGCTTATAGTGTATCTTGTGGGTTTGAATTTCCAATAACTAATTGGGAATGCAGCGCTGTTCATTTTATTCTACAGATTGAGCAAGAAATGAGAAGAAAAATATGTCTT
Organism: Epinephelus fuscoguttatus; assembly: GCF_011397635.1. Lineage (NCBI taxonomy): Eukaryota > Metazoa > Chordata > Actinopteri > Perciformes > Serranidae > Epinephelus > Epinephelus fuscoguttatus. Next base: position 47,340,255 of record NC_064754.1, on the reverse strand, counting down.
AGTGATGTGCTGGGCCACCAGGAGCCCCTAAAACAGCTTCAGGACCCACTGGAACAGACTCTCCAAGTTTTGGAACTCTACTGGAGGGTCAAACTCCTAAAAGATCTTCTCTCATTAGATGACTTAATGATGGTGCTCAAGTCGCCCAGTGGCCCTTAAAGAGACTTTTTCTATAGACTTATTGAAGCTGTCCAGCATGGTGGATGTCGTGGGGTCTACTAAAGGTAGGATGGTTATTGATTATTATTTACTAAATGTGATTAATTGAGAAAATAAATTATTAATTTAAATTAATAATTCCAGCAGCCTGGGATCAGGAATCAATGACCAACCTGCATTTAGTCAAAAAGTTTGTTATTATATGTAAAGACAAGTTAGAAGGCGTAAACCCAAGCACTGACCATCTCAACCAGCTCTTGATACAACAAATAATGCACAAATAGCTACAGAGGACTGCTCTAGTTACGTCTTTTGTTTAAGACAATAACTGATCAACCAATCAAAACACTTGAATTAATTAACACACTAGACTAATGCTAACATACAAGTAACAAATAATAAATCAAACCATGCAAGTAGATCTGTGCATGCATGCGTGTGTGTGTGTGTGTGTGTGTGTGTGTGTGTGTGTGTGTGTGTGTGTCACAACGTGTGTGAAAGGGAGGGGCGCAAGAGAGACAGACAGACAGAGAGGCAAATTCACGGTCATGACCTTGTGGAGGTCACGCTACCACAGACCTAAAATGGCTGAGGCGAACACGTCATGCCAGGTGCGGGCCACTGGCTCCACATGCTCCTTTTAAGTATGCACAAGATCGTGTCCAGTGGGGTTGAACACACAATATGCTCTAACAGTGCATAACTGCACTGTCTATATTTACGGTCCTGGCTGGCTGCTTTACACATCCATTGCAACATAGAGCCAATGAAGTCATCCCCATGGGCTCGACTATACCAGATGTTAGGAGAAAGAAAATTAAATCTAAAATCTTAAATATGGGCAGGGTTGTTGTCACTCAGTGCTCCGTGCAGCACTCACCATATTTCCTCATCACTGGTGACAGAGAGGGAAGACTGTGCATCGCTTATCGTCCACAGAACAAGGCTGCATGCAGACATTTTCAGAACAAAATAAACAGGCTGCAATGAGACTCTCTCTCTATTGGATATTCAAAAGTAGCGGGTTTGTGCATTTAGTGCTTCAGAGGCAAGCTCGGAGCTTTAGTGTTGCCGGAGCCCACAGAAACAAGAGGATTAGAATATATGCCTTTCACATAAACCAGCCGAAATAATATATATATATACATATATATATATATGTATATATATAAATGCTTGAAGATCCACTCATTGCTAAAAATGTATGTTGCATAAAAACTAAAGTAATAGTCAGAGTTGTTAAAGTGAAATTTAAGTTGTGTTGATTGATTCATGTCAGTGTGAATTTTCTCTCTCTCTCTCTCTCAAAAAAAAACCCCCACCCTAACCCCTAACCCAGGGGAGACTGGACCTCATTCAGCGCTTCTAAAATGTAAGTATGCATGTTCGGATACAGGCTTTTCAATACAAGAAACAGACAATTCACACAGTTTTATCAAACATTTTATTTATTTTTCATCTTTTTCGGGTTCTAATTTATTTATTTTAGTGTCTTGTTGGTTGCTAGAAGAGACATTTATCTCCACAATGGCACTGATGATTTCGCTTTGTTTCTCCAGCACTTCTGCAGTCACAGTCCTGGTGGGTGGTGGTGGTGATGGTGGTGATTGGCCAGAAGGAGCAGAGGACAGTCATCCGGCTCTCTCACCACTCGCTGATCGCTGGTGCGGCTGTGGATCTGATCAATAAAATGAATAAACTCATCTGTGTCATTCTTTTCGATATGGACAGCACGAGTCAGTTCCGTGTGTGGATGTGGAACTGACCCCCTTTCCACGAGAGCAGCTAAAAGAGCTTAGATCGGGCCCAAGAAATCCAGCTCGACCCGGCCTGTGCCTGTGCACGTTATGTCCGGGACCGTCCCGGCCTGTCCATTTAACTGTAATTATGGGCCCGAGCCTGATTTAAACCTGACATTTTTCAATGAATTGGCTGTTACAATTAAGGGCCAGATCTACTAAAGGTTTGCGTAAACACGTGTGCACATACAAAAAAATGTACAGGAGAACAAATGAATGAGCCGGCTGACGCGGTCACTGTTGAGATTACATTCGTTTTTTATTATTAACAAAATGTTGTTTTTTTTTATTGACCGTATGAATGGTTTTGTTTTAAAATAAATATTTGGAAACGAAAATATATGCTTTGGTGTACTTTTACAGAGTTTTGCAATATATATAGCCACCTGTAGGCCTATATATCAAAATGTGTAATTTTCAGCAGCGGTTGGAGGTATAAATGCTCATAAGTCTAGTGTGTTTCATTTTTGTAACTTAAAGGCTTCAGAAAACATACAAGATACATTTTTAGGAAAAGTCATAGGAAGAGAAGCTTGTAGGTTTTATCTAAACAGAGTTATTTGCATTATAAAGACCCAAACAGACTGTCGTGGCGGCTCTAGTGTTAAACATAATGTTGTAGATTAGAATACGAGTGCTAGTGTGTCCCAATAAACTGCAGATCATTGCAAAGTTAAGCAAATCAACATTTATTGAAAAAAAGATGATTGAAGTCACTTTCTAGATTCCAAACATTATTATCAAATGAAATAATCAGTCTCATTAACGTCTCATTATGTTAAGCCACACAACATCATATTAAAGACACATTGTTTCAGTGACAAAATATATTAGGCTATAGTTCTAACATTTATCGTGGCAAAAAAACAAAACTAAACAGTTTTTATCATATAGCCTATTTTATACAAAATGAATATTCACAGCCCCAAGAGTATTAAACCACAATTCTTGTTAGGCCTATTTAAATGACAGAAATGTAGAATCTTAATGATCCACACACCAATTTTTTTTCTTTTATTCACATGCCAGTTGGTCCTCCCTTTAATGCTATGACCTGCTCATTTACTTTGTCCAAATGATCAATGTATTTATTGCAGGCATCTTTTGTCAGTTCATACTTCCAAAATGATTCTATGGCAGAGATCAGTTGGTCTCTGCTCATTGGTTTGGCCTCAGAGCGAATGTAGTGTTTCATTGAAGCCCAAACTAATTCAGTGGGGTTCAGATCAGGTGACCTACAAACAGAAAGTGCATGGACAAGTCAGGACTGTTATTCTCTTCTATTTATTCATCAAAAATATTTATCAGATTATTAAGATCATAACTAACTTACTCTGGTGGTGCCTTCACCCAGTTTATCCCCTCGTTCTGAATGCAGGCTCTGACACTGATTGCAGTGTGTTTGGGATCATTGTCTGAGAAAATGGAAAAGAGAGGCTATATTAATCATTGTGTTGTTATGTTACTTTTGTTATAAGCATGTCAAGGGTTGTTGCATGGAGTCCATTTTTACCAAAAAATGACATCATCAAGTTTCTCGCCAGCAGCCTTCCATTCTTCTGCTTGCTGTAGACGCAGCTCCTTGTTTTTTTCCCTGGTCATCGGAACAAATCTGTAACCAGAATATGAATATAAAAATGTTAAGGCTTTCAGTGCCGGGTTAGCACAGTGATATTAATTTCCACTTCAACTTCAATAACTATAAATAAAATGTATAGTGTGTGTGTGTGTGTGTGTGTGTGTGTGTGTGTGTGTGTGTGTGTGTGTGTGTAGGCTACTGTACCTGGGCTGTACAAAACGCCATCCAAGTCTGCGCACCGCCTTTCTCACGGAGTTCAAACTGAGGCATATGCTGTGCCTTGTTCGGAGAAGCGCTCTAATTTTTCTGTCCGGTAACTCGTCATCTGCTTTCAGGACTGAGTCGATTATTTCCATCAACTCACTGGAAAAGATACATCATTTCATTATTATATAGCCTAGTTTACTACATATTGTTTTTGAACCAAAAATAACATGTCAAACAAACAACAGTGACATAAAATACAGAGGCTACAAAAAACAACAAAGGCAAACTTAAATTTAAAAAACCCAGATAGTGAAAATTTGGGAGAAAAAGTCAGAAATGTTGTGTTTCACATCATCTGAAGTAATGAAACAAATGAAAGGAGACGCAGGGGGTTCAATGCGCCATTACGCATGAAGCCATCTAGTTTTGATTGTAATTTATAAAGAACGGAAAAATAAACAGTTTTCTCCTCTTTCTTGTCCACCACAACAAAGATTTTTGGTTTGGGTTAGGGTTACTGGAATTTACCTGGTCAGTTTCTGCAGCTTTCAGTTCCTCTTGGTCACAACAGCTTGGCGACAATGACGCCGGATGGTCCGCAAAGAAGCTGTAACTCCCATGTGAGACAGATGTTTGGTGATATTGCGAGTCTGCCAGCCTTTCTTCTGCAGACTCTGGATGAGGTCGCTCGTTTGTTCGTTGATCGTGGCCATCTCTGACACCGAAATACAGTACAGTCAAACACTCCTTTTTTATGTTCGTGGATTACTTGTTGCGCGGGAACGCACGTGTAGGACCACGCCTCCGGTGACCTATTTATACAGTACAGTACCTGTTCAGCTCCACTACAACTAACGGAAAGTACATGTTACCTGCGGAGTTGTTAACAATGGAAACCACACACTTTTACAGAGGAAGAGGAGCGTCTCGTAGGATTCTCTTCCCACTTCAACAAAACTCACTTAAAGCCAGGTCTGCAGCTGTGGGGCAAAAACAGGTAAGCAGCAGTTGTCCAATTTCTATATAATTGTTATTAAAAATGTTGTTTTTATGAAATAGAAGCTTACTTTCTACCCTGCTAGCCTATCTGTTAATGCATACACAAACACATCTATTCACATTATCTACAGTACTGTATATGGGCTCCAATATTTTTGTAATGTATCTGTATTACAGAGTACTGCAGTCAAATGGCCTGCAGCATCTTCGCAGCCAAGCACAGCTACTAAGCATTTCGTCCCCAAAAAAGCGGTAAGTGTAATTGTTGTGTGCACAAATAGGCCTACTGTAAGTATATATAGCATACTGTAGACTTCCCTGCTTAACTAACCCATGACTCATGACTTTCTGTATCTCGATTTAAAATTACAGGCTGCTGTTACAAAATTGGTGACATGCGATGGGGTCGAGGGCATGGTGGAGCATTTGCAAAGTGCTCTGTCCCAGAGAACAGCAGAACTCAAGAGAGAGAAAGAGCGAGCACAGACACTGCTTGCTGAGAAAGACTCTGAGATTTCTCGATTAAAAGCTGAGCCGGAAGCCATTACAGAGAAGAAAGAGAGACTGAAACAGGAGAACCACAGACTCTGAGAAGACAGCCAAGAGGCGGTGAGCCAGAGAGGGGGATTGTGGGACAGCGTTTTAGAGGAGATGAGAGCTGTGATTGGAGAATTGCGGGCGGCTCTACATGCGCAGACAACGCAGCAGGACGCATTTGCCATGCCAGTGAGACCAATCCCCAGATACACATCCACACCTGATGCCTCCCATTCTTCTTCAGCAGCGCTGATGTCTCCACTGTGACTGTCCGCCACCTTTGAGGCTGGTGACTTCATTGGTCAACGTCAACACCCGGACGTGGATTTGCGTGAGGTCGGACCAGAAGATCATGCCAAACTCCACAAACAGAGTTTTGGGCAAGTGGGACGATATGGGTGCTGTTCAGACTGATCATCTCTGAGGATAGCTACAAGTCCTGGAGGAAAACTACAAACTGGGATGGGTCCAGGGGGAAACATCAACTGCCACAAAATCTGAAGGACTACTTGGTTGCCACATTCAAACAAAAGTTTCATACTATGGGCAAGATGGAAATGAAAGACTGCATTGACAAGGTTAATGAAGTCTTGCGCACACCACGCACATTTCCCCGGGGACTCACACAGTTTTGTGTGTGTGTGTGTGTGTGTTCCCTTTTTATAATAAAGACGTTTTCTCTATAAAGCACATTCCTGATTTCTTTACCATTAAACTATAGGCTACTTTGTAAGTATAATACAATAGCACATCAATTATTATTATTATCTACGTGGGGTGGCAAACACATTTTCTTTTACTTAAGTGCAAACAGAGATACTCGTGTTCACTTTATGGATCAGATAGAGTCTGTCTGTCAGCAAGAAAGACTTTGTAAATAGGCCATATATATTTTATTTCCATTCAGTCATGTGAGGCTGAAAATCCGGAGGTCGGGTTTGATATGAGTTATCATTTCAATTTTCCCCGAAACATTGAGACTAATAAATTATTTCCAGTGTTCAAAAGAGTTGACTTGAAGGGAGTTGATATAATGGGCTCTAGTTTCCCGGCGCAGCGCAGGGTGGCGAACCCCGCGCAGAGCTAGTTTCGAGCAGCGCAACCGGAGGCACGCTCAGTTTGGTAGTTTGGCAGACCGAGGTGCGCTGAGATGGGTGTGGTGGCACAGCAGGGGGAGGTGTCGACAGATGCAGCTTGGCGCAGCGACAGTTTCGTGCCAAAAGGCTTTGCCGAAGGTGCGCTAAAAGCACGTCAGCTGAAAGAACTAGAACTAGAACTTGTCACAGAAATCCCCTCTTTGCGATTAGTGATCGATGACAGCTCAGCTTGACACAGAAAGTCATCTCGCTGACATGCCACCTAAAATTTACTGCGCATGCCCATATAAAATGAAAAAAAAAAAGCAAACTTTATGCAAACAAATCAGTGTGGACACTGTTCAAAGGCAGACATATTACTGTTCCAATAATAGTAGGAGTAAATCAGATTATTATTGTAATTTTTGATTTATTGCAATTTTTCCACATTTTTTTATGACGATATTAGCGCTCCATCATTAAAACAGGTCATGAAAGGGTTAATTTATGAATATATTGATGAAATAACACATCACACATCAGAAAACAAACTAAAATTAAGCAAATGTAATATATATTATTACTTTAACGTGGTGTCTGTTGGATCCATAGGATCCAAAAATGGCCTTAACAGGAACAACGTTAGTCCTAATAAATAGGACCTGAGGGTTAGTTTATTTTTATTTTTTGAGTAGCCTATAAAAGGCACAGATCACCTGCGGGTGTATCGGGGGGGGCTTGCGCTGAATTCTTCAGTTGTCACCTGCAGTATGAAGCCACTGAAGATCAGCCGACTCACATTTGCATTCTTTATTTTTTATTTCAGAACAAATTATTTTCTAAAATACATCAACCCCTTTAGTCAGTTTGCACTCTGTGAGCATCACATACAAACATCAGCATATAGGCTATTAGAAATACTGCCAAGATCCATATGTACGAGTCAGAATGTAGCAACGATTAAGTGTTCATTTGCTCACTCAGAATGCATTGTAATGCCAAGTGTGGGCACGCATGCTGAAACAATAAGGGCAATTGGCTTGCATTGTTCCAAAATTCCAGTGATTAAAAGGTTAACTCCTCATCTTTCATTATCTTATGCAAACTGCTTTTACCTTCATTTGCAATCCTTTTCCGAAAAAGGAATGAGATTAGGCTGCCTGTTACCTTCAGAATGGTTGTTTGTGTTCCCATACTTAACCTGTATTAAAGTGGTAATTAATCAGTTAGAGGTGAGAACAGTGAAAGTGTTCAATAAAATACCAAAGATTTCTATGATGTTTTCGCAGCAGTATCCTGCAAGTGAAACATGAGACTCTTCATAAAGTTTTATATATGCAATGTGTTGTTTGTGTGTGTGTGTGTGTGTGTGTGTGTGTGTGTGTGTGTATCTATTTTTATCTGCTTTAACACTACCCGATGCTGCAGAAGATTAAGTGAAAGTTAAAAACTATAATACTGTGTATGAAGAAACACTCACTATTTTTTCAATTTCACAATTGGTGTCGCTCGCAGTGCGCGGCGGACCTGCGCTGCGCCTCCGTTTTTGACAACGTTAAGAAATAGCCTAAATTAGATAAATTAACATGTCCAAGGTTAACTTTGACTCCGTGGGGGTTAACAATGGATGAGTGGATTGAGCAGTGCCTTTCTCCTGAAAAAGAAAAGGCGAGGAAAAGACGACATGCAGAGCCACTGGCTAAACATTGACTCATTGAACTATTTATATTTATGATTTTATCAATATCTATCAAACCAATAGCCTAAATAAACATTTTTCTGTGTCTCTGTGCATGCACTTTCATGTTTCTGTGATCAAACAGACAAACCAAATCCACCCCACACAAGTGGTGTTATTACAGGTGCACAATTTAAATAATTACCCCGACAATATACAAACAAAATGAAGTTTAGGCCACTTTTACCTATCTTTCCCTGAATAAAATCACACAACGCAGTCATGAGTCAGTGAGCACCCAGCGCCCCCGCCCTGCTGAGCAGGCATCTCAGAGCAGCCACCTCCGACAGCGATTCCGATTTACAGTATACTATTGTTTAAAATTTTGATTTGGGCTATTGCAGTTTTCAACATTTTTTATGACTGATATTAGCGGTCCATCGTTAAAACAGGCCATGGCAAAGTTCATTTATAAATATAAACTACATTTTAAGCTGTGATCCAGTGTTAAATTTAAACAGATAAGTCAACAGCAGACAGCTTAGAATTAGATTTTGGCCTTTGGGGCTCGAAAACGAAGTCTTCTTATTAAAACTGAAATTGAAATCGAGTCCAGCCCTACCCGGAATTGTTAATGCTACATTTTCTTCATTTTCTTTCTTTATGTGGCTGGTTATGTGACTTACAGTATCCTACAGAATCATTCACTGCAGTACATGTGAACTGCGACTTGAATATTTGTGTATGTTTATGAATAAGTGATGAATCTGGTGACAGAAGCGCAGCACAGCTCAGCTGCAGCTGTTCACTCAATATGCACGAAACCTCCTGAATGTTGAAATAGCAGTAATACCACATTCACTGATAAAATGACACAAGCGATGGGAAGGGGGTGGCAGTTTTAGAAGGAGGATGATATTATCTGCTCACATGTGCCACCTGGTGGTTGATTGCGCACACTGCATCTACTCCTGGATATAGTAATTAACCCCCCTTTCCCCCTCAATTGCAGGCATCAGATTCTCACGTGTGATTCACGTGGGGATGTGGCCAAATTAGACTGCTCTCTGTCCTGCTGTAGCTGAGGCCACACCTTGTGGCTTCTTCTCCTCTTCTGCGCTCTGTGTAGGGCTGCACTCTGCAGCGTGGTGACGTGGGCCGCCAGCTGGGCGTCCTGAGGGACGGCTATCCACGGCCTCCAGCCCCGGTGCGGCCGCTCCGTTTTCCACTGCTGTTCTGCCGTTTTTCCACAGACTGATTAAAGCACACTGTAACGCAGCTGTGCATTCATGCGGCTTTGGACCTCCGTGTTGTTATATTTGGAAGTCCATCTCCTGTCCCCATATTTACCAGTGTACGAATCTGTGTGACCTGTTGTTAAGAGTAGTCTACAGGTTTGAGTGTATTCCCTGTGGTGCAATGCCACAGGTGGTATTGTTGGTTCATTTCCCTCTCCTCTGCATTTGGCCACACATGTATAATGTTAATGTATGGATATCCGCTCCCAAATAACGCAGCTCATCTATGCCGGTGAATCCACCATGGTGGACGAATGATTCAGTTGAATTCTACTCCCAAGACGATCCTCACCTAGCTGTCAAGTCGATTGAGACTGGCCAATAGGAACGTGGCCCCGCCCATGACATTATTTTCACAGCGAAAGCAAAATCCTGACACGAGAGCAAAGACTTAGGTTTTGAGAGAGAGAAGAAAAATGTTTTGAGAGAAACATTTTTTGAGAAAATGTTTTCACTCTGACAGCAAAAAAAAAAAAAATATTTGAGAGTAAAAAAAAGTTTTTTTGAGTTTTTTTTCTCAGAAATAATTTTTTAAATCTCAAATCATTTTGTTTTATATTCTAAGACAAAATACTTTCTCTCAAAACTTTTTTTAGTCTCAAATATTATTATATAATAATATTATTTATTTTTTATTATCATCAAATAATGGATGATAACTCCATATGCAACCCATTTATCATCCACAGAACAAGGCTGCACGCCGGCATTTTCAGATTAAAATAGAACAGGCAGCAGTCAGAGTCTCTCTCAATGGGTTATTAAGTATAAACACTGGGGTGACCGAGCCTTTTCAGTTGCTGCACCCAGGATCTGGAATAAGCTCCCCTGCAACATGTGTGCTATCTCTGACCTTGGCCTCTTTAAATCAAGACTTAAAACTTATTTATTCAGGATGGCCTTTAATACCCAGTAGTGTGGCAATACTTTTATTCTTTTTATTCTTTTATTCTGTGTTTTAATTGTATGTTAAATTCTGTAAAGCACTTTGGTTCACCTGTGGGTTGTTGTAAAGGGCTATATAAATAAAGTACATTTACATTTACATTTAAAAATGGGTGTTTGTGCATTTCGTCCTTCTCAGGCAAGCGCAGGGGGTTAGTGTTGCCGTATTTCACACGAACAATGCTCTGCCATTTTTGCTCCAAGTGAGGATTAGAATATATGCCTTTTACATAATCCAGTTGAAATATATATATATATATATATATATATATATATATATATATATATAGGCTATATAGGCTGTGTAAGGGCTATTTGACCAAGAAGGAGAGTGATGGAGTGCTGCGGCAGATGACCTGGCCTCCACAGTCACCGGACCTGAACCCAATCGAGATGGTTTGGGGTGAGCTGGACCGCAGAGTGAAGGCAAAGGGGCCAACAAGTGCTAAACACCTCTGGGAACTCCTTCAAGACTGTTGGAAAACCATTTCAGGTGACTACCTCTTGAAGCTCATCAAGAGAATGCCAAGAGTGTGCAAAGCAGTAATCAGAGCAAAGGGTGGCTATTTTGAAGAAACTAGAATATAAAACATGTTTTCAGTTATTTCACCTTTTTTTTGTTAAGTACATAACTCCACATGTGTTCATTCATAGTTTTGATGCCTTCAGTGAGAATCTACAATGTAAATAGTCATGAAAATAAAGAAAACGCATTGAATGAGAAGGTGTGTCCAAACTTTTGGCCTGTACTGTATATATATATATATATATATATATATATATATATATATTTAAACACTTGAAGATCTGCTCATTTCTAAAAGTATATCATCCAAAAGAGACAATAAAAACTGATGGAATGGTCAAAGCTGTCATATTGAAATTGAAGGTGTGCTGATGGGTTCTTGTTATCAAATCATACATTGAGCAAAATTACAAGTATATGTTCCACCTTTAAAGTTGCCGGCAGTCGGCCCAGTGAATGAAGCTTTTTATTTCTCAGACTACAGCTGCTGCAAGAGGCAGCAAAACATTCTTTCGTTTTATCGTAATAGTTTTATATATAGCTTTTAGTATAGTTTTATAGTAATATACTAATATATATAAATCTTGCTACGGTATGAACAGTGGTTACATAAGCTTCAAAACCAGCCACACCGCAGCCCTGAGCAAGAATGACCACCCTCTACTGACAAATCAACAGACTGCAGTGTTTCTAGCGTCACCTATAAGTACCAGATCTGTGTGCTAGGTACTTCAACAGAGGGGCGACCAAAAATGGGGATGGTAAGGAACTGTTCCATTTTTTCCATTTTGAGTGGAAACGGAAAAACAGGGCTTGAGTGTTAAATGACATCAGTGCCATCTCGTCATTGTCTCATCTTAGTCTTAAAAAAGCATATTAACAAACATATGTAGTCAAAGTTTTTGTTTACTAACTAAACACAAGCTCTCGACTCCATGCTGCCCACTAATACAGTTGTTTTTTGTTTTTTTTTGTGGAAAAAATCTCTTTTCAACCTGTCTCACTAAAATAGACCCATTCATAAGAACAGTAAAGTCACTGTCATTGCTTTTAATTTCAGACGCTGCTCATGAGTGAAACACCAGCTGTTACCAGAGAGAGGGGGTATCAGTGTTTGAAGGGTTTTTTTATGATAGGGGAATTTCTAAGCCAAATTAGGGTGTAGCTCTTTTTGATTCATTTATAATATTGGCAACATACCATACCAGCAATTTAAAGCATGTTGTTAGTACTCAGCAATGAAATCAAATAGTACATGGGCATGGTATTCTCTTCAAACAATAGATGTTGAAATGATATATTATTTTGTTGTTAAGGACTCATTTCTCTACACATAATTAAAGGGAAAAAACAAAACAAAACACAAAATAAAAAATATTAAAAAAAAAAAAACAATGATGACGCAAAATGACGATTCATTTCAGTGCCTGAAATCTCCATTTAGTGCTTACTGTAGAATATGATGAACAAGGCAGTCATTTCAGACATGGTCCTGCCTTAGTGTCAGCTGACTGGCCTGACTGCTGGTGTGGCTTCATGTCAGGTGGCCAGCCAATCACCAGCAGGATACTCCAGCCAACAGACAGATCACCTGCAAGATCAATCAGGCTCTTTCTGCACACACCTGACACACGTCAGTCAATAACTGGTCTCACACAATCAGATTCTTCAAATGAGTTTAAATGACTTTAAACTGCATTACAAGATAATGGTAGTGTCCAATAACAGTAACATGAATTAAATAACATGACTGTACTGCAAACTGATGCTGACACATGCTGAAATAACCTTTGTTTTGATGCTTCTTAAACTTGTGTATCCTCATCTGCACTAAATTTTATCCTCATTTGCATAAAGAAAATGACTAGATTTCCCCTACTGTCTTATCTGTATGCCACCACTGTGTCTCTGTACAAGCCTCAGAACTTTGTGTGTGTGTGTGTGTGTGTGTGATAGCCCATACAACCCTGCACTAGTGTCAACTTAAGTGACTCTGTGATAAACTGCACTGCACCAAGACTGGTCATCCAGACAAAGCGTGACAGGTCAGCATGCCGTCAGAGAGAGCCACACAGTGTATGGTGTGTCTGTGTGTGTTTTCTTATGATTCAGTCCTTTCCAAAAAGTTTAGAAGACATTTTATTGCAAAGCAAGGTCACTCCTCACTGCTTCACATTACACTTAACTCTTTGCTGAGTCCCTCCTGAGAATGGTTACTGTCCAAGAAGCAGAAACAAGGTAAAATGCCCAAACTGTGCATATATAACATGGTCTCAGGAAAAGATTGTGATTGGTGTGACCAACAATTTATGTGACAAAATTACTCCACGTTGACTTTTAGTTTTACACATGACATGAACACCAGTCTGCTGGGTCAAAGTCCTGTCAAAGTCTTGGGTAAGGCTGTGCAGTGTGGGACAATCGCTTTTAAAGAGGTCCAAAATGAAAATCAGATGTCCTTCATTTTTTAATAAAGACAGATTCAGTTTTTGTTGGCTTTGTGTGGTTTTAATTTTACCAACACAAATCTTAGGCTTCAGAGATGTGTTGTAGCAACAGACAAGAAAAGGAATAGTGTTATTTTATTGTATATATTACATGTTCAGGTAACACTTTACTTGAAGGTATCTACATAAGGGTGACATGACACTGTCATAACTATGACATGACACTGTCATAAACATTATGTACTGTACATGTCATAAACGTTTATGACTGCTGTCATTAAGTGTTATTCAGTTTTTGTAATGACAAGTTGACATTGTTTGGGTTGTCTTGATTATGACAACTTATCATTAATTAAAGTGACATTATCAGAAGTTGTCTTTGTCATGACAACTTGACATTAAATTTATTTGGGGTGTCCTTATTATGACAACTTGACATTAACCAGGATGACATTACCGGAAGATGCCTTTGTCATAACAAGTTGACATTAAAAAAACAATGCACCTCTTTTTGTGTTTATGACAAGGTGACATTGTGGTGAGATTCCTGCGGCTGAAGGACAAGCTTGCTGTTCTGGACAAAGCTAAGAACCTGAAAAGTTCTGGCATCTTCATCAATGAGGACTTCCCTGAAGCTGTCTGGCAAAAAAGAAAAGAACTTCTTCCAGCAATGAAGGCAGCTCGAGAGAGAGGTGATATTGCATATTTGAGATTCGACAAACTTATCGTTCATCCACCTACTCAACACCCATCACAACAAAGGAAGGCCAATGCTCAGAGTTTGACTTATTAGTCTCATTTTTTTAATTTAATTTTTACACATTTTATGGACTATAACACATCTGTCTTTGAAAGCCAGACCTTTAATCCCTTCGATCTGCCTGCAGTTGACACTTATAATTTAGATGCTGACCCTGACCAAAATTTCTTTTCATCATTTAATGTTTCAAACTTCTGTAGTTATTATAATGAATCTCAATTTAATAATTTATGTGCTTCTATGCCTTCTGATATTTTCTCTACTTTTCATTTGAATATAAGAAGTCTCTCTAGCAACTACGATAAATTCATTCATTATTTATGTTTACTCAAACATGATTCTTCTGTCATTGCTTTATCAGAAACAGGGCTTACAGAAGCATCTAAAGACATTTTTAAAATACCCAAATACAATGCAGTTTACTACACAAGAGAAAATAGATCTGGAGGTGGTGTGTCTCTGTTTATTCATGAAGCATCTGAATTTAAAGTTAGAGAAGATTTCTCTCTCAAGTTAGATGGGGCTGAGGTGGAATCTGTCTTTATAGAGCTCTCTGGTGTCTCTGGTGGAAAGAATATTATTGTTGGTGTTATATATTGCCCTCCCGACTCTGTTGTCAAATATTTCAATGAAAGTTTGTCCAGCTTGCTTGACCTGATAAACAAAGAGAATAAATTTTGCTACATTCTAGGAGATTTTAATATAAACCTTTTTAAAAATACATTAAATACCCACACTGGAGATTTTCTTAATATTCTTTACTCCAATTATTTTTCCCCCTTATTCATAAATCTACATGAGTAAAAGACAATACAGCAACTTTGATTGATAATATTTTCACAAATTCATTGAGTGAAGGAATGAAATCTGGTGTCTTGTATTCAGACTTGTCAGATCATTTCCCCATATTCCAGTATTCTTCACTTAAAATGAATAGACCTAAACATATTAAAAAGACAATGCATAAAAGAATTATGAGTAAAGCAAATATTTCTAAATTTATTGTCATTTTGCTTGCCGGTACTTCATGGGATGATCTTTATAAGGTAAATCATGCTGAATATGCATATCAACATTTTATAAAAGTTATCAATTGTTGTTTCAATGAATGTTTTCCAACTGGCAATTCTACTAAGAAGAGCCAAGACTTCAACAAGCCCTGGTTTACAAATTATTTGCTGAAACTCTTAAAGAAAAAGAACAAAATGTACAGAAAAGATGTTTCAAATCCCACTCCTCTTATCCATAGTGTTTATAAATTTTATAGAAATAAATACACTCATTCTATTAGATATGCAAAAAAGAAATATTTCAGTGAAAAATTTAAGAATTGTTCAAATGATATTAAAACCACATGGAAAGTGATAAATCAGCTGTTGCAAAGAGAAAGAACTGCATCAGAACTTCCTTCTGTCTTTCTAGATGGTGTAAATTCTCTCATCAATCCATTTGATATCCCTCAAAAATTTAATGAATTCTTTGTTAATATTGGTTATGAATTAGCTAACAAAATTCCTCCTTGTCATGGTAATCTTTTGGACTTCATTCCAGGAAGTTTTCCTAGTTTTTCTTCTTTTAAGCCTCCTGATATCCGAGAAATAAGTGATATAATTGATGAACTAAAAACATCTTCAGCTGGTCATGATAATATTTCTGCATGCCTTGTCACACAGGTGAAACAGTCAATATTACAACCACTTGTTCACATATTTTCTTTGTCCTTGAAAACAGGCATTGTGCCAGAGGACCTAAAAATTGCTAGAGTTATTCCATTATTCAAAGCAGATGACCCATGTTGTTTTAGTAATTATAGACCCATATCTATCTTGCCATGTTTCTCTAAATTACTAGAAAAAAATCTATACAAAAGGATACTTTTTCATTTAGATTCCAATTCAATTATTTAGAAACATCAGTATGGTTTTCGAAAAAACCACTACACTTATATGGTGCTACTTCACCTGAGTGACAAGATTATATCAGCTCTTGACAACAATGAATTCACTTGTAGTATTTTTCTTGATTTTTCAAAAGCATTTGATACTGTAAATTATCATATTCTACTTGAAAAGTTGTACAAATATGTTTTCATGACATTGCATACAAATGGTTAGAAAATTATGTTTCTGATAGGAAACAGTTTGTTTGTTTTAAGGGTTGTTATTCCAACAAAGCCAGATTACTCTGTGGGGTCCCACAAGGCTCCATTCTTGGACCATTATTATTTCTTATTTATATTAATGATTTGTTTAATGTTTCAAATATCCTTTCTCCAATAACGTTTGCAGATGACACGATGTTGGTTCTCTCCCATTCAAACTTCAACTCACTGATTAAAAATGCAAATGCTGGTTTAACTGCCTGCACCACATGGTTTAGATTAAATAAATTATCTTTGAATATAAAAAAAAATCTAACTTCATCATTTTCAGTGGTAAAAAATCATACTCAAAGGATTTATCTAAAATTTTAATAGAGTCGGTTGAGATGCCTCAGGTGTCAAATACAAAATTCCTGGGAATTATTGTTGAAGAGAGTCTAAGTTGGAGAGATCAGATTGATTGTGTTAACAGAAAGATAAACAAATCTATTGGTATTATAAGGAGGATCAGTCATCTTGTCACTACAAACTGTCTTCTTACTCTTTATTATAGTTATATAATAATTTATCCTTATCTCTCATATTGTAATATCGTTTGGGCAAGCACATTTCCTACTACTCTTCACAAAACTTTGGTTCTCCAGAAACGCTTTGTTAGGATCACTACCCGATCAGAGTCTCACATTTCATCTGCCCCTTTATTTCAGAAACTCCAGATTCTAAGTATTTATGATATTAATATTTTTCAAATATGTGTTTTTCTTTACAAAATACTCTCAAATGAAGGAAATATTCCAGAAGAGTTCAAGACTTACTTCAAAGAAAAGGTTCATTCTTACTCAACGCGTCAATCTGCAAATCTTCATCCCCCTAAACTCCTGACCAGCAAAGGTCAGTTTTCAATCAGATTCAGAGGTATGGAACAGCTTTTCCCATTTAGCAAAAAAATGCTCCTCTGTGAAATGTTTTAAAAGATGTTTAAAAGATCATTTAACTGCTGTCTTGTAATGTATTGTCTATGTATGTGATTGTCTTGATGTTTATTGACAAAGATCCGAACTATCATTATTATCTTTATTATTATTATTGCCCATAAGTTGCCAATAGTCATGCGGGCACGCACATGCGCGAGCACACACTCACTCAATTACTCTCTTTGTTTTTATTTTCATATTATTGTTGTTAGTCACTATTAATTCTTACTAATTTTTCATGTTTTGATGTTTTGTGTCTCTGTTGTAATATTATTATAAGGTGGAGGGTTCTAATAAGCCCACCGTGGGTTTTTTGCCTCTCCCTGCACTGTCTTGTCATCATTTGTTATTTTTCATGTGTATTTTTTAATTGTGCAAAATAAAGAACCTAACCTAACATGATGATTATTGGGAGTGAATGCTGAAAGCATTCAAACCCTATGTTCTTCTGTTACCAAAGTTCTTTATTTTTCTTATTATTATTCTTCTGCTGCGTTTTTCAACATCAATTATCTTCAACATACTTCAACCGATTCAAACCATTCAAACTTCTTCTGATTCAGCTTCATTAGGACATTATCAGAAACTTTCAGATTTTTCCATAATGTTCATACTTTCCTGGGAATTTAACGTTGAAATTCCCATTAAATCCCGTTCAACGAAAATGGTTTGACCGCTACTAGTTCCACAAACTTGAACCGATTAAAACCATTCAAACATGAAAACGTTCAGCTGAATTAGGACAAGACCGGAATGAGTCTTCACATTCCTAACATTCATACTTTCCCAAATTTTTCCCAAATCCTTTTCCCATTGGGAATGCATTACGGAATCCTCAAAAATCTAAAAATTTCAGCTTTTTTCAAACTGTAACTACCGATTCATACTTTCAACTAGAAACTCCATTCAAAATGGAAAATATTCATCATTTTGCTGGCTTTTTACATATGATTCAACTTTTCAATCCCATTCAAACTTTCAAAAATATTCAGCGTTTTCTAAAACTTTGTTATAATGGAAGTCAATGAGAAAATCCTTCAAACTCACTCGTCTTCACCCACACATCACAAATTCATACATTGACGTAGAAACTCCATTCCAACTCTCAAACATTGACGCTGCCGTCCACTTTCAGGAACTAATTCAAATTTTCAATATCTCTTTTAGTTTTTCTACAAAGTCAGTTTAAAATACATGAAATTTTCAGCCCTTCTCAGACTTTATAATGGGTGTGTATTGCGTGAGCTAGAGTGGGTGATGTCATCACTAGAGTGAAGAGCAGCTGTAAACTCATCAAGAAATTTTCTCTTCAACTCGCTCATATGGCCACAATTTTCATTGTACATACACAATTTATACCAAAAAACGTAGGCAAATTTGTCCTGGTCACAGATATGTTGACATGGAATCTCTCACACGTACACATTTTTGCTCCAAAGCGAAGGGAGCGCCGATTTTTTTCTCATTCACTCCCATGTAAACTGAGAGGAGAAATTTCTGGAAAACTGCTGAGGTGCAACACATTTGTAACTCGCTCGTGTGACCGCATTTTTGACTCGAGAGATATAAAACATGCATTCATGAGAAGTGGATCTCTCTCACCATCACTTTGTTTTCATGATTGGACCAACAGTTTGGGAATGGGAAGAACTTGTTCAAGAAATTTCAAACCCATATTAAACAGCCTTTGCTGATCTCCTCTCTCATGAGCTCTGTGTGTGCCCCTCAGGTACATGCAAATCATTAATCGCCATGACAACGGCTGCACACACAGACACAGCCACACAGCTCTGTGTGTGTGTCTCACAATCTTTAAAGGACAGATTACAGCAGCAGAAACTTCATTTGAAACAGCAAATACACATTATTAACCCCTAGGTGGCGCCACTTTGGCGCCACCTAGGTGCACCAAAATGGCCACTGCAGCCCGTAGGAATGTAATAGACAGATCAAACCAAAACTGGTGTGTTTGACCTACAAATCACGTGCTCACACCCATGACCTACATCAAACAGGAAGTGAGCTATTTGACCTTTCAAAGTAAGATTTCGCCTCAAACATGCTCTTAAAAAAACATCTCCTACACCGTTTATCGTATTGGCTTCAAACACGCACACATGCCAGCTCAACTGCTGCTAAACAGATTTTCCGTATAACTTTATCTCTCTCATCATCATTTTATTTTCATGATTGGACCAACGGTTTGGGAATGGGAAGAACTTGTTCGAGGAGTTAAATCTCCACTAAAAGAGGTGTCTGTCTCTCTCTGCTCTTCTGCCAGGTGCACCTACTTATTTACCATGGCAACCACTGTCACACACAAACTCACAGAAACATGATGTGTGTGCATGTCTACACCTTACATGCAGACATGACAGGGGCAGCATCTCCATTTTAACCCTTTAGGTGCCAGAGTTAATTGTGGAAAATATTCCATTTTGATTTCAACATTTCAAAAGACTGTCACTTGAAAGTATTGAGAGATAAAGGCATACTGTAAATGAGAAAACTATTCATCATGACCCAAAGTTTGTGATGGGATTAAATTAACTCATCTAATTTGGATACTGTGGCATCACTAGGCGGCGGCCATATTGGATTTCATAAATCTCAGTAAAACATTCAAATATTCAAATCATTCAAACTTTATTTTATCAAAGGCAGCTATTCAGTGTGGAGTCAGCTTTTCAACAAACTTTCAAACATTCAGATCATTCAAACTTTATTGTATTCAAGGCAGCATTGCAGCGTGGCTTCAGCTCGCAGCATTCACACCCGCAATTTCTTCAGAAATTGCTTCTCTAGATATAATTAGATGTCCAAAGTTACAGACCAATTCTAACACTCGGTCAGATAGATGTCTGGCAGGATACAACACAAAACTGGCTGTCATGAACAGTGTTGGGGGTAATGCGTTACAAAGTAAAGTAACAAAGTAACTGTACTGTAACTGTAATCAGATTACATTTGTCTGTAACGCAGTAACGTAACGCATTACTGTTGATAACTTCAGTATTTGCATTACACTTACTAATCAAAAAATCATCTTGTTACTTGCATTACTTTAAATTCTTCAACTATCTGCATAACAGGAGGACAGAAAAACAAACCAAACGTCCCCTTTCATGCGTGCTTACAAAACACTCGTCTGACCTCACTCACGTGATCTGACTGTGACTCTGGCTGGAGTTCAAGGAGGAGACAGAGTGAAAAATGGCAGAGCCACTTAAGACGTTTTTGAGGGGTGGAGATATGCACACTACTTTGAATTTGTTGCGCGAAAGGACAAGAATGTGACGGCAAAGTGTAAACTGTGCTCAGGCTAAAAACAACTCTCCATCACTGCGAACACGGCATCAAATCTTTCCAAGTACCTGCAAAGGCAACATGCAAACATAAAGCTAGTAGCTAAAGACCCGTGGACCCTGAGTGACGCTGAGATAAGCTGACATCAACCAAGCAGCCAAGGCTTGATTTTCAACAAAAGGTATTGAGAAAAGCAGAGATTAATAGGCTTGTAGCAGCATACATCGTGGAGGAAATGTTTCCTGTTTCAACAGTGGAATCGCCGTCTTTCCGAAACATACTGAGCAAAATACAGGTAACAAGGAGCGGAAGGCCGCCATCAGACAGGAAAACTTTTGCAAGCTACCTGGACCAGTATGTGAAGATGGCAACTGAGCTAAAGAAAACATTTCCTCCTGCCAATGCTGGAGATTTGATGTCAAAAACACTGGCACTGCAAAACAGGCTCTCCCGGATGACAGAGGGTCTGCCTCATGCCATAGTACAGGTAGGTCTGTTTTATAATTTTAAATCTGATAGCCAAATACATTGTTTTATTTTTTTTTTTTTTTAATTTACAGTGGTGGAAAAAAGTTTTCGGACACCCTTAAAATTTTACACAATCTCAAATATTATCATGAAATATTTGTGGAAAAATCTTTTTTGTGTTTCAAAAGGTGTGGCTGCATTAGACAGATACAAACAAATACAAATTATATTTTTTTGTTTATTGTTTACAAGAAAAACTAACAAAACTAAATTCTTGACAGTTTCAATATGTCACTTCTCAACATTGTCGGTATCAAAGTCAACAAATAACAGAGAATGTGTTCAAAACTGAACAAAAAATAAATAAACCATCACATCATCAAATTAATATTTAGTAGTCCTGCCATTGGCACATAGTAGAGCTCTAATCCTGGCTGGCATGTTCCCCACGAGACTTTCACACTGTTGAGGGGTAATCTTGTCCCATTCTTCTTGAATTACTGCTTTTAATTCTTCTAAATTCTTTGGTTTATGCTTTGAAACAGACCTTTTGATAATCCACCACAGATTTTCAGTGGGGCTCATGTCCGGGGATTGAGCTGGCCACTCTAAGACCTGGATACTGTGCTCCTGCAGCCAAGTTCTACTGGCCTTGGATGTGTGGCAAGGGGCATTATCATGTTGAAACATCCAGTTTTTACCTCGACGGAACAGTGCACGCGCAGAAGGGAGCATGTGGGTTTCGAGAATGGTACAATACTTGGTAGAGTTCAATGTGCCATCACAGACAGTGAGATGACCAACACCAGCAGCACTCATGCATCCCCAAACCATGATACTGCCTCCACCATGCTTGACAGTAGGTACTGTACATGCTGGAGATAATGCTCGCCTGGCCTTCTGCGTACCCTCACATTAGTAGGAGGAAGATAAAGCTGGAAACTGGACTCATCTGACCACAAAATCTTCTTCCAATTCCTGGATGTCCAGTTCTTGTGTGCCTGGGCCCAACGACACCGGACTAACCTCTGTCTCTCATTGATCAGGGGCTTCTTGATAGCCTTGTAGGACCTTAAGCCATGATCTAAAAGTCGGCCACGTACAGTGCGGGTGGAACACTGGACACCAGTTTGGTTTGACCACTGCTGCTGAAGCTCCTGTGATGTCATTCGGTGGTTTTGCCTGCACGTGTGGATCAGGATGCGATCATTTCTTGCTGAAGAAACCCTTGGACGCCCAGACCTTGGTTTGTCTTCCAAGCTGTTGGTTCGTCTGTATTTCTGCAGAGTGTAACCAACTGCTGAAGGACTGCATCTGCACTTCCTGGCTATCTGGTGGCAGCTGTACCCTTCCTGGCTGAGAATCTTTATCTTCAGGTGTGTTTCCTGCGTTAGGTTCCTTGTTTTAGCCATTTTTGTGTCTGAAGAACTTTCAAATGTGCTGGCTTTATGTAGACATGTAGCTTGGCAACAAAAATTGTGTCTTTTAATAAAAAGAACGACCTTCATCACTGGAACCAAAATGACCCAATACTCAAAATTTCTTATGTATTTTTATGGAACCAATCAATTTTAAGTTTTTAATGGCTTTTTTAGGATTTATTTAGTATTTTGGCTGTGACTGTACTAAAAGAAATTGCACTTAAAGACCTAAGAGTGATTCTTAATGCAATATTTCACAAATGCATGGGGTGTCCGAAAACTTTTTTCCACCACTGTATTTTGATCTATTATTTAGCCCTGAGGCTCGGTCCCTAAATTGATTATTATTTTTTTGTAGTGAATCCGCAGATATGTTACTGTACCTCATTAACTTACATGATGCTTCCAGCTGAGCTATACAGCGCAAATGACACTGTACATAGCCAAGCTCATCAAATCGTTCTATGTTGCATTCACAGGCCATCAAGACATGATTTGGGTCAGAGATGCTCTCCTTGCATCTGTCACACTGCCAAAGTTTAAAGTGTGGTGGCTGAAAGAAGAGGAGAGGAGAGATGCTTTAAGGACACTGCTGACCACCGAATGCCGTGCTTCCCCCCACACCAAGCAGGATGTACGTACGCCACAGATCCCCACCTCCAGCAGTCATTGACTATTTGAAGTCGGGGTCAGAGATGGAGATTCTGAACCATTTCCCCACAATAAAGACTATATGTATGAAATTCAACACAGCGACACCCTCTAGTGCACTGGTGGAGAGGCTCTTTAGTCTGGGCAGTCTTGTGCTGACTCTGAGAAGGAGCACGTTGTCTGACAAACAATTTGAGAAACTCCTCCTCATGAGGTATAACCACTTCTTTGATAAGCATGTCCAGTAAGATGGAAAATGTGCTCTAAAGTTGAGTGTGTTTGGCCTGTTAACTGGGTACATGCATTTAAATGATTATTGGACACTTCAAAAACAAGGATGGTATTTGGAATATTACCCGTTTGATCCAGTTGGCATCGAGTTTTTACTAAAATGTGACATCTCTGTTGATAAAATACTTATCAATTTGGCAAGTTTTCACGGACAAGTACTGACAGCTTGGCCGTTAGCTTACAAACATAAATTCTCTGCTCATAGGTACTTCATATGGAACAATAAAGACATTCAATATAAAAATGGGTCTATCTTCTTTCACACATGGTTCAACAATGGGATACAGGCAATTGTCCAGTTGTTTAATAAAAATGGTTATTTACTGACCTACAAAGAATTTCTGGATTAAATCAAAACACCCGTCAAACCAAAGGAGCATGCTGTTATTTGTAATGCTTTACCAGAAAATGTCCTCATACATATAGAAACTCTTGTGCTGTAGATTTGTCTGGTATTTTTTTTAAGGATTGTGTGGAAAATATTCATGAAACTAATATTAAGAAAAGAGAAATGCTCTAACAAATGTATTACCGTATAAACACAGCAAAATATGTTACTGTCGCTTCATCTAGATTTTGTTGGTCTTCCTTATTTAATGATATACAGTTGGAGAAAGCATGGCAAATTTGTGTTAAATACCGTACACCAAGCTTAAGAAAGTAGGCTACCTAGAAAGATATTACACAGAATTTACTCAGTGAAGCTTGTGTTAGAAAGATTCAAGCTGGATACTTATTATGAGTGTGATTTCTGTGGACTGGAAAAAGAGAGTATTGGTCATTTATTTTTCACTGTATATACACCAGAATGTTTTGGGTTGATGTTGCCAACTTTCTAAAAAAGAAACTTTTCGATAAATTTTTAAATAAATATGTTTGATATATTGCTGTTTGAGTCAAGAAAATGACCATTTGCAAAAATTATGCAGGATTTAACATGTTTTATAAGACATCAGGCATAAATTCAGAGGTAAAGTGGCCATTTTCAGCAAAAACTCCTAAAAACCTCTTTTTTTTCAACATTGCGTCATATGACATCACGAGAGGGAATAGGCCTGGTCTCGCAGACTCCAATACTACCCAGCTGCAGCCCCGGAGCAAAAGCTCCTGACGTGACACAAGCCTTCAGCTTGCCGGAAGTTCCCCTGGCATGACGGAAGTGACTTTTCTCTTCTTTCTTTTTTTACAACTTTTCTTAAGTAAAATTGCTTAACATAGCATCTATGAATGTCCATTTATTTTACCTTTATTTAATCATACAGGTCAACTTTGTTTTTTGTTGTTTTTTAGTGAAACAAAATTCTTTAGATAGCACACATACATCTGGCCGATGTCAGTCCGATGCATGAAGGTTAGATCATTAAGACGTAGCAGGGAGAGCGTTTGCTCATTGCCAAGATGTCGCTGAGATGTCGGCCTTTAATCGAAAATGACCACCATGCGACATTCAAACCATCAATAAAAGAAGCTGCACTGAGTGGGTACTTCTTCATTAATATTTATATACTTTGTTAACTACGACCTTTATTCATTTAGGTCAGACCTTTCAAACTCCAAATATTTCACCATTCAATGTGAGAAATCAATGCTAACATTCAAAAATAGCTGATTGTTACCCTATTTCGTGTGTAAGTGCGCACAATGAAGAGACAAAAGTCAATTTGACAAACTTTATTTTCAAATTTCCACAAACAATATCTGATGGCCAGTCCGCTTCTCCTGGCAGCCTGCAAGACACAGAAAAGACAATGAGCACATACTTCAAGAAAAAACAGTGGTTTCAAAACTGTGCTATTACCTGTTAGGTATTAGCCACGGGGTCTGCCCATTGGTCCGACAGCCCATTATTCCGACATCCCATTGTTCTGACCATATTAAACCCATTGATCCGAAGTCCCGTTGTTCCGAAATCATCATGATGCCCTGTGGTTAAGGTCTGGTTAGCTTTAGGCACAAAAACCACTTGGTTAGGGCTAGGAAAAGATCATGGTGTGGGTTAAAATGAAAAAGAAAGTGGCAAACACATAAGCCGTGAGCCTGCTCCGCCTCAAGCCTTTCCCAGCTGACCCAGAGCCGGTCGCGGAGCCGCCGGGAGCCGTTCAGCACTGCAGAGAGCTCCCCGCACAACCCAGACTCCAGAGTTAATAACAGGAGGTTTTGGTGTTTCATTCTCTCCTCTCTAAGACACTTTTATCTCGACCAGTAGCCTACTTTTGTTGCATTTGCTGATCCTCTATGGTACACAAATACAGTATAGCCTAGTATAATCACATATCGGAACAACGGGACGTCGGACGAATGGGATGTGGGACCAATGGGCTGTCGGACCAGTGACATGGAGCCGTAGCCACCGGGTCACTTTGCTTTGCAGAGGACCTCGACTTATAAATTCCCCATAAAATCACATTAACAACATACCGAAGGCATCCTTAAACTTCACTATTTGACCTCCGTGGTCCTCTCTGCTCCACACTTGAGCCCCGTTCTGGGATACACAGTGTCAGCCCGCCCAGCCTGACCTCCGCGCTCCTCTCCGCTCCTCTCACCCACACTTGAGCATCCGTCCAGGCTGCGGAGGTCAGGTCCGGGCGGGACCACAGGTGAGTGGATCCCAAGTCTCGAGCCCTGCCCTCGCTACTCACCAGGGACCTCTTCTAACGGTCACAGAATAAACAACATAGCTGTTTTCTGCCAATTTACTCCAGTTAGCTTATCTGAAACCTACTGCGTTGAGATGCTGTGTCCTGCGAGCTAAGTTCCACACAAAGACCGCGACAATACTATCCAGCAAAACACGTCACTTCCGTCATGCCAGGGGCACTTCTGGCAAGCCAGAGGCTTGTGTCACGTCAGGGGCTTCTGCTCCAGGGCTGCAGCTGGATGCTACTCGCTTCATCTGGTTGTGCTTCCTGATAACGTCTGTACATCATTCAATTTCAATTCAATTCAATTTTATTTATAAAGCCCAATATCACAAATCACAATTTGCCTCACAGGGCTTTACAGCATACGACATCCCTCTGTCCTTATGACCCTCGCAGCGGATAAGGAAAAACTCCCCCAAAAAAACCCCTTTAACAGGGAAAAAAAATGGTAGAAACCTCAGGAAGAGCAACTGAGGAGGGATCCCTCTTCCCGGACGGACAGACGTGCAATAGATGTCGTACAGAACAGATCAGCATAATAAATTAACAGTAATCCACATGACACAACGAGACAGAGAAAGAGAAAGAGAGAGAGAGAGAGAGAGAGAGAGAGAGAGAGAGAGAGAGAGATGCAGGTAATGGCAGTAGCTTACAACAACATTATTGAAAGTAATAATATTATAGTTATAGTTCTGGCTACTGCGGTACAATATGTTGAAAGTATGTATTAATATCTGACAGTATACAAGTGTGACAATAGTCATATGTGTATAATAACAGTAGAAGTATGACTAATGACTAATGATGGCAGCAGCAGCAGGAGGCATCTGGCAGGACCACGGCAGCAGCACAACCACACACGTCGCGCTGTCCAGGCACCGCTGTGATATGAGTTAATCTGAGAGACAGTGGAGCACAAAGGCTCCGGAGAAGAAGCCGAGTTAGTGACATCCAGAATGGCCGGGTTAGCTAGATGCAGTAATAGGATACGAGAGAGAGAGAGAGAGAGAGAGAAGGAGAGAAGGGGCCCGGTGTATTATAGAGGGGTCCTCCGGCAGACTAGGCCTAAGTCAGCCTAACTAAGGGCTGGTACAGGACAAGCTTGAGCCAGCCCTAACTATAAGCTTTATCAAAGAGGAAAGTCTTAAGTCTAGTCTTAAATGTGGAGACGGTGTCTGCCTCCCGGACCGTAACAGGAAGCTGATTCCACAGGAGAGGAGCCTGATAGCTAAAGGCTCTGGCTCCTGATCTACTTTTGGAGACTTTAGGGACCACGAGTAACCCTGCGTTCTCAGAGCGCAGTGTTCTGGTGGGATAATATGGCACTATGAGCTCTCTAAGATATGACGGAGCTTGACCATTTAGAGCTTTATAAGTTAACAGTAGGATTTTAAATTCAATTCTGGATTTTACAGGGAGCCAGTGCAGAGAAGCTAAAACAGGAGAGATATGATCGCGTTTATTAGTTCCTGTTAGTACACGTGCTGCTGCATTCTGAATTAGCTGGAGAGTTTTTAAGGACTTACTAGAGCTACCTGATAATAGAGAGTTACAGTAATCCAGCCTTGAGGTAACAAAAGCGTGGACCAATTTTTCTGCATCTTTTCGGGTCAGGATAGGCCTAATTTTCGCAATATTACGCAGATGAAAAAATGCAGTCCGTGAGGATTGCTTTAAATGAGAATTAAAAGACAAATCTTGATCAAATATTACTCTGAGGTTTCTTACGGAAGTGCTAGAGGCCAGAGCAATGCCATCTAGAGAAACTATGTCATCAGATAAAGAGTCTCTGAGTTGTTTGGGGCCAAGGACAATAACTTCAGTTTTGTCTGAATTTAACATCAGGAAACTGGGGCTCATCCAGGTTTTTATGTCTTTAAGGCAGTTATGGAGTTTAGTTAATTGATTACTTTCTTCTGGCTTCATCGATAAATACAACTGTGTATCATCTGCATAACAATGGAAATTTATAGAGTGATTTCTAATGATGTTACCTAAAGGAAGCATATATAGAGTAAATAGGATTGGTCCGAGCACAGAACCTTGCGGAACTCCAAAACAAACTTTGGTACGTAAGGACGGTTCATTGCGAACGTCAACAAATTGAAAACGATCAGATAAATAAGATTTAAACCAGCTCAGTGCAGAACCTTTTAGGCCAATTAAGTGATCCAGTCTCTGCAGTAGAATTTGATGGTCAATTGTGTCAAACGCTGCACTAAGATCTAATAAAACAAGTACAGAGACGAGTCCTTTGTCTGAAGCAATGAGAAGGTCATTTGTAATTTTAACTAGTGCTGTCTCAGTGCTATGATGCACTCTAAATCCTGACTGAAATTCCTCAAATAGATTATTATCATGGAGAAAATCACACAGCTGGTCTCGACTACTTTCTCAAGGATCTATGACATAAAGGTAAGATTAGATATTGGTCTATAGTTTGCTAACACCTCTGGATCCAGGGTGGGCTTTTTTAGTAGAGGTTTAATTACAGCTATCTTAAAAGACTGTGGTACATAGCCTGTTAATAAGGATATATTGATCATATCTAATATATGAGTGTTAACTAAAGGAAAGACCTCCTTAAGTAGCCTAGTTGGGATGGGGTCTAAGAGACATGATGAGACATGATTTAGATGAAGAAATCAATGCGGTCAATTCTTGAAGAGAAATTGGGGAGAAGCAATCTAAATATATATTCGGTCTTACAGCTGTGTTTGAGGTTAGATAGGTACTATCTGAGGACAGGAGGTCATGAATTTTGCCTCTAATAGTTAGAATTTTGTTATTAAAAAAGCTCATAAAATCATTACTGCTAAGGGCTAAAGGAATACAAGGCTCAATAGAGCTCTGACTCTCAGTCAGCCTGGCTACAGTGCTGAAAAGAAACCTGGGGTTGTTCTTATTGTCTTCTAGTAATGCTGAGTAATAGTTTGCTCTGGCATTGCGGAGGCCCCTCTTATAAGTTTTGAGACTGTCTGTCCAGATTAAACGAGATACTTCCAGTTTGGTTAATCGCCAATTCCTTTCAAATTTTCGCGATATTTGTTTTAACTTACGGGTTTGAGAGTTATACCAAGGAGCGAACTTTCTTTGCTTTTAACTTCTTTTTAAGAGGAGCTACAGAGTCAAGTGTTGTTCGCAGCGAGCCTACAGCGCTATCGACAAAATGATCAAAGTCGGTACAGGAAACCTCTGTTACTGAGGGACTTGGTATTGAATTTAATGACGGAGTAATATTTTCCTTAAATTTTGCGACAGCACTATCTGATAAACATCTAGTATAGTAACTGTTGCTGAGTGGTGTGTAATCGAGTAAAAAGAAATCAAAAGTAATCAGATAATGATCCGATAGCGAGGGATTCTGTGGAAAGACTTTTAGATTATCAATTTCAATTCCATACGTCAGAACTAGATCGAGGGTATGGTTAAAACAGTGAGTGGGTTCATGTACACCCTGACTGAAGCCAATGGAGTCTAATAATGAGATAAACACGGTAGCCAGGGAGTCATTATCAACGTCGACATGACTGTTAAAATCGCCTACAATAATAACTTTATCTGATTTAAGAACTAAACTGGATAAAAACTCTGAGAATTCAGGTACAAATTCAGAATACAGGCCAGGAGCACGGTATACTATAACAAATAAAAGTGGCTGCGAGGTTTTCCAGGTCAGATGTAAAAGACTAAGAACGAGGCTTTCAAATGAATTATAATCTAGTTTAGGTTTAGGGCTGATTAACAGGCTAGAGTTAAAAATGGCTGCAACTCCCCCTCCTCGGCCGCTGCCTCGAGGAATGTGGGTATTATTATGGCTGGGAGGAGTGGACTCATTTAGACCAACATATTCATCTGGACACAGCCAGGTTTCAGTGAGACTGAGTAAATCAATATGATTATCTGATATTAATTCGTTTACTAACACTGCTTTAGATGATAGAGACCTGATATTTAACAGTCCGCATTTAATTCTCCTGTTTTGTCTTTCTGTCATAGAAGAGGTTTTAATTTTTATGAGGTTGTTATGCACAACTCCTCTTTGTTTAATTTTAGATTTAAATAATTTAGGTGGTCGGGGGACAGACACCGTTTGTATAAAACTATGAAAACTATGGCTGGGTAACTGAACTAGAAGCTCAGAGAGGCGTATAGGACTGCGACTCCGAGTCCTGGTCTCAACTATGGGTTGTCAGGGATTTAAATTACTAATAAAGTTTGCCAGGTTCCTAGAAATGAGAGCAGCTCCATCCAAAGTGGGATGAATGCCGTCTCTCCTAATAAGACCAGGTTTTCCCCAGAAAGTTTGCCAATTATTAACGAAACCCACATCGTTTGCTGGACACCACCTGACAGCCAGCGATTAAATGATGACATGCGGCTAAACATGTCATCACTGGTCAGATTTGGGAGGGGTCCAGAGAAAACTACGGAGTCCGACATCGTTTTTGCATATTCACACACCGAGGCAATATTAATTTTAGTGACCTCCGATTGGCGTAACCGGGTGTCATTGCCGCCGACGTGAATAACAATCTTACTGAATCTACGTTTAGCTTTAGCCAGTAGTTTTAAATTAGATTCAATGTCGCCCGCTCTGGCCCCAGGGATACATTTGACTATGGTCGCTGGTGTTGCTAACTTCACGTTTCTCAGAATACAGCTGCCAATAACCTGAGTTTTATCCTCAGCGGGTGTGTCGCTGAGTGGGGAAAAGCGGTTGGAAACGTGAACAGGCTGGTGGTGAGCCGTGGGCTTAAGTACAGCAATCAAACTGATTTTATTTGTCTGATGCTTACTAGCATAGCATTCAGTTAGGATGACATAGTACCGTTAGCTAACGCCAGTCACTCACCAAGACACCTGCCCAGTTCTCCACTGGTTCTCCTCACACCTCAACTCTATGTCCCTCCTCTGACCATTATTCCTCCTAACTCTGGTCTGATCCTGTCCCTGGTCTCTTGGACGTCTGGCAGGCTCATAATTATAAGGCTGTGGGCCATCATATTCGTACTAATACACATTTATAACCTCTTCAGTGTCAAAACTAACATTGGGATCCATAGTTTATTATTGTTGAAGTGGACCGGTCTCCCTCTGCCTACGTCACCTCCGGTTTTATTTTTTTTTTGTAGATGCGGAAGTAACATTCTCTCACAAAAATGACTCCAGAGGTCACTGTAATATACAGTACAGGCCAAAAGTTTGGACACACCTTCTCATTCAATGCGTTTTCTTTATTTTCATGACTATTTACATTGTAGATTCTCACTGAAGGCATCAAAACTATGAATGAACACATGTGGAGTTATGTACTTAACAAAAAAAGGTGAAATAACTGAAAACATGTTTTATATTCTAGTTTCTTCAAAATAGCCACCCTTTGCTCTGATTACTGCTTTGCACACTCTTGGCATTCTCTCCATGAGCTTCAAGAGGTAGTCACCTGAAATGGTTTTCCAACAGTCTTGAAGGAGTTCCCAGAGGTGTTTAGCACTTGTTGGCCCCTTTGCCTTCACTCTGCGGTCCAGCTCGCCCCAAACCATCTCGATTGGGTTCAGGTCCGGTGACTGTGGAGGCCAGGTCATCTGCCGCAGCACTCCATCACTCTCCTTCTTGGTCAAATAGCCCTTACACAGCCTGGAGGTGTGTTTGGGGTCATTGTCCTGTTGAAAAATAAATGATCGTCCAACTAAACGCAAACCGGATGGGATGGCATGTCGCTGCAGGATGCTGTGGTAGCCATGCTGGTTCAGTGTGCTTTCAATTTTGAATAAATCCCCAACAGTGTCACCAGCAAAACACCCCCACACCATCACACCTCCTCCTCCATGCTTCACAGTGGGAACCAGGCATGTGGAATCCATCCGTTCACCTTTTCTGCGTCTCACAAAAACACGGCGGTTGGAACCAAAGATCTCAAATTTGGACTCATCAGACCAAAGCACAGATTTCCACTGGTCTAATGTCCATTCCTTGTGTTTCTTGGCCCAAACAAATCTCTTCTGCTTGTTGCCTCTCCTTAGCAGTGGTTTCCTAGCAGCTATTTGACCATGAAGGCCTGATTCGCAGTCTCCTCTTAACAGTTGTTCTAGAGATGGGTCTGCTGCTAGAACTCTGTGTGGCATTCATCTGGTCTCTGATCTGAGCTGCTGTTAACTTGCGATTTCTGAGGCTGGTGACTCGGATGAACTTATCCTCAGAAGCAGAGGTGACTCTTGGTCTTCCTTTCCTGGGTCGGTCCTCATGTGTGCCAGTTTCGCTGTTGCACTTGATGGTTTTTGCGACTCCACTTGGGGACACATTTAAAGTTTTTGCAATTTTCCGGACAGACTGACCTTCATTTCTTAAAGTAATGATGGCCACTCGTTTTTCTTTAGTTAGCTGATTGGTTCTTGCTATAATATGAATTTTAACAGTTGTCCAATAGGGCTGTCGGCTGTGTATTAACCTGACTTCTGCACAACACAACTGATGGTCCCAACCCCATTGATAAAGCAAGAAATTCCACTAATTAACCCTGATAAGGCACACCTGTGAAGTGGAAACCATTTCAGGTGACTACCTCTTGAAGCTCATGGAGAGAATGCCAAGAGTGTGCAAAGCAGTAATCAGAGCAAAGGGTGGCTATTTTGAAGAAACTAGAATATAAAACATGTTTTCAGTTATTTCACCTTTTTTTGTTAAGTACATAACTCCACATGTGTTCATTCATAGTTTTGATGCCTTCAGTGAGAATCTACAATGTAAATAGTCATGAAAATAAAGAAAACGCATTGAATGAGAAGGTGTGTCCAAACTGTTGGCCTGTACTGTATATTTAATTATACAACAGTTACTTCCAATCGAGTAATTTGATTGGACAAGAGGCATTCCATGAGTGCTGATACAGAGTATGTAGCTAAGCAGCTAATTGCATTTTTTCAGTAAAATCTTTCACAAGCGTAAAGAAGCACCAAAATTGGCACAAATACTCTTTGGGGGTTGCTCTTTTGATAAAACCCATTTGCCACGCAAAAATCAAGATGGCCGCCATTTTTTTCCCAAGATGCCCACCAATTCAGTCCCAGAAATGCTATTTTCAGGGCAACTTTGTGTAAAATTGTCCAATAAGTATAATCTTGATATCTAATCATACATTTTAGACCACAGAGAGGCCAGATTTATTGTACTGGAGAGGCCAAGAAGCTTCCTTCTACTATATTTCAGCCATTGAAAGAAAATATTATGCTTACTTATCTCTGGGCTGTTACACATGGCGTAAGGGAGAGGGGCTTAAGATGAGCCAGTGGGTAAGTTGACCCACACATGCTAATTTACATCTGCGGTCTCTGCGGCTTCTCTGCTACTGTGCAATTTGTTGTCATGTGACCATAAATTCAAGAAGTACCCATCATTTCTATCTGGCTGTAATGGAGAGAAGTACATGGGAAAAGTGGTAA
Source organism: Epinephelus fuscoguttatus (assembly GCF_011397635.1). Classification (NCBI taxonomy): domain Eukaryota; kingdom Metazoa; phylum Chordata; class Actinopteri; order Perciformes; family Serranidae; genus Epinephelus; species Epinephelus fuscoguttatus. Next base: position 47,306,946 of record NC_064754.1, on the reverse strand, counting down.
GTATTTATTTACACAAGAAATGTTTTTGTTTGTCACAGTAACTTTTATCTTCAGATAATGACCATTATGTCAAAGCAAAGTGAAGCAGAGTCGAGAAACTAGCGCGATCGCAAGTGACAGCAAAAAAGACTCACACTGAGCTGAAATGAAGTCAGTGCACATAAATTAACTACATAATATGTTAGAGATGTATTTAAGCTCTTGATACTGTACTGCTATACTGTAACATCACATTGAAACCACGTTAACTGTGTGTTCACAGTAAAGGCGCAAACATACTCGGGCGGTACGTATGCGGAGCGGATTCCGCGGAGGTCCGTCCGGACTAAAAGTGGATGTCCACAAGCCCTGTGTGCGCAAAGCTCAGATTTTACGACCGCGTGGACTCCGCTCCGCGCACCAGTGTCACACTAAGACTACTCGGCATGTATTTTTCACAATGACCTCCAATAAATGTGACACCGATCTGCATTTTGTATTTGCTGCCAGTGTTTATGTTCGTCAAGACTTCACATGTCCCTCACCAACATGGCAAACTCCCCTTCCTGGTCTCTTGTGGAATTTAGTGGTCGTACATACCACCGTCTCTTCGGTTTATTTGCTTGCAGAGCCAGCAGGCAGACAAGCTCCTCTTCCTCGTCATCAGTGTAGGACGCTATGACAGAACAGTGTAAACAACGCACAAGAATTGTGGGTAATGTAGTGTTTCACGGACATTTTTACAGGAAACTACAACACGGAAGTGCGCTCGACTATGGAAGTTCGAATGACTGCGGACATTCCTCACAGAGTCCGCTCCGCTTATAGTACACCGAGTCTGTGAGCACCTTCAGCACACGCTAGCTAGGCTAGCCAGTTTGCTACTTAGCAAGGCTAATTTTCGTACCAGCTAACTACTGAAACAACTGTTTACTGACATTACAGCGGTATAGTAAATACACTTTACATTAACTAGAAAGGGTAGGGGAAACACTGATGTTGGTGATTTGCCAACTTATAAAATTATGTGAATCATTTGGCTAAACATTAGCCTGAATTGCCAAATTAGCCAAATAGGTGGCTATGGGGCAAAGTGAGCCAATCGCTGTGGGGTAAATTGAGCCAGTGGTTGAACCTGTCTTAAGGCACTGAAGTAAAGTCTCTTAAGTATGAAATGGTATTTTAATGTAGTATTACACAACTGGTTTGGTTTATCACATGTTAAACATTGTAGATTTATTATAACATTTAACATAACATTAGTATTTATTGGGATTTTCTTTTTTTCTTTCTTACTTTTCTCTATGCTCCTCAAAACTACACTGGTTGTCCTTTTAATTTGGATGAGTACCCTCATTTAACAGAAATGTTTAAAATTGTTTCACCAGTGGCAAACATTAAAATATTCTAAATATTAAACTTTATTTAGTTGGTTTCATGTTGTTTAAGTTAGCTTTCAGGAAACAGGCAGAAGTAAGGCTATTTAGAAAATGAATCGATTACTTTTTAAAAGAGGTAAATTATTATCTTGAAAAAAAAAAACAAAATCCAAGGCCATGCTCACTGGCCTTCATCAGGACAGCCCTGATGAAGGCCAGTGAGCATGGCCGAAACATGTTGGTGATTTTAATGTTCATCATGAACTAGCCATTTGATAAAGGCCTTTTAACTTTTGCACCAGAGAAGAATTGCCTTGGATTTTGTTTTTGTCAACATGTACTACACTTCCTGACCAAAAAGCACCTTCCTGGATACCATGATACTGCAACCCACATGAGCACTTCATCTGCTGTTGTCTTCAGGTAAATTATTATATATAAATTATGTTCAACTTAAAAAGTCAGATGGTCAATTTACCCCCACATGGCTCAACTTACCCACTGACTCAGATCAGCTTACCTCTAACCTGGGGCAAGTTGAGCCACCAAGAACCCTTTTTTAAAGTCATATCTTCAGGGCCCTTAGTCATAGATGGATTCTTATAATTTCAATGATAGGAGACATCCTGAAATAAGGGTAGATGTTTTCAGTGTAGTTCTGTCTCATTTTTCCTTGCCTACAGGACGACATAAGCAAAACTTGGCTGTGTAGCTGCAGATGTTGAGGATTAGGCTCTGTATCATAAGGTTAGTTAGAGCATAGTTTGGTTAATTATATACTCTAACACAACTGTTGAATCTAGAATGTTAAGGTCATTGATATTACAGATAAATTTGATGTGAAAAATGTACATAACAATAATAATAATAATAATAATAATGATAAATCGGTTTTATTTTGCGCTTTTCTAGGTACTCAAAGACGCTTACAAAAGAATACGCACAGAAACAGGCACTCAAACAAAACACTCAAACAAAAGGCAGGTAAACAACACTATAACAAAGGGACGACATACTAAGAGAAAGAGCGGGTGGAGGATGACGGGGGAGGATTTTCAGATGCTGTAGGTGATCCTGAAGAGATGGGATTTAAGCTAACTCTTGAATGAGGGGAGTGTATCAGGGTTCCGGATGGCCAGGAGCAGGGAGTTCCAGAGGGTAGGGGCAGTGATGGCGAATGCTCTGTCCCCCAGGGTGCGGTACTTGGTCTTGGTGATGGGGGTGAGAAGGTTGGCATCGGTGGAGCGGAGGCAGCGAGTGGGGGAATGGCAATGGAGGAGATCGGTCAGGTATGAGGGAGCAAGGTTGTTTAGGGCTTTGTAGATGGTGAGGAGGATCTTGAAGTTGATGCATTGTTTTATGGGAAGCCAGTGAAGTTGACGGAGGATGGGAGTGATGTGTTCTCTGGAGGGGGGGTGAGTGAGCAATCGGGCAGCCGAGTTTTGAACATATTGCAGTTTTTGAAGAACAGTGGTGGGGAGGCCATACAGGATGCTATTGCAATAGTCGAGTCTGGAGGTGATGAAGGCGTGGATGAGTGTTTCGGCGGCTGAGGAGGAGAGAGTGGGGCGAAGGCGTGCAATGTTTCGGAGGTGGAAGAAAGATGTTTTGGTGACGTGGTTGATGTGTGATTTGAAGGAGAGTGTGGGGTCCATGATGATGCCGAGGTTTCTGACCAGGGGGGAGGGAGTGACAGAGTGACCATTGATGCAGAGTGAGAAGTCCTGGGAAGTGGGGAGGATGGATTTTGGGCCAAAGATTATAATTTCCGTTTTATTGCTGTTGAGTTTTAGGAAGTTGTGATTCATCCAGGTTTTGATGTTGGTGAGACAGTCGGTGAGGGTAGAGACAATGGCAGGAATAATGGCTGTGGTGGTGATGTAAAGCTGGGTATCATCGGCATAACAGTGAAAGTGAAGACCATGGCGGCGGATGATGTGACCTAGTGGGAGCATGTAGAGAATGAAAAGGATCAGGCCAAGCACTGAGCCTTGAGGGGGTGGTGTGGGATTTGTGGTTGTTGATGGAGATGTAGTGGAATCTTTCAGACAGGTAGGAGGTGAACCAGGAGAGGGCGGAGTCAATGATGCCAATGGATTGCAGACGGCTGAGGAGGATGGAGTGATTGACGGTGTCGAAGGCAGCACTGAGGTCGAGGAGGATGAGAATGGTGAGGGAGCCGGAGTCAGAGGAGAGTAAAAGGTCGTTTGTAACTTTGAGTAGTGCTGTTTCAGTGCTGTGGTGGGTTCGGAAGCCGGATTGGATTCATACGGGTTATTAGAGAGGAGGTATTACTTGAGTTGTGTCGCGACGGCTCTTTCCAGTAGTTTTGAGAGGAATGGGAGGTTGGAAATGGGTCTGAAGTTGTTGGGGTCGTCGGGGTTAAGGCCAGGTTTTTTAAGGAGGGGGGTGATGGCAGCGAGCTTAAGAGGTGGGGGAACGATGCCAGAGGTAAGGAAGGAGTTGATGGTGTCCGTGATAAGGGGGGCGAGAGAGGTGAAACAGGCTTTGACGAGGTCAGAGGGTATGGGGTCCAGGGGGGAGGTGGATGATTTCATGGTGGAGAGTATTTTGGAGATGTCTGCTGTGGCTATGGGTGAGAAGAGGGAAAGCCGGTGGTCAGGGATGAAGGAAGTGGAGGTTCTGGTTCGGGGGTGGTGGCAGAGGAGGTGGCAAGCTGGTTGTGGAGGCTTTCTATCTTGTGTGTGTGAGTGGAAAAAAGATAAGAAGTTGTTGCATTTCTCCGGGGTGAATGAGGATGATATGTTGTCCTGGGGTTTGAGGAGTTTATTTATGGTGGAAAACAGAGTGCGTGGGTTGGAGGATCCAGAATGAATGATGCCAGAGTAGTAGACACAGCGGGCTTTGTTGAGTGATGATTTGAAGAGGTGCATGTGCTCTTTGTAGGTGAGGGCGTGTACTGTGAGACCGGTTTTCTTGCGTAGTCGTTCTAGTTGTCTTAGTTGTTTTTTGAGTTTGTGGAGCTCCGGGGGGGAACCAGGGGGCCGAGTGAGTAAAAGTGACAGTTTTGGTTTTTAGGGGGGGCAGTTGGTTAAGGGAGGTAGACAGCGTGTTGTTGTAGATGTTGACAAGGTCCATGGAGGCTGGATTTACAGGGAGGGTGAGGGGGGAGAGAGTGTTCGATATGCAGGTGGAGAGAGAGACTGGGCAGATGGACTTTAGGTTGCGGAAAGTTATTGTGCGGTCCTGTTTGGGTTGGGGAGCGGGAATGTCAATGACAAGTGTGATGGCCAGGTGGTCAGAGATGGAGAGGTCGGTGCTGGAGATGTAATGGATGGCCAGTGGAGCAAAGCAGGTCTAAGATGTGTCCACGGTTGTGGGTGGGAAAGTTGATGTGTTGGGTGAAGCTAAAGCAGTTGAGTAGGTCCAGAAAGTCCATAGCAATTTTACAGTCCGGGGAGTCAATGTGGAGGTTGAAGTCGCCGAGGAGTAAAACAGATGGTGAGACTGAAGACAGTGCAGTGAAGAATTCTGAGAGATCTGATAGGAATGATGGGTTGGGTTTGGGGGGGCGGTAGATGATTGAAATGATGAGAGGTTTAGGGCTGGGTAGTTTAAAAGCCAGGTGTTCAAAGGATGGAGTAGCGGGGATGGAGAGTGGGCGGAGTTGGAGGTCTTGATGATAAATAGCAACAATGCCCCCTCCTCTGCCCTCAGCTCATGGATTGTCTATGTAAGAGTATGCAACAGGGGTAGTATGGTTAAGTGAAAGGTAGTCCAGGGGTTTTTGCCAAGTTTCATTAAGGCAGAGAAGGTCAAGTTGCTTGTCAGTGATGAATTCATTGAGAATAAAACTTTTATTGTTGAGGGATCTTGTGTTGAAGAGGGCGAGTTTAAGGTACTTTTGTTTTGAAATTGATGGGGCGGAAGTAGGGATTGGGCGGAGGTTGAAAGTGTTCATGCTGGAGTTGTTCTGATGACGTGTGTTGTTGTGATGACGCGATGAGGAAGTGAGGGAGCCGGTGTGTGAACTGCGGTGCGACCACAGCAATGGGGTACTGTTTATAGCGGTGGAACTGTAGGCCTATATGAACTTGCAGCGGGAGCCTCGGTGGATGTAACAGGGACGGAGAAGAAGTCGAGGATTTTTTAGTGTGGTGATGAGTTCAGTGGAAGGAGGCGTTTGAGGAGCTAGCTGGTGGAGCTGCATGGATGTGTAGCGAAGCGCCGTGGCCGAGGCCACGAGGAAGCAAGTGCCGCTGGATGTGGACGATGGCTGCAACAGGTGAAGAGGCAGAAGGTGGAACAGGATCATCAACCACAGTGGCAGATGGAGAGACCAGCCTGCCTGGGCCATCAGGTTGGAGGCCAGGAAACCAACGTAGCCGTCCAACTCAGGAAGCCAGGGTTAGCCAGCTACTAGTCGGCTAGCTAGCCTGCTCAAGTTGAGGGCAGCAGTCTTAGCCAGCCAGGGGCTAACCATACCGAGACAGGTGGAAAACCAGCCCGGATCTCCACCCTCAACTGAGCGGCGGTGGAAGACGTCTGTCAGATGGTAGCCAGGTTGGCTCGAAAGGAAGGCAGCAGTCCCAGCCAGAGCAGAGGGCCGACGTAACTGCACCGGCACAGGTGGAAGCCTGCCCGGGTTTACCTTCGACCAGGTTACGGCGATGGATCCTGCAGTGGAAGTCCTTTGACACCGGCAAGTGTCCAAGTTAATGCACAGAGCACCGAGGGGGGTTCTGAGGCAGTAGCCTAGCACCACCGTGGAGGTTTGTTTGAGAGATCCAGCTAGGTAGGTAAGTTGTCCGTATTCCATTATGGTCAGCCGATTGACAGGCAGATTGAGTGGTAGCTAGCGAAAAATAGCAAAAGCAGCAGCAAAAGAGAGCAAATTTAAACAAAAACTTAGAGCGTTCAGAGCGAGAAGCGGCAGCCAAACGTGCCAGCGTCCTCTCGCAACTGACTTCCAACTCAACTGACTACGTTGATTCTAAAATGTTCAGGTTACACATAATTGCATTTTACATTTTGTATGTATTATGGAATGCTGTACAAATGATATGTACAGTAGTAAGCAAAGAATCATATTCAGCTTCTCATGAGAAAATCGATTGACCATTTTTGTACATTTTAGTGTTGTGTTGTTCGTGAACAAATCGTTCAAAAGAACGAATCTGTTGAGTGAACGTACTGAACTGAATCACTTCCAGAACTGATTCGTTCATTTCTCAGTTCAGTTGAGCTCAGCAGCGAGCATGCAGGTCGGGAATGGAACTGCCGATTCAGTCCGTGCGTACGATGAATCACTCACAAATCGCGAGGCAGCCAGGGTGCAGGGAGGGACTGCCTACCACATGACGAATCACTCAGTGAACGATGTAACCCCGATTCCTGAGTGATTCAGATCATTTCTTCTCAGTGATACACTTTCATAGGTAGGTAGGTAGGTAGGTTTATTTTGACAACAATTAAAAAACATACATGAGTAACTGCAGATCAGTTTCATATACATTAATTAAAAATCGTTGAGGATTAAAATACACAATAAAGCCCAAAGGCTTATTTCCATTGTGGTCCTCGATGACAATAAAAGCTGGCAATTGTGTCAATGACAGGCAAGAGTGGCATAGTTAAAAACAAACAACCCCCTAAAAACGTGATTTTTTTTTTTATTTTTATTTTTTATTGGAACCAGAAAGCACAGAATCTTCAATCAATCAGCCATTTCCTAAGACTGAATTTAAAATTTCTCTCATTTGAGATTAATTTGAGAGAAACGGGGAGATCACACCACAAGCAAGCTGCAGAGTATGAAAAGGTATTTTTCCCGAACTTAGTTTTAAATTTCAAGGGAACAAAATTTGTTTGGCTGCCTCTGGTATTGTGAGAGTGTGTAGCTCTCACTGGATTAAAAAGGTCAGCAAGGTAGGGAGGTGCATTTTTAAAAGCTATTTTGTGGGCAATGCTCATTTTAATCTGCACCACCCTTTTTTTCCACATTTAAGAAATTTAACGTTTTGAAATGGACTGAATCCAAATGAGTGCGGGGATGCAGCTTCAAAATAACTCTAATTAACTTGTTTTGAGCAGTCTGCAGTTTGTTTTTAAGAGACTGTGCAGTGCCACTATAGGGACTGTTTTCTCCAAGCTAACGGCGAATGTAGCCAGAAGTCAAGCCACATGAACAAAATCACACACCTCCCCATTGTTTTAACAGACTTAGTTTCCAGATAAAAAAAACTTAAAAAGTTAGGCTGGCCAGTAATGAGACTCACCAGTGCAGGGCAGATGCAGCAGCAGCAATGGAGAGAGACTGAGTTGGACTACAGAGGACACAGTCAGGGCTCCTCCCACCAAGCACTGAACGATTTGGTGAACGAATCTTTTGAACGAATCTTTTTTAATGAACTGATTCTAGTGATTCAGTAACATCTAAAGAACTGCTTTGCCCATCACTAGTACATTTCTAATAAAATGTTTTGCTGGAATAATGTTGTGTTTATGCATATTTTGTGCATTGCTTTAAAAAATATTCTGAGTAAATGGCATAAAGAGATATAGAAAGGAATTCTGATGTATAAATTTGAATTTTCCATAGTTAAAAACCTATAATTTGACACCAGAATCATTGAAATTGGCCCAGAAAATGAAGTTCTGTCATAAAAGATGGTTGAAATGGCGGCCATCTTTAAAATTGGTGGCCATTTTGAAATTTACGTGGTTAATGGGATTTTTAAAAAGAATGACCCAAGAGGTACACTCAGTCAAATTTTGGTGCTTCTTTCCAGATTTGAAAGATTTTTTTGCTTATCTGTACAGTAACAGTAAAATCACTCCGCTCACAGGTGTTATAAATATAAATACAACCGTTAATTAACCAACTGTCACACTCGCTACATTGACGCATACGGGCACTATAGCATTACACCAAGAAGATGGACATTTTCCCCAAAATTACATTTGAATTGAATTATGAGTGGTCGTCAGGAGAGGACGAGGAAAAGGAGAGCCAGGACTCTTCTGTGCAGACCTCCAGGTGTGTTTGTGTAACATCAGCTGACCTGGACAAACTGGAGAGGAGCAAAAATTAAGCGAACACGGTCAGGAATTATCAATGATCATCTGATGAGGTAATGATGAGGATGAGGGAGAGTGGAAGCTGAATCCGGCCGTGCCAACATCCAGGTTTGCCAACGTTTCATCAGCCGAACTGGACGAAGTTACACTGCTGCAGATCAATGTAAATACAAAGTAGGCTAGCTTGTGAGTTCCTGGTGTGTGTGCTGTGTTGCCTGGCAACAGACTGGGGGAACTGATTTTTTTTTTTTTTTCGCGGCGCTACATGACATACTTAAATCATTTATTTCATCACCTTTTGTTAACATTTCCTTACTCAGCATTGCTGTTTAAGCTGTAGTTGAACCATTGTATAAAAGCAATATCACACTCTAGGTCGTGACGTTGTACTGTATATCGTCACGGCTGTAATTGTCTTCAGCCTACGACCGAATCACAGCCGTGACGATATACAGTACAACATCACTCCCTCTCGTGTGATATCGCTTAAGTATATTTTTATGTAAATCGTGTTCCTACATAATTTGAATGATTATAGCCTACTACGATATGTGTATGTGTGTGAGTGTGTGTGTGTGTGTGTGTGTGTGTGTCTATATGGTGAGAGTTTGAGTAAAGAGACGAACACGTAATTTATAGTTCTGCGTTGAATCGACACGCACGCTACGGCGTAGACTCCACGTCAATTTGGAGCATACGCAGTAGCCTACGCCGTAGCCTAACGTGCAGAGTTGTAACTACGCGTCGCAGTGACACAAACCTCCTGTCTGTCGCTGTATACTAACAACATTTCCCTCAGTGGAAATGGAGCTTGTATTTACTTTTAGTTCACAGATAAAATGCTATTTTAATGGAGGCCTTACTGTCTCCACAATTTATAGTTTCTTAAGTCTTGTGTGTGATATATCCTTCGGGATTTATATTTCGGAATTTATCCAGGTTTCATATGAGAAGAGGAAATCTCCGCTCGACGCTAGGCTAATTTATACACTGTAAAATGCCATAGGCTTGTGCTAATAATGTTAGCATGTTGTATTTGTGGGGAAAATGTGTCCGGATTAACACAAGTGTTTGTTTATGAATGTTGTGAGTAGTAGTAGTAGTAGTAGTAGCAGTACTACTGCAGTAGTAGAAGCCAATTTGTGTAGTTGGGTTTGAAATTGTCACTATTAAGCCATGGTTAATGTGTGTTTTGGGTGTGTTTTGAATCAACTAAACTTAACAGCACCTCACAGAAACCTCTGCTGCCGACTAGTGTTTTGGAGGTGTAACTGCAGAGTGACACAGACATACCACCACAGAAGTAAAAATGCTCACAGCGGTGAAGGCAACATGCGTAGGGTCTACGCACAACCATAAATCCCGTAAAACTGCACCTGTGGAAAATACCACACATTTGTTGTTTAATTTCAGTTGATGAAGTCAAAAGTTGTGTGCAAGTGTGATGTGGGAGTAAAGCTAACGTCAGTGAGTTGCCGGATGAGACCTTTGCTGACTGGAGATGATGTTTGTGTGCTTCCTGAGGAGGATTTGCTGCTGACGTCTGGTTTTGTCTCCCTGACCACGGACTGTTTCTCACAGATTGACACTAATCTGTGAGTTGAACTTCACTGAGTTGAGCTGAGGGCAATCATTCCATTGGCCGCACCACAACCGAGCGGCTTTAAGACCTGCAACTTTTTTGAAATTTTTGCCTGTGTGTGTGTGTGTGTGTGTGTAAAATCAAGGTTGGGTTCAGATTCTAGTTTAGTATTATCTCAGTCTGATATACAAATATTTGGAAAAGGGATAAGAAATACGAATTTTTCCGGCGAAAACTGAAATTTTCTGCAATAATATTTTGGTGTAAGCCAGTTCAGAGTTACATCTTTTGATCAAGCAATTTATTGATTTTAATAAAGGTAACTGTGTTTATTATTTTATGTATATATGTGGAGCAACTGAAAATCCCTAAAACTCAACATCAGCAAGATTAAGGAGGTGGTGGTGGACTACCGGAGAAACCAGAGGCAACCTGCCCCAGTCACCATCCAGGGCGAGAAGGTGGAGATGGTGGACTCGTACAAGTACTTTGAGGTCCACATCAACAATAAACTGGACTGGACTCATAACACAGATGCCCTCTATAGGAAAGGTCAGAGCAGGATGTTCTTCTTGAGGAGACTCAGATCGTTTGGTGTCTGTAGTGGGCTCCTCAAGACCTTCTACCAGTCTATGGTTGCCAGTGGACTCTTCTTTTGTGTAGTGTGCTGGTGGGGTGGAGTTAAGACTGGTGAGGTCAACAGGCTCAACAAGCTTGTGAGGAAGGCCCTCTCTGTGGTGGGACTGGACCTGGACAGAGACACTGGCTGAGAGGAGGGTGAAGGACAAATCCTGAACAATCCTTCTCACCCACTGCACAATGAGCTGTGGCTGATCGGCAGCTCATTCAGCCAGCGGATCATTCCACCCAGGTGCAGGACTGAACAATTCAGACGCTCCTTTGTGCATCGCCATCAGACTGTACAACATCAGTTTGGCTTAAGCTACATCCAGCTAGGAACTGACTTATTTGCATCTGATCAATATGACACTTTATGACACTTTATCTGCCACCTGTCACTTTATTTTACTCAACACATCATTTTTAGTCACTCTATTCATCTTGATGTAGCAATTTTATTACGTAGCAGTTTTATTTTATTTTATCTTTTCATTTATCTGTTATTATTTTCAGTTTTTATTTTTTTGTTTTGTGTCTTTTTGTTTGTGCTGCTGCTGTGATATTTGAATTTCCCCTCTGTTTTTTTTTTTTTTTTTTAAGATTTTTTTTTTGGCTATTTTGCCTTTAATGGACAGGACAGGTAAGCGTGAAGGGCGGGGGGGGGGGGGCAAAAGCCGAATTTCCCCTCTCTTTAACCTTTAACGTAGCTACCTTAAGAAATGGAGCCCAGTCACCCCATCATTCTGCTCTAAAAGTAGTGTTGGAATGTTACATTGGAAAATAATAGACTTGAGTGAAGAGTGCCAGGTCAAAGTGGCCTTCATAGTTGGGTTTCTACTATAGCTTCATAAGTGACAAACACTTATTTAACTGCCAGAGCATCTCTAATAGTTGGAAATTCAAATTAAAAATGTATCAATTTGCATAGCCTTTCTCCAGACTCTCTTTCCTGTTAATGAGCCAAGTGTCATTGGGATCAGGGATGATGATAGCCGAGGCTACAGAGCAGAACGAGGAGGAGTCTATCAAATATACTGTAGCTGTGCTTGCTAACTTCAATCACTTTATCGTGCCCGGCTGAATGGAGTCGAGTGTTATTGCCCATGACAGGAGTGGGTTTGAGATGGAAATCACTTAAAAGGCAAGAATCTGTTAAGGTGGTTGCCAGGTGAAAAAGATTTAATATATTTAGCTCCTTTTTCCCCATCACTCTGAAGTCAAATCTTTTTTGTTTTTCCACACTCATTCTCTTCATCTACTCTCTCTCTCAGCTCATCTCTAGAGCTCACCTCCCCCTCAAATTTCTTCAAACCGTGGGAAGCACTCATGCTGCGTCATCCATGCCAACATCCTCATCATCATCTTCATCATCACCGTCATTATTCTCATTGTCATCCTCTTTTTGGTTACACTCACAGCAGTTTGGATTTTAATTGGCAACTTGTAGTAGCATCAGAAGTTATCTGCTTCTCCCCTGCGAGGCAACCTCTGCCTTTTTCTTTCCTGTCTCCTTGTAGTTTTCAGAGTCGTGTCAGTGTGGCTTAATGTGAGTAATTTGCCATTGAACATTCCTCAACAAACGAGCAGTGCGTACAAGTGGATCCCCTAGAAATCTGTGTTCTTCCTCTGAGTGTCGGAGAAGAAGGTGTCACTGTGTATGTAGTGCTGCTGCTCTGGATTAGAAGCCTAGGTCGGGAACCATGAGGACATGATGAAACATAGAATGCTCTCTCTTCTATCTTGCTGATGAAGCACAGGAATTGGTTGGGAAAAGTGCCTGTGTGGCACTTCTTGTACAGATCACAATCTTTTTGGAAACCTAGTTAGAGAGTGCATAGAGAGCAGCTGCACTGATATTTAAATGTTTGACTAACTTCCGCTCTGACTATGTTTAAAGAAACTTGAAGAAGTTATGTGCACTTATGCGAGGAATGCTGGCACCTAAACGACTCAAGCTCGGAGGAGTTATTTTTACATGCACACAATAAATTCATTTAGTTTAGTCAAATGTCCTAAAACACCAATAAACAATAATGAAATACACTGTGTACTATTATGCTGGTATGTAACACAAACAATATGTACAACCCCAATTCCAAAAAAAAAGAGAAGAAAAGTTGGGTCACTGTGTAAGACTTAAATGAAAACAGAATGCAATGATTCGCAAATCCTTTCAGACCTATATTCAAGTGAATACAGTAAAGAGACAAGATGTTTAATGTTCAAACTGATAAACTTTATTCTTTTTTGAAAATATTTATACATTCTAAATTTGATATCTGCAACACATTCCAAAAATGTTGGGACAGGGGAATTACCGCTGTATTAAGCCCAATTCAGAACAAAGATTAATGACGAGACGAGTCAAAACTACTTGCAATGTGCATCATTCTAAAAACCTGCTGGTTCACACCAATCTAGTTGCTTTGGTGTGACTTTCTGCTTTTGTGTGTACTTTCTGTACTTCCGTTCTGATTTCCAGCTTTTCTGGCTTATTTTGAATATAATTTGTAGGTTCTAAAATATGATTATGAATGAAGGATAGTGATAGTGAGATACTGGGTACAGTTGCATTTGTAGGAGTGATGAAACTGTGAAAAACAGCAACAAAATGAGCATCAAATGCACTTAATTCATAATTCATATGCCATGATAATGTAAAAAACTAACGCCAATTAATCAGTCAGTGAGAATGTATGTGTGGGGGGCATAAGCACAGACAGCAAGCAGTGACCCACCGTCCGACACCGGCACACTGTAAGAACAGAAACAGAGGACTTGATGGGGACGAAGCAGCTGCAGCAGCAATGCACACAATGCCTTTCGGCCATTTTGACTTGACCAGTGGACTTCACTACAAGCCGACTGGCTGTTGAAACAGGTGACCTGCTTTATGTTCCAAAACCAGCTGAAAGCAATTTGACCAGATAAGCTGCAGGTGACACTGGCAGCCTACTTGAGTCGAACTCAGACCAGACAGTTCACACCGCTGCAATACGACTCTGCATTGGATCTGTGACTCAGTGAAGGATGGGGGCACGGACCTATCTACCAGGGCTAGAATTAGCAGCACTCAGGGCAAGACGAGCACATCTGTAGAGAACAAAAGTAGCACAATCGAGAATAAGATGCTTCAGGTTTGTCCTTGCGGCTGGCAGAAAGTAATATCAATAGAAGGCCTCAGAACTCATCAGGGAAAGAAGAAGTGTGTGGCAAAGAAAGGGCAGAGTAGCCACATTGATCAGTACTTCGTAAGAAGTCAGTCGAGTCAGTCAGATGAAGTCCAGCGACAGGTAGAAAACCACAGTTTGCAGGATATCAGTAACACTGCCACTGAGGAGGAGGAGGTAGTAAGAGGGGATGCAGGTGACACTGAGGTTAGCAGGCCAGTCAGAGAGAGAACCATGGAGCAAAAGGTTAGAGTTAGATGACCTAGGGCAAATGACAGTAAAGAATGGGAGATAGTTAATAGAGATTTGTCAGTAATCTTAAGCAGGCTTAGAGGAAATGCAATAGAAAAGTTAGAAAAGATGGGAGATATAATTTACTCATATGGTGCAGAGAGGTTTGGGGTGCATGAGAGAAAAAGGAGTGAGAGGGTACAGTCAGGTAAGTCTAGGTGGCAAAGAGAAATAGAGAAGTTAGTTAAGGAAAGGAGACAGTTAAGAAAGCAGTGGAAAAAGGCTACAGAAGAAGAAAGGGAGGGAATTAATGTGTTGCAAGAGGAGTTGAGAAGCAGACTAGCAGCTCTTAAAAGGGCAGAGCATCTCAGGAAAAAGAGGAAGAAGGAATATGTAAGGACAGCTTTTTTCAGGGACCCTTTTAAGTTTGTTAAGGAACCGCAACAACCCAGACGCGTGAAACAGCTTTTCTCCTGGCGCGAAGCTTTTGAGCTAATTACAGCATCGGATGAAGATTCAGTCCACTCATCTGGTCTGGATTCTGCCGACAGTGGAGATGAAGCCGATCTCATCCAAGGGAGAGATCCCTCCTATGACATGTATGTATATATTCATGAAATACTGTTTGTTTTTGAGATAGAGTAAAGTAAAGAAAATATATATGTAACACAACTGAAAGCATTTTGCACTAAATACGCACCATTATTGTATTACTCTCATGTTGAACACATCTAACACACTGTGTAACATCTGTGTGCAGAGTTGACGATGATGATGAGGAGGAAGTGGGGGTCTCCTCGCCCTGCACCCCGGAGGGAGGAAGAGGGGGAGGAAGGAGTCGTTCTCCAGCAAACAGAGGTTCCAGGTCAGAGACACTCCCTGGTGATGCAGCTGACTGGAGAACCGAAAAGGAGCCTGACATCTTGCCACATCCCCGACCACATTTTCTGCCCAAAAGGAGGCCAGGTGTGCAGCCACCTCTATCACAGTATGTGGACAATCCCTCTCCATCTGAGCTGTTCAGGATGTACTTTCACCAGGCTGCCATCAAAACACTGTGTGCCAACACCAATAAAAATGCAGCAAAAAATATTGCTCATCGTGGACAGGAACTGTCACAAGACCTATCACAGCTCCCCTGGTGCTATTGAAAAGTAATGCTTTACTTTGAACTTGGAACTTTGGTTGTTCTATTGTAAATAGTTTATTTTGATGTACATGTTGTGTTTTTGCTAATTGTGCACAATGTGCACATTTTATAATTAAGTTATGAAAACACTCAAAATAAATTTTCTGTGGTTTGAAAGGGTTTTGTGGAACTTTTTTACATTTACAATTTTGAGGGATACAGCCATGATATTTCTGTATTTAGAAAAAATATGTGTAAAAACAAAAAACAGTTTTCATTTTTTTTGTGGTTTATTGCACTTTTAGCAATTTCTTTCATTAGTATGGACATATGTCCACAGATATTATTAAATTTGGGATTTAAGGGTTGTATTGATGTATAGCATATTAAAATACTCCAAAAAATGGCCCTACAGCAGGTAAAATTGTAAAGATATGCTCTGGCGGACTTGTTCTATGGTAGGTCATAAAGGGTTAAAGAATTGTTTAGCCAGGAAAAGGGAGGACAGCTTAAAGCAGTAAGGCTAGAGGTTGAAGAATATTTGAGAAATACATATTCAGATTTAGAGAAAAATAGGATAGTAGGTTTTCCACTGGATTTGAGAGAAAGAGTGAGAGGGTACAGTCATGAGATGGAGCATGAGATGGATGTCAGCCACCTAGGTTGAAGGAAGTTCAGGAGGTGGCCAGGCGTGCAAAGGCTTCAATTTTCAATTCAATTCAATTTTATTTATAAAGCCCAATATCACAAATCACAATTTGCCTCACAGGGCTTTACAGCATACGACATCCCTCTGTCCTTATGACCCTCACAGCGGAGAAGGAAAAACTCCCCCAAAAAAACCCTTTAACGGGGAAAAAAAAACGGTAGAAACCTCAGGAAGAGCAACTGAGGAGGGATCCCTCTTCCAGGACGGACAGACGTGCAATAGATGTCGTACAGAACAGATCAGCATAACAAATTAACAGTAATCCACATGACACAATGAGACAGAGAAAGAGAGAGAGAGAGAGAGAGAGAGAGAGAGAGAGATGCAGGTAATGACAGTAGCTTACAACAACATTATTGAAAGTAATAATATTATAGTTATAGTTCTGGCTACTGCGGTACAATATGTTGAAAGTATGTATTAATATCTGGCAGTATACAAGTGTGACAATAATCATATGTGTATAATAACAGTAGAAGTATGACTAATGACTAATGATGGCAGCAGCAGCAGGAGGCATCTGGCAGGACCACGGCAGCAGCACAACCACACACGTCACGCTGTCCAGGCACCGCTGTGATATGAGTTAATCTGAGAGACAGTGGAGCACAAAGGCTCCGGAGAAGAAGCCGAGTTAGTGACATCCAGAATGGCCGAGTTAGCAAGATGCAGTAATAGAATACGAGAGAGAGAGAGAGAGAGAGAGAGAGAGAGAGAAGGTGCCTGGTGTATTATAGGGGGGTCCTCCGGCAGACTAGGCCTAAGTCAGCCTAAGTAGGGGCTGGTACAGGGCAAGCCTGAGCCAGCCCTAACTATAAGCTTTATCAAAGAGGAAAGTCTTAAGTCTAGTCTTAAATGTGAAGACGGTGTCTGCCTCCCGGACCATAACAGGAAGATGATTCCACAGGAGAGGAGCCTGATAGCTGAAGGCTCTGGCTCCTGATCTACTTTTGGAGACTTTAGGGACCACGAGTAACCCTGCGTTCTCAGAGCGCAGAGTTCTGGTGGGATAATAAGGCACTATGAGCTCTCTAAGATATGACGGAGCTTGACCATTTAGAGCTTTATAAGTTAACAGTAGGATTTTAAATTCAATTCTGGATTTTACAGGGAGCCAGTGCAGAGAAGCTAAAACAGGAGAGATATGATCGCGTTTATTAGTTCCTGTTAGTACACGTGCTGCTGCATTCTGAATTAGCTGGAGAGTTTTTGAGGACTTACTAGAGCTACCTGATAATAGAGAGTTACAGTAATCCAGCCTTGAGGTAACAAAAGCGTGGACCAATTTTTCTGCATCTTTTCGGGTCAGGATAGGCCTAATTTTTGCAATATTACGCAGATGAAAAAATGCAGTCCGTGAGGTTTGCTTTAAATGAGAATTAAAAGACAAATCTTGATCAAATATTACTCCGAGGTTTCTTACGGTAGTGCTAGAGGCCAGAGAAATGCCATCTAGAGAAACTATGTCATCAGATAAAGAGTCTCTGATTTGTTTGGGGCCAAGAACAATAACTTCAGTTTTGTCTGAATTTAACATCAGGAAATTGGTGCTCATCCAGGTTTTTATGTCTGTAAGGCAGTTATGGAGTTTAGTTAATTGATTACTTTCTTCTGGCTTCATCGATAAACACAACTGTGTATCATCCGCATAACAATGGAAATTTATAGAGTGATTTCTAATGATGTTACCTAAAGGAAGCATATATAGAGTAAATAGGATTGGTCCGAGCACAGAACCTTGCGGAACTCCAAAACAAACTTTGGTACGTAATGACGATTCATTATGAACGTGAACAAACTGAAAACGATCAGATAAATAAGATTTAAACCAGCTCAGTGCAGAACCTTTTAGGCCAATTAAGTGATCCAGTCTCTGCAGTAGAATTTGATGGTCAATTGTGTCAAACGCACTAAGATCTAATAAAACAAGTACAGAGACAAGTCCTTTGTCTGAAGCAATCAGAAGGTCATTTGTAATTTTAACTAGAGCTGTCTCAGTGCTATGATGCACTCTAAATCCTGACTGAAATTCCTCAAATAGTTTATTGTCATGGAGAAAATCACACAGCTGGTCTGCGACTACTTTCTCAAGGATCTTTGACATAAAGGGAAGATTAGATATTGGTCTATAGTTGGCTAACACCTCTGGATCCAGGGTGGGCTTTTTTAGTAGAGGTTTAATTACAGCTACCTTAAAAGACTGTGGTACATAGCCTGTTAATAAGGATATATTGATCATATCTAATATATGAGTGTTAACTAAAGGAAAGACCTCCTTAAGTAGCCTAGTTGGGATGGGGTTTAAGAGACACGTTGATGATTTAGATGAAGAAATCAATGCGGTCAATTCTTGAAGAGAAATTGGGGAGAAGCAATCTAAATATATATTAGGTCTTACAGCTGTGTTTGAGGTTAGATAGGTACTATCTGAGGACAGGAGGTCATGAATTTTGCCTCTAATAGTTAGAATTTTGTCATTAAAAAAGCTCATAAAATCATTACTGCTAAGGGCTAAAGGAATACAAGGCTCAATAGAGCTCTGACTCTCAGTCAGCCTGGCTACAGTGCTGAAAAGAAACCTGGGGTTGTTCTTATTGTCTTCTATTAATGCTGAGTAATAGTTTGCTCTGGCATTGCGGAGGCCCCTCTTATAAGTTTTGAGACTGTCTGTCCAGATTAAACGAGATACTTCCAGTTTGGTTAATCACCAATTCCTTTCAAATTTTCGCGATATTTGTTTTAACTTACGGGTTTGAGAGTTATACCAAGGAGCGAACTTTCTTTGCTTTTTTAACTTCTTTTTAAGAGGAGCTACAGAGTCAAGTGTTGTTCGCAGCGAGCCTACAGCGCTATCGACAAAATGATCAAAGTCGGTACAGGAAACCTCTGTTACTGAGGGACTTGGTATTGAATTTAATGACGGAGTCCTTAAATTTTGCGACAGCACTATCTGACAAACATCTAGTATAGTAACTGTTGCTGAGTGGTGTGTAATCGAGTAAAAAGAAATCAAAAGTAATCAGATAATGATCCGATAGCGAGGGATTCTGTGGAAAGACTTTTAGATTATCAATTTCAATTCCATACGTCAGAACTAGATCGAGGGTATGGTTAAAACAGTGAGTGGGTTCATGTACACCTGACTGAAGCCAATGGAGTCTAATAATGAGATAAACGCGGTAGCCAGGGAGTCATTATCAACGTCGACATGAATGTTAAAATCGCCTACAATAATAACTTTATCTGATTTAAGAACTAAACTGGATAAAAACTCTGAGAATTCAGATACAAATTCAGAATACAGGCCAGGAGCACGGTACACTATACCAAATAAAAGTGGCTGCGAGGTTTTCCAGGTCGGATGTAAAAGACTAAGAACGAGGCTTTCAAATGAATTATAATCTAGTTTAGGTTTAGGGCTGATTAACAGGCTAGAGTTAAAAATGGCTGCAACTCCCCCTCCTCGGCCGCTGCCTCGAGGAATGTGGGTATTATTATGACTGGGAGGAGTGGACTCATTTAGACTAACATATTCATCTGGACACAGCCAGGTTTCAGTGAGACTGAGTAAATCAATATGATTATCTGATATTAATTCGTTTACTAACACTGCTTTAGACGACAGAGACCTGATATTTAACAGTCCGCATTTAATTCTCCTGTTTTGTCTTTCTGTCACAGAAGAGGTTTTAATTTTTATGAGGTTGTTATGCACAACTCCTCTTTGTTTAATTTTAGATTTAAATAATTTAGGTGGTCGGGGGACAGACACCGTTTGTATAAATCTATGAAAACTATGGCTGGGTAACTGAACTAGAAGCTCAGAGAGGCGTATAGGACTGCGACTCCGAGTCCTGGTCTCAACTCTGGGTTGTCAGGGATTTAAATTACTAATAAAGTTTGCCAGGTTCCTAGAAATGAGAGCAGCTCCATCCAAAGTGGGATGAATGCCGTCTCTCCTAATAAGACCAGGTTTTCCCCAGAAAGTTTGCCAATTATTAACGAAACCCGCAACGTTTGCTGGACACCACCTGACAGCCAGCGATTAAATGATGACATGCGGCTAAACATGTCATCACTGGTCAGATTTGGGAGGGGTCCAGAGAAAACTATGGAGTCCGACATCGTTTTTGCATATTCACACACTGAGGCAATATTAATTTTAGTGACCTCCAATTGGCGTAACCGGGTGTCATTGCCGCTGACGTGAATAACAATCTTACTGAATCTACGTTTAGCTTTAGCCAGCAGTTTTAAATTTGATTCAATGTCGCCCGCTCTGGCCCCAGGGATACATTTGACTATGGTCGCTGGTGTTGCTAACTTCATGTTTCTCAGAATAGAGCTGCCAATAACCAGAGTTTTATCCTCAGCGGGTGTGTCGCTGAGTGGGGAAAAGCGGTTGGAAACGTGAACAGGCTGGTGGTGAGCCGTGGGCTTCGGCTTGGGGCTACGCTTCTCCCGGACAGTTATCCAGCCTCCCGGCTGCACGGGGGTTACCAGGGGACTGCCAGCAGAGGCTAAGGCTATGCTATGTGGCTCCGCACCGGCTACAGGGGGCTGGCTAACTACCGCAGCTACTGAATGGTTTTCCATGGTGCGGAGCCGCGCTTCTAATTCACTAAGCCTCGCCTCCAACGCAGCAAATAAGCTACACTTGTTACAATTACCACTGTCGCTAAAGGAGGCAGAGGCATAACTGAACATTTGGCACACCGAGCAAGAGAGAGCAGAGGGACAAGCCATCGCTAAGCTAATGTAGCTAATAAGGCTAGTAATGTGCAAACAACAGCTAAGAGATGAGCAAGAAAGTCGTAAAAAGGAGGAGAGCTATAAGTGCTTAAACAGAACTAGTGTGGGTTAAGACTTGAAGTAGATGTTAAAGCAACGTTAAAGCAACTGAAGTGAGAAAACAGGCTACTAGAATTCACCAGAGCAGTACAGAGACGCTGTCACAGAAACACCGGAAATGACACAACTCGCTTACCGCAATACGTCAGCACGTCAGGCACGATCAAGTGCAGCTGATAACCTTAATTTTTTGTGGAAACAGCTAAGAATAGTTTTGGAGAAACAAACTATCCCAAGAGCACGGCGTAGGGCAGGGGGTGTCCTCATTCCTAAGAAGAAGGAGTCTGTGGACCTTAGCCAATTCCGGATGATTTCTCTCTTGAATGTAGAGGGGAAGATTTTCTTTAGTGTAGTAGCGCAGAGATTAGCTAGCTACTTGGAAAGGAATAGCTTAATAGATACTATGGTGCAGAAGGCAGGAATACCAGCTTTTGCAGAGTGTTTAGAGCATACTAGCATGATCTGGCACCAGATTCAGCCAGTGGAGATTAAAAAAGGGACCACATAGCCACATTTGGAGTGCATTTGACAACTTCAGAGTGCCACAGGTAGTTGTTAACTTAGTGAAAGCATTTTTCAGGATATTAGGTTGTGTCTAAGTACGGCAGGTTTCACAACAGGTTGGCAGAGGCTAGAAATAGGTATTACTGCAGGGTGTACAATTTCTCAATTAGCATTTACTATGGCGATGGAAGTAATCATCAGGGCTTCCAAGTAGGTAGTAGGTGGGCAGGGACAGCAGAAGAGCGTGCATCTTCCACCAGTTAGGGCTTACATGGATGACATGACACTGGTGACCACAACAATGCCATGTACAAAGAGGCTACTAGAGAAGGTAAATAAGAACCTCAAGTAGGCCAGCATGAAGATCAAGCCTAGTAAGTCTAGAAGCATCTCAATATGTAGAAGGAAGTTAAGTGACAGGAAGTTTATAGATGATGAGGAAATCCCAACAATTAGGGAAAAGTCAGTAAAGAGCTTAGGTAGGTGGTACAATGTAGAGTTGAATGATAAGGAACAGGTGGTGAAATTTAGAAAAGATGTGGAGGAAGGATTGGACAGAATAGATAAAACAGAACCTCCAGGAAAGTTGAAGTTGTGGTGTTTGCAGTTTGGGCTATGTCCTAGGTTAATGTGGCCAGGCTCAATTTATGAAATTCCAATATCCGTTGTGAAGAGAATTGAAAGGCTGGTTAGCTCCTATATTAGGAAGTGGTTGGGCGCTCCTAGGTGTCTAAGTAGTGTTACATTGTATGGAAAAGGGATACTTCAGCTGCCAGTGTCTAGTTTAACAGAGGAATTTAAATGTACCAAGGTCAGGACAGAGCTCTTGTTATCTGGGAGTAAGGACGTGGTAGTTAGGAGTGTGGTTCCAAATCCAAGGGGAGGAAGTGGAACCCAAGATCGGCAGTTCAGGAGGCAGAGGCAGCTCTTAGGCATGCAGAGATTGTAGGTAATGTTCAGTTTGGCCAGGGAGGCCTGGGGCTTGGCTCAGGCAAACCGGTATGGAATAAAGCAGGTCCCAAAGATAAAAGAAAGCTGGTTGTGGAACAGATACGTAGACAGGAGGAGATATTAAGGGGTGCAAAGGTAGTGGCCCAGGCTAAGCAGGGACAGTGGTTGAATTTGGAAAGTGTAGAGAAGAGGAAGCTTAGTTGGAGGGACCTGTGGAATATGAAGGAGAATCATATTAGATTCCTGGTAGGGGCTACATACGATGTGTTACCAAACCCCCAAAACTTAAAACTGTGGGTAAATGGGGATCCTTCATGCCCATTGTGTTCAGGTACTGCAAGCTTAAAGCATATTTTGTCAGGCTGTAAAGTTAGCTTATCACAAAGCCGGTATACATAACATACATGCAACATAACCAGGTGTTGAGAAGTTTAGCTGCAGGCATCGAAGGGAAATGAAGACAGGCAAATTCAGAAGGTTTTAAGAATAGGAGTTTAGCAATTCAGTTTGTCCGTGAGGGGGAGAAATACAGTGATAATACAGTGATAAGTTAGTAAGGAGGCAAGGGTGTGGCCGCCTATAAGGTGCTTGTGATTGGGAAATGCAAGTAGATTTAGGGGGAAAGTTTGTTGTTCCCCATGAAATAGTTTGTACCAATCAGAGGCTTGACATAGTGTTGTGGTCAGTGAGTCAACGGATAGTTTATTTCATTGAGCATTGAGAGTTTCTTGAGAAGACTCAGTGGAAGAAGCCTATGAAAGAAAAAAGCTTAGGTGTGCAGACTTAGGAGCAGAAGCTGAGCAGCAAGGGTGGAAAACTAGGACTTGTCCCATGGAAGTGGGGCTCCTGGGGGAACTCAGAGTGCGGGGACAGAGTTTGAGGAAGACAGTGCAGGAAATGTCAGATGAAGCAGCTAGATCTATTCAGTGGATTTGGATGAGGATGAATAATGTCAGATGGGGGCCAACAAGGGGACCTACTAGGCAGGGTACATAACTCCTTGAGATCAGGTGGAGATATCCACCAATCAGTCCTCTCAAGAGAAAATCCAGGAAGAGGAAGGTTATTTAAGTGTGGGAGTGGCCTATTTGAATCCCTTTTGTTTGAGACCATGCTGCAAGGTGAGTGTGTTTGCTGATTCTGTGAGATAATCTTTTCTATCTCCTTTAATTTTAGCTTATGTTGGACTTATGGTACGTAGCGGCTGAAACAGAGTATGGTGACTGTGCTAGGAAAGGTAGTATCGGCACGGTCACTACCTGGAGCTTGCATAAACGGAGCCTGGGTTTGTTGAAGGTGGCAGTGTTGTTTGGGCTGAGAAAGCCTGTGAGTTTATCTTCTCTATCTCCTTTAACTTTAGCTTATATTGGAGTTATGATTTGTAGCATGTGAAATAGGGTATGGTGAATGTGCTAGAAAAGGTAGTATTGGCACGGTCACTACCAGCAGGATGGTAGGGCTGACCAAGCACCAGCAGTGTCCGCCCTGGGAGGTCGTGGGTTTGATCCCTGGCCAGGTCATACCAAAGACTATAAAATTGGGACCCATTGCTTCCCTGCTTGGCACTCAGCAGCAGGGGTTGGAATTGGGAGGTTAGACCACCACATGATTCCTGAGCGCGGCACTGCTGCTGCTCACCACTCCCTCAGGGGATGGGTCAAATGCGGAGAACTTTAACTTTAACTTTAACCTGGAGCTCGCATAAACGGAGCCTCAGTTTGTTGAAGGTGGCAGTGTTGTTTGGGCTGAGAAAGCCATGTGTAAGTAAAGTAAAGGAGGTTATGGGGTTGGTGCAGTGTCTCTGGGATGCCAGAGATTACTGTCTAGCCTCCTGGAGGTGTCGTGGGACCAACTAGACGAAACACTGGTGAAAGGAGGTTCCCACCTGATGACCCCAAAGACGTGTTAGTTATCACTGCTCACTGGTCTGTATTAAGCCTTGCCATAATAGCTTATCATAGGGCTTAGGGGTTATTCACTGAGCGCTGATCCTTTCTCTAGAGCACAAATTTCTAGTGTCTATTTGAAGACTTTAGTTGCTCAACAGTCTGGGGTCTCTGTACTCGTATTTTGCACCACAAAGCACTGCACATTCTCAATGGGAGACAGGTCTGGACTGCAGACAGGTCAGTCCAAAACATGCACTCCATGCTTTTGGAACATGTGCAGGATGTGTCATAGTGTCTTGCTGAAATAGGCAAGGATGCCCCTGGAAATGATGTCATGTGGATGGCAGAATATGTTGACTTCATATGGTGTCTTCAGACATGTGCAAGTTACCCATGATGCCATGGGCACCAACATACTCCCATACCAACACAGATGCTGGCTTTGAACTCTGAGCTTGTAACAGTCTGGATGGTCCTTTTCCTCTTTAGCCTGGAGGACACAACGCCTATGATAGACTCGTCAGACCACAGCACACTTTAACACTTTGTGTCAGTCCATCTCTGATGAGCTCGGGCTCAGAGAAGACAGCGGCATCTCTGTATGTTGTAGATATATAGCTTTCACGTTGCATGGTAAAGTCTTAACTCACATTTGTAAAACAAACAAACAAACAAAAAATTTGTCAAAAGTGTTCTTGAGCCCATGTAGTAATATTCTGTGGTTAGTTACTATCCTAATATCCAATCATGATATGTTTTAATGCAGTGCCATCTGAGGGATCAAAGGCCACAGCCATTCAGTGTCAGTTTTCAGCTGTGCTCCTTACATGCAGATATTTCTACAGATTCTCTGAATGTTTTCATGAAATGATGGATTGTAGATGGCGGAATCCTAGAAGTCCTTGCAGTTGTGTGTTCTCAAACTGTTGGACTGTTTGCCCATCCAGCTTTTTACAAAGTGACAATATTTGCTTGTGAACAGCTGAGCCCTGTAAGGACGCCCCCTTCATACCCAATCACAATACTGTCACTTGTTACCAGTTAACCTGTTGAATCTTCCATGTGTTTTTTGAGGTATTCCACAACTTTCCCAGTCTTTTGTTGCCCCTGTCCCAACCTTTTTTGGAACGTCAGAACGCGTATACATATATTTACAAAAATATATTAAGTTTATCAAGTTGAACATCAAATATCTTGTCTTTGGATTGTTTTCAATTAAATATAGGTTGAAAAAGATTCACAAAACATTGCATTCTGTTTATATTTACACAGTGTCCCAACTGTTTTGGAAGTGAGGTTATAATTACACAATCAACAAGTTAAATAAAACAGCTTTACTGATGTATTTATCTAGAGAGTTCTTATCATCACTTTAAACTCACAGAACTGATGCAAAAATTAACCAAACAGCTGAAGTCTGCTCACAAGCTTTCATGCTTCTTGGTCTTCTCTGATACCATACTTCTACTTGATTTTTTAGTAGCTAGTAATTAAATTGCTCCAGCAGTCTTCTGTGTTACTCCTTCATATACAAAGGCTTAGTAATTGCCACTTGTCTCATAACATGCACACGTGCACATGGAAACGCATACACGCAAACCTGTAAGCATGCAGACAGGCTGTGATACAGACATTTGCCTCAAGAAGTCCCTGGATCACTGTCAAAGAATTTATTCTCTTTGACGTTCCTCCATTTTTCATTTAAGAGTTGAATGGACGCCATTAATTTTTCACATATGTTCTGTTGCGCAGCCAACCATTACCTCCTCCCACTCAAATGTGCCTCTCATCCAACTTTCTGCGTGATACATGAGAGAAATAACTGGATCTTATATGAGCTAAAATCATATTAACCTCAGCTATATTTTAACATAAAATAGAGTCATACCTTATATTGAATTTCTATACTCAGTGACCACTCACATTACCTACTGTGTTTAAAGGGTCAGTTCATTCAAATTACAAAGACATTGAAACTTGGACATTGGAATTACATTTTTGTATAAATGTGACATTGTTGCTGGACATTCATGATGCTCCTTAGGTTTTTTTTAAATGTCATTTTGAAAGCTACCAGCATGTAAAACTTTTTTTTGCATTTTTTCCCCTTAGGTATCCTGGGTGTGTTGGTTGTAGACTTGTTGACACCATGTTAGCCACAGCCTGTTACTGTTTTGTCTTTTTTCAAAATATGCCTCTGTTTTCACAGGAAATGTACAGTTTGCATACAGTCTCTCTCAAAATAAACATGCTGTATCAGTACAACACTGCAAATTGACATTTTTTTCCCCCTTCAAGAACAAATGCATGTGGTTATGTTTAGCCCTCACATGCACGTGGTTTGGTTTAAGCAACAACAGCACATGGTTTTGTGTTTGCTGGACCCATCCAGCACCCCTTTCACCCACCCCACTTGGACTTCCGCCGCCTTAGTTTTCGTTGTTGTCCTGCCGTGTTTCCCCCTGATGCCGCCGGGTGCTGTTAAACAATAACAGCAACTGGGCATGTATCATGCTGATGTGAAATGACGCCTTTTTTTCATCTGTGTCTGACACCGTAAGTTACTGACCAAGTGCCGTTTTTTAACGACTTAGGAGTGAGACTGGGTTGGATGATGTATTGCCCCACAAAACACAGTGCAGTGACTACAGAAGCAGTGAAGTTAACAAAAAAGGGTTGCTTTCATTATGTCTTTTTTGGCTGATTGTCTTACTCCACGGTGGCAACACAGTGGTGTGGTGGTTAGCACTGTCGCCTCACAACAAGAGGGTTCCTGGTTTGATCCTGGGTGTGGGAGCCCTTCTGTGCGGAGTTTGCATGTTCTCCCCGTGTCAGCGTGGGTTTTCTCTGGGTACTCCAGCTTCCTCCCACAGTCCAAAGACATGCAGATTGGGGATAGGTTAATTGGTGACTCTAAATTGTCCGTAGGTGTGAATGTGAGTGTGAATGGTTGTCTGTCTCTACATGCCAGCCCTGTAATAGTCTATTGACCTGTCCAGGGTGTACCCTGCCTTTCACCCAATGTCAGCTGGGATAACTTAGTTTAATTTGGTAATTATTTACAGTCCATAGCTTATAGCAGCGATCCTTAATGAGCAGCCCACATGCGACCTGCCAAAGCTTTCCACCCAGCCCACAGAATATTAATTTGTTCAGAAAATGTGAGGAGGTTAAAAAAAATAATGCATTACAGTATTTAGGCTATGTAGTATTTTTTTTTCTTTCTATATTGAAGCAACCCCCAAATCAGTTGAGATGGGAATAATTTAATTAGGGTTGATTCACTAACCCCATATATGTGCTTTTGACCCTCAGATACTAAAGAGATACAAATCCACTTATCAGCTCATTATTAGTGGTAGTGATGTGGCAGGTTCTGTAAGCTTACTAAAAATATCAAATGTCAAAAAGTGACATAGCAGCATCCTGAGTAACTTATTAATAACTTAAAGAACACTACATGCTATAGTCCACCTTCTCCTACCCTATCTCTGTCACTCTCTCTCTCTCATTCACACACACACACACACACACACACACACACACACACACACTGTGGTGCTCAGTCTATGTCTCTGTCCTTGTCTCAGTCCTCAGTCCTCAGTCCTGACAATTCAGATCCTATAATGCATGAAGTTTGTGGGAAGGTTTGAGGTGTTGATTAACCCATATTTTGCTGGTTGGGCGGTACGGATTGAACAAGAAAAGCTGAAGACGAATTCTCATCGTTTACAAATGGGATGCTGCTTGGGCCATATCATCATGCAATAATGGGGACAATGAAACAGATGAAACAATCATAGAATATAGATAACCCCCCTCTTACCCCCACAGAATCTAAGCTCAGTCACTCAGCCACCTTAGGAGGTGTCTTCCATTCTGACCTTGCGACTTCCAACCTATACTCAGTGCAGATGTTCCTGGACACTATGCCACCACTTGCTTATGGCATTCTGTATATGCTGTTCCTGCCTGCATCTTACACCCTGCTTTTATGAGCTAACTGTCTCAGGAGCACCTTTGCACAGCCTGCACCTGGGGTCCTGTCTGGTATTGTTTCGTCCTGGGCAGTGACTCTGACCCTCACCAGAGGCTACCATACGGGAACAATAACCATCCACACACACTCAAAAACTGATGGCACAGCCATCAGGAAGTTCAGTATCTTGCCTGACACTTGAACATGCAGATTGCAGGAGCAACTAACCCTCCAATTAGTGGACAACTGCTCTACCTCCTGAACCACAAAAAAGGGAGGGGAGCAAAAAGGTGCTTGTTGTAAGTGTTCATAGTTGTGAGCCAGATGAAGACATTCAGCAAGGTTCATCCTCAATAACTTCTAATTAGTTTTCATCCAGATTTGTTGGTTAGTCCAGGGTAAAGCCTGACAGATGTACAGATGTTTTGTTTACCTTATGAGTCAGTATTGATGACTGGCACTCTGAACATCTTATCAGTGAAAGGAACATAACATGGGAAAGCCAGTGGCTGTCTCAAAAGAGCATGCAAATAAGCCAAAAGAGCTTTTCAAATTGTTGTTGATAGCTTTCTTCTTTTGTCTGGAGACACTTCAGACCAACTCCATTTTCATCTGTAAAACATCATCCAGGAATTAAAGCAACACTTGCCTTTCTGGAAATTTTACACTTTTCTTTGTTTAGGTTAAAATGCTATTAATAAGCTGATGGCACACTAAAATGTAAGTGAATTCCACCAGAGATGAAAACTCATAATTATACCATTCTCACATGGTTCTAAGAAAACTCCGACCAATCACTGCATTCAGACACACAATGATTGGTCGGAGTTTTCTCCTGTCCTGTCTGTCTTCCCCACGTGGAGGCCTCCGACAGATGGAACTGCTCACGTAACATCCCCCCCACACCCTCCACCCCTGAGTATGTGAGACAACAAATATGCTAGTAACAGGGACGCTTGTGGATATAAACTAGTAACAGGGACGCTTGTGGATATGAACTAGTAACAGGGACGCTTGTGGATATAAACTAGTAACAGGGACGCTTGTGGATATGAACTAGTAACAGGGACGCTTGTGGATATAAACTAGTAACAGGGACGCTTGTGGATATGAACTAGTAACAGGGACAGTTGTGGATATAAACGAGTAACAGGGAGGCTTGTGGATATGAACTAGTAACAGTGACGCTTGTGGATATAAACTAGTAACAGGGACGCTTGTGGATATGAACTAGTAACAGGGACAGTTGTGGATATAAACGAGTAACAGGGAGGCTTGTGGATATGAACTAGTAACAGGGACGCTTGTGGATATGAACTAGTAACAGGGACAGTTGTGGATATAAACGAGTAACAGGGAGGCTTGTGGATATGAACTAGTAACAGGGACGCTTGTGGATATGAACTAGTAACAGGGACAGTTGTGGATATAAACGAGTAACAGGGAGGCTTGTGGATATGAACTAGTAACAGGGACGCTTGTGGATATGAATTAGTAACAGTGACGCTTGTGGATATAAACTAGTAACAGGGACGCTTGTGGATATGAACTAGTAACAGGGACGCTTGTGGATATGAACTAGTAACAGTGACGCTTGTGGATATGAACTAGTAACAGGGACGCTTGTGGATATAAAGTAGTAACAGTGACGCTTGTGGATATAAACTAGTAACAGGGACGCTTGTGGATATAAACTAGTAACAGGGACAGCTGTGGATATAAACTAGTAACAGGGACGCTTGTGGATATGAACTAGTGACAGGGACGCTTGTGGATATAAACTAGTAACAAGCACACTTGTGGATGTAAACTAGTAACAGGGAGGCTTGTGGATATGAACTAGTAACAGTGACGCTTGTGGATATGAACTAGTAACAGGGATGCTTGTGGATATGAACTAGTAACAGTGACGCTTGTGGATATGAACTAGTAACAGGGACAGTTGTGGATATAAACTAGTAACAGGGACGCTTGTGGATATGAACTAGTAACAGGGACGCTTGTGGATATGAACTAGTAACAGGGACAGTTGTGGATATAAACTAGTAACAGGGAGGCTTGTGGATATGAACTAGTAACAGGGACGCTTGTGGATATGAACTAGTAACAGTGACGCTTGTGGATATAAAGTAGTAACAGTGACGCTTGTGGATATGAACTAGTAACAGGGACGCTTGTGGATATGAACAAGTAACAGGGACGCTTGTGGATATAAACTAGTAACAGGGACGCTTGTGGATATGAACTAGTAACAGGGACAGTTGTGGATATAAACTAGTAACAGGGACGCTTGTGGATATAAACTAGTAACAGGGACGCTTGTGGATATAAACTAGTAACAGGGACAGTTGTGGATATAAACTAGTAACAGTGATGCTTGTGGATATGAACTAGTAACAGGGACGCTTGTGGATATGAACTAGTAACAGGGACAGTTGTGGATATAAACTAGTAACAGTGACGCTTGTGGATATGAACTAGTAACAGGGACGCTTGTGGATATAAACTAGTAACAGGGACAGTTGTGGATATAAACTAGTAACAGGGACGCTTGTGGATATGAACTAGTAACAGGGACGCTTGTGGATATAAACTAGTAACAGGGACAGTTGTGGATATAAAATAGTAACAGGGACGCTTGTGGATATGAACTAGTAACAGGGATGCTTGTGGACATAAACTAGTAACAAGGACACTTGTGGATGTAAACTAGTAACAGGGACAGTTGTGGATATAAACTAGTAACAGTGACGCTTGTGGATATGAACTAGTAACAGGGAGGCTTGTGGATATGAACTAGTAACAGGGACACTTGTGGATATAAACTAGTAACAGGGACAGTTGTGGATATAAACTAGTAACAGGGATGCTTGTGGATATGAACTAGTAACAGGGACGCTTGTGGATATAAACTAGTAACAGGGACGCTTGTGGATATGAACTAGTAACAGGGACAGTTGTGGATATAAACTAGTAACAGGGACGCTTGTGGATATGAACTAGTAACAGGGACGCTTATGGATATGAACGAGTAACAGGGACGCTTGTGGATATAAACTAGTAACAGGGACGCTTGTGGATATGAACTAGTAACAGGGACGCTTGTGGATATAAAGTAGTAACAGTGACGCTTGTGGATATGAACTAGTAACAGGGACGCTTGTGGATATAAAGTAGTAACAGTGACGCTTGTGGATATAAACTAGTAACAGGGACGCTTGTGGATATAAACTAGTAACAGGGACAGCTGTGGATATAAACTAGTAACAGGGACGCTTGTGGATATGAACTAGTGACAGGGACGCTTGTGGATATAAACTAGTAACAAGCACACTTGTGGATGTAAACTAGTAACAGAGAGGCTTGTGGATATGAACTAGTAACAGTGACGCTTGTGGATATGAACTAGTAACAGGGATGCTTGTGGATATGAACTAGTAACAGTGACGCTTGTGGATATGAACTAGTAACAGGGACAGTTGTGGATATAAACTAGTAACAGGGACGCTTGTGGATATGAACTAGTAACAGGGACGCTTGTGGATATGAACTAGTAACAGGGACAGTTGTGGATATAAACGAGTAACAGGGAGGCTTGTGGATATGAACTAGTAACAGGGACGCTTGTGGATATGAACTAGTAACAGGGACGCTTGTGGATATGAACTAGTAACAGTGACGCTTGTGGATATAAACTAGTAACAGGGATGCTTGTGGATATAAACTAGTAACAGGGACGCTTGTGGATATAAACTAGTAACAGGGACGCTTGTGGATATAAACTAGTAACAGGGACAGTTGTGGATATAAACTAGTAACAGGGACGCTTGTGGATATGAACTAGTAACAGGGACGCTTGTGGATATAAACTAGTAACAGGGACAGTTGTGGATATAAACTAGTAACAGTGACGCTTGTGGATATGAACTAGTAACAGTGACGCTTGTGGATATGAACTAGTAACAGGGAGGCTTGTGGATATAAACTAGTAACAGGGACGCTTGTGGATATAAACTAGTAACAGGGACGCTTGTGGATATAAACTAGTAACAGGGATGCTTGTGGATATAAACTAGTAACAGGGACACTTGTGGTTACAAACTAGTAACAGGGACGCTTGTGGATATAAACTAGTAACAGGGATGCTTGTGGATATAAACTAGTAACAGGGACACTTGTGGTTACAAACTAGTAACAGGGACGCTTGTGGATATAAACTAGTAACAGTGACGCTTGTGGATATGAACTAGTAACAGGGAGGCTTGTGGATATGAACTAGTAACAGGGACACTTGTGGATATAAACTAGTAACAGGGACAGTTGTGGATATAAACTAGTAACAGGGATGCTTGTGGATATGAACTAGTAACAGGGACGCTTGTGGATATAAACTAGTAACAGGGACGCTTGTGGATATGAACTAGTAACAGGGACAGTTGTGGATATGAACTAGTAACAGGGACGCTTACGGATATGAACGAGTAACAGGGACGCTTGTGGATATAAACTAGTAACAGGGACGCTTGTGGATATGAACTAGTAACAGGGACAGTTGTGGATATAAACTAGTAACAGGGACGCTTGTGGATATGAACTAGTAACAGGGACGCTTGTGGATATAAACTAGTAACAGGGACAGTTGTGGATATAAACTAGTAACAGTGATGCTTGTGGATATGAACTAGTAACAGGGACGCTTGTGGATATGAACTAGTAACAGGGACGCTTGTGGATATAAACTAGTAACAGTGACGCTTGTGGATATGAACTAGTAACAGTGACGCTTGTGGATATGAACTAGTAACAGGGACGCTTGTGGATATAAACTAGTAACAGGGACAGTTGTGGATATAAACTAGTAACAGGGACGCTTGTGGATATGAACTAGTAACAGGGATGCTTGTGGATATAAACTAGTAACAAGGACACTTGTGGATGTAAACTAGTAACAGGGACAGTTGTGGATATAAACTAGTAACAGTGACGCTTGTGGATATGAACTAGTAACAGGGAGGCTTGTGGATATGAACTAGTAACAGGGAGGCTTGTGGATATGAACTAGTAACAGGGACGCTTGTGGATATAAACTAGTAACAGGGACAGTTGTGGATATAAACTAGTAACAGGGATGCTTGTGGATATGAACTAGTAACAGGGACGCTTGTGGATATAAACTAGTAACAGGGACACTTGTGGATATGAACTAGTAACAGGGACAGTTGTGGATATAAACTAGTAACAGGGACGCTTGTGGATATGAACTAGTAACAGTGGCGCTTGTGGATATAAACTAGTAACAGGGACAGTTGTGGATATAAACTAGTAACAGGGATGCTTGTGGATATAAAGTAGTAACAGTGACGCTTGTGGATATAAACTAATAACAGGGATGCTTGTGGATATGAACTAGTAACAGGGACACTCGTGGATATAAACCAGTAACAGGGACGCTTGTGGATATAAACTAATAACAGGGATACTTGTGGATATGAACTAGTAACAGGGACGATTGTGGATATGAACTAGTAACAGGGACACTTGTGGATATGAACTAGTAACAGGGACGCTTGTGGATATAAACTAATAACAGGGATACTTGTGGATATAAACTAGTAACAGGGACGATTGTGGATATAAACTAGTAACAGGGACGCTTGTGGATATGAACTAGTAACAGGGACGCTTGTGGATATAAACTAGTAACAGTGACGCTTGTGGATATAAACTAGTAACAGGGACGCTTGTGGATATGAACTAGTAACAGGGACGCTTGTGGATATAAAGTAGTAACAGTGACGCTTGTGGATATAAACTAGTAACAGGGACGCTTGTGGATATGAACTAGTAACAGTGACGCTTGTGGATATAAACTAGTAACAGTGACGCTTGTGGATATGAATTAGTAACAGGGACGCTTGTGGATATAAACTAGTAACAGGGAGGCTTGTGGATATGAACTAGTAACAGGGAGGCTTGTGGATATGAACTAGTAACAGGGACGCTTGTGGATATAAACTAGTAACAGGAACGCTTGTGGATATAAACTAGTAACAGGGACGCTTGTGGATATGAACTAGTAACAGGGACGCTTGTGGATATAAACTAGTAACAGGGAGGCTTGTGGATATAAACTAGTAACAGGGACGCTTGTGGATATGAACTAGTAACCTGAGATGACCATGGGAGGGGTTAGCTCTATGCTAACCCCATCAAACCAGCTGTTCCCAATGGCCTTCTGGAGAACGGCCGCTCGCTGGACACGAAATGGATTACATCCGAGTGTGGAGATCCACTCACTGAGGAGTGAGGGACTGCTGCGTCCTTGTGTTCACTGCGACATGGATGAATGGTAACATAAGATGCCTTATTGAGCCAAGGAGGCTAACACAACATAGAGCAGATAGGGAGGCTGCATCATCTGGTAAGCTCTGTGGTGTATACACAAACAATTCATGGTGCTGTGATGTGAAGAGGATCCCTCAGTTCTGCTCTCAGGATGTGGAGTTTTTGACTGTGAAATTTTGACCCTTTTCATCTTACTATTGCACTATATGTTGTTTCTTATATGTTGCACAAATTGTTTTTAAATGTTTTGGGTTTTTTTGCTTGGCATATGCGAAATGTCAGTTCGGTTTTTGTGCTGCGCATAAAAATGACAAATAAAGAAGTTCAGTTCAGTTCATAATGTTATATGACAACACAGCATCCTTTTGCTAATGGCTAATGTTAGCCTACTGTAGCGTAGCCTCTGAAACATTAATGTTATCATCCTTGTGCATTTCCACTTACTAGTAACGTTAACGCTACTATCTAACGTTAGCACTGTAACCTTATTCTACAACAGGGGTTCTTAACCTTTTTGACATTGGGGCCCAACTTTTCTAGTACAATGTGGCCCGGGGCCCATTCAGGTATTAACATGTTTAATTGATCTTACTCTTGGTTTGATTTGTATTCAATAACTAGATCAAATCCACTTCCAATTAATAAGCTAAAAATGTATCGAATAAATTACATGATACAATGCGATCATCACAGAAACATTTATTTATCATGTGGATATAAATCACACCTCCGTCAAGATGCCGAACAGGCAAACAATTCATGGGGCAAATGTGCTACAAGAACATATTTGACAACAATTCAAGCTCAAGTTACAGCAAAAAGGATGGCCTCTCAAAAAACTGATTAGAAAATTTACAAATTTGACAAATAATATTATGTGGTGGTAAATACATTCAAAATAATACAAGTTTCAAATTAAATAAATAAATAACATTAAATAAAATAGAAATAAAGTGCAAAGGAAAGTATAGCTTATAATCACCAAGTTTAAAAATAAATAAAAAAATAGATAAACTAGTTACAATAATCAGTTACAATACAGCCTCCCACCACTTGGTGGCGGTAATGCGTCAGTCAGTTGTTTAACAGGCTGTATTGTAACTGAGTGTGTCAACAATAGTATGCGGCCCTCGTGGCCCACAGGTGCAAAACTGAATTTGTTTTGCGGCCCTCTAGGTGGCGCTCGCGGCCCACACTTGGGTCGTGGCCCCATGATTAAGAATCCCTGTTCTAAAACTCATCAGTCATCACTGACTCCGGTTTTTCCAGGGTTGCGTTTGTAACGTTACACTCGCTTTCCTCTTCCGTGTATCTAATGTTACCTTGCCAACATCTACGTCTATCATAGACGTAATGAGGACAAAATGGAGGAGGGGGGAGAAGGCCTTTGGAGGGAGGTGGAGTTGCATGAGGAGGGGGATGGGACTTTGGAGGGAGGCGGGAGTTGTGGATGTTCAATTTTTTTCTAAGTGCTGTGTGAAATGCAAGAAAGGTAAGAGTTGCTTTAAGTGTATTCAACAGACTTAGCGAAAGTAAGTACGTTCTTCATTTCAAGGTAAGTTTTTATTTTCAAGCCACTTCAGCTCTTGTAAACAACTCTTCTAACTTGAAATGATGAGTTTAATTAATGTACTGTTGAGTGTTCATTCAACTAATTATATTACATTCTAAAGAAATATGATTAATATGTTAGAAGATTTCCCAGCATGCATTGTTTAAGGGTTTAAACTCTCCAGAGACCCATTGTTTTGTCGGAAAATTATTTTGTGTGTCTTTAATGTGTTGTTATCTGTCACGGTTTATTGTCATAACAATGAAAACAATTCAAAGCATGATGAAGGTCTGTAGTGTATTTAGTCCCTGCCTAATTAGATTCACAAAGAGCTGCCTCACATGTTGCCTCAGCACTAAATCTGGTGCAGAGCTGCAGATTTGCAGCTGCAAATAAAGAAGTGACTCCTCAAACTGAGAAACTGGAATTGGAAAGCTGCTCTGACTGTAACATTTGTTAATGTGAGAAAACAGTGGTTGATTCAACTTAATATCATAAATTCATTGTTTTCAGAAAACTCAGTTGGTTTTAATTATCACAACTGCAAGATTGACTTTCAATTAGTGAACCTTAGTTCAGTTCCCTCACAGTTTCAATGTCAGCAGGGATCTTGTGGTTCTTAGATGAACTAGCACAACCTCCAGTTTTCACAGAAATATTATGCAATATGATACATTTCTACTGTAGGCTCTACTGATTTCCAGTATACATTGGACTGCACATACTATTGGAACAGTAAAGCAACACAATGGAGGATTGCATTTTTTACCTCGTGGGGTCCCCCTACAGACAAAAAACGCTATTGTCTGTTACAACTGTCGCAAAAATCTTGCTGCGCGTGCATTTGTTGACTAGCCTACGATCATCATGTCTTCAGAACAGGTAAAGTAGCCTTATAGCATTTTGTACATACATGATTAGGCCGACTGCTTTATTTATTTTATTCATTTTTGAAACTCAGAAATGAGTTGCTCTCTGCATGTCAGGGCTGACCTCCTCCTCACAGTGTACACACACACACACACACACACACAAACTCAGTGAAGACAGACAACAGCAGAGAGGCCGCCGTGCAGATGAAGGGAATATCACTTCAAGATTACTCTAGATGACGACAACTACGCTTGTTACTGTGAGTAAGTGCAGTAAAACCTCTGCCAACCAAGCCAATACTTTATCAATACATGTGATCAGCATGTAGAAAGCCATATTTCAGTCTGCTCTGTCCGCAGTTTGTCATTCACCGCTATAATGATTTACACATCGCACTTGCAGTGCTAACAGCAAACTGTTAACCCTTTAGGTGCCAGAGTTTATTTAGGAAAATATTCAGTTTTCATTTCAACATTTTAAAAGGCTTTCGCTTGAAAGTGTTGACAGATAAAGGCATACTGTAAATGAGAAAACTATTCATCATGACCCAAAGTTTGTCATGGGAGTAAATAGCTCATCCAATTTGCATATTGTGGCGTCACTAGGTGGCGGCCATATTGGATTTCGTAAATCTCAGTAAAACTGAATTTTGAACATATTTACACAGTAGATTTATTTTGTTTTGTGTTGTTTTTGTCATCTCATCCTCAAAATAAAGGAACAGGAATCTGATGGGAATAAATTCACTCATCTAATTTGGATATTGTGACATCACTAGGGGGCAGCCATATGTGATAACATAACTCTCAGTAAAACTGAATTGTGAACATATTTACACAGTAGATTTTTTTTTCTTTTTTGTTATCTCATCCTCAGAATGCCCAGTCATCCTCAGTCTCAGACTTTTCTACGAGCCCCATGCACGAATGAAGTGACGATGAAGCTTTCATCTCAGGGACAGTAACATCATACCAGTCATTGAATCTGGATTTTGGTTTAATCTGTCCTCTGGATAAGATGACTGATTAGCATATCTGTTGGTTTCATTTGTAATAAGGGTCAAAGAATATATAAATATATTAGTGGGTTTAGCGTATGTAAGATCCGTGTCTCCACGATAGCCAACAGTCCCTGATCCACCTGTGATCCACTTCCTCATTTCTCAAGTAAACCCAGCCATCATCATCACTGTTTACGGTCCTGCTTTTACCACCCCTGCTGCCTCCAACATGTCCGCTCTTCATCTAATTTCTGCCACCCCGACCACGGCGAGGTAAAGTCTGGTTATTATCGATGTCATGTGCTGCTTTGTGTGGACCATCGTGGTGCATGCGATGCACAGACGTGCAGACGCACCGTCACTTTCGTCACTCGGCGACCGATCGTCATTAGAGGTCAAGTATTTCCCGTCAAATTCAAAATCGGCAAGTAACTGACTAAGTACATCATCAACAGTGAAAATTCCTTCAGGCATTTTGTGTTTTTGCTGTATTTTGCTCTCTATCTGCTGGCCCTCGCACCGCTCTCTCCGACTCCGTTCACTTGCTGTGTTCACTCCGCTCGTTGCGCCCTGGCCCTCCCTCCGTGCTTCAAACTCTTTTTTCTCAAACTTTTAAAACACACCCACAGGTGACGTCAGGATTGAAGCTGAACATGTTCGTCCCCTAGGGGTACAAAGTAGTAACAAGATTTGGCAGTATATTTGGAGCTATGGTCTGTTTTATTCAGCAATGCTGCTTGTTGCAATATTGGGACTTCGGCGCTTAAAGTTTTAATGACAAACTAAAATGAAAGCTGTCTGTATGTAAGCTAACACTTTATCTTAAAATGTACCTGAGGCAGCCGACCTGCAGACAGTGAGTCTCCTCAGTCGAGGGGGGACAGCAGTAACAGCGCCAGGTCACCATCGGTCAGGCATGCCTCCTCCTCTTTCAGCTCTCGCCAGCATGTGAAAGCCAGGCCAATATTAATCTTTGTTCGAACTCTTGTTTTATCGCTCTCCCGTTCTCTTTTCTTTGCCTCCTCAGACAAAACCTTCACCTTCTTCCTTTTCTTTGTGGCTTCAGCCATGACAACCACATCTAATTTTGTTTACCTTGGTTCGGCTACGCTACTCTAAAGAGAGGAGGGGGACATGACGAAGAGGGGGATATGACATATGCTGTAAAGCAGCCAAATTTTGTAGTCTTTTTTGTGTCCGGGTTCCTACCCGAACCCTGAAACTGCAAAGTACTAGTGCAAGTGAAACAGATGCTCTCAAGCAATGTCAACCAACCTATTGTGAGTTGATGTACCATCACAAGGATCTTGAGGGCTCACAAACTCCATTGTGTTGCTTTAAGAGATACAGATTATTAGCTTTTTGTTGCAGTCCTGTACAATGTGGCATTAGTGTGATTTTTAAGTGCTCCTGTGATCCCTCCTCAGTTGTTCTTCCTGAGGTTTGTACTACTTTTTTCCCCGTTAAAGGTTTTTTTGGGGGGGAGTTTTTGCTTATCCGCTGTGAGGGTCCAAGGACCTAAGGATGTCATATGCTGTAAAGCCCTCTGAGACAAATTGTGATAATGGGCTTTATAAATAAAACTGAATTAAGCAACACAGTCTTTTGACCGTGAGTCAGACATTGTAATTTACTTTCAAGTTTTCAAGTAAACATTTAAAATAAAAGGAAAGTTGTCATGTCTCATCGCTCGTGTAGCAAAATGGTGTTTGTAGACTGACTTCAAAAAGTGGTACAACAAAGAAAGAAGATGGGGCGTTGGTGGCTTAGTGGTAGAGCAGGCACCCCATGTACAGTACAAGGCTGTTGCCGCAGCGGCCCGGGTTCGACTCCAGCCTGTGGCCCTTTGCTGCATGTCACTCCCTGTCTTTCTCCCCCTTTCACCCTTATCTGTCCTATCAATTAAAGGCTTAAAAATGCCCCCAAAAATATCTTTAAAAAAAAAAACAAAAAAAAAAACAAAGAAAGAAGAGAGAACGGAGTGCCACTACATTTAGTCGAAAGACTAGCTTACGGAGCTAATGTTAGCTGCAGCATGCTAGGAGAGCAAGGCTTGCTGCTCGGAAAAAACAGAATGAGATCTTTCTGTCTTGAGGATACACTGGAGCAGGGAAGGTCACGTAAGATGACAGCGAAAACATGTGAGGAGAAATTGCAAAGGTGCATAACAATGAGAAAATGCAAATTAGGAGCTCTGACAAGTAAAATGAAGGATGTGGAGACAATGATGAGTGATGCTCAAAATTTACGAAGTGTGAAAGAGGTGATGGAAAAAGATTTTGCACTTTCTTTAAATGAGTTTACTTGCCTCAACAATGAAGTTGCCAGTATTTTGCCTGAAGATGAAAAAATACCAGATCAGGAGAAATGGTTTGAACTCAAAATGGCATCCATCAAAAAATTCATTGAAGAAACTAAAAGATGGATTGCAGATGTTCACGGATCTACACTGCAAACAGAAAAAGATGATGAAGTTGACCTACAAGATACTGTTAAACAAGTGACAGTGTTTCACAGGTTGGCGTCAACGATGCTTGGCACGCCCGCTCATATGAATCTCAGGTTAGTTGCATATCAGCCATATCACAAGTTTCATCAACACGTGTTAAACAAGAAGCTGAACGTGCAGCCCTGCTTGAACGTGCGGCTGCACAGAAGAAAAGACAGCAGCTTGAAATTGAAATGGCCAAATTCAAGGTTGCAAAGGAAGAACTTGAGTTGGAGACTGTATTAGCGGAAAGCAGTACAAAACTAAAAGTGCTCAACGAATACAAGAAATCAGAAGATGGTTTGAGTTGCCACACACTAGCCAAAAAGCTGCGAGGTGGGAACCTGAAGCATGTACGAACCAGCTTTTCACTTCTTCAACCACACAAGGCAAACTTTCACACACCACCACAAATGCTGCAATCCGTGGATCAACATGACTTGAATTATAACGCACAAACCAACAGAGGTGATGAAAAAAAAATAGGTGATGCAAAATCAGAATGTAATTACCAAGCTACTAGTAAAACAACAGAAGCAATCTCAGCTACCAGTGAAGGATGTTCCTGTCTTCAAATGTGATGCACTGCAATACAAGTCCTTCATCAAAGTGTTTGAGCATTCAGTAGAACAAAAGATGGACAATGATCAAGACAAATTGTACTTTTTGGAACAATTTACAGCCGGTAAACCCCAAGAGTTAGTTCACAGCTTGCTCACATGCCACCCAGCAAAGGCTACTACGAGGCAAAGCGACTGCTTCATAAGCGCTATGGGGATGAACTACAGATCGCCAGTGCATACATGGAAAAGGCACTAAAGTGGCCGCAGGTCAAGTCCGATGACGGGAAAGCATTAAATACTTACGCAATGTTCTTGGTTGGATGTTGCAACACTATGGGAGACATAGACTTTTCTTTTCTGTCTCATCTAGAAGGATTATGGAGCTCACAGAGATGAAGTATCATGTGCTTAAGTTTCTATCACACAAGAATCCTCTAGCCCAGTGGTTCCCAACCTGGGGTCAGGTTAAATTAAAGATTAAATCAAAAAAGAGCGACAAATATGTGGAAACGTTCGCCTTTATGGACCCGGGAAGCACAGCAACATTTTGCATGGGAGACCTGCAAAAGAAACTGAATAATAAAGGGAAACCAACAAAAATACTCCTCAGCACCATGGGTCAAAGCAAACCTGGAGAACAGAAAGTCACGAACAGTTATGTGATATCAGACCTGGAAGTGTGCAGACTGGAAGACACCAAGTATATTGACCTGCCCAAGGTGTACACTCACAGCAACATACCTGTTCATACTGACAACATACCTAAACAATCAGATATCAAGGAGTGGCCTTACCTCAAGAAGGTACACTTACCAGAATTAGAAGCAGATGTAGGCCTATTCATTGAAGCAAACTGTCCAAAAGCTATGGAGCCGTGGCACATCATCAACAACAGAGACGGAGGCCCTTATCCGGTGAAGACTGCCATTGGCTGGATCGTCAATGGGCCCATGAAAAAGGAAGTGGAAGACACAGAGAACAAGCCGCCTCAGTGTTCAGTGAACAGGATCTCTGTGATGGAAACTGAGAAGCTGCTGGTACAACAATACAATACTGTCTTCTCAGAGTGCAAGTACAATGACAAAGAAGAGTTGTCGCAAGAAGACAAACAATTCATGCAGTCTGTGCAGAAAACAACCACTCTGGATTGCCACTCAGGAACAGAAAGCACCAAATGCCTAATAACCATTCTGTGGCAAAACTGCGCATAGCCAGTTTGCTCAGAAAATTCAAGAGGAATCCTGTGTTCTTTGAAGAGTACGGAGACTTCATGGAAACCATCACTGGCAAGGGCTTCACTGCCCAAGTTCCAGCACATCAGCTGAACCGTGATGACAAAAGGCTGTTCTAAATACCACACCATGGGGTGTATCACCCTAAGAAAATAAAGTTACGAGTGGTCTTCAACTGCACAGCCTCGTTTCAGGGCCGGTCTCTGAATGGTGAGTTACTTCAGGGACCCGACTTGACCAACACGCTGGTTGGTGTCCTCTTAAGATCTCGTGAGGAGCCAATAGCCATGATGGCAGACATCAAGTTGATGTTTTATCAAGTCAGTGTCCCAAAAGAGGATGCAGATCTCCTCCGCTTCTTTGATGGCCTGATGGCAAGTTGGATGAGCCCTTGGAAGAATTTAGGATGACAGTGCACCTCTTCGGTGCCACCTCGTCACCAAGCGTCGCAGCATACGCACTGAGAAGAAC
The DNA here is from genome assembly GCF_011397635.1 of Epinephelus fuscoguttatus. NCBI lineage: Eukaryota > Metazoa > Chordata > Actinopteri > Perciformes > Serranidae > Epinephelus > Epinephelus fuscoguttatus. The sequence continues at coordinate 47,264,407 of NC_064754.1, read as the reverse complement.
CGCCAAGGACCACAATGTCATGATCCTGTTTTTCTGTTATGTTTTGTTACCCATTTTATGTTCATGTTTTGTGTCTTGTCTTGTACTTCCTGTTTTATTTTGAAGTGTTCACCTGCCTCTCCTTGTCTCCGTAGGTTTTACTTCCTGTCTGGCGTTGTCACACCTGCTCCCTGATTGTTCCTCCCCAGCTGTGTCTCATCAACCCCTATTACCTCATGTATTTAACCCTCATGTCTTCCCCTGTCTTGTTGCCAGTTCGTCGTACTTCACAGTCCTCGTTCCAGCACTCTATCTTGTCTCGTCTTGCCGGTAATAACAGTTTTGTCTTTTGATCTAGTCTTTGCCTCACAATTTGGATACCTTTGCCAGTCCTGATTGATATTCTGTGTACCGAACCCTGCCTGTCTTTTTGAATAAACCTCGTTCTTGTCAAACCAGAAAAGAATCGAGCCTTTGTGTCCTTTCCGAGCCACGTTCATGATAGCACGAACTGGCCAGATGGACACAGCTGATTCCGATCCGGTTCATCAAGCTCTCCGAGCTCAGGGTCAGAGGCTCGCCCAGCAGGACGAGCAACTGGCTTCTCTGAGCTCTGGGTTGAGGGAATTGGCTCTACGTCAAGACGCCTTGTTAGCAACTCTTGACTCTCAGGTCGGTAAACTTGTCGAAAGATTCGATAAGAGATTTCCCTCAGCGGCCGTGCAGGTTGCTGTGAGTAACCCACTTCCGGGTTTGGCAGCGGAGGTGTCGCTTCATGTTAATGATAATGTGTTTTGTAACCAGTTGTCTCGTCCTGAACGTTTTTCAGGCGAGTCAGGTGATATTCGGCCTTTTCTCACACAGTGTGAACTACATTTTGAGTTACAGGCAGCCTCTTTCTCCTCTGATCGGGCCAAAATTGCCTTTATTATTTCCCACCTCTCGGGGCGAGCAGAGGCGTGGGCCACAGCAGAGTGGAGCCGCCGATCTACTGCTTGCTCTTCACTCACAGAGTTCGTCAGGGCCTTGGAACAGGTATTCCAACACACTGCACCTGGTCGTGAGGCATCTAGATCATTGATTAAACTGAAACAAGGCAGACGTAGGGTGTCAGATTACGCCATTGATTTCCGCACCCTGGCGGCTAAAAGTGAGTGGAACACGGCTGCGCTAATGGATGTTTTTGTTCAAGGACTTTCAGAAAACATCAAGGATCAACTGGTCTCGATCGATCTCCCAGAGGATCTCGACTCACTCATCGCGCTCTCCATAAAAATTGACAAGAGATTGTCTGAGAGAGAGCTGGAGAGGGGCCGCTTCCGGGTTCGCTCGCCGCCGAACAGGAGTGGAAGGAGTGACCCCGCTGATCTCCCCAGTCACGTCAGGCCTGCTGTCTCCAGCCTCATCCCCGTGGGAGCCCGTTCAGAGGAGCCCATGCAGCTGGGACACACCCGTCTCCCCGCGGAGGAGAGGTTTCGGCGACTAAGGGACGGGTGGTGCTTTTACTGCGGGCAACTGGGACATGTGGTGAGTGACTGTCACGTCAAGGATGCCAAGATGCCTGTGAAATCTGGAGTCAGGGTGAGTCAAAGTCTGCTTCTCGACAATCCTGCCCATCTCAGAATAAAAGCTACCTTCAGATCTGAATTTGCCTCCATCTCTGTTCCGGTATTCATTGACTCTGGATCTGATGCAAACTTAATACACCCATCTCTCGCCAGGAGCCTTCATCTAAGACTTTACCGTCTCCAGCGACCCCTAGAGGTCAACGCGGTGGATGGCAGGCTGTTGGGCAGGATCACACACCGGACTCAGACAGTTAAGATCACTTTATCTGACTCTCACTCTGAAGATCTCAGCCTTCATGTTTTTCAGGCCATGACTCACCAGGCAATTTTTGGGCATCCATGGTTAAAGACTCATAACCCGAGTTTTGATTGGGTTCGTGGGAGAGTCTCGTCATGGGGACCTGATTGTCGGAACAAGTGCCTCCGGAGAGAAACAGAGACCCAGGTACTGAATGAGACAGACTTAGTTCATGTTCCCTCTCATTACCATGACTTAGCGGAGGTATTTAGCAAATCTAGAGCTAAGTCCCTACCTCCTCACCGACCCTATGATTGCTCTATCGAGCTGTTGCCTGGTTCAACGCCCCCAAGGGGTAGACTGTATTCTTTGTCTCCTCCAGAACGTAAGGCGATGGAGGAATACATCGCAGCGTCCCTCGCCGCTGGTATTATCCGGCCATCATCGTCTCCAGCAGGAGCGGGATTTTTCTTCGTGGACAAGAAGGACAGAAGTCTACATCCCTGCATCGACTACAGAGGTCTCAACGACATCACGGTTAAGAACAGGTATCCTCTGCCACTAATATCATCTGCATTCGAGCTGCTTGAAGGAGCCAAGGTGTTCACTAAATTGGATTTATGCAACGCCTATCATCTCGTCAGGATTAATGAGGGAGACGAATGGAAGACTGCCTTCAATACCCCCACTGGTCACTACGAGTATTTAGTCATGCCTTTTGGCCTTACCAATGCACCTGCTGTTTTTCAGAACCTGGTGAATGATGTGTTAAGAGACATGCTCAATGTTTTTGTCTTTGTTTATTTAGATGATATCCTGATCTTCTCCCCTGACGAGGAAACCCACATTCAACGCGTTCGCGCTGTTCTGGAAAGGTTACTACAGAACCAGCTCTTCGTGAAAGCAGAGAAATGTGAGTTTCACCAACCATCAGTCTCGTTTCTGGGGTTTGTCCTCGCAGAGGGGGAGATCAGGATGGACCCACGGAAGATTTCTGCAGTTCAGGATTGGGCCACTCCCAAGAATCGTAAGGAAGTACAGAGGTTTTTGGGATTTGCTAACTTTTATAGAAAGTTTATCAGGAATTACAGTACCATTGCTGCTCCTTTGCATATCCTGACCTCTCCTCATAAACCTTTTGTGTGGTCCTCAGATTGCGATTTGGCTTTTCAAAGTCTCAAAGAGAGCTTCTCCTCCGCTCCAGTGCTCATCCTCCCGGACCCCAGCCAACAGTTCGTGGTCGAGGTTGACGCCTCTGACGTGGGCATTGGGGCCATCTTATCCCAGATAGATCCCAAGGACGGTAAACTACACCCCTGTGCATTTTTGTCAAGAAATTAACTACGTCAGAACAGAATTACGATATTGGGGACCGCGAGCTGTTGGCCGTAAAGGTGGCGCTGGAGGAATGGAGGCACTGGTTGGAGGGGGCTCAGATCCCATTTCTGGTATGGACAGATCATAAAAATCTTGAGTATCTGAGGTCAGCTAAAAGATTAAATGCCAGACAGGCTCGTTGGGCTATTTTTTTCAGTCGCTTCAACTTCACTCTCTCGTATCGTCCCAGTTCCAAGAACGGTAAACCTGATGCCTTGTCACGAAAGTTCGACCCAGTTAATCATGTCTCTGAACCCAAAACAATCCTGCCCAATTCATGTTTCTTATCAGCCATCACTTGGGAGATCGAGAACAAGGTTGAGGCGGCTGGGAAAAAAGTTCCAGCACACCCTGATTGCCCTGTAAATAAACTATTTGTGGTTAACAAGCTTAGAGGTGAGGTGATCGAGTGGGCCCACACCAATCTCCTGTCATCCTGGTATTCAAAAGACCTTATGGGTGGTCCAAAATCGGTTCTGGTGGCCTAATATGGCCCGTGATGTCACTGATTATGTGAACACTTGTAGCGTTTGTGCGGCTCACAAATCTCCTCACCATAAGCCTCAGGGAGAACTCAGACCCTTGCCCGTTCCTAAGCAACCCTGGTCTCACATAGCTTTGGATTTTGTCACTGGTCTGCCCCCCTCTAGTGGTTACACAGTTATTCTCACTGTCATTGATAGAATGTCCAAGATGGCACATTTTATTCCTCTCCCGAAGCTTCCCTCAGCAAGAGAGACTGCAGAGGCCATGTTAAATAATGTGTTTAAGATTCACGGGTTCCCCCAGGATATTGTGTCAGACAGGGGCCCTCAGTTTGTGTCCTGTTTTTGGAAGGAGTTTTGTAGGTTGCTTGGGGCAATGGTCAGTCTCTCCTCTGGGTTCCACCCCCAGACCAACGGCCAGTCGGAGCGAGCCAATCAAGAATTGGAGAAGGGACTTCGCATCATGGCATCACAGCACCCGGGGACTTGGTCGGAGAAGTTGGTTTGGGTAGAGCTGGCACACAATTCACTGCCTTCAGCCTCGTCTAGTTTTTCGCCATTCCAAATTGTCCACGGTCACCAACCTTCTCTTTTTCCCACCACAGAATCAGACTCATCTGTTCCATACGCATTGGCCTTGGTGAGGCGCTGCAGGAGAACCTGGGAGCGGGCTCGTCAAGTCCTCCTTACGAGCTCTTCAGCCTACAAGGTCGCTGCGGATCGCAAGAGGTCCTCTGCTCCTGTTTACATCACTGGTCAAAAGGTCTGGCTCTCCACCAAAAACCTGCCTCTCAGAGTTGAGTCCAGGAAGCTCGCTCCCAGGTTCATTGGCCCATTTCCCATTTCCAAGGTGGTTAATCCTGCAGCTGTCCAGCTGAAGTTACCAAGGTCAATGCGGATTCACCCCACCTTCCATGTTAGCCATATTAAACCCGTTAACTCCAGCCCTCTCTGCCCTCCGGCCAAGCCCCCTCCATCCCCCCGGGTCATCGATGGTGGTCCGGCCTTCACGGTGCGACGTCTCTTCTCCGCTCGCCGTCAGGGACAGGGAATTCAGTACCTGGTGGACTGGGAGGGATACGGTCCTGAGGAGTGGACGTGGATCCCGTCACGTTTTGTTTTGGACCCTCAACTCATCCAGGACTTTCATGCTACTCACCCTGATGCTCCTGGGCCTTCAGGAGCCGGCCCTTGAAGGGGGGGTACTGTCATGATCCTGTTGATACCTTTGCCAGTCCTGATTGATATTCTGTGTACCGAACCCTGCCTGTCTTTTTGAATAAACCTCGTTCTTGTCAAACCGGAAAAGAATCGAGCCTTTGTGTCCTTTCCGAGCCACGTTCATGATACACAAAGCCACTGCATCCCCAGAAGCTGTGCATACAGTCCTACATAACTTTTACGTAGATGACTGCCTGACAAGCGAAGCTACAGCATGAAGTTACAAGACAGACTGATGGCAAGTAGGGTCATTTTATCCATTGTCAACTCAATCTATGATCCCCTTGGTTTCCTGGCCCCGGTCGTCTTGCCTGCTAAACTCCTGCTGAAAGAGCTTTGGAAAGAGCAACATGGCTGGGATGAGAACATTGACGAAAAACATGCTGAGGATTGGAAAAGATGGAAATAAGATGTTACTCACTTCTCCAACTTCCATGTAAACAGATGTTTGAAACTTTCAGACTTTGGTGGCACTGCCACAGCCCACCTACATTATTTCTCAGATGCCTCAGAGTATGCATAAGACACTGTGTCTTATTTACTGCTAGAAAACAAGCAAGGCAAGAAACATTGGAAACATCCAAATCAATAAAATAGTGGTTACTGGACAATCAAACCTGTTATCATGATCTGAATTAGTGGCTATGTCCTCATTTTCCATAATATATTTAAGGACTTAGGTGCTCTGTATAGTACATTTTCTCACTGTTTTGTTAATCGTGCTCATGTACTGTGGCTTTTGTCTATGTGATTTGCTTTGTGAATTTGTGTGTCTCTTTTTGGCCGTGTGTTTTGGTCTGTGTTAGGTTTTATGTTCTACTTTTGTGTAGTAAGTTTTTAATGTTTTTGTTATATGGTTGGGTTACTTTATTAATAGGCTTTAAATCTTGCTGTTTCTGCTATGTGCTTTGTTATGTGCTTTTGTCTGTGGTTATGTACTTGCTCTGAGCTTATGTGCTTTCTATGCTTATCTGCCTTTCTATGGACATGCCATCAATTCGTTTTTTATCCGTTCTTATGTGCTTTTGTACTTCTGTAAGTTTTTTTTTTTTTTTGAAACGTCTTTTTATTGAGCATTAGCGACATAGAACATAAAAATACATAAAAAGGAATCATAGTGCTCAAATTTATATTTTAACCCCCCCCACCCTAAAGAACATGGTGGACACCAATCCATTAAAACTGATTACAATAGAAATAGAAGAATAGATACATATGCAATACACACATACATACACATGCATACACGCACACACACGCACACATACCCATATACACACATGCATACACATACACACATACATATATATATATATGCACATATACATATACACATAAGCAAACAAACAAGCTATGCACTAAGCAAGAGGTAATTCACATAGATACAATCACCATCACAAAAGCATATGGGAGATGGCCACTATACGTTAATTAAGTGGGCACAGTTTTAAGTTTATCTAAATGCTTCAGTACTGGATCCCAGACAGAGAAGAATTTGTCCCTGGATCCCCTGACAGTATATTTTATTTTCTCTAATTGTATGAATTGTGTTACATTGGTAAACCAATAAGACACTTTGGGTGGATATTTTGATTTCCAGTGCAATAATATTCTTCTACGTGCAAGCAATGTCGTAAAAGCAATTATGTTTTTATAACTTTTCCTTAGTGTTGCTTGTCTTCCATCTGTGACACCAAATATGGCCATAGTTGCGTTGGGTACAAGAATGATATTCAGTGCTTCTGACAGAACTTTAAAGATGGAAGACCAATAGGTTGCCAGGGCTGGACATGACCAAAACATATGTGTCAGGTCAGCAGGAGCGTTTTGACACTTGTCGCAGCTTGCATCTGTGTATTTTAGCCAGTCTTGCTTTGGAGTAGTGGATGCGATGTAGGATCTTAAATTGTATAATGCTCAGTTTAGCACAGGAAGTGCTGTTGTTCACTCTTAGTAGAGCGCTCTCCCAAGTGCAATCTTCCAAGTCCTCCTCTATCTCATCTGCCCATCCTGCCCTGATCTTTGCCAGTGTTATGCTTTTAAAGGAGGCTATACATTCACCAATTCTTGAGATAAGTCTTTTAGAATCAAATGGAATTTTTAAAAATTCATCTAAACCAGAGGGCGATGATATGTAAGGAAAGTTGGGATCATGATGTTGAAGGAAGTGGCGGACTTGGAAATAACGGAATAAGCTAGAACGAGGGAGGCCAAATTTGTGCGATAGATCGCCAAAGCTTGCAAAAATAGAGTTTATGTACATATCCTTAAACTTATGAATGCCACATCTCTGCCAGAGAGTAAATTCAGAGTCTGCCTTAGCTGGAGGGAAGAGGTGATTATTATGTATGGAACTTAGATGGAGAAGGTTTTTAAATCCAAAGTTATGTCTAAGTTGAACCCAAATTTTGAGGGTGTTTATGACTACAGGACTATTAGTATATAGTAAGAGAGGAGGAAGGCTGGAGGTGACTAGGGCACAGAGAGAGGTGGAAATGCAAGATGCTGCTTCAAGGTGGCACCAGTCGGCATCAGGAGTATGGAGCCAGTACATGATTTTTTGTACATTTGAGGCCCAATAGTAATGACAAAAATTAGGAAGAGCTAAACCACCTTGGTTTTTGGGCCTCTGTAACAATTCTAGCCGTATTCTGGGTTTCTTCCCGTCCCATATGAATGAAGTTAAAGCATGATCAATAGATTTAAAAAAAAGATTTAGGAAGATAAAGTGGGATACATTGAAACAGATAAAGAAACTTGGGGAGCACATTCATTTTGATACAGTTCACTTTCCCTGCCAAGGATAGGTGAAGTGATTTCCATTTCTTCAGATCTAATTTTACTTTATCAAATAGCCAACAGAAATTTTCTTGGTATAGTTTTTGCATGTCTCTTGTAATATTAATGCCCAAGTATTTAAAGCCAGTTTTAGACATTTTGAATGGAAGAACACCATCTTGTATTTGAAGAGCCAAATCATTAATAGTCACTTTTACTGAAGTTCAGTTTGTACCCTGAAAAAGAACCAAATCTTCTCAGGGCGTGGATAATGTGGGGAGCACATAAAACAGGGTCAGATACATACATTAATAAATCATCTGCGTAAAGAGATACTCTATGCTCTCCCCCCCCAAAAAAAAATCCCAGTAATTGATGGAAGCGTTTTTAGTGTAATGGACAAGGGCTCTATGGCCAAGGCGAATAACAATGGACTGATTGGGCAGCCCTGACGGGTACCCCTTGACAGATGGAAATATTGTGAACGTTTGCCATTTGTAGTTACAGAGGCTTTGGGTGAGGTATACAAAAGTCTGATCCATGAAATAAAATTGGGGCCATATCCGAATTTGTTTAAACATGCAAATAAATATCCCCATTCTACCCTATCAAATGCTTTCTCTGCGTCCAGCGCGATGACCACTTCGGGCACCACGCTGGACACAGAAAGATGGATAACATTCAAAAGCCGACGGATATTAGTAAATGAATGACGACCTAAAATAAAACCAGTTTGGTCAGTAGATATCACGTCGTGCATTGTGGTTTCTAGGCGTAGGGCAAGGACTTTGGCCAGAATTTTCACATCGCAATTTAGGAGGGAGATGGGACGATACGAGCCACATTCTGTGCTGTCTTTACCTGGCTTCAGTAAAAGGATAATTGATGCTTCAGTCAAAGTCTGTGGGAGTGATCCAGGGGACAAAGAATCATTAAACATGTCCAACAATAATGGTAATAATTTCTCAGAGAACTTTTTAAAGAACTCTATGGGGTACCCGTCAGGGCCCGGAGCCTTGCCATTTTGCATCGCCTTTATTGCAGTAGTGACTTCTGTACCAGTTAGTGGAAGCTCGGTTTCAGTCCTATGTATTGTTGTGATAGAGGGAGCCTGAAGGTTATTTAGAAAATCTTCCATGTCAGAGCAATCGCTTATTACTTCTGATGTATACAGTTTTGAGTAAAATGAGACAAATGTTTCTTTAATTTCTTCTGGGTAAAAAGTTAATTCACCATTATCTTTCCGTATTTGTGGGATTTGTTGAGAGGCTGTGCGGCACTTAAGTTGGCGTGCTAATAAACGTCCAGCCTTGTCGCCATGCTCATAGATATACCCCCGTGATTTTAATAGGAGACGTTCTGTTTTTTCAGTTGAAAGCAAGTTATATTGTGTTTGGAGGTCCAGCTTCCTTTTGTATAACTCAGGGGAAGGAGAGACAGAGTACTGGGCATCCACCATAGATATGGCTTTAATAAGCTCCTCATGCTTAATTCTCTTCATTTTATTTATTTTAGCCGAATATGAAATAATCTCACCCCTAATTACAGCTTTTAGTGACTCCCACAGGAGAGAAGGGGAAATGTCATCTTTTTTGTTGAAATTTATAAAGTCATCTAATTTTTGGGATATCATTTCACAAAAATTCTCATCAGCGAGGAGATTACTGTCTAATTTCCAGGCTAGGTGTTCTGATTGGTAAAGAGGAAATGCAAGATCCATTACTACAGGGGCATGATCTGACTCTACTATAGATGAATACTCAATTTTTTGACAAAGGGGAGAAGGTTCTGGTCAATAAAAAAATAGTCTATTCTACTATATGAATGGTGTACATTAGAAAAAAAAGAGTAGGATTTACTTTGTGGAAATAAAAAACGCCAGGGGTCAACACTTCCTATCTGGTCCATAAAAACTGATAATAACTTGGCTTTTTTGGAAATATTTGTAGATTTGGAGTAGGAGCGGTCAAGTGTTGGATTAATCACACAGTTTAAATCACCACCAAAAATTAGTTGTTGTGAATTCAAATCAGGAATTAATGACATAATTTTGCTTATAAATTTATCATCATCCCAATTCGGGGCATAGACATTTACCAAAACCACAGGCTTGTGGTAGTGAAGGCCTGAAACTATCACAAATCGTCCTTGTGGATCTGAGTTAATAGAAGTTGCATTAAACGGAATTTTTTTAGAAAACAGTATGGCTGTACCACAGGTTTTAGAGTTGAGATTTGAATGGAATATATTCCCGACCCAACCTTTTTTAAGTCTGACTTGATCTTTTACCAACAGGTGAGTTTCCTGGAGAAACGCAACGTCACATTTTAAGTACTTAAGATGATTAAATATCCTGGCTCTTTTAACGGGCCCATTTAAACCCTTCACATTCCAACTAATAAAACGTATAGTGGCCATCCTTGGATCAGTACCATTTACCATCTTTAACTAGAGAGAACAAAAAATAAATAAAAAAAATAAATAAATAAAGAAAAAGAAATAAAAATGAAAGATTAAGAGAGGTGAAGCAATAATGTTGTTAAAGTGCACAGTTTGGTTCATTTTTTCTCCTAAGCGAGTGGAAGCAAGTAAATGCTGCAAACATATGGCGGTGTCCTTATCCCTAACCCTGTATAACAACAAAACCAAAAACAGAACTAGAACTAAGCCTATACTTGTCACTGTCTCTGAGGCAAGCTGCAGGCTAAACACTCTTTCAAATAACTTCTGGTAGTGCATTTTCTCAGTACTTCTGCCTAGGAAGGCTCCCAGTTCCATAGGTTATATTAAAACTATTTTAAAACCTCTTTAACATCAAGGTGGAAACAAAAAATGAAATAGTTAAACAGCAGTCCAGTAACTGTCAAATAAGTGGGCACACATAAGGATGGAAACGTATAGAACCTTAATACTGACAGAGAATCAACATAGTTTGTATAGAAGATGAATTCTAAATATAGAACAGCATAATATTGATTAGTCCGGGGATAACATAGCTGTGTCCATACCTCGGGTCCGTGGACCGTAGGCTGACATTTATGACGAAGATGTGAACTTACATGTCAACGGGCTCCGGAGATCAATCGTCGCCAAATTGTACAGTCCAAAGCGTGACACACAGTCCTATTCTTTACCAAACCTCCGATCAAAAAACTTCTGAGCTTCATCGGGAGAGTCAAAAGTGAGCACGTCGTCTCCGCACATCACTCGCAGTCGGGCCGGGTAGAGCAGGTGAAATCTGACATTCTTGTGATACAGGGCTTGCTTGATGCCGTTAAATGCGGCTCTCTTTTTAGCGAGTGTTGTGCTGAAGTCCTGAAAGATCCTAATAACGGCACCATGATATTTGAGCTCATGATTTCTGGCCCAGCGCAGAGCCGCTTCTTTCTGCTGGAACCTGGAGAAGCAGACCAGAAACGTGCGGGGGGATGATCTCTGGCCGGCTCTAGAGGTCGGGGATCGGTGGGCTCTCTCCAGTTCAGGTGGTGTGGGAAAAACTTCGGGGCCCATCATTTCCATCAAAGCATCTGACATGAATTTTAGGGGATCTTTGCCGTCTTCACTGCCTTCGGGAATGTTCAGTATACGGAGATTAGATCTGCGTGAGTGGTTCTCGAGGTCGTCACACCGGTCCAGCAGCAACTGGTTCTGGTTCTGGAGCGTCTTGATGGAGGACTCCGCTACTGTTAGCCGTTCAAAATTGTCACCTGCCACGGATTCAACGGAGGTAAGACGGTTCTGGAATGAGGTCACTGTTGTCTGTAGTGAGTCCAGTGAATCTTGTATTGGTTTAATAGCATCTCGGATCAGGGTGGAAACATCCTCCTTGAGCGACGTTCTCTGTTTAGCGAATTCAGAAGACAGTTGGTCCATGGTCACCGCAGCCGCAGGCCTCTCAGTTGTCCCGAGGGCACTTGCAGGTGTCTGGGGGTTGTTAGCATAGGATGCTAGCTTACCCGCAGCACGTGTGGCCGGAGTTTGTATGTCGACTGTTTTCGCGTGTTTAGACATGCTCGTCTCTGAACGATTAGTTAAACTAACTTAAGCAGTTAAAAATATGTCGAGGTTCGTGTGCGAAATGCGCTCAAAAAAAGGTAAAGTTGCAAAAAGTGAACCGGGAGCCTTCGCGTGTGTGTCCTCTCCCTACATGTTACAACCGGAAGTCGCCTCTGTAAGTTATTTTAATGCCTATTCATATATATACATATAAGTATATACCATCAACCTGCCAGGGACTGCAGATGAAAATTAGCCTGTATGGCTAAATCTGGCACATTTACGTGACTTAAGTGATCATGTTGATTAATGTGCACTGTCCCTTATTAAATAAAATAAACATAAACATAAACATTGTTCTTTCCTGATGGGGAAATCAAAGGTGACTCCACTCAAACAGGTCACAATCCCCCGACTTGAGTTGACAGCAGCAGTCACTGCAGTGAAGATAGACAAGATGTTATGTTAAGAACTTCAAGTTCTACTGCAACCGTCTGTCTTCTGGACCGACAGCACAACCATGCTCAGGTACACTGACAATGATACTGCTCGATTCAGAACCTTCGTAGCCAATAGAATTACACTGATCCAAGAAGCCACCAAGCCTTCTCAATGGAACTACATTGGAACAGCAGAAAATCCTGCAGATGAAGCTAGCAGGGACCTGAAGGCCAAGAGTTTGATACAAGGAGGAACATGGATTAATGGACTGGACTTCTTGACGAGCAATGAACGTGATGGGCCGAAAAAAACCTTTGGAAAGGAAAAAAAAGACTTCAAGACGATCCAGAGGTCAAAAACACTGTTACAGTCAACACAATCAAAGTTGAAGATAACATGGATCCAGTGAACAAGTTGTTCAACTAAAAAGGTCAGTTGCCTGGCTTTTAAAAGCAAAGAAAACTTTGCAGCAGCTGAGGGATGGAAGAGAAGAGTTCTCAAGAACAATCAATCAAACTGAAAAGGACCCAGAAAAGCAAAAGTCAAAGCTAGAATGACATATGGAAAAATACAAAATGACAACAAAACGGAAATCACTTACCTTGGATTATCTGGACACAGAGTCAGAAATAATTCAGTTCAGCCAAAGACAGCAGTTCTGAGGAGAATTCAAAGCTCTGAAAAAGGGCAAACAAGTCAGTTGCAACAGTCGGCTGCTCACACCGGATCCGATTCTCCAAGATGGCATCTTGAGAGTTGGCAGAAGACTCAACATGTCGGCCATGCCAGAAAACATCAAACATCCAGCGATACTCTCTAAGCACAGTAGAGTTGCCACAGTAATCTTGAGAGACATACATCAAAGAACAGGACACTCCGGACGGAGTTATGTCTTGGCACAACTAAGATTCAAGTACTGGATCCCACAAGCCAATTCTGCCACGCAAAAGCTAATCAGCAAGTGCACAGTGTGCTGCAGAACAAGTGGAAGGGTCGGCGAGCAAAAGATGGTGAACCTACCTGAAGATCGTTTCATGCATGACAAACCTCCTTTTATGAACACCGGCGATGATTACTTCGGGCCATTTGATATTAAGCTGGGGCAAGAGATATTGTGTGTTGTTCACCTACCTCACCCTCAGAGCCGTGCACATCGAAGTTGCAGACAGCCTCGACACAGACTCCTGCATCAATGCAATTCAGCATTTTGTATGCAGAAGAGGTCAAGTCATTAGTGTTCTGACAATGGCACGAACTTTGTGGACGCTGAAAGGGAGATGAGAGAAGCCATAAAATGCCTGGATAATGACAAGATTGAAAGAGCTTTGCAACCAAATGGCATACAATGATATTTAACAGCCCAGCTGCTTCCACTAGGGTGGGATTTGGGAAAGACAGATTTGTATAGTTCGATTACAGAAGAATCCTCAATTCACTGTTGAAAGAGCAAGCTGTGAATGATGATTGTCTTCAGACAATAATGTGTGAGGTTGAGAGCATCATTAACGGCAGCCTGCTCACAAGTGTCTTGGATGACATGAATGACATCAAGCCTCTCTTCACTTTTTCACTATCACTGAATAAATTTTTTTTTGTTCAATTGTGTGACATTATCTGGTGGTCATGTTATTAATAGGCTATCTATGAATAGGCTAATGCATCAATTGGCGAACGTACCATAAATACTGCATTATCGGTTGCGATAATACAGTATTTATGGTAGGTCTTGCCCGAGCGCAGCACCTCTTGCCTCCGGCGTTTGAAGACATACCTGAGGAACAGCAGTGGCGATACGTGCAACACTAACCTGGCATTCTTGACCATAAACACCAGGAGGACCAAAGATCTGGACGCAGATCATCATCAATGCCTTTTCCAGCAGTCACAATAACAGATGCATCGTTCTCTAAAGACATCTAGTGGTGAGTAACTGTCACACACCAGAAGACTCAAATGCAGAATCACAGGACAGTGACAGGAGTGGGGCAAAACAGTCACTTTACTTAAAGTCTCAGGCAGAGCAGAGTACAAACCGTTCCAGAGGTTGAGACACAAAATACAAATAACCAGGCAAGGGCACAAGGTCAAAAACAGGCACAGGTCAAAAAGGATCCAAAAAGGCAAAGATACAACAGCAGGCTGGAGCACAATCTACAATCTGGCAAACAACAAAGGCAAACTGACTGGTATAAATGCTGACAGGTACAAGCCACAGGTGTGGCAGAATGAGCAGGCACTGCAGGTGGTAGGTGAGGTTGGTGTAGTGGTGGGAAAAAGCTGGCAGATCCTGACTGGAGACTGAACAGAGGGGTGTGAGCAGGAGAAGCTGCAGGAGGGTGGGGATTAAGAGGAGCAGGAAGCTTCAGCAGTGTCCATGACAGTAACAATATATTAGCCTGCCATAGGTGCAGTACAGGGATTATTCTTAATTATACTCTGGCATAGTCGATAGTGCTGTTGTGTTGCGTTAGTGTAGGCTGTTTCAGGACCATGGACAGTGTCCGTGATCAGCCACACCTTGGTCCTGAAACAGCTTACGGCTGTCTGTTAAGGACAGTGAGCTGTCGTTCTTTTGTATTGTTCAGTGTGTGTATTATTGGCTGTGAAATATTGCTCTCTCTCTCTCTCTCTCTCTCTCTAAAATAAAAACGTGTTGTTCAAAGATGGTTTTTGTTGGTGGTCCCTCTAATTCCACAATGTGCATGATTTTTTTGTTGATTTGGACTCTGCATGCTTATATTGGTAGGCTATATCCACAACTCCTTAGCACCTCCAATTAATAGTCAAGCTTCCCCTCAGCACCTCCAGTAAAAATCGGCTGCCACCACCACCGACAGCAACCGTTACAGTGCGAGCATTTTACTCGCATTTGCGAGCAAAAGAAGTCATTCAGGAGCACGCTGTGCGAGTAGAGATTTCAACCAGCAGCAAAAATTAAAGGCGAATCCTGCATCCTCACAGACAGGAATACGGCGGAGCACTATGACCACCGCAAGATAACGGTTTACCGGCGACCGAGAAGCCCGACTCCAGGTCCAATAATTTCCTCATCAGAAGAGAAATGAGTCGTTCACATTTCTCTCTTTGTGGCAGGTAATGGTCCACAAATCTCACCGCACTGAAGGGACTGTTCTTAACTTATCAAAGGAGGAGGGTGGCTGGTTGATTTTTATTTTATTTATTTAATTTATTTTATTTTATTTTGATCCCCCCTGTAGCCACAAAAAGCTTTTCGAAGTGACTGGTGGAAAATGCATTCAAATTCAAATTCAAAACACTTTATTTGTCCCAGAGGGGCAATTAAAATGCACATAGAGTAGCACAACAACACATACAGACAATTGACAAGACAACATAGACAAAAGGATGCTACATGATATACATTAAAGTGCTGGAAGTGCTTAAGTCCATGAAAAATACTATAAGTCAATATAAAGTGCATGGTGGGGGGGGGGAGTTGGGAGTTCAGGAGCTGGACAGCCCAGGGAACAAAGCTTGTCTTTCTCCTCTGAGTCCTGCAGCCTGGGCAGTGGCTGCAAGTCTGCAAGTCTGCAAGTCTGTGTCCTGAGGAGAGCCACTCAAACACCAGAAACAGGACATGAGAGGGGTACTGAAGGATCCTGCGCACTGATTTCACTGTCTGCTGTTCACAGGATGGTGAGAGCTCGGACAGGATGTCCGATGATTTTGGAGCAGACTTTAACGGTGTTCAGTAAGCGGTTCCTGTTCTGCATGGTGATGGAGTGAAACCATGAGACAAAGGAGAAAGTTATCACACTCTCAATGAAGGAGTAATAAAAAGTGGTGAGAATGTCTCTGCTGACCTCGAAAGATTTCAGTTTCCTGAGTAGGTGCTGTCTCTGTTGGCATTTCTTGAGGATCTCCTTAATGTTGGTGGAAAACCTCAAAGTGCTGTCAAATATTGTGCCCAGGTACTTATACTCTTCCACAGTCTCCACTGTCTTCCCTTGTATGATGGTGGTGGCTGCCTCAGCCAACTGTCTCTGCTTGTAAGAGAAGGTCACTATCATCTCCTTGGTTTTGTTTGCATTGAGCTCAAGACAGGAGTTTTCACACCACTCCACAAACTCCTGCAGAGCTGAGCTGTAATGTTGTATGTGACCTGAGAGCAAAGACAGGAGGACTGTGTCATCAGCAAATTTCACAATTTGACAGTTTGGCTGGGTGGACCTGCAGTCATCGGTGTAGAGGATGAAGAGGAGAGAGGACACAGCCTTGTGGAGAGCCAGTGGAGGTGAAGAGGATGTCGGAGAGGGCGTTGTTCACCAGCACTCTCTGTGACCTGTTGGTGAGAAAATCTATAATCCACAGAGTGAGTTGCTGATCCAGGTGGAAGCGGGTGGTGAGTTTATCAGCTAAGATGTGTGGCTGCATGGTGTTGAATGCTGATGAGAAGTCTGCATACAGGAGTCTGGCCGTGGTGTTGGGGGTTTCCAGGTGCTTCAGGATGGTATCCAGAATGAATATTTTTGCATCACCAGCCTCTCTGCCAGCCCGGTATGCAAACTGAAGTGGATCCATCATTGGGTCAGTTACCTTGGTGATGTGACCTTTCATGATCCTCTCTATAGTCTTCATCACCAGAGAGGTGAGAGCCACAGGTCTGAGGTCATTCAGGACCTTAGTGCTTGGTGCATGACCTTCACCATGAATTAGAGTTTTATAATTTAGCTGAGTTCATCCGATGAACCCAACTACAAAAGCCAGTGGACTAAAGACATCCTTTGTGTCTAATAGTAGAGCAGTAGGCCCAGTGTAGCCCTGTGTGTGTGTGCTGGGCTGGCTTATGTGTGTATTTTTATATAAACTACATATGTCTTATATAAACTATTCCCAATGCAAAACAGATTATTATTATTGAAAAGTATGAGGATATGGAAATATATTTCAGAACTTATTATATGTCAATATTAAATCAATTTGATGCTTTGAATGCTCAGAAATTGCATTGAATTGCAAATGAATATAAAGTTAGAAAATACAATGTAACACAACTTCCGGTATAAGCCACGCCCACCTCCGTTTTTTTATCCGAATACAAATACAGATACAGATCATTTTGCTGGTTGAACAGATACAGATAATGACGTCTCTGCGCATCCCTATAACAAACTATGCTTGTTGGAAGAAGCAGTCACAGGAGAGAGATTGAGTGAGAAGATTCGAGAAAAGGAAGTATCAAAGGACACCAGTTTGAGTTGGACAGTTCATGCACATTTTATGTCTGGTAGTTTGAGCCTTAATGTTTAAGAATGTAATTGCTTAGTCCTCCTGCCTAACCAATTAGGGGCTGGGTAATGTAAGGGCCAATAAGTTAACAATTCAATGGTAATAATTTAGTTAAAAACAGTTAAAAAGTGGTAATGATAGTTTCATAATAATTCATACAAGGTTTAAAATATTTTAGTTTAAAATGTATTATTTGATAATGTGTACATGATAAAAATGTTCTGTGCCTTTAAATTCTCTGCTATGATGTCACTATGTAGTTGTAACTGTGAGTGGATGTAGAAGTTTCAGTGTGGAGTCAGATAATGGTGGAAGCATTCTTTTGACTGTGCATCAGACATTGTAACATTTAAAATCAAAGGAAAGTAGTCATGTCTCATCACTCATGTAGCAAAATGGTATTTGTAGACTGACTTCAAAAAGTGGTACAACAAAGAAAGAACAGAGAATGGAGTGCTACTACAGCTGCACTGCAAACAAAAGCTTCTCCACCAATTATTAAATACATTTCAGTTGGTGTGTTAAATACTTTTTACTGCCATTCCATTTTATTGCACATCACTTTTTTAAGTGATTAAGAATTGTAATGGTTTCTTTATCTATATAGTTTTATTGAGTTAATATCCATGTCTGGTGTAAATGCAAAGCCACATTGGAAATATGTTAAATGAAATAATATGTTGAGTGAAATAAATGTTAAGGTGTTGAATACTTATCTCCCCCACTGTACCTTTGTCAGAAAAGTGCAAACCTATGGTGTTTGTATTTGAAATAAATATTAAGGACTTTGCAATCATGTTTCAAGCTGTAAAGTCTCTTTCTTTTACTTCTTTTGTTAATTTGGCCTCCAGTCATTTTACACCAGCAAGACAAAATAAACTTTTTTGTAAGGAGTTCAAGCTTTTAAGACTTCTTATTTGAGTTCCCTTTGGTAAATGAACTGTATAACAGAAGATGTTGTGTGGTTACTTTCGAAGATGTTTAAGATGGTATTGAAAAGGAAACCTTGAAACAGAGTGACAAAGGCAAGAACGACTGACATTTTAGGGCATCTTGGCGGAGGCACTTGCGTATTACCATGATGTCTTCCACATAATAGACTTAGATGATGGCTTAACACTTTCTGCCGACGTTTGCAACAAGGTTGCAAATGAGGTCAGCTCACTGAGCCAAATTCCTCAGGAACATTACCAAATTGAAAAATAGAAGACAAATAACACGATTTATTTTCGGACAAACGGAATGATTCAAACTTGTTAAAATCATCTGGATTACCATCAAAATGTTCGTCATCATCCCTGCGACTCTCTCTCCCTCACTGTGTCGTCTGCTCTCTCTTAGAGGGTTACACAGTTACAGACACATTACAGTCTGGTAAAGGGCCCAGCTGTAGGGCTGAGCATATGGCCGGTGGCTATGGGGGTACGGAGGATGAGTAGAGGAGAGAGAAAGAGGGATGAGGGGTGAGAGAAAGAGCGATAGCTCCAAAACTGGCCGAGGAAATGCTTTAATGTCATTTATGCCAGTTCGAGCAGAGGATGCGTTCTCTCTCTCACACACACACACACACACACACACACACACACACAATACACTAAGTCTTGCAGGACAAAAAAAATCTAAAAAAAATCTATTGTTGTCACACATATCAAAAAAACAAAATACTTTGCACTTTTTCTCCTTTATGAGCCATACCTACAGCTGCATTTTTACCCTTGAACACTGAATGAAGCTCACTCTGTCATGCTATGTCAGGCAAGAGATATGTGTGTGTGTGTGTGCGTGTGTGTGTGTGTGTGAGTATTGGACAGGCAGCAGAGCTTGCTGGCAGGCTTGTGGGCCTTGTCAAAATGCATGTGAGAAAATACAGAGTGACAGATGTAGCCTTTCTGCTCTCTCACACTAACATGGTTAGTCTCCCACCGCCCGCTTCACTGATCTCATACAAATAGGGGCACACACATACACACTCAAGTTTAGTCGCTGTGACCACACACACACACACACACACACACACACACACACACACACACACACAATGGTATAGCTCATTCAGTAGTTGCAACTTTCAGCACACTTATATACACAGCTCACTCTAACATGTCCAGATTGGAATGTGGGGATTTTCGGAAGTCCAGATTGTTGATTCTTTCAATCCCAAACAAACAAGTGCTATAAGAGAAATGGGCCACTTGAGTGACTTCCATATTAAAAGCTGCCAGTTTAAATGTTTCTAGCCGGATATTGCTTGAGACAACAAATCTCTTCGACCTAATCATTTCCAAGATAATAAATCAAAGTCGCTTTAACTTTAATGAATTTCAACCACATTCCGATTGAGCTCAGAGATGAAGCTCCTTTGAGTCCACTGAAGCGTGTCGCTGAGGCCCCTATCGGAGCATATATCAATGTCATTTCCCTTTGCCACATCTTCCTCCAACACATTATCACCAGCACTGTCAGATACCAGTACAAATGAGAAAACAATGGGGAGATGAGAGCAAGTTGTTGAATATTCATAGGGAGGATAAGGATACAACTGGGACATTTTGGGGCTTTATCGGCACTAACAGGATCTAAGCCGTGGTAATTCATGCTGAATCCAAACCAAATCGGCTCCAGTGCTGTTTCTGTGGAGGGAAAAAAAAGAAAATAGACTTGGGTTGAATCTCCCGAGTGCTTTTGTGATTTGTTTCTATGTCATCTCTATCCCTGTTTCATTTATCATAACAAGCTAGTTGAGATATCTATCATTCTCTTCATTTCCTCCACTGTGTTGCATCTTGAGCTGGAGGCAAAGAAAGAGAGCAGAGGAAATCAAGAAAACAAATTTGAAAATCTGTAGTTTCTCAGTTAAAGGAACCACACGTGGCAAAACAACAAAACAAAAAAACAACAGCTTCAGTATTCTTGTTAAAAGGCACAGACGCTTTTCTCACAGATAGTGAATACACAACCTTGGGGAAGCATCTAGTTGGCATATTTGTTGTTCTGACCTCATGCCCTGTTCCTCCCTATCCAGAGTAGTTGACCTCTGGAGACTCTGACTTAGCCATTTCTCAAAATGAAGCACTTCCTCTGAGACCAAACTAAAGGTATTAGTACTTGACTGCATGACCTTTACCAAAAGCTTCTGGGTAAAAGGAAGTGACCCAAGTGGTCTAAGTATCTCTGGTGGATAAGTTGTGTCTTTGTATGTCAGTGTGTGTGTGTGTGTGTGTGTGTGTGTGTGTGTGTGTGTGTGTGTGTGTGTGTACCGGATGTATGCAGGATCGGATCTTTAACTGCATCAGAAAACAGCAGATAAAGCTTTTTTTCTTTATTCTTAGTTTACTCTTCACGGTTTGTCAGGGGAGGCATAAACTCATAACAGCCCTCGATAAATTCCACTCAGACCATTTGTTGGTTTGTTTAACATATATAAATCGATACTCAGTGAGGGCATTTAGCCACAAAATACAGGAGAACTTGATTTATGACAGATTTTATCTCTCTCATGATGTACACTATAAAACAAACCGTAGAAAAGCATGTGCATACACACTGTGGCAGGAACATTAGGCTGAGTGTCCACAAAGCTTTTCTATCTAAGCAGCAGCATCTTTTTTTCCACTCAGTGCTTTAACATGTACATGAATATCACATTTATTTACAGGTTATTGGGCATCCTGTTTATGTGTTTGGGCAGCGTCTACACGGATCGCAACCCAGTTTAGATTGCCATGCCCACTTCCGCATATGCAGAGCCCTGACGGAAACCTCCGACCACCTCCGAGCTACCTCGGATAAGGGCTAGTCAGCCAGCTAGCTAACTTAGCCTGTTTTGGTTTACCCCGTTACATCATTATACAACTACTTGTAAATTTAGTACTGCCGCAAATCTATTATATGACTACTTGACTACTTATCACTGCCACAAATATAATAATAATAATAATAATATAAGCACTTTTTAATATAAATAACAAAGTGTTTTACAGCATAAAATATCAGCACACACTCAATATCAACACAAAATACATACAAATTAAACATTACATCAACTTAAACATTACATCATAAAAGCCTTCCTGTAAAAGTGTGTCTTGAGGAGCGAGGTAAAACGAGGAACAGACTCTGAAAACCTGATTTCCTCAGGCAAATCGTTCCAGAGTCTAGGGGCCCTGATTGCAAAGGCCCTGTCGCCTTTTGTTTTCAGCCTAGACCTTGGAACAGCTAGCAGGGCCTTATCAGCGGATCTCAGACTGCGAGCTGGTTTGTGTGAGGATAAAAGGTGTGAAATATAGGCAGGGGCTAGCCCAAGTCTGGCCTTAAAAAACAAATAAAAGAATTTTAAAATCAATCATAAAATGAACAGGCAGCCAGTACAGGGATGCCAAAACAGGGGTGATGTGGTCACATTTTTTAGACCTAGTTAAAAGCCAAGCTGCAGCATTTTGTACTAACTGTAGATGGTGAAGTGATTTCTGGCTGAGACAGGTATATAAGCTATTACAATAGTTGAGGCGCGAAGAAATAAAAGCATGGATGAGTTTCTCCAAATCTGTGGCTGAGATAAAAGACCTGACTTTGGCTATGTCTCTCAAATGATAAAAACATGTCCGGACCACTTTTTCTACATGGAGTTCAAAGTTCATGTCCTGGTCAAAAATGACGCCGAGGTTTCTGGCTGAAGGTTTTACAAGAGGTGTTAAATCGCCAAGGCTTTCCAAAATTAGTTTTCTTGTTGTGGATGGACATATAACAATGACATCGGATTTTAAATGACTGAGTTGGAGAAAATTGTCTGATATCCAGTATTTTATTTCTGTGATACAGTTGTGGAGGGCTGCTATATTAGACTGATCACCGGGCTTGACTGGGATGTACAACTGTGTATCGTCTGCATAACAATGAAAATGGACGTATTTATAGATGATGTCACCTAGAGGGAGCATGTAAATGGAAAAGATAATAGGGCCCATGATCGAACCCTGGGGGACACCATAGGAGACATTAGTGGGGGAAGAAACAGAGCCAGCTATAGATACTGAAGAGTATCTGTTAAAAAGGTAAGACCTGAACCAATTCAGGGCCACGTCAGTGATTCCTGCCCACTTCTCTAACCTGTCAATTAAAATGTCATGTCTACTGTGTCAAATGTGGCGCTAAGGTCCAAGAGAACTAAAATGGAACACTCGCCGGCATCTTGAGTCAACAGGAGATCATTGCAAATATACTCCAAATGCATCTTCATTATTTTCGCTATGTAACGTTACTGCCATTCACGTAGGCTACATTCATAACACTAGAACACCGCACAAAGCAGCTGTCATCACGTTAGTTCAATGAAACTGGTCTTCTCCTCTGCTAGATCTATCCTTGAGTAAAGTTTACCAGATGTAAAGAGGTGGACACATCTGGATTCACCTCTCTTTACAAAATCTATCTATGTGCTTTTGAGCAGTTTGGAGTTGATTAACATTATTATAAGCATGGACAATGTACCCCCATTCAGCTAACTCTACCCCTCTCTCATCCATCTCCTTCGAGGCAGGACAATGGGTGTATTGAGTGCCCTTGGGACTATATAGGTCTGCTATTGCCAGTCAGTTCCTTTTAATAACTTCGTTTCAATCACATTTTAATCAGTTCACTTCAGGTTCTAATGTTCATTTTTACAAATCTATACAAAACCTGATTTCACATAGTCTCAGATGATTGTTCACTTGAGGTACTTGTGTTATCAGTTAATTTGTGGTTCTAATGTTCATTTTAACAAATCTATACAAAACTTGATCTCATGTTTTTTGTTCACTCCTGCAACTCTGATGATTTTATTCATTTTCTGTACAGTTACTACAGTAGGGTTAAGTGAATAGGGGTACATTGTCCATGGTTATAATAACATTAATCAACTCCAAACTGCTCAAAAGCACATAGCTAGATTCTGTAAGGAGAGGTGAATCTAGATGTGTCCACCTCTTTACATCTGGCCAACTTTACCGAAGGACCAATTTCATTGAACTAACGTGATGACAGCTGTTTTGTGCAGTGTTCTAGTGTTATGAATGTAGCCTATGTGAATGGCAGTAACGTTGCATAGCAAAAATAATGAAGATGCATTTGGAGTATATTGTGGCGGTGATAAGTAGTCAAGTAGTCATATAGATTTGTGGCAGTACTAAATTTACAAGTAGTTGTATATTGATGTAACGAGGTAAACCAAAACAGGCTAAGTTAGCTAGCTGGCTGACTAGCCCTTATTCGCGGTAGCTCGGAGGTGGTCAGAGGTATCCGTCAGGGCTCTGTGTATGAGGAAATGGGCATCGCGATCTAAACTGGGTTGCAATTCAAGAAGACACGTTTGGGCATGTAAAAACCATATCCTGTTTACATAAACCAGGATAAGAGCTTACCCTGTTTATGAGATCCCAAATCTGTGAGGTGGAGTACTTCAAAACAAATCAGGATACTATGGCATGTATACCCCTTATCCCAGTTAGTGAGGGCTGTTTTCAGCTGGAATAAGCTCTACCACCCTAAAGAAGATAAGTGGATACAGATAATGACTGAATGAATAATTAATTAATTAATTTATTAATCTCTATGGCATATTTTTGTTGTAAAACAGATGTCAGAAAGTCAGATACAGGTTAGTACTCAAGTTTGACCAAATATGTAGCTCAGCCATGCACCCAAATTTGTACATATCCTACATATTTTGAAAGGCTGTGATCACGTGACCAATGCACTGACAGCAGTCAGTGGAAGGAGGCAGTCCCAAATGCTTGTAAGGAGGGTGTCACATCCTGCATTCTGCTTCCCTGCTCTCCCTGTGTTTTTCCACTCTACCTGCCAGCCACGCTGCCCTCATCAAGACAACTCCACTCACCTGTGCGCACAGCTGCTCCTCATCAGCACTCCCTGCATATAAGCAGCTGCGTTTCCCTTTCCCTCAGTGCCAGATTGTTCTTTGACTCTATGCAAAACAAGCATTCACTCTCAGCTTGATTTCCCTGTTACCGACCCTAACTGCCTCTGACCCATCCATGTTGTTTGTTTCCCGGTAAACCCACCATCCTTTTGTCCTCGACCACGAGTTCTGCCTCTGTGTCTCTGGTTTTGTCTGCTTGTGGCTGTGTAGTGTTTTCCTGCCACAAGTTTTCAGCCTTGTACTTCCCCGCTGCTCATCCCTCGTCAGCTCTGCTTCGCTTGACTGCTCCTCTGGTTCCAGATCCCTCCCCATGTCAAACTACCCCATCAGTAAGCCCCTCTTTATTACCTCTAACTGCTAGCCAACTGAACTGCTCAGCCTAGTCCACTCCACTCCCTGGCCCCTGCACCTATAGACTGTGTGTGGGCTCTGACACATGAAGAGTGAATATCTTCACCAGCTCAAGTTTCTGGTTAATCTGTGTTTAAATAAAGGTCATTACCAACTGTCTGTCTGCCTCTCTGAGTGCTGCATTTGGGTACAGTCACACCTGTGACAGAGGGAGGTAGGGGTGATGGATGAGTCCAAGAAAATTGACTTTCAGCTGGGACTTTCCACTCTGGAGTTGCGTGTTGGGATCCATGTGAACTTTGAGTCATTTTAAGGTACGTTTTCACCATGTTTCTTTCTGAATATCACCGCCGTAACTCTACTTGCCTAAACCTAACCTCATTAACTTTACGTTAATTACATGACTGTATATTAAGGACACAATGTCATTTGTAGAATGCAAATTTGTAGGATATCACATGATCCATTCTATGAAAATATGTTGCATGGTTACATGGTAACAGCAGTGGAGGTGGTGGAAGTGTCTGGGGGGACAAGGAAACAGACTTTTGTGTTTCTGTAATGAAAGAGTTAAATACAGCGGGAAGCTTGGATGGGAAAGGGCATTGAAATGCTGACCTATTCAAGTCTGCAGTGGAAATTTTCTGTCCACTTAGAATTAGTTAACTCCATCATGACAACTCCATCTCACCAGTCATGGCTGCAGATCTTCATCCACTGGTATTGTGGTGGCAATGAAAGTGACAGGCAGACCGCAGTCAAAGTCGAGGACCTGTGTAACATTTCTGATATTGCCGAATTCGCCATGATAAATTTAAGTGTAACTATTAGTTAATGGTCAGTTCTTAATTAACTCATGATCAAATTTCATAGAGGGGTTAATCACAACTTAATAATTAGTGAACTAGTTACTTCATCAGTACAGAATCATTACTCAATAACCTGTCCATTAGTTAACCTTTTTTATGTCCTAAAGTAAAGTGACATTTTATGTCCTAAAGTAAAGTGACACATGATGATGATGATGATGATGATGATGATGATGATGATGATGATGATGATGATGATGATGATGAAGTAATGACAGACTACTCATTATCATCATCTTTACAATTAGTTCCTTAACAAATAAAATCACAGACACAGACAGCAGGATTCTTGAAGAGTTTTATTCATTATTTTCAGACCACATACACATTAATATGACCATCCATGTTATTCTGTACGATGACGCCTTAGAAATAAATATGATAGTGTGTCACATTTTAGGTAGGCTAAGCTTAAAGAATTTATCATGGGGGCTGCATGTGAAGTACTGTATACTGATCACACCATTGTTCACAGTACAGGTGTTTGAGGTGCACAAAATTTAAAGTAGTTACTATGACACAAATTTGGAATGAATGAGAAACTAACTATTAGTTAATGGTCAGTTCTTCAGTAACTCCTGATCAAATTTCAGAGGAGTAGTTACTGAGGAACTAATGAGGAACTAACTATTAGTTAATTTTCAGTTCTTCAGTAACTCCTGTTCAAATTTCAGTAGTTACTGAGGAAGTAACGATTACTTAATCATTACCTACCTACTAATAGTTAGTTCATCATTAGTTCCTCAGTAACTACTCCTCTGAAATTTGATCAGGGCTTACTGAAGAACTGACCATTATCTAATAGTTAGTTCCTCATTAGTTCCCCAGTAACTACTCTAATTTTGTGTAGCTTAGTTCCTCAGTAACTACTCAGTTGTTCCTCATTAGTTACTCATTCGTTCCTCATTAGTTACTCATTAGTTCCTCATTAGTTCATCAGTAACTACTCTAATTTTGTGTACCGTAGTTCCTCAGTAACTACTCATTAGTTCATTAGTTCCTCAGTAACTACTCTAATTTTGTGTACCGTAGTTCCTCAGTAACTACTCATTAGTTCCTCATTAGTTCCTCAGTAACTACTCATTAGTTCCTCAGTAACTACTCTAATTTTGTGTACCTTTATTGTAAAGTGTTACCAGTGTAGTTTTTACAAAAATTCCTGTGGTACCCTAGCCTGGTTAAACCATCCTAATCTCGCAAGCTCATATTCTATTTCGCTCCACAGATTAGTCTGGCCATGCAATCATAAAGGTGCATTCTGGCATCGGTTAAAGCTTACAGGGCCAATCACAACCGATTATTACTTTGGGGCTGGCACGTCATCAGAATAGGAGGGACAAGGACCGGAGTGAATGCATTTCGTAAACAACCAACATGGCGACTGATTTTGAAACTGAGATGGTAAATGTGTTGAACTGGAATGTACATTTTCGGCTGCACTGAAAGCTTTTATTGAAAAAAAGGATGTGTTTGCCATCCTTCCTACGGGGTTTGGTAAAACTACAGAGTCTACCGAGCATGTTACTCAAATTAGTAACAACTGGGGTGCCGCACGGCTGGTGACCTGGGCTGTAGTGCTGCGGCTGCTGTGTGTTTATTTGTGTCTTTTACATTTTATTTTATGTGACATGTCGACGTCGCTGCTACAGGTAGTGTACACATAGTGTTATGTAGTTTACAGACGACTGGCTGTTTTATCTAGTCAGTTTTTCTTTGACGGAGTACCCCTCTCACCACGCCGGGAGCCAACATGGACGCCTGAGTGAGCAAACGCCTGAGCTAACAAACGCCAACTAGCATTGTTAGCTACGGGGCAGCTACTGGGCAGCTACACGACGATGGCGAGACCAGCGAGAGCGGAGCGGAGAGAGTCCCGTGCTGAGTTGTTGGCGAGTCACCTGAAGAGCAGCCTCCCGACGGCGGCGGAGAGGAGCAGCGGTTTCCAGTGGGGAGGTGCCGAGGGCCTAGCAGCTGGCCTGTGAGAGCAAGAGCAGCCTCCCGTACAGAGGCGGAGAGGAGCAGCGGTGCAGCGGTCTCCAGCAGGGAGGCGCTGACAGCATTAGCCTTGCAGCTGGACCTTCATCTAGACCACCGCAGTGGCTGCACGACCGGCCGTTTACAAAGCAGCATCAAGCCATGGCGGCGCTTCTGTCCCTGCTGACTCTCCTGCTGGTGGTGGGTGAGCTCGTGGGGAAAAATCTGTCCCCTCTGCTTTCACCTTCCTCGCAGGCAGCATGTCTACTCCAGAGATGCCCTGCTGGCCCTGTGGTAACAAAACAACGCACCCCCGGACCATCTACCAGAGTACGTGAGAGCGAAGCCTGCGAGAAAATCACAGTAGAGGAAGAGGGGCAGAAGAGGGGGAGTCAGATAGCGGCTCCGCAGGCGAGGCAGCAGACCACCGCTGCCCTCAGTTATATTGAGTAACGTCAGGTCGCTGCACTGTAAAATGGACGAGCTCCGGGAAAACACAAGGCTCTGTCATGAGTACAGAGAATCTAGCAGCATCGCACTGACGGAGACATGGTTCCGACAGGACACTCCGAACTCACTGGTGGAATTGGAGGGCTTCTCCTGTATCCATGTGGACAGAAATGACTCCTCGGGGAAAGTAAGAGGTGGGGGCCTAATTCTGTATGTGAGTAACAACTGGTTCAAACAATTCACTGTGAGACAGAGTCTATGTGGTCCTGATGTAGTGCTTCTCTGTGTTTTCATGTGCCCTTTCTACCTCCCCAGAGAGTTTGGTAATATCATACTGTGTCTTGCATATATCCCTCCCAGTGGTAACGTTGGTAGGGCTGCTAATCTTGTATCTGATTGTGTCCACTCCCAACTTCAGCGTTCCCCTGGTGCCCCGGTTTTTGTTCTCGGTGACATGAATCGCTTTACCCGGCTTTCAGCAATATGTTAAGTATGCCACAAGGAATTCAAAAGTACTTGACAAATGTTTTGTAAATATAGCCAGTACCTACAGGTCAAAAATTCTCCCCCCAATCGCAAATTCAGATCATTCAACTGTGTATCTTATGCCCACTTATAAATCTGTGTTCAAGTCCAGTAAACCTCAGCTCAAAACCGCACTGAGATGGACGGATGACAGTATAGAAACACTGCTTCCTCAGCACTGATTGAAGCATTTTTCATAGCCTAGAACTAGAAGAGGCCACAACAACCACCACCGATTACATCCATTTCTGTGTGGATAATGTAGTTGAGAGAAAAAAAAAAAAAAAAAAAAAGAAATCCTACATTTCCCCAACAACAAAGTTTATATAACCAAGGAAATTAAAGCATGTATCAATAACAAAAAGCTAGCTTTTAAAAATAAAGATCGAGCAGCTGTGGCTGCAGTTCAGAAAGAGCTCAACCACCTGCTGAGGAAAGCAAAAGATGAACACCACACTGACATGGAACATAGTTCTAGAGAGATGGACAACAGGAGGTTATGGGACTATATGAAAAACATTATGAACATGACCCCCTGCAAAAAAACAGCTGATAACCTTGGATGACTCAGTAAGAGCAAATGAGCTGAATGATTTCTTTCTTAGATTTGAGGTCCAGGATTTCTCCTCTAGAGGGAGGGAGATTTTAGATTTGTTGACTCCTTCTGGAGAATGTGAGCTCCAGATTACACCTCAGCAGGTACAGGCTGTTTTTAGTAAAGTCGGCAAAAGGAAATCATCAGGCCCTGATGGCCTGCCTGCCTTCTTAATAAAAAGCTGCTCAGCTGAGTTAGCTGCTGCCTGGTGCCCTATTTTCCAGAAGTCTTTTCACAGCCACACAGTGCCCAGCCTGTGGAAAAAGTCCGTTATCGTTCCGGTCCCTAAGATTTCATGTCCTGTGGTTGATAATGATTACATACCTGTTTCATTAACTTCAGTAGTAATGAAATGTTTTGAAAGAATCATTGCTGATATGCTTAAATCTGACATTGCTGGTTGTCTCGACCCCCTACAGTTTGCTTATAGGCAGGGTCGTGGCACCGAGGAAGCAGTTATCAGTTATCATCATTTGATGACTTTAGTTCAGCTTTTAACACTGTGCAACCCTATTTGATCATACAGAAGCTAATTAACATTAAGGTAGAATCTTTTATTATCAAATGGTTTTATTCTTTTTTAACAAACAGGACACAGCAAGTTAGGGTGAACAACTCTCTCTCAGCCCTGAAGCAGTGTAGCACAGGCGTGCCCCAGGGCTGCGTCAGCTCCCTGGTTCTCTTCACACTGTACACTGACGAATGCAGGAGCTCACATCCTAACAACCATGTCATCAAATTTTCAGATGATACTATCATCTGAAAATTTGATGACATGGTTGTTACTAGACTATCAAGTCTGTTGGATGTGAATGCCTGCCCCTTTGTGTACTTTAGTGAGATAGCCACCTTCAAAATCTGGTGTGACAATAACTTCCTGGTGTTAAATACCAAAAAGACAAAAGTAATCATTGATAACTGCGTTATTGAACGGGTGTCCTCGTATAAATACCTGGGCCTGATGGTGTCTAATAACCTAAGCTGGAGTGATCATGTGGATTTCCTCTGTAACAGACTAGCTCAGAGGCTATACTTTCTCAGAAGGTTGTGGCTGTTTGGGGTCCGAACCAAGACCATGTTAACATTCTATTCTTCTAGTATAAGATACGGCATGGCAGCGTGGTTCGGTTCCCTCACAGTCCAGTGTAAGGCCAGACTTCAGAGAATGGTGACTACAGCTATGAAGATAGTGGGGAAACATGATCACTTCCAGTCCCTCCAGGCAATATATGAGGGTGCAGTCATCAATGGAGCAAATAAGATCCTGAGTGACCCTTCTCATGTTCTCTTTCAGGAGTATGAGCTGTTGCCGTTGAGGAGGCGCTACAGAGCCAGCAGGTGTAGGAGCAACCGGTTCAAATTGTCCTTTATTCCCACTTCCATTTTATTATTAAACAAACAAACAAACAAACAAACACCTCTCATGGCAGAGCCCCCCACTAGGGTAGTGGAGAGGCCTACTGCTGCGGATCCAGTACCCTAGCCCCCCTCCACCCCACCACCTGACCTCGGTTGGGTGGTGGGGAGGGATCACTGTGGTGAACCCACTTCCATTCTGGTAATTTTATATGGAACATATAACATGTGGGCAGGGGGGAGGCTTATGGCTGCTGATCCCCTGCCCGTCAAATTCACCGTCAATTCACCGTTAATCACTGTTTACCATTGCTTATTAATGAATTCTCCTCAATTATGCTAATAAGTGGTTGCCTGCTCACCTGCTGGCCCTGCGATGCCCCCCTGGTTGAGCCGTATGTGCGCAGGGCTATTTATGCCTAAATGGTCTGGTCATTGTTGTTCTTATCTAGTATTGTTTTTATTTGCACTATGGTCCCACAACTGATTTAAGATACATTTTAACTGTTTTACTGGTGTTTTTATTTGACCTCCGTATTTATTTGTTTTTATCTGCACTCACTTGCACTTTGAGATATGCCAGTGCAATACCTGTACTTCCCTTGTTTGTAACCTTACATACAAGGCAAATGGTTGCACTACTCTTGCACCAGTAGTCTGCAACTGTAACACACTCAGTGCACTATGTTGGCAACTTATCTGTGTTGATTGTTTGTATGTATGTATGTATGTATGTATGCAGTGTTGGGGAAGTTACTTTTAAAAAGTAGTGTTTGCTCGTTACTTGTTACTTCTTAAAAAAAAGTAATCCCTTACTTTACTTAGTTACCCTCTGTGAAAACTACTTACTCGTTACTTTTACGTTACTTTTATGGTGCTTGACTTTGGGTAGAATCCCATCTCATTTCCTAAATGTGAAAAAATCCAAGTTTCCCCACTGGTATTTACCACTTTGGTGATAAAATAAAGAGTGAGAGTTAATTTGTGTTAACTAGGCTACATGAATTTGTTACATGATTATTATTACGTGTGTAACTGTGAGACTTTGTTTGTGTAACAGACTCATACTTTGCAGTAAGCTACAGACCTGCACGAATAAATTAATTCATTTTCTCTTCTGGTATGGTATGGTAGGTACTTTATTAACCCCTCGGGGGGAAATTTCAATGTCACAGCAGCAATTTAAAATACACAAAATAGGAGCTGCTGCAACAGGCTGCCGTTCACACAGCGCCAGGAAGGTAGGCAGGTTATGATTGTTCTGTTTTCTGTTAACACAATGCTGCATTTTATTCATGTTTTGGGGGTCATTTTGATTTCCTTTGAGGTTCCGGGGTCGTATGTTGCCCATGTCTGAGGTCTGACTAGCGAGGTTAACGTTACATTAAACAACACTTACCCAGCCATACAAGTGCAGTTCGCTGTCAGTATATAGTTGGTCGTCTTGTTCAGAATCGCCCAGGTCTTGTACATTAGTTAACATTACTGTTATGTGTCCTTGTTGCTGGCTCGGCAGTACTTCGATCCGTAGAGCACAAAAACCATCAGATAAATCCCGGTATTGCTCAGTGTGCGTGTGCGTTTGTGTGTGTGTTAGTATGTCAGAGAGGAGGAGTATCAATAAAAAAAAGTTTCCACTAATTATTTTGGTGTTTATTTCTTTTAATCTTAAGTTTTTTAAATTAAAATGCGTAATATAGCCAACAATATTATAGACCAAAAGTTAATCTAATTTATTATTGTAGAATGTATTTAGCAAATCATCACTTTCAACTGGAGACACGGCGCAGCAGCAGTGCAGCAGCAAAAAAAAAAAAAAAAAAAAAAAAAAAAAAGGCATTATAAAAAGCCGACAAATAGGCTAGTGTTAATTAATTGACATGAGACATTAGAGAGGTTGTCAGTCCTATTCTATAGTCTGTAATATTTTTTTTATTTTATCATAACTTCTCAGAACTTACTCAAAAATGCATTTTTGTGTGCTTCTGAGCACACGGGCAGAATAAACAATGAAGTTACATATGATGGTCTGGCAGACCGTTGCGGCGCTTGAAGGGTGCACTGTAATCCTGGTGGTCCTAGTGTTAATCAGCTGGGCATCTCCAACATCAATATCACCCCTCAATCCAGTCGATTTGTGAAGGAACATCACCAAACAAACACAGATACTTATATACCAGCTCTGACAGATCATCATGTTTTGACACTGGCAGATGAACCAACAACTTACCTAAGTCAACTACATGCCTGTAGTATGGTTTTTAAAGGTTCACATGATGGACACGTGGTTTTCTTCTGTCCTGGTGTTCCTACAACATTATTCAAATCCGAAACTTTCTCAACAACAGTGTATGGACCAGTAGCTATACTTTGGCTGAAATGAGGAACCAACCCAGGGCTGAACTCCTGCTGCTCTGCACAATGGTCATACAACTTGCCATACATCCAGCCACAAACAACTGATGTCTGAAACCATTCACATAGTCAATCAAGCTTCTGGGCGGCTCAGTATCAACACAGCCATCCTGCAGCACTCCTGAGGGACCTCGCACAGAATGTCAAAAGACCAACTCATTTGGGCTAAAGCCTGTACTTTCCTGTACAGCTTCTCTAGCAGCCAACATAAGCCATGGAAGCCCCTCTTCCAAGTCTCTATCTAACTCAGTACTGTATGTGCGTAGAAGAGACTTTAGAATCTGATGGAACCTTTCCCTGGCTTTGCACCAGATGATGACTGGCTCTGTTTAATGCGCAACAGCTCCAACACTGCCCAAACATGTGAGATGAAAAATTCAACCCTTGGTTGCTCTGAATCACTTTAGGGATGCCAAATATTGAAATGAACTGGGACATTGCCTTGACCACAGCCTTAGTTGTTATCCAACCGCAACAGATAGGCAGTCAGATACCTGGTGGTCTGACTCATCACCGTGAGTAAATATTTACAACCAGATTTGGAACATGGGAGAGGGCCCACACAGTCCACAATGAGGTGTGTAAAAGGTTCAGTCACAGCTAAGATAGGCTGCAGTGGTGCAGGCTTGATCACCCAATTTGGTTTCCCTGTTAACTGGCACACATGAGACGTTTTAATGTATGCAGACACATCCCTCTTGACACGTGGCCAAATTGATGTTAAGGTAAGTTTTCCACACACCAAAGTGCCCACAGTCATCATATGCTACTTTCAAAACAAGGGAATGGAACTTCATCAGCATCTGGAATACATTATTTTTCAAACAATCTTCACCCAGAGGGACCCACTGTCTGAACAGCAACTCATTATGCAAGAAGTATCCACTTGCGGCACTATTTATCTCAGATACCAATATCATCAATACATGTTAAAAATTTCTTTCAAAGAAGAATCATTACATTGCTCCTGTACTACCTCATTGTGTGACAGCGGAGGCCAAAGGAAGCTCAGACAAAGATGGGACTATCAAAACCACATCAACACTATTGTCATCAGGTGACAAGTCAGGACATGATTTGCCCATAGCACGTGTGACCACACATGACGAAGATAGCTCTGACAACATGCCAGAGTGCTCACCAGTCACAGAATCAGTTGGACAAAATGTGACAACAGGTGCAGGAGGAGTGTCGGTCTAAACTCTGCTACCAGCCAAGCCATTGCATAAAACTCTAAAAACTCTTTTGGCTGATGTCACTGCCAAGAGAAAAATCACTTTAAGAGACAGCCACTTAATGCTGACTGACTCAAGAGGCTCAAAAGGTCCCTGCTGCAGGACAGCCAACACCTGACCCAGGTCCTACTGTGGAATGGCCAGCCTTCTGGTGCACAGTACAAGCCTCTGCTGAGAGATGAGGCTGCAGTCACCATCTACAAACCTATAATTGCCTGTACAAGCAGCCTTGATAGCTGCCACCATGCCTCCAAGGGTTGAAGGTGATTTTCCCACCTCAAGCAGCCCCTGCAGGTACCAGAGCACCTCTGGGGCTGCACATGTTAGTGCATAGATCCAGTTAGTTGTGCACCATGAGGCAAAGAGCTCCCAGCGGTAAGAGTATGCAGCCCTCGTCGACAGTGCCCATGTACACTCTGCATGGTCTAAACCACTGACTGCCCAAGTCCCAAGCCTAGCTGACTGGCCTTCTCAGGGGCCAGGCCCAAGCTTTGGGCCCCTGTGGAAAGGGATGGAGAAGGACTCGCTGCACCTGACTCAGAAGGTCCTGCCGGGCAGGGAGCTCCCACAGACTCCCAGCCAGGAGAGGCACCATGTCCGAGAACCATGTCATGTGGGGCCAGTGCGGGGCCATCAGGATCAGCTGTGGGGAGCCCAGGCCTCCTTGCCTATTGACATAATGCTGCTGCCACAGTTCTTACTAGCATGTGACGGCCTTGCAGACTCCAGAGAAAATGCTGGAGGGCCAGGTGAATCGCTCTCAGTTCTAGAGGATTGATATGCTGGCCCTTCCAGCGGGCGCTCCAGACCCCACTGGTGCCCCTGCCCTTGTGGAGTGCATCCCACCCCTCCAGGGACGCATCCGTACAGAGTACCTGGTGACGCAGTACTGGACCAAGCATACTCCCCTCAAGATGTTGGTTGGGTTCTGCCACCACTTGAGGTCCACACAAAGCTGCACAGTGATGAGCACCTCTGCCTACAGCTGTCTCTACAGACAGAGCCCCAGGCTGAAGAGATTCCTCTGGACTGGACACGTGTGTAGAAGAGCCAGTTGCACCACTTGTACCGAGGCTGCCATAAGACCCAAGAGGTGGAGACACAGCCACCACGTGGCCCTGGCACCCAGCTGAAAATGAGAGAGGCAGGTCCTAACTGAAACCTGTGATGGCCCACAGCCTATCCTCCTCTGATTTTCAGCCGCAGCCATACGAGGAAAGAGCCCCGACCAGCATGCCCCTGCAGTCAGTGTTGTGAATTGACTCCTGACCACCTTCTCGAAATCAGAAAGGAGAGGCACAAGGAACCGTGTGGGTCGCCCCCCTGTTTCATCATTGAAACGGGAAGGGAACCCTGACCAGCTGGCAGGTCAAGCCCCAGAGCCAAAGCAACCTAGCCAATAATTTCTTGAAGGAGAGACGACTGCTGCTCATTCTCCTTTACAGGCACCTGCTGCCCCTCTGATGCCAACTCATCATTATTTAATGACCCAAGGCCAAGAAGGAGAAATACATCGAGTCACTGAAGGATACCCTCCGTGAGGATGGGTGAACATTACTGTCTAAGTTTTTTTCATGCTGAACAGCGGATTTGTCTGACTTTAATTATGTTTTACAGTTAAACAATGGACATACATTGCACTTTATCTGGAGCACTGAGACTGTTAGCTTTGTAGGCTCACTATAAGCAATGCCTCCCGACCTCCCGGACAAATATCTTTCTTTTGTTGCTAGAAAACCCTCTCACTCGAGCTCCTCTAAGTTTAGGAGAAGGACAGTGTCTACGTTTAATGCCAATGTTAGGGAAGGGGTGCCTTAGATGCACTGTTTTTTGCCGTAGATGCCTTAGATCACACCTGTTAAACGAAAAAAGATCCTTACTTATCTTAAAAGGGAATGTGTCGATATAGCCCTGTTGCAAGAAACACTTAAACGACAGCGGACATTTGAAATTACAAGAAGGAGGTTTATTTTTCATCTTTTACCTAAAGAAGTAGAGGCGTGGCCATCTTAATCCAGAGAATTTCAAATTTATAGACTGTACAAAAGACACAGCAGGCTGTTACGTGATTGTGAGAGGCATACTTTACAGGGAAGAAATTGCTGTAATGAATACCTACAACTCACCTGGATACCCCAGTGAGCTCCTGACTATTTCTTTCTCTAAAGTGATAGATTTTAATATTAGAAACACGTTTATTGGAAGAGATTTTAATTGTCATTTGAATCCCATTATGGATAAATCTCAACCTGGAAAATCATCAGTTTCACCTCAAGCCAAAATTGTCTCAGCACTTTGTGAAGACCTAGGCTATATAGATGTGTGGAGAGCTCAACACGTAGCTGAGAAAGAATATACTTTTTTTCAAATGTTTACAAATCTTATACTAGGATTGATTACTTCTTCCTTCCAAGAGTCTTGCTACAGTCAGTTATCTCCAGCTCTATAGGAAATATAGTTATTTCTGATCATGCCGCTGTGTCCATACAATATAATTTAAGGAACCCAGTCAACCAAACTAGACACTGGAAGTTTAACCCTTCTATCCTAACAGACCATAAATTCATATCTCAGTTTAGAGAGGAATTTCAGTCATTTCTTTTTGTTAATTCAGCCTCCACCAATGACTCCTCATTGTTGTGGGAAACATCTAAAGCTTTTTCAAGAAGCCTTATTACATCTTATATGTCCACTGAGAGGTGAAGGCAGGACGAACAAAGAAAAATCTTGAGCCCAAACTGAAACATGCTGAGAAAGAATATGTTATATATAAGAATATCTGACGAAGAAAAAAGCAGATTCCCAAATTATTTCTTCAATTATAGACAGTCTGGGTAAACAGGCTTTTGACACCATAACTATTAACACATTTAAAACTTTCTATCAAAATTTGTATAAATCCGGACTACAAACTGATACAACTGAAAAAATAAACACTTTTTTCTCTTCTCTTAACTTTCCTAGTTTATCTGATAACCAGAAAACTTCTCTTGAAGCTCCTATATCTAAGAAGGAAGTCCTCGATGCTATTAAAGGGTTACAGTCTGGTAAAGCTCCTGGTCCAGATGGATTCAGTAGTGAATTCTACAAAGAGTTCCACAACTTATTGATTGACTTCTAAATATGGTTAATGACTCTTTTAAGAAAAGAATTTTACCACAGTCTCTGAGAAAAGCGCACATCTCCCTAATTTTAAAAAAGGACAAAATCCCAGAGGACTGTGCATCATACAGGCATATCTCCCTGCTGAATGCTGATTTGAAACTCCTTTCCAAAATATTAGCAACGAGACTAGAAGGCTTACTCCCTACTCTTATAAATGATGACCAAACTGGATTTATTAAAGGTCGTAATTCATACAATAATATGCGCAGATTACTAAACACAATCCAAGTCTTTCAACAGCGGTCTTTGAGTGGTCTGGTGCTTTCTTTACACGCCGAGAAGGCACTAGACCGCGTTGAAATGCCATACTTGTCTTACACATTACACAAATTTGGCTTGGGTGAAAAATTTATAAGCTGGATAAAGTTACTCTATACTAATCCCCTCTCAGCAGTGCTTACAAATGGGTTGCGTTCTTCTAATTTCCAAATTTTAAGAGGTACAAGGCAAGGATGTCCTCTATCGCCCTTGCTCTTTGCCCTGGCAATTGAGCCACTCGCTGAGGCAATCAGAAAAAATGAAAACATACATGGTCTCACAATTGACACTAGACAACACAAGATTACTCTTTATGCCGATGATATCTTGATTGTTTTGACTGAGCCTGAGGTATCTACCCCAGCCCTTATTGAGACCATCAATATGTTTAGTAATTTTTCTGGCTACAGAATAAATTTCAATAAATCGGAAGTAATGCCATTAGGCAGTCTGAAACAGATATCCAAAACTCCATCTCCCTTTCCTTTCAAATGGTCACCAGAAGGCTTTGTCTATTTGGGAATATGTATAACACCCTCCTTTGACCAATTATATAAAGTAAATTTCCCACCCATATTTGAGTGTATAAGGTTGGTGTTGCTCTCCTAAAAATGAACATCCTTTCCAGGTTACTTTACCCAATACAAATGATCGCAGTTATGTTCTTCCATAAGACCATCAAACAGCTAAATAGCTGGTTTAGTTCCTTTCCCAGATAGCACACATACATCTAGCCGACATTGGCCCGATGTATCAAGTTTAGATCGTTAAGACGTAGCAGGGAGAGGGCTCATTGCCAAGACGCTGCTGAGATGACAGCCTTTAATTGAAAATGACCACCACGCGACGTTCATTTAGGTTAGAGACAAAAGTCAATTTGAGAAACTATCTGATGGCCAGTCCGCTTCTCCTGGCAGCCTGCAAGACACAGAAAAGATGATGAGCACATAACTTCCAGAAACAAATCCCACTTCACCACTGTATTTTTTTTTTTTTTTTGTTTAGCATTTCCGCTGTCTTTTAGCCAGATTAAAGGCTTTGGGTCCATCACTCTGCTTAATTTAGTGTTGAAACTGAACTGTTAAATAACGGGATCTGGCGTTAACTCCACTGTTAACAGCAGATCAACAATCAGTCCTTCATCTCAGAAAAACAGTGGTTTCAAAACTGCACTATTACCTGTAGCCACCGGGTCAGTTTGCTTTGCAGAGGAGGAGACCTCGACTGATATATTGCCTATAAAATCACATTAACAACATACTGAAGGCATCCTTAAACTTCACTTTTTTGACCTCCGCACTCCACTCCGCTCCTGTCACACACACTTGAGCACCCGTTCTGGGATACACAGTGTCGGCCCACCCCGCCTTACCTCCGCGCTCCTCTCCGTTCCTGTCACCCACACTTGAGCATCCATCCAGGGCCTCAGAGGTCAGGCCGGGGGCTGCGGGACCACGGGTCGCACCTCCGGGCACTTAAATTCCGCCTCTGTGGCGACTTCCGTATGTGGGCAGACATTCTACGGCACTGGGCCGACCCAAAGCCGACGTAACAGAGACGTTTGATGAACTGGGACAAAAGAGTATTAAATTTAAAGACATCCACCCATGCGGCTGATGCTTGTCAGGCTGATGTGTCGTCCTCAGGCCGACGTCGGCCAGATGTATGTTTGCTATCTGGGTTATATGGTCTAAGAAGAAACCACGCCTCAAAATAGCTACGTTATGTCTTTCCTCCACAAAAGGAGGTGTTGATCTCCCAGACATTAGAAAATTCCAGCTTAGTGCTCATTTGCATACTATAGCTGACTGGATGTGTTGTAAGTCCACATCTTTCTGATTGGATGTAGAAAGTTCAATGTCCAGATACCCTTTGAGTAATCTTTGTTTATTAGAAAAAGTGCATATTTGAAGTCTGCTTGTACTAACCCGTAATTGGGTTAGTACAAGCAGACTTCAAATATCTCCACAGTTAAGGCATGGCATGCCATCAGAAAATTAGAGGGTAGATCTCAATTCACCTCTGTCGTCACTCCAATATGAGATAATCCTGATTTCCCTCCAGGAGTGATGGACAATAACTTCCATCTGTGGGTAAATAAAGGAATATGTACTTTACACAAACTGCTGGAAGGTTCTACCATGATGTCTTTTAGTCAGCTGAAAAGAAAATATGGCATTCAACAACAGGATTTCTTTCGATATTTACAAGTAAAAAACTTTGTCACAAGGGACACCACAATCCTTCAGTGCCAAAATATTTCACATTTAGAGAGACAGCTCTTTTTACAGAAATCTGGCATGTCTACTAATTTATTTTATAAAATCCTTAAGGTGTATAACACCACAAACACCTATTTTTTGAAAGGGTTATGGGAGAGAGAACTCAATGTTGAGATAACAGACGATGGTTGGAATGATGAATAGAAGAGTGCAAAAATGCTGAGTGTGTGTAACTGAGTGAGAGCCATGCAACTTAAGCTCTTACACAGGGCCCATATCTCTCCCTCCCAACGTCATAAATTCAACCCCAATACATCTCCACTATGCCCCAAATGTAAAATAGAAACTGGTAGTCTTGCACATTATTTGTGGCATTGTAGGAAAATACAACATTTCTGGCAGGTCATAGGGCAGGAAATGAATAAGATTCTGTCTACTAATAGAAACAACAACCACTTATATTTGCTACTTGGCATATCTGATTTGTCCATCACTGGCAAATTTAAAAGAAAACTTCACCAAACACTTGTTTTCTGTGCTAGAAAGTGTATTCTTCTGAATTGGATAATGGATAAAGTTCCATCTAAGGGTCAGTGGCAAGGAGTGACACTTGAATATGTTGGACTGGACTATCCGACGTGTAAACTACACAGCAAAGATGATGTTTGGGGTTTAAATAACCGGTCTGATGATGTTGACGTAAAACATGGGAACCCTTCCTGTCATATATTGGTTTGAATATTTCCACCATTCTCGCAAGAGGGGTTGTATCATAGCCCCGAACGCTCTGCTTCATAAATGACACCTTGACGTTGATTTGCTTTTATTTCTGTGCACCCCTCTCCGATGATGTGGATGTATCATGCATGGCAGTGTGCCCTCAATTTATTTTACTCTGTGTGTGTGTGTGTATGCGCACGTGTATATATGTACATACATATATACATATATTATTTGTTCACTTATTTGTTTTTCTTTATGTGGGATGTGACTCCTGAATCTCTCGCCTGTATAAATTTGAAATTTGAATCTTTATGTGTGTGAGCCAAATGTATGTTTGTTTGTTCTGTCATATATGTTCATGTTCTATCTTGAAAACAAACAAACATATATTTAAAAAACAACAAAAAAAAAACATCAAAATGCATAATTTTATGTAAAATAGCATCAAAACTTTTCAGTGGCCTCCTGGCCAGCTGTGTATAGGGCCCAGTAAAAATTCTTTTCATGGAGCCCAAAATCCCCGGAGGCGCCTCTGTTTCTGTGTCATAAACAAAATCAGGTATCATAATCACACCTGATTTCAATAAGGTACAATGTTTTAATGTATGTTTGATCACTGATAGTACTGTTTTGAAGCAGAGTGAGCACTCTTGTCATGTGGAGCTCCACGTGGATCTTTGCATGGAAAAAACGCTGTAGAATCATAGACATAATAAAGCGTAGATGCCGCATCGACCGCTACTGCCTATTGCCGCTGAGTTTTTTGTTTTTTTTTTGCTGCAGGCCACATGGTTCGGCGTATTTTAATATTCATAGTGGGCAAAGTTTGGACACACTTTTCCATTCAAGTAAATGAGAAAGAGTGTCCAAACTTTTGACTGGTACTGTATGTATATGTATGTGTGTGTGTGTGTGTGTGTGTGTGTGTATGTGTATATATATATATATATATATATATATATATACACACTACTATGTACTCTGTGTTTGGTTTGCCAGCTGTACAGTGGCACAGAAGAACGCGCTGCAGGGGGTCATTAAGGTGGCAAAAGATCATCGGCTGCCCTTTGACACCACTGAAGGAGCTACACAGCTCCTGCTGCCTCAGGAAGGCCCTCACCATATCACAGGACTCATCACATCCCGGACACAATCTGTTTGAACTTCTTTCATCGAGCAGACGTCACAGAGTCATCAGAACACGCACAAATAGACTTAAAAACAGTTTTTACCAGAGATGGGACCAAGTCACACATGTGCAAGTTTCAAGTAAGTCCCAAGTCATTTTTTTCTTGGGCAAGTCAAGTCAAGTCAAGTCAAGTCAAGTCACAGGTTATGTCAAGTCAAGTCAAGTCCTGTAATAGGTCAAGTCAAGTCCAAGTCAAGTCACCTTATTATTGTAATTTTACCTGCAGAATCTGATCTTAATAAAGTGAAAAGACAAGATATAAGTAACTGTCAGACTTCATCGCTGCAGTGTTTACTTTGCAGGGACGAATCCCATGCGTGCGCGTGTGCACACACTTACACTAAGCAAGGCAGCGGCCAAAATCACCCATTTAGCTCATTTAACCCTGTGTTGCTCGTTCATAAAACGTACAGCCGGTCTTGTGATGAACCGGTCGGAATGTTCGCTCACATTTTCTGGGATTAATGTTAGCAAATAAATTCAAAAATAAGTTCCACCAAAGCGACCCACCCCACCCCCGTATCGTATCAAGCTAACGTTAGCTAACTACCGACTAACAAGATAATATTAGCTAATTGACAAGCACTTACTGGGCAGAATGGCTCTTCAAATGACGAACAAAGTTTGAAGTTGTCGCCTGGCTGTCCGAGATGTTTATGCCGCATGTCTTGCACTGTGCTGTTTGTCTTTTGCCGTAATAATGGTAATTCCGAAAGCTGAAAACGATGACTTTCGGTACCCCTCCCGCTGACATGTTGATGCCTATCTGATATAAGAGGGCCTGTTTCTCCAATAAACACATAAGGTACGTAGAGAGGGCATGACTGATTGACAGGGTAGTGATCCAATCATGATAACGCCATTCTCAGCCTGCGAATCAACGTTATTTTTTAAATTAATTTATTAATTTTATATTCTAACCGAAAACATGATGTGAATAACACTCAAGTCATTCAAGTCATTGTGTCTCAAGTCAAGTCAAGTCCTGAGTCTTTAACTTCCAAGTCTGAGTCAAGTCTCAAGTCTTTTATTTTTTGTCAAGTCACAAGTCATCAAAACAGCGACTCGAGTCGACTCAAGTCCAAGTCACAATGACTCGAGTACCCATCTCTGGTTTTTACCCCACAGCCATTGTTACATTAAATACCGCTGGACATTGAGTGACTTACAAAACACATGCACTTCCGTATAACTGGTCTTACACGTTATGTGCACTTTATGATACTGTCCCTATGTGTTCTTATATTGTTTTTATGTGTTCCTTCTCTTCTCTTTTCTTTACTATTTTTTATACTATTTATTAGCTCATTTTGCACTGTCAAGGACTGCACTGAAATTTCGTTGTACCTGTAACAATGACAATAATGATATTCTGATTCTGATTCTGATTCAGATTCTGATTCAGATTCTGCAGCCAATGCGGCGTCTACTCTTTATTATGTCTATGTGTAGAATGGTCATACTGTGCAATTTTCTTCAAATTTGAAACAAATGTTCATTGATAGTGTGCCTACAGCCCCACAGTGTCATTTACCTGCTCAGATGAAGCCACAGACAGTTATTCATCCTGAAACACATTTTTTATTTTATTTTAGGCAAAATCTTCAACTTTTTACTTACTTCAGAGGCCCATTACTCTGTCTCTGTATCACCTAGAGTGTTTCTGACACTTTCACAAGAAACTTCAGTGAGTCTTCTTTCTGGCAAGACCTCATGCATGCATGTAGTCAGAGAGGTTCAGAGGCTACAGTCATTTTAATTTGTAATGTCATTTTAGAAATTACTTACTCACAGTTCAGATGAAGATTTAAAACACACTTTCAGGGCTGGCTAGCAGCAATCAACTTGTAGCATTAGCTCCACTTTAGCATGCTAACATTAGCTAGCAACTCCTAATCGTTAGAGCATCGTCTTATAACGTTCACACTTACAGGTTTGATTTAGTGACACTTCCTTTTTACACTCGTTTTTGACAACTATTTATTGACTGAGAGTTAATTATAATGGATTTGACTCTATCCAGAGTATAATTAACCCTACTAATGTATACCTAGCTTAACACCAAGAATTCAACTCTTCTCAATTTGCTGTGTGCA
The DNA here is from genome assembly GCF_011397635.1 of Epinephelus fuscoguttatus. Lineage (NCBI taxonomy): Eukaryota > Metazoa > Chordata > Actinopteri > Perciformes > Serranidae > Epinephelus > Epinephelus fuscoguttatus. Next base: position 47,220,735 of record NC_064754.1, on the reverse strand, counting down.
TATGATAAGATACAGTAGACACTGGAGAAAGTTGTTCTTTGTCCTCAGAAATAACTCCAAATTCGATTTAATTTTGAATTTATGGAGGCTTAAATATTTTCATTAACACATTTGTTTCCTTTAATCACCACTGAATAATGCTCAGCAAGCAAGAGCAACTGCTCTTTTGTGCATGCATCAAGGGACTTCTGAGATGGAGCAGCAATAAAAGCCTCAATATCAGACATGTCAAATATTTACAACAGTGAGCTGAGCAGAACAACCTTTACGCACACCACCGCACCAAGCAGACACAGCAAAGTTTACTTTGGGGCACAAAGAGGAACAGTCCTCAACCAGGTTTGGAGTTTCCAAGCTATCTGAAGACCCATCCAGCTAACTAAGCTCCTGCCTAGTCTTCATGCAGCTACTTGTGATGAGTATTTATGCACTGAAGACCACTGACTCAGGAGAGCAACTAGCAAGCCAACAACCCCCCTGAAACCACGGACATTCTCCCAAGCGACGCTTGCCTCACTCACGTTCACCATAACACTACACAAAATCAGCTCAACGAAAACAAAGAGGAACATCGCTACAGCCTACAATGGAAAAGTCCACACCACATCGTAAAACAACGCACAGAGCAACTCACAAGTGTCACCTGGGCCAACCAATACCAGCAACAACTGGCAAACAAGCTGTTCTCTATCATGAGGAGGCTTCCCCTCCACCTCAGAGATATTACATATATCTCTACGGGAACCCTGATCCATCAGGGTCAGGTGTGTGGATAATTACTTTATGACAAACCACCTGTGGAGTGGACGTGGCTATCAATCAGACCGGTTATTTAAACTGCTGTCAACCACGCCCACGTTGATTTTTCTTTTCCACTGGAGCAGCGTGTGTGTTGCTCTGCTTTGAGACAAATCAATTCTGTATTTTTCTGTCTTCTTAACTAAACAACATTAGCAGTCTGTGCCAGTTACCTGATGGTATGAGAAAGTGAGATGTTCGGCTCTCGCGGTGGCTGTTAACGTTGATCCTTTATAAACATTTGTTGGCGTCTTCCTCGGTGTTGGCATATTGCTTCCATGTGGAGGTTCACGTGCCGTTTACACCAGGTCCTGTCTCTCGGTCCCGTTTGGGTGATGAGAGCAGATTCCGAGTGGTTGTTGCCGAGCTAAGTTTCCTGTACTTAGCGCTTAACGTCCAGTGTTGTGCGTGTTGTCTCCGTGCAGAGGTTGTCACGTATCAGCACAGGTCCTGTTTCTCGGTTCCGTGCGGACAGTGAGAGCAGGGCCCCAGACTTTCTGAACTGTTAACTTAACTATCTGTCTGTCTGTCATTCTGTCGCTCTTGACACCGTGTTGAGGTTGCAACGCTACACCAAGCACACACGTCTCATTACACACATATTGCCCGGCAACAGTCTCATGGTGTGTAGATTGTTTTTCCGGGTTGGCATCTCGCAAGGACGGGACCTATCGCAACATTTGGTCATGAGTCATAATTGTGTGGCATGTGGGGTCCAGTTGCCCATTGAGGATGGACATGACGTGTGTCTACGTTGTCTAGGCAAGGAACATGCCTCTGAGGCTGTCTGTAATCCCTCTTCCTGTATGGATTGCTCTATTTTGCCAGCACGAACCTTAGAGGCTCAGCTTTGTGTGTTTTGGGGTAAAGCGCAGGATGACTGTTCCACCTGAAAAGCCCCAACAGACTAAGCGCCGTATGGCGGGGGAATCTGGGGGTAGGTCCTCTGCGGATCTCCGCCCCAGTCCCCCACCCAGGTGTTTTTTGCCTGATAATACCAGGGCTCAGGAGGAGGATGAGGATGACATTGATGTGTAGGGGGTTTCAGAAGATGGCGAGGAGGTCCTGGATGAACACGCCAAAGAAAGCGATAGATAGCAATTCATGAGTCTCCCACTGAAAGTACTCTTGTGCCTGACCAGCACATGGTGGAGTGGGTGTGAGACATTGTGTCAGAGAGGAGGATGCTGTCTAAGCTACGAACTATCTTGGACAGTCAGTCTGTTGGCGTCCGCCACCCTCAGCTTGCTGCCCCAGCACACAACAGCGTAGAGGATAGCACTGGCCACCACAGACTCAAAGAAAATCCTGAGCATAGTCTGGCAGATGTTGAAGGACCTCAGTCGCCTCAGAAAATAGAGACGGCTCTGGCCCTTCCTGTAGAGAGCGTTAGTGTTCTTATCCCAGTCCAGTTTATTGTCAATGTGTACCCCAAGGTACTTATAGTCCTCTACAATTTCTACACTGACCCCCTGGATGGAAACAGGGGTCACCGGTGTCTTGGTCCTCCTCAGATCCACAGCCAGTTCCTTTGTTTTTGCCGCATTGAGCTGCAGATGGTTCTGCTCACACCATGTGACAGTGCAATAGCTGAAGTCCGTGGTGTAGAGGGTGAAGAGGAAGGGAGAGAGGACAGTCCCCTGCGGGGCCCCGGTATTGCTGACCACTCTGTCTGACACACAGCATTGCAAGCACACATACTGTGGTCTGCCAGTCAAGTAGTCTACAATCCAGGACACCAGGGGGGCATCCACCTGCATTGCTGTCAGCTTGTCACCCAGTAGAGCTGGACATATGGTGTTGAACGCACTAGAGAAGTAAAAAAACATGACTCTCACAGTGCTCGCCGGCTTATCCAAATGGGCGTAAACACGGTTGAGCAGGTAGATGATGGCGTCCTCAACTCCAAGTCGGGGTTGATAGGTGAACTAGAGGGGGTCCAAAAGTGGCTTGACCATGGGCCAGAGCTGCTCCAAGACGAGTCTCTCCAGGGTCTTCATGATGTGGGAGGTCAATGCCACGGGTCTGTAGTCCTTGGAGCCACTGGGACGTGATGTCTTTGGCACAGGAACAAGGCAGGATGTCTTCCACAGCAAGGGGACCCTCTGGAGACTCAGGCTCATGTTGAAGACATGCTGAAGTACTCCACATAGCTGGGGTCACAGGCTTTGAGCACCCTGGGGCTGACATCATCAGGGCCTGCAGCCTTATTTGAGTGGAGTCTCATCAGCTGTCTTCCCACATGGTCAGCAGTGAAGCACAATGTGGAGGTGACGACACATGGGGGAGGGGTGTAGTCCTCATGATGGAGAGTGCAGTCAGTCTGGCCACGGGGGGAGGAGGTGTGAGGAGGAGGAGGAGGGGGGTCAAGCAGGAGGGTGTTGAGGTGTGAGAGGGAGGAGGGCGGAGTGGGAGATGGTTGACCAAGACAGACAACAGAAGAGTGGGGGGCAGGTCCAGCAGTGTCAAATCTGTTAAAAAACAGATTCAGCTCATTGGCCCTGTCCACGCTGCCTTCAGCTCCTCTGTGGTTGTTGGTCCTGAAGCCAGTGATGGTCCTCATTCCACTCCAGACCTCTCTCATGTTGTTCTGCTGGAGTTTCCTCTTCAGCTTCCTCCTGTACCTCTCCTTAGCTTCCCTTATCTTCATCTTCAGCTCCCCCTGTATTGTTCTCACCTCCTCCCTGTTACCAGCTCTGAAGGCCCTCTTCTTTGCATTGAGGATGGCTTTGATGTCCTTTTTTACCCACGGTTTGTTATTTGGGTAACAATGGACAGTCCTGGCTGGGACAGTTGAGTCCACACAGAAGCTGATGTAGTTCGTGATGCATTCTGTGAGCCCGTCAATGTCCTCCCCATGTGGCTCACAGAGTGCCTGCCAGTCTGTCACCCCAAAACAGCCCTGCAGTGTCTCATAAGCCTCCTCCGACCATCTCCTCACTGTCCTCATGGTTGCAGGCTGGCTCTTGACTAGTGGTACATAGCAGGGGTTGAGGTGCACCAGGTTGTGGTCTGACCTACCCAGAGGGGGGAAGGGGGAGCAGCTGTATGCATCTTTGGCGTTCGCATACAGCAAGTCCAGTGTTCTCTCTTCTCTGGTAGGGCAGCTCACATACTGTGTAAATGTGGGCAATGTTGTTTCCATGGTGACATGGTTGAAGTCACCTGAGATAGCTATGAAGGCACATGGGTGTTTAGTCTGCAGGCGGGCTATGGCGGAGTGAATGACGTCACATGCCGACGTCAGGTTGGCAGAGGGGGGGATGTAAACAGTTACAATAATGGCATGTGAAAACTCCCTGGGCAAATAATACGGCCAGGGGGTAAGAAGAAGGAAGCCCCCAGGATTGTGGGGCCACAGGGGTTGGGCTGGGCCTCTAATGATCTGAGGGTCACCTTGAAAGGCATCGTGGGTGCGGCAAGGGCAAGCAGAGTCGAGGCAGGGGCCAGTCCTCGTCTTCTTCCTGATGCTGGGTCACATCCAGCCTGCCTCCAGCCAGCCCAACCACGGGTTGTGGCTTGGAGGGCACTGCAGGCGAGCCCCTGGGTGTTTTCTACCATGACCCAGGGGTTTTGTATTCAGTTTGTTCATCATCCGCCAACCTTGAAGACCAGTGGTAGACTCAGAACACAAGGCAGTGCTCCAGGCCAAGGTTTCTACCCTGTTGGAGAAGGGAGTGATCAGGGAGGTGCCTCAGGGCAACAAGCAGGCTGGTTTTTACTCCCGCTATTTTCTTGTCCCCAAGAAAGATGGGAGTCTACGCCCCATTTTAGATCTCAGGGGTGTCAAGAGACATCTCAGGCATCTGCCATGCAAGATGCTGACCGCCCCGAGGGTGCGGCAGTCCATCAACAGAGGGGACTGGTTTGTCACCATTGATCTGATGGATGCCTACTTTGAGATACCGATCTGGGACAGGCATTGGCTGTTCCTCTGGTTCGTTTTGGACAGCAAGCAGTACGAATTCCAGGTTCTGCTGTTTGAAATTTCCCAGGCTCCTCGCACCTTTACCAGGTGCATGGAGGCGGTTTTGTCGCCTCTGTGACAAAAGGGAATACGGATTCTGAATTACCTCAATGACTGGCTCCTTTGTGCATACAAGCAGGCTCAGTGTTGGGCTCATTTGGCTGTCCTCCTGGAGCACAGAGAGCACCTTGGTCTGCGGCTCAATTTGACGAAAAGCATGGAGCCTTCACAGCAGACGCAGTTCCTGGGCCTAGTGGTGGATTCTTGGGCTGCGCTCCTGTCACTGACGCAGGACAGGCAGTTGTCCCTCAGGGCTTGCCTCTCCCATTTCAGGCTGGGGGCAGGAGTCACATGGAGACTGTGTCTCCGTCTTTTGGGTCTGATGGCGTCATCAGTACAAGCCATTCCACTGGCCCTCCTGCACATACAGCTGGTACGAAGGTGCCTACTGGGGCTGGGGTTGGGCCCCAAGAGTCGCCTGGATACCAGGGTACCTGTCACCAGACGATTGTGGATGGCCCTCCGTTGGTGGGAAGATGGCGGGAATCTCGCCAAAGGGAGTGTGCTGGGGCCGGTAACGTATCGATTTTTTCTCCTGATGGATGCTTCATTGACAGGCTGGGGCGCAGTGTTCAAAGGAAACAGTGCCAGTGGCCATTGGAGTAGTCCTCAAGCCACCCAGCACATCAACATGTTGGAACTGACAGTGGTCCAGCTTGGTCTTTGCCATTTTCTGCCACACCTTCGGGGCCAGCACGTGCTGGTTATGACAGACAGTGTAACGCAGCCGCATATGTCAACAGGCAAGGGGGGTTGGTTTCTCCACGCCTCTGCGAGCTGGCTCGTCGCTTATGGCTTTGGGCGTACCCGAGGTTTCTCTCACTGAGGGCAGTCCATGTGCCGGGGGTGCAGAATCGTGCAGCGGATCGGTTGTCCAGGGGGGAACCAGACCCAGGCGGATGGAGACTCCACCCTCAGGTGGTAGCAGGGATTTGGCTCCACTACGGATGGGCTGAAGTAGACCTGTTTGCGTCACGGGAGAACACCCACTGCCCACTTTTCTTTTCCCTGGGAAGAGCGGATGCCCTTTCTCACCCTTGGCCACAGGTCCCGATGTACGCCTTTCCCCCATTTGTCCTCCTTCTGCCTTTCCTGAGGAGGGTGCACATGGAGGAAGTGAGGTTGATCCTAGTGGCTCCACATTGGCCGCACATGACCTGACATCCTCGGACATCCCCCCAGTACTGGGCGGGACTCCGTGGAAGCTTCCAGTTCGTCTGGACTTCTCAAGCACAGGGGACTCAGGTTCATCCCTTTCCCCAAGGGCTCAGACTCTGGGCATGGCCCCTGAAGGGCCTGAGCTGCTAGCCATGAGGTTGTCACCTTTGGTGGTCAGTACGCTGCAGGAAGCGCACGCACCGTCGACAAGAGCACTTTATGCGCCCAGATGGAGGGCTTTTGTGGCCTGGTGCAGGGGACATCAGACGGACCCACTTACGTGCTCGGCCCCAGCTGTCCTGTGGTTCTTACAAGGACTCTTGGATGCTGGAAGGGCGCCCTCTACCCTGAGCGGTAATGTGGCGGTGATCAAGGCAGCCCGGGTTGGGAGGTACCAATTGCCTGAGGGTGTGGACAAATTAGTATCCCGGTTCCTCAAGGGTGCTAGGAGGTGTACTGGTTTACGTGGTAGACCACCTCTGCCGCCCTTGGATTTGGGGCTGTTCTTGCAGGCTCTGGAGCGTCCTCCTTTTGAGCCCTTAGAGTCGGTGGACCTGAAATGGCTGTCCGTCAAATCTGCCCTCCTGTTGGTGCTAGCCACGGCCAAGAGGGTGGGGGAGCTCCATGCTCTCTCCGTACATGAAGATCTGTGGGGTGGTCCTGCGACCCAACCCTGCATTTCTTCCCAAGGTCCTCTCTGCATCGCAGCCAGGTCAGGAGGTCATGCTCCAGGTCTCTTTACTCTGCGCCAACGCAAGAGGGGGAGCGCGGGCACTCACTTGTGTGCCCTGTCAGGGCCCTTAGGGTGTATCTGCACCGGACGTGGGTCGATAGGCGGACTGACTAGTTGTTTTCGTGCTTTAGGCAGGACCTTCTGGGTCAGGCACCGTCTAAGGCCCATCTTTCCCACTGGATTGTGGAGGCTATCCAGCAGGCCTATGTGGGGACTGGGGCGCCCTTCCCATCAGGAGTGTGGGCGCATTCGACTCGGGGCATGGCTACGTCTTGGGCGTCATGGCGCGGTGCGTCTGTTGATGAGATCTGTGCGGCGGCTACCTAGTCGGCCTCGTCCACATTTGCTCGCTTCTATCAATTCAATGTGGCTGCAGGCACTTCGTTTGGTGAGCGGGTGCTTGGGGTAGCCCAGCGGTAGTGACTTTTTCATTTTTCCTGTCAGGCAGCCTCTTGGGGGCTGGTCTGAGTGGCCTCTCCACCCCTCTGATAAAGCCTTTGCGTCTTGCGGGGCTGTCTGGTCCTTGGTTGCGTCTTGCACCATGGCTGGGGTGCCAGCGTCCTGCGTCTTGCGGAGCTGGCTAGCTTGGGGGATGTGTATATAGTGTACAATTGTATATAGTTGGTTTGACGCATGGGTTTTTCTTTTTTGTAGAGCACTTTGGTGGCGGTGACGTCTCATTCGAAAGCCACGCCATACGTGTGGGGTGGTGCTGCTCTGTCCCTTCACGTTGTGTCTTAAAGCTCTCCCGTAGAGATATATGTAATATCTCTGAGGTGGAGGGGAAGCCTCCTTACGATAGAGAACATAAGGTTACGTGTGTAACCATGGTTCTCTGAGTAGGAGGCTTCCCCTCCAGCGCAAGGCCAGTCAGGGATCCGTTCCAAAGATCTATATCAACGTGGGCATGGTTGACAGGGGTTTAAATAACCGGTCTGATTGATAGCCACATCCACTCCACAGGTGGTTTGTCTTAAAGTAATTATCCACACACCTGACCCTAATGGATCAGGGTTCCCGTAGAGATATGTGTAATATCTCTGAGGTGGAGGGGAAGCCTCCTACTCAGAGAACCATGGTTACACACATAACCTTACGTTCTCTCCACAAAGTCTGGGTAAGAAACAATTACAAAACCAAACCATCTGGGTAAGAAACAATTACAAAACCAAAACCAATCCATTCAAAGTGACTGGAGATTGTTGACAAATCGTCATAAAATCACTCCTTTTTGAGGCCACACCAAATCGCCATACTTTGACATAGAATGATTCAAACTTTAAATGGCTCACAAGACTCTTGACTTTATTGGACCAAGTCAGCATTCTAGTGACTAGTATGATCTAGTATGGTTTTTAAGAAATTACAGTTTACATTTCATGATGTTTTTGAAACTTCTGATTTTATTATGGGTGTCTATGGGAAAGAGCTAGAGCGCGTGACATCACCGCTAGAGTGTGGAGGAGCTGGAAGATCTTAAAAATGTCTGAACAAATTGCTCTCATTGCCATATTAATCTACATACACAATTATACCTCAAAACTTTGACTTTGACTTGAAAACTCAAAAATTTGTGCTGGTCACAGAAATGTCCCCATGGGATCACTCACACTTAAACATTTGGCTCAGTGAGCCTCTATGCAAAGGGAGAGACGATTTTTTCCTTATTCACTCCTATGCAAACTGAGAGGAGAAATTTCTGGAAAACAGCTGTGGGCACACAATTTCTAACCTGCGACCAAGATCACATTTTTGACACCACAACCTCTCCGGTGGTATCCTCATATTGATGACTGGACTCACGGTTTGGGCATAATAGGAGATAGGAGTTTGAGAGGTCTCATGTCCATTAAAAGAACCCTCTGCTGAGAGCTGCTTTCTGCCTGCCTTGTCTCTGCTCTCTCAGGTGGCCCCTGTTAATTACCATGACAACCACTATGCCACACGGACACACTAACACAAAGACATCTTGGTGTGTGTGTCTAAATCTGAAATACAGACATAAAAGGAGCGGAATCTCCCTTTTAAACATTATATATCAGCATTTTCAATCTATCATATACAACTGCAAATTGATAACTCTAAATTGTCCATAGGTGTGAATGTGAGCGTGAATGGTTGTCTGTCTCTATGTGTCAGCCCTGCGATAGTCTGGCGACCTGTCCAGGGTGTACCCTGCCTCTCGCCCGATGTCAGCTGGGATAGGCTCCAGCCCCCCCGCGACCCTCAAGAGGATGAAGCGGTTAGAAGATGAATATACAACTGCAGTCATAACTACTAATACTACTGCTTATACCTTTAGGATTATGAATGTTATATTGTAATGTATTGTAAATACATACAATATTACACGCACATACTGCTCAGTGACTGTAGTACATGTAGTAGGTAAACTGAAAAGAGAAATTTCTGGAACACAGCTGGGGGCACCAGATTTCAAACCACATTTTTCTAATCACATTTTTGACACCACAAACATAAACAAGACATTTCCTTGTTTGAGAGAATCTCCTCTTTCTGGTGGTATCTTCATATTGACAATTGGACTCACGCTGTGGGGGAAACCGAGGGAGGAGTTTGAGAGGAATTAAATCCATATTAAAACTGCCTGCTCTCTGACCTGTTGACTGCTCCTCTCTGCTCCACTGCTTCAGGTGTCCCTCATTAATTACCACAGAAACAATCACTGACACACAAACTCACAGACGTACGTGTGTGTGTGTGTGTGTGTGTGTGTGTGTGTGTGTGTGTGTGTGTGTGTGTGTGTGTGTGTGTGTGTGTGCGCGCGCGCGTGTGTCTAAATCTCCATTACACAGATGAGGACAAAAGCTGCTGTCATCTCTACATTTACTAACAGTGAATCCTATCCAATCCAACCACTACTACTACTACTACTACTACTACTACTACTACTAGAAGTAGTACTTCTACATCTATACTACAAATACTACTAGCACAACTACTACTACTACTACTACTGCTACTACTACTATTGCTGCTGCTACTGTTTGGGCTGTGAATATCAAATACAGACATCATTGGAGCATCTTTAAAGAGCATGTAAACATTATATATCAGCATCTATTATCCACTACTACTTACTACTTACTTTCTTAAACCTCTTCGTTCCCGGTGGCTGCGACGATCTGCTTCCATCTGGTCCTATCCTGTGCAGCATGTTGTGCCTTGCCCAACGTAATACTACTACTATTACTACTGCTGCCACTGTACCTGTAGTATGTAGTACATGTATGTAGTACCTGTAGTAGGTAGCACCTGTATTATACAGTACATGTAAGCTACCCGTTACATGTATTACCTGCAGTATGTTGTACCTGAAGTTTACAGTACCTGTAGTACCTGCTGTATGATGTACCGCTGTACTCGTTGGCAGTAGCAGGCACCCCTCAAAATTTCTTGCAAAATTTTCTATTGTAGTCTAGTTTAAAATTCTCATTATTTAGCAGTCAACACATTGGAAAGTGTAAACTATGAGGTTTCTGTCAATATTTTTTACGCTTGTATGACTCTTATCACCTCACACGCTTGTGTAACTCCTTGAGACATTAATCTAAATAAATTACATATTTATCTGAATCCTGCTGAACTCTGCTGGCACAAGTTTTATTGAAGAGACTGCCCCTTCACTTCCAGCAAATTGTGCGCAAAGCATTTTGGGAATTTTATACCCACTGAGGATCCACACATGCACCCTCCGAATTTCTTTAAAAGAAGGACTCATTCCACTGTGACATTTGGAGGGGTCCTTGACATTGGAACAGGTCATGACAAATACTACAAACAAAAGAAAAAACAAAGAAAGGCCTAAACATGCTGACACCGGAGAGGATGAGTCCAAGTTGAGAGAGAATTGAGCACTCAGCGCAGATGCTCTGAATCAGCCGCTGCACTCCATGATGCCTTCAAGAACAGAGGGGAGAAACAGTCACTGGTAAACCACAACAACCTCAGCAGCTCAGGGGCTGTCACAGGCCACAAGTGTGTTTCCATCCGACTGTTTTTATGTGGATTTTCAGAGACTGGGTGATGACAGTTGGCCTGGAGAGGCAGCTGAAAATTCAACTACACATCACCCAGTCCAAATTGAGACTGGACATCATCTTGGTCACTGAGGCTACAAAACAACTGGTCTTGCTGGAGCTGACAGTTCCCTGGGAGGATAGGATGGAGGAGGCACAGGAGAGAAAGAGAGGATTGGATTGGAGGATTGTCAGAGGAATGGTTGGAGGACCAGATGCATGCCAGTGGAGGTGGGCAGTCGGGGATTCGCCAGCCACTCCCTGAGTAAGGCCTACGGCACACTGGGCATAACAGGTGCCAACCGAAAAGAGCCATGAATAACAACGCAGAGGCTGCAGAGAAAACGTCCAGATGGCTCTGGCTGAAGAGGGGAGAGCGGTGGGGGCAGTAGAATGCCACTTGGACACATGCTGGGGTCTGATCAGCCTCGGTCGGGTCACCTGGATGAGGGTGTCTGTTGTGAGACCCGAAACACCCAGTGACTCCAGGAAACAACACTGATGATGTGTCCAAGGTAGTGCATCAAGAAGATGTTTCTAAAGTCAGTTTACACCTAAAAAAACTGATTCTGCTCTGCTGTTTTTTTCTTTTGTTTTAATGCAAATTCTTCTCTGTAACAGGCCCTTTTTAGGGACAGACCTCAGTTTTATATTTGTTTTTGTGGACATGCTCCCAGCTATAATATAAGACTCAGTAATTATTCAAACACTGGCCTTTACTTGATTCTTTTTTGATGTGTCAGTTTGGATATCTTCATGCTTGGTTGCTTGTGACTCTTAAAATGCAATATATAATATGTGACCTGTAGATAGCTTACTTTTTTCCACAGTTAAACACTGAGCAAGAAGGACAGCTAGATGCAATGTAAGAACTGTAGAGAAGATAGAGCAGAGATAAATAAGAGAGCAGAGGCAGAAAAAAAATAAATAAAGTAAGAGAGGAGAAGAGGAGAATTATTTTTAACATTACCATTTAGACAGGCAGTGACCAATACAATTTAATCTGACCTCACAATAAATAGGCCTGTGTGTTGTTGTGAATTTGGAACAGAAGACAGGTTAGAGGGATAATTGGTAAATGTGAATAATAATGCCAGGCTGTCATTAAGGCAGACAATGAGAGACATTAACAATAAATCACAATATTCCATCTCTCATGTCAGTTGTGTGTATGTAACAGCCGTATTGCACACTTGAGTAGGACCAGTGCATGAAAGTATTGAAGCATGAGGAAAACTGAACAGCTGATGTAAAACAAGAACAGAACAGTACAGAGTAGAAAGGACAGGAGTAAGAGTAAATACTAAATGTGAATCGCTGTTGAGATTGTAACAACCTGGTTCCATGCTGAGGATGATGACAATCCATCACGAGCACCAGATGTTGTTAAATCTGGGTTGAGATGTAGCCGTCTGGTTCTGCTGTAACATGCGGCTGACTGATGCACAACTCGTCCTCTAGTACACAAAAAACACCCACATGCACATGCATATATGAGTTGAACACATCAGCACCTGCTGCCAATTAGCTCCGGCTCTTCACCATCTGAGAGCAGATCACACACGTGCTTCTCAGTGATGTGTAGAGCTTCCATGTAATAACAGTCTCCATTTTGGTAATTGAGTAGTTAAATAGGATACTTCTGTGTGTGTGTGTGTGTGTGTGTGTGTGTGTGTGTATGTGTGTGTGTGTGTGTGTGTGTGTTTTAATTCTCCTGCTAGGTACTTGATGAATGTGTGAGAGGCTCCAGATGTGCTGCAATGACGTCCTTCAGGGAGAACTTGTTGTCCAACAGCACCTCTCAGTTATTCTGTTTCTATAATTTCTAAGTGTATAACTTCAGGAATTCACAATATGCAGAGACATGTAGTAAGAAGTCCAGAGCTGAGCATCCTGCCTCTTCATGCTCACCCTTAAATTGATTGAATTCAATACTGATGTTCAAGCTTTATTTTCCTTTCAGTAATGAATGTTTTTTTTCCCCTTCCTGTTCTGTCAAAAGAATTAAACATGGGCTTTTTATCATTACTGCTGGACATCTGGCCATCACATTCTATCTCTGCTACATGGCCACTACTTCTGTTGGTCCAGTATTGTCAGTGCTGTGGACTGTATTATCTGGTGTCATTTATGATTTGTCCTCATGTCCTGCTATCAGAGTTGGGTAAGGGTTACTTTAAAAGTAATCAAAGTACATTACTGCGTTACTTTTTTTTTTTAAAGTAACCAGTTACTTTACTGTGTTACTCCCTGGGTAAAGTAACTCAAGCACATTTAAAGTACTTTTGAGTATTCTACATTTCCTATTGGGCAATGGACCACAGGGCGCTAAGCCTACATTTTTTGTCTCCAAAATTAAAGTTATGGACCACTTGCCCTTCACTGAGATCCAATTCTCCCATCACAGCCGTCACTTTGACCAGTAGAAACACAGAACGACCTGCTGTCATAGACAACTGTGTGACAACAACACCCCAGTGTTTTTAATATTTCCTCTAGGGATGTTACCACACAGAGTAAAAGGGGGAAATGATGGTGTGAAACAGCAGAGGCACTTTGTCAACCCGCTGAGTTAACGTTACTGTCATTAGCATCTTTATCTTTGATAAAGCTTATAATTAGGGCTGGCTCAGGCTTGCCCTGTACCAGCCCCTAGTTAGGCTGACTTAGGCCTAGTCTGCCGGAGGACCCCGTATAATACACCGGGCACCTTCTCTCTTTCTCTCTCTCTCTCTCTCTCTCTCTCTCGTATCCTATTACTGCATCTTGCTAACTCGGCCATTCTGGATGTCACTAACTCGGCTTCTTCACTGGAACCTTTGTGTTCCACTGTCTCTCAGATTAACTCATATCACAGCGGTGCCTGGACAGCGTGACGTGTGTGGTTGTGCTGCTGTCGTGGTCTTGCCAGATGCCTCCTGCTGTTGCTGCCATCATTAATCATTAGTCATACTTCTACTGTTATTATACACATATGACTATTGTCACACTTTTATACTGCCAGATATTAATACATACTTTCAACATATTGTACCGCAGTAACCAGAACTATAACTATAATAATATTACTTTCAATAATGTTGTTGTAAGCTACTGTCATTACCTGCATCTCTCTCTCTCTCTCTCTCTCTCTCTCTCTCTCTCTCTCTCTCTCTCTCAATTTTTTTTTTTTTTTCAATTCAATAATCTTTATTGGCATGACTGTAGATTAACAATATTGCCAAAGACATTAAAAATTTACAAATAAAGTACAATAATAAAAGTAAGTCAGAAAACTATAAAAAAAAGATTAAATATATGTTATATAATACAAAATACACCAATCTACAATACAATACACCAATATATAATATAGGGAAAAAAATGAATAAAGAAAAATGTAGATGGTGAGTTACAAGGACTGTAAATATAGACAGGTGTGTCAGGTGTTGTGATGGTTGTCCCTCAGGCTGTGGCATAACCTGACATATGTTGCTGCTGCTAAGCTGCTGACTCTGTTCTCTCCAAGGATGTGTTGCATTTTAGTTTGATCAGGCAGAGAATCAAAGTCAGTGACTTTATGTTTTATTTTTGAGAGGAAGTCGGCTCTGATGTGTTCATACTTGCTGCAGTGCAACAGGAAGTGTGTCTCTGTCTCCACTTGTCTGTGTGGACAGAGCTCACACAACCTGTCCTCTCTGGGCAGCCAGGTCTGCCTGTGTCTGCCCGTCTCTGTGGCCAAGCTGTGGTCACTGAGTCTGTACATGGTCAAAGTCTTCCTCAGTTTCTCATCAGTCACGGTGCTCAGATATTCTGCCACCGTGTACTGTCTATTTAGAGCCAAATAACACTGAAGTTTGCTTTGCGTTTTGTGGTCGATGTCCAATAGTTAATGTAATGTTCTTTTGTTTCTCTATAATTTGGTGGGTCCAGATTGTGTGAGGGCTGTGCTGAGGTCTTGTGTTGTTAGAGGAGCTGAGCCTCAGGACCAGCTGGCTGAGGGGGCTCTTCTCCATGTTCTCCTCTTGGCATTGCAGAGCTTTGTAGTGGCAGGAGTTGGGGTCACTTGTTTTAAGGTGTTTATAAAATTTGATGGCTCTTTTTTGAATTCTAATTAAAAGGGGAATTGGCCTAGCTCAGCTCGGCACCCGTTGTTGGGGTGTTCCTGTGCACTCTCAGGATGCTCTTGCAAATCTCTGTATGCAGGATTTCGATGGGGTGTTTGTCCCATTTTTCAAAATCTTGATTTGCAAGAGGACACCTCACTACCATACAGAATAATTGGTTCAATTATAGATTTGAATATTTTGAGCCAGATTCTAATGGGTATATTAATGTTTGAAGATTTCTTTATAGCATAGAAAGCCCTTCTTCCCCTCTCTCTGAGATCATCAATAGCCAGGTTAAAGTTTCCCGTGGACGTGATGTGTAGTCCTAAGTATGTGTAGTCGTGTGTGTGCTCCACCTCATGAGAGCCCAGGAAAAACCTGGTTTGGTTTCCTGACCCTGGGTCGTTTCTGGAATATCATAATTTTGGTTTTGTCCAGATTAACTGTCAGGGCCCAGGTCTGACAGAAGGTTTGCAGGTGATCCAGTTGCTGTTGTAGTGCTTCATTTGATGGAGCCAGCAATATGAGATCATCTGCAAACAGTAGGCATTTAACCTGTGTGTCAGACAGAGTGAGACCAGGGATGTCAGATAGTTCTAGTGATTTGGCCAATTCATCGATATAAATGTTGAAGAGGGTGGGACTGAGACTGCAGCCCTGTTTTACTCCTCTACTCTGGGGGAAGAAATCTGTTTCCATGTTGTTAATTTTAACAGCACATTTCATATGACTGTACATGGTTTTGATGATGTCATAGACCTTCCCCCCTACACCCTTCTCAATTAATTTTAAGAACAGTCCATCATGCCAAATTGAGTCGAATGCTTTTTGAAGTCTACAAACAAGAGAAGATTTTCCTCTTGTTTTGGTGGACGTCTTTATTAATGAGGGTGTGAAGGGTGTAGATATGGTCTGTTGTTCTATGTTTGGGTGTGAATCCTATCTGGCTCTTGCTCAGGACATCATGTTCTCTGAGGAAGTCTTGGAGTCGGCTGTTTAGGATACTGCAGAACAACTTCCCCAGATTGCTGCTGACACAGATGCCTCGGTAATTGTTTGGGTCGAATTTGTTTCCACTTTTAAAGATTGGTGTGATGATTCCTTCACTCCAGAGGTCAGAAATGTCCGACACCCAGAATAAGGTTAAATAATTTTAATATGGCAATGTTAAATTTATGGTCATCAAATTTTAGCATTTCATTTAAAATGCCATCAGGACCGCTGGCTTTCTTTGGCTGCAGTGCCTGGATTTTAGCCAGCAGCTCTGCTTCAGTAATTTGGTAGTCTAGGGGGTTCTGGTTGTCTTTAATGACTGATTCTAAAATTTGTAATTTGTTGAGGAGATTGTTTTGGGCGAATTCAGGGAACAGCAGTATACAGACTTTCAAAGTGATTTTTCCAGATGTCACCATTTTGAATAGCCAATTCTTCTTTTTGTGGTTTGCTGAAAGAGTGCCATTTCTTCCAGAAGTCACTAGAGTCAATGGACTCTTCAATTATTTGTAACTGATGCCTCACATGCTGTTCTTTTTTAGTTCTGAGTGTTTTTCTGTATACTCTCAGTGTTTCCCAGTACTGGAGGCGGAGCTCAGGGTTGTCAGGTTGTCTGTGTTTTTGATTTGACACATTTCTGAGAGTTTTCTCAGTTGTCTGCATTCTGTGTCAAACCACTCGTCATTGGTCGGGTCTTTTGGTCTGTGGTGCTGGCGCTTTTTCAGACTGGACAAGTCTGCCACATGGTCAAATATGTTGTAGATGTCCTGTACAGCCTGTCTGAGGCCGTCCTGATTGAGGGGATACGAGGTGGAAAGAAAACAGTCTAAATGGGATTGAAAGACTGGATTTTTGATTGCTGTCTGGTATTCGTCTTTGCTTTTGTTTGTCCATTTATAAGGTTGTTTTCTGTAGGTCAGATTGCAGGGTTCTACTGTGTGAGGGTCGTTTGTTGTCGTTTTAATGTAGAGTGTGATTTTACTATGGTCTGATAAGGGGGTTAAGGGGCTGACTGTAAATGCTCTCAGGTAGAAGGGGTCTAGGTCGGTGATGCCATAGTCTACTGTGCTGTTGACAAGAGGAGAGCTATGAGTGTAAAGACCGAATGAGTCCCCTCGAAGCCGACCGTTAACCATGTACAGACCCAATGTTCGGCAGAGCTGTAACAGTTGCTGCCCACTTTTATTGACAGTTTTGTCAAAGTTGTTTCTTGGGTTGTGAAGGGAGGGGATGCTGACTTGACCAGGTATATGTTTGTCTCCCTGTGTGCTGATAAAGTCTGGTTCTGTACCAGTCCTGGCACTCAGGTCTCCACAGATCAGTACACTTCCCTGGGCCTGGAAGTAACTAATCTCATCTTCGAGAATGGAGAAACTGTCTTCATTAAAATAAGGGGATTGTGATGGGGGGATATATGCTGCACACAGGAATACATCTTTATCTGTGGTGATAAGGTATTTTTTGATTTTGAGACAAATTGAAATTTATACTTTTTTGATTAATTCAATGTATTGTACAAGGTTTGCCTTATACCAGATCAGCATTCCCCCTGAATCCCTTCCTTGTGTTACTCCCTTTAGTTTGGTGGACGGGGACATTATCTCTATGTAGCCTGAGGGACAACCAGTGGAGACATCTCCTCTACACCAAGTCTCTTGCAATATAAACACATCTGCATTTTCTAACTCTCTAATAAAGTCTGAGGTCCTGCTCTTAAGGCCAAGAGCAGAAGATCTCAGACCCTGAACATTCAAACAAGAGATGACAAAAGATTTAGATTTCATTTAAAACTCAAAAGGCTGCATTTGGTGATCAAAATGAGATAAACTACTAAGTCAAAGAAAATAATTTAAGAGTATCTACATGACATATTATAAAAGGTAACAAATCAATACGACCAGGAGTTTATATTTTTTTACACAACAATAGTTGCCTCGATTACATGTTATTTACTTGAATTTTTCGGTGCAGTTTTTGACACATATGCCTATCACATTTGTTGAAAAGCAGTAATAGGAGGTTGATGTGCTTTACCCAGACACTGTGTCTGAGGACATGATGATCAGAGGAAACATGAAAACTGTTGTTGATCTCATTAGAACCCCGACAAAATAAAATAACAGTTGCAATTTGTTTTTTTACTGCAGACATTTTGACATTTTTTTAAATAATCAATACTTATGTACAGTGTAAATGCTCTCTCTCTCTCTCTCTCTCTCTCTCTCTCTCTCTCTCTCTCTCTCTCTCTCTCTCTCTCTCTCTCATTGTGTCATGTGGATTACTGTTAATTTGTTATGCTGATCTGTTCTGTACGACATCTATTGCACGTCTGTCCGTCCTGGAAGAGGGATCCCTCCTCAGATGCTCTTCCTGAGGTTTCTACCGGTTTTTTCCCCGTTAAAGGGTTTTTTGGGGGGAGCTTTTCCTTATCTGCTGCGAGGGTGATAAGGACAGAGGGATGTCGTATGCTGTAAAGCCCTGTGAGGCAAATTGTGATTTGTGATATCGGGCTTTATAAATAAAATTGAAATTGAAATTGAATTGAAGCTAGCAAACAATGGTACATTCTCATGGTTGGACATAAAGTAATAAAATTAACAAATAGCGGCAGGGCTTTTATTCACCACAACTGCAGAAGCTCCCAGCTTCATTTGAAACAGACTACATTATAGACGGGCCGTTATTTATTAATCCCTCTGTATCTTTATATTTTTATTTCTTATCCACTCCTGTTGTCTTTATAAAGTTAACATATCGCACCATCATTTCAAACTCAACACTTCCTGAATTTGTTTCAGATTAAAAGCCCCTTATAACCTCAGCTGAGAGAATCCCTCCATTTTCTAAATAGGTTTTTATTGTGAAATATTTGTAGGAACTTGGTTGTGGAGGATACAGTAGCTTGAATGTTTGTGTACGATACTTCAAATCAAGCTCCTGCCATTTGCTGGCACTTTTACGTTACTACAGCAACATTTCGGCTGGCACATGAACAGACACAGTGACTGAAATAACAGTAAAAGTAATAAAAATAGGACGAGAATAACCCGATGACATCACACATGTTGTGAAAGACTACCGGGGATAATTAGTGAGTACCATTGTGTAGTGTGTCATGTCTGTCGGCCAAGTCACGGCACGATTTTATGACTCCACAATCGTGTAATGTGACACAGTGACTTTCAGAATGGGCAGAAAAGTCGTGTAGTGTGTACCAGGCGTAATGCAAGTCCTGAGTCTGACCTGACTGTCAGCGAGTCCTCCTCCACCTTTTTTTAGACTCCACCGTAGACAATGGCAGCATTTCTTCTACTATGTAGCTAGCCACAAGCTTTGTGGCTTCTTTCGGACTGATAGGTTTAACGTTATCTCCGTTATTAGAACCAAAAGACAGTTGTTGCTGTTTCGGAGCTGAAGGACCAGCGTTCTAAAAGTAATGAAAGTAACTGATGGCTTGTTTAAAAATGTACTCTAGTATTTGATTTGAGAGCATAAATAGCTTTTGAGCTTTTCAAATGATAATTAGTAAGTGTGTACTCATAAATCACCCTGTAAACCTTTTAAAAACTGCTGGAGAAATGACAGTTTGTAAGTGTTAAGAAATTATTTGTAGTTGTAGAAAAAAAAAAAACGTGTAAATGAAATTTGTATACAACCTGTCACCTTGATTCTAATTTCTAATACATTAATTGGCACATATATATTTCAAAAACATAATGACTAACAGTTGAATAAAATGTTGTGAATTTTCAGTGACTAAAAATAGACTGGAAGGATAAAAATGATTAAAATGTGACTAAAACTAATAAGCATTTTCATCTAAAGACTGTCTAAAGCTGTCAAAACAAACAAAGTTATACTCATGAACTGCATTTACTGTCCCATTTTGAAGGAGACGTGCAAATCACTTCAGTTTTTCGGCAAATCAGAGTGAAATCAACTGACTGAATATTGTCCGTCATAAATACCAAGAGGATATGTTGGTATGTTGGTTCTATGGTGGCACTCCATATCCCAGTCCTGACCAGGTTAGGTCTGCTCCATAAGTTACCATGGCAATCTAGGCCGGGTTAAAAGAGAGCCACCTTCGTAGAAAGGTAAACTCTGGCTTTAGACTTAACATACCTTGCTATGTCACTAATCTTGCTTTGTGTTACAGCTCTCAGATTTTCTACTACTGCGTACAAACATATAATTTAGTTTTGGACTCTGTTGTAAGCATTTCTGCACCTGGTGTATCAATGCATGCTTTATTCTTCTGCAAATGTTTTGATTTACACAGCTCCATATTGCTGCTGTACTGGTGTGGCATTCCAGTTGAGGATGCACTTTTTTGTATTGTTTATATTTCTGATCTTCTGATAATTCCAATCATTAAAGCCCATTTCTACAACGTGCGTATAGATCATGCATCAGAGTTGGAACTCAGGCATGCACAGTGAATACTGATTGTTGAATAGGGTGACTTAATTGATCTAAAACAGCACGCAAACACAACAAGTCAAAAGCATGCAGTTTCAACATCA
Source organism: Epinephelus fuscoguttatus (assembly GCF_011397635.1). NCBI lineage: Eukaryota > Metazoa > Chordata > Actinopteri > Perciformes > Serranidae > Epinephelus > Epinephelus fuscoguttatus. The sequence goes on along the minus strand of NC_064754.1, from coordinate 47,200,372 downwards.
ATGCAGCACGTGTTCAGGCCAATTTGTGACCATATCAACCAAAAGAACAGCTCTGCTGTCAGTGACTTCATGTGACGTGACATGATTTCATTCAATTAGCTAATTAGCTCAGAGTCGTCAGTTCTCTGCTTAAGTGTTTACACCTCCCTGTAAACATGAACTAACCTCGACAGGGAACAGTCCGTCATGTTTCAGTACGCAGCAGATTTGCCACCTGTGAATCTGCTGATCAGTGAATTGAATGGTCTATTCTGCTGTGTGCTTGATGAGTAAAGAGAGAGAGAGAGAGAGAGAGAGAGAGATAGCGAGTTTAGATTTAATACCCCGACTTCCTCCACACACACACGCGCACACACACACACACACGCACACGGGGGAGATTGTCGTGCACATTGTCGTGCTGTCCTCCTTGTGCTGTGACAGTTTATTAGTTACTGTATACTGTGTGTGATGCCCTGTTGTTTGGTAACTATGCAATGGATGGATGTGCCCACACAGGAGCTGCTGTGTGTTATGATGGAGAGATCAGTAGATTCCAGCTGATACATTGATTTCATCTGTTAGAGGAAACTGCTCATACAGTGCATCCTGGTTTAACTAACATGACAACAATGTGCAGATGTGACAGCCTATCGAATGCATAAATTGAACATTATTTATTCAACAAAAATGTAAAAAAAAATAAATGATCAGATATTTTGTTTTCAAATCCCAAAGAAACACTTCAACGCAGTGTAACATATTTGCAGATTTTTTTGCTGCTGCAGAGTAAGCTTTTTCTTTTTTTTAATAAGGTCAGCTCAGACCAAAGATTCGCAGTGAGACTAAGTTGTTCAATATTGAGGGAGGCAGATGCAACCGGGAGCCACGAAATGAGCTAAAACGGTAATGGGGGCAAATGCGTCCCGTATAAGTTTGCGCATTAAAAGTGCTTTTTTTAATATATTTTATATTTCTATAAATAGCATACTAAGTGTTTCCCTTACCTCTGGGCTGTCTGTGACGTCATCTTGCAAGAGCTTTGCTCCACTGTGTCTATAGCTCTCTCTACTCGTGGTGCGCCATTTTCTTGAGGAAGAGGTGTTTCGGGATTGGATGTCTTCTCTTCTTTGGCTGGCAGTAGTCATCTTGGGAGAAGTGAGCACTGCAGACCCAATGGTCTGCAAGGCGCAGTGTTTGGACAGTAGTGTTAGCATCTATTTGTAGCACAACTAGCCACAACTTCAGCATCTCGCCGTCCGACAAAGGCAGCCTATGAAAGCTGTACAGGGTGTTGCGTGACATCCTGTTCTTGCAATTCGGATAAGCATAAACATGAACCATTGTTTTCAAACGATGCAGTAAAACTCTCAACTGTACTCCGGGACAACCAGCGCCACTCTGAACAGTGCTCAGCATGGCTGCTGTGTTTTCTTCCGGCAACAAGCAAAGCTCTCGCGAGATGATGTCACACAGCCCAGAGGTAAGGGAAACGCTTAGTATGCTATTTACAGAGATAACACTGGCGATCTGAACCAGTCTGTGGCGAAAAAAAGCACTTTTAATGTGCAAACTTATACGGGACACATTTGCCCCCGTTACTGTTTTAGCTTGTTTCACGGTTGCCGGCTGCATCCGCCTCCCTCAATACTGGACCAATTTTAAAACAAGTTGTACCTATGAATCATACGCACACATACACATAGGGAAATAGAGCCCAGGTTGAAAAATACCGAAGTTATCCTTTAAACAATAATATGATAAATCAATAATTAATTCAATAATAATAATAATCATCAATTAGTCAATCAATTACATGTCACATGGAATTATACAACGTACAACTCCAGTGAAATGTGATCCCATCAGCTCCTTTAACTTGTGCACTATAATGTAGTAATTTTTTGTGTCTTCTTAGATTAGATAGAAAATACCTGCCAAGTAAGAAAGCTATTACCAGGCACTGGCTCAAAGTAACCCCCCCAAAACAGGAATACTGGCTGGAAATTGTACAAGAAATTTAGTTATGGTAAAGTTGACATATGCTTTGAGAGTTAAAGAGAATATATTTAAAAAGAACTGCAAAAAATTTAACATTTATATGAGACATGACACCAACTAAAAGATGCCTAACTTGAACACAGTTATATAAATACTGCAACAATCCCAGACAACCAATTATTCCATTCATTTTTAACCACCACTAAGGTTGGGTCGCGGGAGCAGGTTGGGTCGCAGGGGCAGCAGGCGCCCCTTTCCCCAGTAGGGGAAGCTCCTAGCTCCTCCTGGGGGATCCCGAGGCGTTCCCAGGCCAGATTAGATATATATCCCTCCAGCATGTTCTGGGTCTGCCCTGGGGCCTCCTACCAGTTGGACTTGCCTGGAACACCTCTAATGGGAGGCGTCCAAGAGGCATCCTGGTCAGATGCCCCAAACCCCTATAACGGCTCCTGCCGACATGAAGAAGCAGCAGCTCTACTCTGAGCTCCCTCTGTATGCCCAAGCTTCTCACCCTATTTCTAAGGCTGAGCCCAACCACCCTACAAAGGAAACTCATCTTGGCCGCTTGTATCTGCAATCTCATTCTGTCAGTCACTACCCATAGCTCATGTCCGTAGGTGACGGTTGGGACGTAGATGGACCAGTAAATCCAGAGCTTTGCCTTCTGGCTCACTTCCCTCTTCACCACGACAGTCCGGCACTGTGCCTGCATCACTGCAGACACCACGCCAAACCGCCAGTGATGGGAATAACGGTGTTATAAATAAATGGCGTTAATAACGGTGCTACTTTTACCAGTAACAAGTAATCTAAAAAGTTACTGTCTCCCCCATTATAATGCTGTTACCGTTACTCACAATAAAATCCGCCGTTACTCGGCTTTACTTGAGTTCACTGAAGTGGCTTTCACCCAAGTAAGCTCCTTCTCAGCGGAGCGCTGAAGTTTTTTTTTTCTTTGGTGAGGGCAGGTGAGGGGGAAGAGAGGGAGAGACAACCGCATAAGTGATGATGATTGGCTTACTACTTAAGTTTAATTTCCATATTAATATATTTTCATCCACTTCATTAGGAACTTGTTTTAATCTCTTTCTTCTTTTTACACGAATAGTACACCTATAAATGCTTATGCAAAAGCAAAAAATACTTGAAACTAGGGATGTACAACATTGGATTTTTTGCCAATATCCAATACACTGGTGTGTAACAATTCATTTGGCCAATAACCAGTACCAATATTGATATATCCACTTTTTTCCCCACCTAATTCTAGTGATCATCAAGTCTCTTCTGTAGTTGAGTTAACATCACGTTATGCATGCATACTCTTATCATGATGACCCACCAGTGGATGGAGGCCTACAATACTTTGCAATGTATGAAATATTAATCCACTGCAAAATAAAAAAAAGCATGATTCTTTATTTTTAAGTCCATATCAGCCCATAACGATAACATTCCAATATTATAGTTTATCCCTACTATAAAGTTTTTAAGTAAGCCTTGTTGTGTAATGTTTCTAGTTATGGATCTTCATTATAAACAAAATATTTAAAGAAACATAACATTACATCCCTATTTTAATACTGGTCGCTTCTGCAAAGCCTTATGAAAAGATTATAATAAGACACACTTTTAAAGGTATACTGTGAAGGATTGTTGGTTATTGTTTGTACACACGCTTGCCAGTGAAATTCAAACTAAAAGCCAATCTTAGATTCGCTCCCATTTGGTGTTTGGCCTTGCTATACCTGCGTTTCCTCAGCGCTGTGCCTCTTGGATGCCTGCTGCTTAGGTTCTGGGACCTGGTTGCTACCTTTTTATAAAGTCCTGACCACACTTGAGCATTGCGGTCATACACGCCCATAAACATCCTGAACACAGAAAACAAGAAGCAAATAATGAAATCCAGGCAGTGTTTCTGCAAGCAAATACATACACTGAGAGTGGGTCTGAAGTGATGATTGCAGGATTTTCCTAAATAACAATGTATAGACTCATGCAGAGGTAATCCCTCTCAAAGTATAGCTTTAACAGTTGTAATTAGAAATGTAACACAAAACAAGACAAAACAAAAAGTATCACAAAACCTAAAACAAAAATACATTCCAGCCCAACACCAGACCCAAAACTAGTACAGCAGGGCATCTGAAAAGTCACTCAAAACAGATCTTTTTTTGAGAGATCACTATATAGCACAGGAAAACTCAGGCTGTGAAAAGGGAAAGGAGAAAAATCACTTCAATAATCAATAAATCGTTTAATAAATGCAAGAACATGAAAGCGAAGGAGAAAGAAAGAGATGAGAGAATAAGGAGGAAGGAGGAAGAGAATATTATGACGGTCAGGTCTGATGACTATTATGTTGTCATTTACAATGACAATTATGAATTATGAAAAACTTAATGTAATGTATAATGGCATGACATATGTATTTACTGTTACCCAAACCTACACAGATAATTGAAATGCTTCACATTGTGTGCTGTGTTTTAAGGTAAATTACACTACAGAAATTACTTTTACTGTTGCGTTGTTACTTTTTCATAGACTTTTTACACTTCCAACGGCCGAGCCTACTACTTGTGGTTTAGCCATTTGCAAACTTAAATACTCCGCTGCTGCCTCCAGTCATCCCCACTGAGAGACTGGCTTTGTTTGTATGTTATCTACTCCGTGTCTGGTACATCAGCATCCCATGGGAGTCCACTGCTGACATGTCTTTGCCCAGACTTCCCGCTGGTAATTACCGTCTGCAGCAGGCCATGTTGTGCTAGGCATGTGTTGGAGAGCACAGACAACTGCTACGTGGGCTACATCAACAGGCAGAGCAGAGTTTGGTCCTCTGCCCTGTTGGGGATGGCAGCGAGCCAGTGGCTATTGGCCTCGGGGCACATGTTGCCTCTGAAGGCCCACTACATTCCAGGAGTGGAGAGCAGGGGTGTTGACCTCATGTTGAAGGGCACCCCCCTACCAGATGAACGGAGGCTTCACACTGAGGTGGTGCTCATGCTCATGATTGGAGGAGAGAATTACCCATAGAGTCCAGTAGGGGGGCACCGCCTGTGCTCATAGAACTAGGGTTACGATATTGTAACCTTTATTTTGAACTAAGCAAAGTATTTGTTGGATTATAGGGCATGTCAAATGCTGTACTTGTTTTACTTAAGTGACTGTGTAGAGGTGTGGGGCAACATGCACAATCAATGTAAATATTTACACTATTTATCTACAGAAGAGGGGGATATGAATTATGAATAGATGGCTTCAAGGGAACACAGCAACAGACAAGTCAAGGGTAATAAAACTGAAAAAAAAAGAATTTAAAACCTTATTTATATTGTTGTATTTAGAGCCAAAATTGATGTCTAAAATCAATCATTCTGTGATTATCATCACCTGCAAACACTGTAAAATTTTTGACTGTTGATTTACAATAAATTACTGGCTACTAGTTGCATTACTTTCACAGTATGTTACTGTCATTTTAACAGTAAATTATTGAGTATTGACTGGAGCTCCATACTTTGATGCCACAGTAGTTATGCCTGCATATTAGGAGTATGCTCCTGTAAAATTACTATATTTAACTGTAACCTCACACTTAAAGCCCATTGCATTACTGTGATATGTATCAGTTTGTCTCTGTAAATTATTAAATTTAATGGTAACTTCAGTTTATGTATACTGGATTATTCGAGTTACTGTATTTCACTGTAATCTTACAATTTAACTCCATATATTACTATGAATCAGTAGTATGCCTCTATAAAATTACTATATTTGCCTGCATGGATTTCACAATAAAGTACTATATTTGCTTAAATATCACAGTAAAAGCCTGTGAGGTGATAAAAATGTCATTTATTGTGAAATATTTGTCACGTGTCGAGTTAGGCTGACCAAACGTCCTCTTTTGCCTGGACATGTCCACTTTTCACGTCCTGTCTGGGGCGTCCGGGAGCGGGAGGCGGGAGGTTCGACGCTTCTAGCGAGAGGAGAGGGAGAAATATAACAAAATAAGATAAAATAGGAAAAACCTGTCTGCCTCTTTTATTTTATTTTCAGCGTTTAATCAAGGTGGAGGCGGGTGGCTGGAAGTCCGAGACTTCCAGAGAGGGGAGAGGTAGAAACAAACAGCCAATGTGTGTCTGTGTGTGTTCTGTTCAGGTGTTGTCACGTAAATAACAGTGCCCAGGCAATAAACAGGACAGACAATAGGATGTTATGTATTTTTACACTACATTTTCACTGAAAGCTGACCGAATCTGACCCAAGCCCGAATACAATTTATAGCTACATTTTTGACCAAACCCTGCCCAACCCGTCGGGCACTATCGGGCTCGGATCGCCACACTCTAGTGTGTGTGTGTGTCCCCTATTGGGGCCTATCTGAATTTCTGTCTTTGAGAGATATTATTTTGTAATATAACTGAATATTCTATCCATACATATAAATTTTAAATATATTAAAATTATAAGGCATCTTTGAGTAAACTGCGAGTATCATTTAAGTAGGCTATGTCGTGGCCGGCCGAATGTCCTCTTTTTGGGAAATCAAAATATGGTCACCCTAAGTTAATCCACAGCACAGGAAATCACAGGCAGCAGAACAAGTAAACTCACCATGGAGAGCTGGGTGACTATCTCTTCAATCAGCCATGGGGAGCAGGCAAAGCAGAGCACATAAGCAGAGCTCTTGGTCAGGGACAGAAGGCTGAGTGATTTACCAGGGAGGAGACAAAGCAGGAGAGTCAGAGACAGGCTAGGTCAACAACAAGAAAGCAGTCCAGGAATAAACACTGGAAAATCTTGAATTGAAATGACAAACAACAATCTGGCAAGGAGAGTCTATGAAGCAGGAGTCTTTATACTGGCAAGAGGAAATGATCCACAGGCGAGAGCAGTTGGCTTGATGAGTTGGGTGTGGTGGATTGGCGAGAGAAGAGATGTGTGGACAGGTGGTAGGCTGGCAGGTAGGTGTGGTGGAGAGGTGGGGTTAGTGGAAATTTACTGGTTTAACTGAGAGAGTGGCATGTATGGCAGGTTGACAGTGCCCACTGTGACAGTTACACAGTGTAATTTCCTGGAAATTATTTGCAGTGTGGACCTGAACCTGAAGAGGACCTTTGTAGTTTCCTGACTAATCAAAATGCTCTAACACTACATGCCACATTCACCCATTCACACACACATTCATACACTGCTGGCCAAGGCTACTGCACAAGGTGACAGTTTACCAATCACACACACTTACACTTTAGAGAGTGACACGGGTGTGAATTTTTACTCCTGTCTCATCTCATTCCCATATTATATTTTTTTAATCATAGAGAAAATTGATTTTATTCACATTAGAACTGCATACTTAGGTAAAAACAAAGCATATTTAATGAATAAAGTACAGGATAATGCTGAAATAACCCCTCCCAATATAACAGCCTAAACAACTATAATGTATGTTGTTGTTGTTTTTTTTTTTTTTGGTTATATTTTTCACAGTATCATTTTCATAATTTTATTGTAATGTTTATATTCTACATTTATGTTCTTGACTTATTTTCTTTAAGTATTTTGCCCAAGGATACTACAACATGCGGGTTGGAGGAGCTGGGGACTGCCTTCCAATCTTCTGATTAGTAGACAGACTGCCCTTCCTCCTGAGCCACAGGTGCCCACAATGCACATATTTCATACAAGCAGCTGTTTATTTCAGTGTGTGGAGTAAAGCTGTGTAATTCTCTGGGGGAATATTTTATCTCCACATCATTCAACTACTATTAGATTGAGGCAAATGTAAACAACAACTTCCTTATACAGTCCAACTTCCACACATACACACACACACACACACACACACACACACACACACACACACACACACCGCAGAGCCTCTCATAGCTGCTAGCCCAGCTGCAACACAGGTACCCACACAGTAATATCTAAATATCTGCCTATGTATGCAGAATCAATGGGGGTGCGGTACAAGATTTTGGTATTTGAAGTTCTAGTTTCCATCTGTAGTCCTAGTAGTAAGGAAGAATCACATCAGAACAGCAGGCATGCACTCTGGTTATGTTCACCCGTCCAGCACTTTTGGTCAACAGTCACTCAAAAACTCTCCTCCATTTTGGACTGCAGGATCCCATTATCTCCCAGCCTGTGCTTAATTGGTGACCTGATGACAATTGACCTCCCAAACAGCCACTGCAATTCTCTTCTTGTAGCTCTCGCCATCGCCAAGAAAACAATCCTAGTCAATTGGAAAGATAAACAGACCCTCAACATCAACCAGTGGCTGAATCTCCTTGCAGAACATATTTCGCTGGAGAAAATATCTGCTAGCCACAGAAACCAATTAACAGAAAAATGGTCACCATTTATTCATTCACTAAACGTGTCTGTATAGTGCCACTCAGCCTGTGAGCATATGCCACCTGTACATGTAAATATTACAACTCAAGAAAGACTGTTGTGTAATATGTAACGGGTTTCTGTTAATGATGTAACCCCTAATCCCTCTATCTCTCTCACCACAATATACCACAGCAGTTCATCAGAACTCAAGGTCTTAAGCATGTGTTAGGTGCACCTTCTCCCCCTTGAATCCGGGCCTGCTCCCTGGCTCTCTGGGGGATCGCGGGGCCGGGCGGTTTCCCCTGAGGGCGGGTGCGTCTGGACTGCTCGCCCTGTGTGCCTGGGGGGGGGGGACCCTGGGCCTGGGGCGGTGTGGCCATGGTGCGGGGTGGGTGGGCTCCTCCAACCCCCCCCCCCCCCTTCGCTCCGCTCCCGCCCTTCCCCCTCCCTTCTCCCTCCCCCCTCTCCTCGTCCCTCCCAGCTCCTCTCTCCCGGCCTCGGGTGGGCCCGGGGTCCTCCCCCGGGCTGGGGGGCCTGGTGTGGGGGCTGGAAGCTGCCCGCGGGGGTGTTCTGGTGCTGCGCAGTGTGGGCCTGCCCGTTGGTGTGCGGCCGGCGGTGGGGGGCGGGTCGGATGGGCTGGGGGTCCGGCTTTGGGTCTGTGGCGGTTTGGGGGGGTACTGGCGGGGTTGCGGGTTGGTCTGTGCTCCTGCGCATTGGGGTTCGGGGGGGCTGGGTGGGGCCCGTCATCCGTGCACCCTGGTGGCGTGCCTCGTCCTTCTGCTGGGGGTTGATTTGCTGCAGGCGGTGTGGCCCAGGTCGGGACCATTGCGGGGGCCTGACGCTGCAGTTGCTTGGGGGGCGGGGTTGGGTGGGGGCCCATTGGGTTTCCTTGGGGCCCGCCTGGCCCGCTGTCCATGGGCGCTGGGGGCCTCGCAGCGCCGGGATCTGGTTGGCGCCACCTTCTAGCCCCTCCCATCCATTCCTCCAGCCCTTGGGCCGGGCCTACACTGGCCTGGCCTCCTAAACCACATTTAGTTCACTTACCACACATTTCACACTTTTAACGCACCACATACACTCACTCTTCGAGGTGCAGACCACTGATGGATTGGGGGGCTTCATGATGGGGCAGGCTATGGGACAGCGGTGTCCGGTAGCCCTCCATGCTGCCCCCCGGCCCATCCTTATCTGTTCTCCAATTTTAATGGGGGTGGGTGGTGGTCGGGGGCACGTCGGGTGGTGGGTGGGTGGGTGGGCCCTCCTGCCCCGCCTGTCTGGGGTGTGTCTCTGGCTCTCTGGGGATGCCAGCCATTGCCGCCCCGGGTCCCTGGGCCTGCGTGGTGTCCTGCGTGGTGTCCTGCGGCCTCTGTGGCTCCCTGGTCTTGGGGTCTGGGCACTCCTGCGGTCTTGGGGTGCCATACCGCCCCCCTTCCCCCGCAGGGCTGGCCCTGGACCCTGGTGATGGTTTTCATAAACACATTGGGAGGGTTCAAATACACGCATGCATGTTTGATACTTCAGCTCCGTGACGCATCACAAAGAACCGATGGGATCACTCCAAAGGGGCCCACTTGCTTCTCAAACCTACCACACTGCGCTGACAGCTCTTCTCTACAATCAGGCTTTCCCCCTCCACCAAGACTCTCACATTTTTGGTGTTCAGTATAGACTTCTCTTTTGTTTTTGTTTTTCTGTACAGTATAGTAGACATGTATATGTTTATTTTTGATAATCTGCATGGAGCACAACCACCTCAAGGCCACAATACATCAGCTACACTGCCTGTTTCTCCCCTGTTTTTTTTTTTTGTTTGTTTGTTTGTTTTTTTGTTTGTTTATTTTTCCTCCTTCTTCTCCACATGCACTGCCACTATACAACTCAGGACTTAAGCACCTGCCCCCTCCCCCTTGCTTGTTTCCTTACTTTCCCCCTGACACACTTTGGTGTATCACAGCCCTCTCTGGCTCATATTAGGAAGTTTTTCCAATAAAGTCTGATAGACTAGTCTCCAGGGAGGGTGGGTGACGGTCACAACCACGCATTATGGGTATAAAATACTTGACTGCAAGATTAACAGTGCATCAATCTTCACAAGAAGCTTACACCCTTTTGTGGCGCTATGCTATGACCAATGCAGACAAGTAGGAAAAAAAAAAAAAAGAACAGCAGGCATGCGATCCTTGTGCAGAGGTGGAATGCATTTGCCGAAATGCAATCTTGGAACCCATCAGGTATGGGCTCATCACAGTTAAGCTTTATATTTGCTTTTTTGAAATCGTTTTTCTGCATTCAAATACAGATATCAGTTTATAGATATGGCCAAGATGCACGGAAGAGAAACACTTGGGTCAGATATTAGCTTGCTGCACCGGATTTCTGAAAATATTAGCCATTGTCCCCAGAGGTTTGTCATTGTAGCTACACATAAAACGCAGTGCTGTGTTTGGTGGTCAAGGAATAATTATTGCAGGTTTGAACATACCTTCACCATACCTGAAGTTTATTTACTGTAGCTAATAGCTAATCTCAACCATACTGTAGTTACTTTACAGATAATGTAGAATGGCAGAATTATTAAGAAAACTGTAATTGAACAAAATGTTGCAATAAAGTCAATTATATACAAAAACAGTGGTGATAGACAACAGTGTACAGTCCTAAAGTCTCTGACCAAATCCCACTGCAACAAACAGAAACAGAAATGTTTGCATTATTTATGTGGTAATAATTTGAGTAGGGGGCATGTGTCATTACAGTGTTTTTTCTTCATCAGATATGTGGTGGCAGGGTGCTGGGGAGCATTATATCCTAGCCCTTCACTAAAAGTGCTCACAGTCCCCCCCGCCCACCTTTTTTTTAACCATTACAGCCTCCCACAGTCAGCTGTGAAAGATTGTTGTTTGCATAATTCTGATTAAATAGATCTAAAATAAGACCAGAATAGACAGAGCATTCATTCTTTTTTGCTGCAGAAGGCTGACTTGTGTCTTCTCCGTCATCACATCATGATCTTAAATTAACTTACCTTGCATGCAGTGCAAATGTGATATTTCACTGGAATTACGACGGAATTTCGCTGTGATGGCCACGTGAGATCAGCTTTTACATAATCTTGCATATATATTGATCCGGAATTAGAGCCATAATAGATAGAGCATCTAATATTTTGTTGTAGAGAGCTAAGCCCCCTCCCCATCATGACAAATATCACAAAGACCAACCGTCACATCGCTAAACAACAATAGTTGGAGGGGGAATTAATAGTGAACTCAAACAGACCGAGGGGGCCATCCTCTGTGCTTCAGTCTTCCCTTCATCCAGGCTACTCCATCTGCTTCCCATGGGTCCACTCACCTCTCTACATGACTGTGACAGTTGCCTCCACAAGTCCCAGAAGATCGCGGAGCTGGAACGGTGCATTTCCAGCCTCTACTGGATCAGAAATTCAGAATCTCTCCTCGACTCCGTGGTTGCCATAGGCGCCGATCCTCCTGGAGCTCCTCTCCCAACCAAGAGTCCTGGTCCACAGAATATGGAAAAAGGCGAGATAGGCCAGCCCGATACCTTCCCCACCTTGGGAGCTCCAACTAGAAAACCGGTATGATATCCTGAGTGTTGAGGAATTCCCTCTGCTTCAAACTGTCCATTCTACTCCTGTGACTGATCTGCTGCCAGCAGCCAGGGGTCAGTCTGAGTTGCTAAAAAGTGACTTTAACAGTCTGTTCACTGCCTTAAAAGACTCACCCACACTCGGCTTTGGCGCAGAGCGGTTCAGTAAGCTCCTCCACCTCCATTCTTGGCCCCAGGCCGCCTGCACTATCCACGGTTTTTAATTTATAGAAAATTTTATCTTATTTTGGAACCGCTCCTCCTTCTTTCGGCACGACAGACTTCACCCGAGCAAGTTAGGAAGCCGCATGCCAGCAGCCAACATACAGCATACTGTACACACCATGCCACTCACACATGCGTGACTGTTTACATGCCACACCCCCTCCTCAGCACCCGCTTCCTATTGCCCAAACTACTGGTCTTGTCTCTACCATCCCTACTGTCCTACTAAATTCTGCAAACCTCAAAAATCTTGTCAATATCAAATGCAACTCTCATACCTGTAGTAATGAATAACAGACATTACAGACATCAAAACCACACAATCCAGAACTTCCGATACCTGCAGCCACTGTCAAAAACATCCACTGTCTGCAATGCTGGTCCCTCAAGCTGGCATTGTTGAATGCTCGCTTGATCTCCAATAACTCATTCATTCTGAACGAATTTTTCATCACTAAGGAGTTAGATTTCATGTGTTTCATGGAGACTTGGCAAAGATGTGAAGAATATGTGTCCATGAAGGAGCTCTCTCGCCTCACTTCACACTTTGCTTTCCTATCGATTAAAGGCACAAAATGCCCCAAAAAATATCTTTAAAAAAAAATAAAATAATAATAACATTGCTGGTGCACAACCACCTGCGCTGCCTGTGTCCTCTGATAAGGACTGTAGTAATTTTTTGATGTTTTTTGTGAACAAGGCCAGTATAATGGCCTCCTCCACCTTCTCCCTTCCTGATCCTCCCAAACAACAGCCAATTATTGATAATTTCTTGCCTGTCTCCTAACAAGACTTAGCAGATCTTGTGCGTACTATGAAGATCTCTTTCAGTCCATTAGATATCCTGCCCACAACTTTGTTTAAAAATGTTTTCAGCACTATTGGTCCATCTCTGTTCTCCCTAATCAGTTGCTCACTGGTTAATGGTTGTGTCCCATCCCATTTCAAGCAAGCAGCTGGTCAGCCGCTTCTTAAAAAGCTTAATCTTGACCCCTCTGTTCTTAGCAATTATCGGCCCATTTCCAAACTGCCCTTTGTGTCTAAAATTTTAGAAAAAGTTGTGGCGAACTAGTCTGTCACCCTCTTGTGTGGGGTGCCCCAAGGTTCAGTTTTAGGGCCTATCCTTCTGCGCTATACATGCTTCCTCTCAGAGGTGTCATCAACAATTTTGAAGGTATCTCATACCACATGTACGCAGATGACCTTCAGTTATATTTTTCTTTCAGCCCTGATAGGACAGACGGAATAGATGCACTGCAGGATTGTTTAACTGTAATTAAGGACTGGATGGCTAGTAACTTTCTTCAGCTGAAAGTGTTGTTGTTGCGTCTGACATCTCAGTTTCTAAAGTGGCCAGCTGCTTAGGGTCACTTAGTACATATGTGCGCCCCAGTTTGAGAAACCTTGGGGTCATATGTGATCAGGCCATGCTTCTTGATGAGCACATCAAAACTATAACTCAATTCTGCTTTTTCCATCTCAAAAACATTTCCAAACTCACATCCATAGTATCCCATTCCGAGCTAGAAATGACCATCAGTGTTTTTGTTTCCTCACGTCTTGACTACTGCAATTCTCTTCACCTGTCTCAAAGAAAAACTTTATTATGTAGCGTTCACACCGGGCGCGAGTGAAGCGAATTACTTGCTCGTAACGCGCCGTGCGTAACGCTCGAGATTGGACGCTGGACCATTTTGTTAATTCGCATTATTGCGTCATTCGCGCGAGTAGCGGGGAAGCCGGCTTTGCTAACTGGAGCTAAGCTAGTGCTAACGTTCATAGTACAACCATTCTGCAAACTAATTAAAGACACATATTTACAGAACTTACCAAGTAGACCAGTTTCCTCGGTGACTTTCACCCAAGCCTGCTCCTTTTTGTTGCGGTCTCTGTAGAGTAGACACATAGTATCATATAGCTCCGGGTAGCCACTGACGACCATGGCAGAGATAACCACCATCACTGCTTTGTACCTACTCTGGAAGTCCCAGATGTGTCGGAGGGTCAAACGCCGTCGTTTTTGAGTTTACACTATCCTGCAGAAGCGCATCCAGCTCGGCGAGTTTCACCACTTCCTCCAGGAACTCCGTCTGGGTGATAGCTGCTTTCAGCGGTACTTAAGGTTGACTGGGGCCCAGTTTGAGGACTTGTTGGTGAGGGTTGGCACCAGGATCTCCCGGCAGGACACGAACTATAGGTGCTCCACTTCAGCTGCGGAGCGCCTGTCCATCTGTCTCCGGTGAGTAGCAGTTTATTGTTGCGTCAACATAAAGTTGTTGAGACATGCCAGTGAAGTTGGGAGACTCTCAACGCTGATTGGCTTTCGCGGCACAGCGTCACACAAATTCACCTCAAAAGTTCAATATTTTCAACGCGAGCGATGAGGTGTTGGACGTGAATTTCGCATCTATCGCGCCGCGCTAGATGCCTCTATCACGTCCATCGCGTCGCGTTAGATGTGACCATCGTGCCGCCTGGCGCAAATTCGCGTCTAATCGCATCTTTGCATTGACTTTGTATGTAATCTTGACGCGCGAATTTGCAAATTTGCGTTTGGTGTGAATGCAGCTTTAGACTGCTTCCAATCAGTCCAGAACACTGCCGCTAGGCTTCTGTCTAATTCTCAAAGATTCAAGTCAAGTCAACTTAATTTATAGAACAAATTTACAAACAACAACCGTTGACCAAAGTGCATTACAATGGATACAATTATGCACAACCAAGAAAAATAATCAATCAAAACAGTAGAGTTCCTCATACCACAGTCATATCACTCATGTTTTGGCATCATTGCACTGGCTCCCTGTTAATTTCAGGATCCAATACAAAATTCTAACTATCACTTACAGGGCCCTCCATGGTCATGCACCTGCATACTTGGTAGATCTTCTGTGTTTCCCCTGTCCTGTTAGATCAATGTAGTCTGCTGACTGCCTTCTACTTGCCGTCCCTTGTACAAAATTAAAAATTAAAGGTGATAGAGCCTTTGAGTCCATTGCTCCTAAATGGTGGAATGCAACCCTAACCCTAACCCTTCCACATGAGCTTAGAACCGCCTCTTCTGTGGACATTTTTAAAAGGCAGTTAAAAACACGTCTGTTTAGGCGTGCGTTCCAGTAATATTCTATTGTATTGTCTCTGTATTTCACTGCATTTTATTTTTTGTAATGTGTTTTATGTATTTGCTATGATTCTGTTGTTTTTTGATCATACTATATGCTGATATTTGATTGTATTTTTTGTATCTTAACTATGTGAAGTATTTTGTGAGTCCTCTCTGTGAGAAGTGCTATATTAATAAAATTTACTTACTTACCTTACCTTACCTCACATACAGTGCAAACATAGTTTTTCTGTTGTAATTATGCTAGAATTTCCCCGGGATTTTCCACGAAATGGCTACAGGTGATCATTATTTGTATAATATTGTACTGTATCTCACAGCAAGAGGGTTCCTGGTTTGATCCTAGCGTGGGGGGAGCCATTCTGTGCGGAGTTTGCATGTTCTCCCCGTGTCAACGTGGGTTTTCTCCGGGTACTCCAGCTTCCTCCTACAATCCAAAGACATGCAGGTTAATTGGTGACTCTAAATTGACCGTAGGTGTGAATGTGAGTGTGAATGGTTGTCTGTGTCTATGTGTTGGAAAAATGAATGAATGAATGAATCAATGCATATATCAGTCTAAAGTAAAAACAATAATAGTTGCAGCATTCATTCTTTTTGCAGCAAAAGCTTTTAGAAAGTTTCCATCCTCTGTGTCATCACATATGCTCATAATGACATCATTGCACTACATAATGTATGTATGATAAATCTATCACATCTTTGCACTCTGCTCATAAAAATGAGCATATCTCAAAAATTAAAATACACATAGTCCAAATAACTTATGGAGGGTTACGGAAAATTTTGTTCACTTTTTACATATTTTCAAGGGTCCATGTCATTGGTCCGACAGTGCATTGGTCCGACATCCCATTAGTCCAACGTCCCATTGTTCAAGTATGTGATTATACTAGGCTATACTGTATTTGTGTACCATAGAGGATCAGCAGACGCAACAAAAGTAGGCTACTGGTCGAGATAAAAGTGTCTTAGAGAGGAGAGAATGAAACACCATAACCTCCTGTTATTAACTCTGGGGTCTGGGTTGTGTGGGGAGCTCTCCGCAGTGCTTAACAGCTCCCGGCGGGCGTATTTCTGCCTTGATGGTGCTCCGTGATGGGCTCTGGGTCAGCTGGGAAAGGCTTGACGTCAAGCAGGCTCACGGCTTATGTGTTTGTCACTTTCTTTTTCATTTTAACCAACACCATGATCTTTTCCTGACCCTAACCAAGTGGTTTTTGTGCCTAAACCTAACCAGACCTTAACCACAGGGCATCATGAAGATTTCGGAACAACGGGACTTCGGAACAATGGGTTTAATATGGACAGAACAATGGGATGTCGGAACAATGGGTTGTCGGAATAATGGGCTGTCGGACCAATGGGCAGACCCCATTTTCAAAATCTTTGATGATGATACAATTTCAGTACTTTTATTATATTGTTTTTATGTTTTTTTGACTTACATAGCCTTTTAGCTCCAGTTGTACAGATTATAGTCATTAGAGCATTTGAAGATAACTCCAACACACGGCATCATAATTAGCAAAACAAAAAATGTAGGCACTGAACCATTTCTACTGCAGAGTTCAAAGGGTTTATGACCTGCCACACTTGGGTATTTTTTCTATGACAACAATATCTTGACAATAACAAGAGGGTGGTGACATCACCAGTGCCTTTCTGAAAAGCTGACAAAAACAGTCAACAAAAAAGCCAGAGTGCTCTGTGAACACGGGCCCCAAGGTGTGTTCTTTTCCTTTTCCATTATCTTTCATCCAGTCCATTTCAGTGACAGGTGTTCCCATAATTATTCCCTTTTCTGACCAGCTATTATTTAAAAATATGTGAGCCAGTGCCAGAGTTTAGATCAAATTGTCTTTCTTCATGAGCAAATAATATAATGCATAAAAAGTTGTCTAATTAATCTGTATTATCTGGTTGGTCTCTCCTGGTGGCTCTACGACATCAAAAGCAGTACTATGTTATTTAATACTGACAAGCATTGATTGGCATATGCCTTCTGCTGCGAACAGAATAACATTTTTTTTTTCAGTAGCTTATAATAACATCAATGGAGTATTGTAGTGTAAATGAAGCCATGTGTAAATCCAGTCCTTGAGTAGATATAAATACTAATATTTGGATGCAGCTCCTCGTTTCATGAAGGACATTAAGTTTATTCTACTTGTGGAAGTCAGTCAAACAGATGATGAAAACAAACACTGATTTGATGAAATGAAAGTTCCACATTTTTAGCCTCATTAGCAGTGTGGCTATATTAGGGTGACCATATTTTGATTTCCAAAAAAGAGGACACTCTTAAATGATACTTGCAGCTTACTCAAAGATGCCTTATCATTTTAATATATTTAAAGTTTATATGTATGGATAGAAAATTCAGTTATATTACAAAATAATATCTCTCAAAGACAGAAATTCAGATAGTCCTCAATAGGGACACATACACACACTAGAGGGGAGCGCACCTATGTTCCCCGGGTTCTATGTTCCCCGGGTACTGTGTTCCCCGCTTTGTATGGGACCGGGGAACATAGAACCCTTTTTAATAATAAGGGTTCTATGTTCCTCGCTTTTCCCCAGAAGGACCCGGGGAACATAGGCCCTTTTTTGTAAAAAAGGGTCATACCCCCTAACCCTAACCCCTTTTTCTCAAAAGGGTCCTATGGGGAACATGCAAAGCGGGGAACATATTTCCTGTTGGGGAAAGCGGGGAACATAGGACCCTTTTTTTTTTTTTTTAAAGGGTCCTATGTTCCCCGATTGGGGAACATAGAACCCGGGGAACATAGAACCTGGGGAATATAGGGATGACCCCCACTAGAGTGTGGCAATCCGAGCCCGACGGTACCTGACGGGTCGGCCAGGTTTGGTCAAAAATGTAGCTATAAATTGTATTCGGGCTCGGGTCAGATTCGGTCAGCTTTCAGTGAAAATGTAGCGTAAAAATGAATGAAATCCTATTGTCTGTCCTGTTTATTGCTTGGGCACTGTTATTTACGTGACAACACCTGAACGTAACACACACAGACACACACTGGCTGTTTGTTTCTACCTCTCTCCTCGCTGGAAGTCTCGGACCTCCAGCCGCCAGCCTCCGCCTTGATTAAACGCTGAAAATAAAATAAATGAGGGAAACAGGTTTTTCCTATTTTATTTTATTTTTGGTATATTTCTCCCTCTCCTCTTGCTAGAAGCGTCAGACCTCCCGCCTCCCGCTCCCGTCTCAAACATGGAGGTCTCCCTCTCCGCTGAGCACTCCCGGCCTGTTAAGTAGCCTGTAACCGTAACAACCGTGTGACACAAACTCAGTGCTTTGGTCATTAAATAATGTCGGGCTTGGTTTGGGTTCGGACAGAAATATGCGGCCCGTGCCGCACTCTAATACACACACAAACACACGGAAAACCGGACATTGTCATCAGTTTATAAAAACTCCCTGGACGCCCCGGATGGGATGTGAAAAGTGGACATGTCCGGGCAAAAGAGGACGTTTGGTCAGCCTAGGCTATATTTCTTTATTATTCCTGGTAGGGGCTACATACGATGTGTTACCAACCCCCCAGAACCTAAAACTGTGGGTAAATGGGGACCCATCATGCCCATTGTGTTAAGGCATATTTTGTCAGGCTGTAAAGTTAGCTTGTCACAATACATGACGACATAACCAGGTGTTGAAATGTTTAGCTGCAGGCATCGAAGGGAAACGAAGACAGGTGAATTCAGAAGGTGTTAAGGATAGGAGTTTAGCAATGCAGTTTGTCCGTGAAGGTGCTTGTGATTGGGAAATGCAAGTAGATTTAGGGGGAAAGCTTGTTGTTCCCCAGGAAATAGTTTGTACCAAGCAGAGGCCTGACATAGTGTTGTGGTCAGTGAGTCAACAGATAGTTTATTTCACTGAACTGACAGTTCCTTAGGAAGACTTAGTGGAAGAAGCCTATCAAAGAAAAAAGCTTAGATATGCAGACTAAGGAGCAGAAAAACTAGGATTTGTCCAGTGGAAGTGGGGTGTAGGGGATTCATAGCAAGATCGGCTGTCTCACTCCTGGGGGAACTCGGAGTGCGGGGACAGAGTTTGAGGAAGACAGTGAAGGAAATGGCAGATGAAGCAGCTAGATCTAGTCAGTGAATCTATAAGAGAAAAAATAATGTCAGTTGGGGGCCAGCAGGGAGAACTACTAAGCAGAGTACATAACTCCTTGAGATCAGGAGGAGAGATCCACTTCCTCTCAGGAGGAAATCCAGGAAGAGGAAGGTTATTTAAGCGTGGGAGTGGCCTATTTGAATCCCCTTTGTTTGACACCATGCTGCAAGGTGAGTGTGTTTGCTGATCCTGTGAGTTATCCATCTCCTTTAACTTTAGCTTATATTGTAGTTATGCTATGTAGCGTGTGAGATAGAGTATGGTGAATGTGCTAGGAAAGGTAGTATCAGCACTGCTTCTACCTGGAGCTTCCATGTATGGAGCCTGGGTTTGGTTGAAGGTGGCAGTGCTGTTTGGGCTGAGAAAGCCATGTGTAAGTAAGGTAAAGGAGGTTAATGGGTTGGTGCGGGATGACCCCAAAGACATGTTAGTTATCACTGCTCACTGGTCTGTATAGTTAAGCCTTGCCATAATACCTTATCATAGGGCTTAGGAGGTTTTTCACTGAGTCCTGATCCTTTCTCTAGAGCACAAACTTCTTGTGTTTATTTAAAAAAAAAAATACAGCCACAGCCAACCCCCCTCCTCGTGTTAACATGAGGTAACAGATTAGGTTTAGACGAATAAAGTTATGTAAGTTTGGGTTTAGGAAAAGAGACATAATTTAGCATCGTCAAGTTACGCACTTAACAAAGGTTATAATGTTGTAACCCTAGTTCTATAAGCTCAGATGGCGCCTCCTCCAATCACGAGCGTGCATTTAGCCATTGAAATTTGCATAAATATAGCCAGCCAATAAGCCACCTGAATTCATGCGGAGCTCATAGTTTATATAGGAGTCCTATTATGGAATCTGCTGTCCTAAACCCTCTTCAGCAAGCGACATAGGAGTGACAGGGCCCTGCAGTAGAGGGCTTAAACTGTGTTAATAGAACTAGGGTTTCAATATTGTAAACTTCATTTAATCTCCCAGAGGAGCCCCCCTGAATAAATGCCCTGTGATGACATAACATCGACCCAGCCACACTGATCCTAACAAGTTAAAGTTTAGTCACCATAGCTCTTGGCACTCACCCCACTGAGCAAGCACTGCCAGCACTGCAACACCACGTGTAGTATGTGTGCAGAGCACAGTGGGAGGGTCCCTGCCTGCCTGCAGGCTTGGGAGATGCACTCACAAAGCCATCACACAAGGCATTTCTTGGATAAAGCCTTACCGACCACACCATCACTAAAGCACACAAACAACTGTTCAGTATTTTTGATTGGGGCCATGCTTTCAACATAACATGCCAACATCTGAGGCAGAGAAGATGCAATTTTGCCGCCTCATGGGAGGACAGGCATGGTGAAACATACCTTAAAATAACTCAAAGTTCACTTGGTTTCGAACAGCACATGTTCATCAGTCTGCTTGGCAAAAGTCCTGTGCTGTTTGACCCATCCACCAACTCCTTACAGTGTTTTGCTCTTTATACTACTTCCCTCTTTACTTGTCAGGGCATTGATGATGTAAAATCAGCAAACTTGCTTATTTGTATTGTCATTTTCAGCTGTAACTGTAACATTTGGGGATATATCATGGTGGTCCAACCTATCTGACATTTCCACTGTGCTTATTTTATGTAATGTGTTGCTTTGCTAGCATCTTGGACAAACCATATCTTCCACCGCTTCAGCTAAACAATGTACTGCTGCAGACAAGGCTGAAGCAAACTGTATTTTAGTCACCTAAAAAATCAATATCAGTGTCAGTGAACACTTTATTTAACTATTTTCTCTGCTTTACTATGCATACTAACCAGCTGTGGTAGACCAGTAATGTCAGTGTTGCTGAGTAAAATGACTTTTTTTGTCAATGGACTCTACTGGCTTTGATATAATAGATTCAAATCCCTGTTGGAAAAGGCTGTCAAATGGCAAGATAAATCATTGAAAATATTCTAAGTATAGTTTATACTGATAATGATATTGATTTTTTTCAGGTGGCAAAAAGTAACTTATTGAAGTAGTTTTTGCTCAGTGCCATTTGATTTTATGTGACTAATTACTTTTCTACTGGAGGTTAATGATTAATTTCAGATGAGTGATGACAGAGATGCACAAAAGGGTGTCATATTCAATACAGACAAAGTGCCTCTGTCAAATGGACTGCTGCATTTATACTTATAACACATGAAAAATGTCAGCAAAACAACTCCGAACTATATTATGAATGGGGATGCTGATGAACACTTGTGAAACATTTCCAGTGGACATTGGAACAGCGACGGAGGCACAATTGTATATACAGCATTGAAAATGTAGTCAAAATCGACAGCATAGCAAAGGAAGACTCCCACACAGGACAAAACAAAACAAAAAAATCTCCATTTCACATGTTGCAGGGCTATAAGGAAAATTAAAAAAAATAGAGATTTTGAAATCCAGACTTCAGTCTGAATCTTTTTTTGTTTCATGTGCAAGTCTTCCTTTGCTAAATTGTGACCTTTCGTTGACACCCGCTCCAGAAAATCAGACAAACATCGGACAGTTTATGAAGGTACAGCTCATTCCATGGCTACCACAAAGTCCACAGCCCCTGTCATAATGCAGTTTTAAATTTCATTCTCATCTTCATCATGGCAGTTGCATGTAGGTTTATTGTTGGTGTTTTGTCTGGGTAACAAATGACTGCCAGGAGTTGTTTCTTCACTGTGGCTCAGCAAGGAACCACAGGGAAACTTTGCAAGATGTCCACACATTCGGATTTGATTTGGAGTCAGCTAAACTGAAGAATGCTACTTTGTGTAACCAGTTTCTGTGTTGTGCGAATGATAATGTTGTGACAATGGGATCCTGCCAAATTTCTCAGGGGGGGCAATTGTTGTGATGATGGCTGAGGTGACCCGTTCAATGGGTGAATTTGAATTAATTTGGCTTTACAATGACTGAACAATCCACCGTGGTCATCAGCAGACTACTTTTTAATTTACTGAGTCGTTGTCAGTCTTAATCAGAAAACATTTTATTATAGCTAAGTGGAAATTCATTTTGTGTTCTGATTAAAGAAATAAATGCAGGCATACCCTACCCTTTGGGCCCTAGGCCTTTTTTGGGGTATTTGTACTGCCTTTACTTTTAAGCTCATATCACAGTCATTCTAAAGGCTACATACACATGCTATATCTTGTTTTTTTTTCAGGACAATCTGGGCTAACCAGATTTGCCCTCATTCCATGTCCTTCTATGTGCCTGTATTTTATATTAATTTTTATATTAATGAAAAAGACAAATCTGTGTGACTAAATTCTTACATTTTGACATGTACAGTACAGGCCAAAAGTTTGGACACACCTTCTCATTCAATGCGTTTTCTTTATTTTCATGACTATTTACATTGTAGATTCTCACTGAAGGCATCAAAACTATGAATGAACACATGTGGAGTTATGTACTTAAAAAAAAAAAAGGTGAAATAACTGAAAACATGTTTTATATTCTAGTTTCTTCAAAATAGCCACCCTTTGCTCTGATTACTGCTTTGCACACTCTTGGCATTCTCTCCATGAGCTTCAAGAGGTAGTCACCTGAAATGGTTTCCACTTCACAGGTGTGCCTTATCAGGGTTAATTAGTGGAATTTCTTGCTTTATCAATGGGGTTGGGACCATCAGTTGTGCTGTGCAGAAGTCAGGTTAATACACAGCCGACAGCCCTATTGGACAACTGTTAAAATTCATATTATGGCAAGAACCAATCAGCTAACTAAAGAAAAACCAGTGGCCATCATTACTTTAAGAAATGAAGGTCAGTCAGTCCGGAAAATTGCAAAAACTTGAAATGTGTCCCCAAGTGGAGTCGCAAAAACCATCAAGCGCTACAACGAAACTGGCACACATGAGGACCGACCCAGGAAAGGAAGACCAAGAGTCACCTCTGCTTCTGAGGATAAGTTCATCCGAGTCACCAGCCTCAGAAATCGCAAGTTAACAGCAGCTCAGATCAGAGACCAGATGAATGCCACACAGAGTTCTAGCAGCAGACCCATCTCTAGAACAACTGTTAAGAGGAGACTACGCGAATCAGGCCTTCATGGTCAAATAGCTGCTAGGAAACCACTGCTAAGGAGGCAACAAGCAGAAGAGATTTGTTTGGGCCAAGAAACACAAGGAATGGACATTAGACCAGTGGAAATCTGTGCTTTGGTCTGATGAGTCCAAATTTGAGATCTTTGGTTCCAACCGCCGTGTCTTTGTGAGACGCAGAAAAGGTGAACGGATGGATTCCACATGCCTGGTTCCACTGTGAAGCATGGAGGAGGAGGTGTGATGGTGTGGGGGTGTTTTGCTGGTGACACTGTTGGGGATTTATTCAAAATTGAAGGCATACTGAACCAGCATGGCTACCACAGCATCCTGCAGCGACATGCCATCCCATCCGGTTTGCGTTTCGTTGGATGATCATTTATTTTTCAACAGGACAATGACCCCAAACACACCTCCAGGCTGTGTAAGGGCTATTTGACCAAGAAGGAGAGTGATGGAGTGCTGCAGCAGATGACCTGGCCTCCACAGTCACCGGACCTGAACCCAATCGAGATGGTTTGGGGTGAGCTGCACCGCAGAGTGAAGGCAAAGGGGCCAACAAGTGCTAAACACCTCTGGGAACTCCTTCAAGACTGTTGGAAAACCATTTCAGGTGACTACCTCTTGAAGCTCATCGAGAGAATGCCAAGAGTGTGCAAAGCAGTAATCAGAGCAAAGGGTGGCTATTTTGAAGAAACTAGAATATAAAACATGTTTTCAGTTATTTCACCTTTTTTTGTTAAGTACATAACTCCACATGTGTTCATTCATAGTTTTGATGCCTTCAGTGAGAATCTACAATGTAAATAGTCATGAAAATAAAGAAAACGCATTGAATGAGAAGGTGTGTCCAAACTTTTGGCCTGTACTGTATCTCAGCATAGCAAGTTGGAAGTTGACATATTCTGCCATATATGAAGAGGGGAGACTCTCTGGAATCTGGCCTTATAAGAACCATGATGGTGGGACATTCTGTCACTTCACAGTTGTACAAAACATGTGTTTTGTGCCAGGCGGACATGATTGCCAATATTTTTTCATTATTGCAAGAAATTCCATTGACTCATTCACAATTCAAAAATGTGTTTTATCTGAAAGTAACATGCAATATTTACATCTAAGATAATAGAAAAATAGTCAACCAAGTGCAATGATGTCCTCCAAGATAATATTTGCCACTTAGTTTGCAGTAAAAAAAAACAAAAACAACAATTCTGGACGTTTTCTTATCGACATGATCTTGACTTTTTTGAATTTTGGGCACTGGGGGGCACACATGTCCCCCTCAATGTATATGGTGACTACTGCCCTGTCATGCATGCATAATTAGGCTGCAGTTGTCTGGGTGCACAAAGGTGAAGTGCGCTGGTTTTGTCATACAAAGTTTGATGGAGTGTCAACTGGACAATATGGAAATATTTGCATCTTGAAAGCCGGACTACAAATGTGGATAGACAGGGAGAAACACACGCAAGCCTAAGACGTGGTAAGATACGATATTCCTCACTATATGAAGTGACTGATAACAAGAACTGTATAATGGATTGTAAAGAAATTCGTCAGGTTTTTATTTTGTAGACAGTTGATCTGTATTTACAGTGTGATGGGATGACAGCACAACGATGTGTTTAGTATCACTGGAAAGCTCTGCTTTCATGTGACATGTGTGGGATTTCTGTGCAAGCCTGCATTCGCGAGTAATCCATCCAACAGTAATGTGTGTGCAAAGCTGTATGAAAACTTTGTTATACATACTTTTAGTTCAAATTCATCATTGGTTTTCGCTGTGAAAACATTGGACTACCGACAAGTGTTTGGTCTTGTCTGAAAGCTGCGGTTCCGCTGTTTCACGTGATATTAGTGACTTCTTGCTATGACGAACTGTTGCGGAGAAAATCCATAGAGAAGAACAGGTGTGAATATGGACGCACTATGCGTCGTTCCTTTTTAAACTAAAGGGTTAAAAAGCCTCTTGGATCAGCTGGAAACATTAGCCATGTTGATTTTGAATGTGACCACTGTACGGCATACATTTGAGGACATCCTCAGGTGTCAGGCTTCAGCATCAGACCTTAGATGAAAAGGCATAAGGTCTAAGGAAAACCTCTGTCAGACGTCACACTAAACGGCCTCAGAAAAAAGTCGTCAGACAAAACGGCTTCAGAAAAAAAAGTCATCGGACCAAAAGGCATCAGAAAAAAAGTCATTGGACTATATATATATATATATATATATATATATATACATAAATATATATATATATATATATATATATATACATACATATATATATATATATATATATATATATATATACAGTATATATATACAGTATATAAATATATAATATATATTATATATTTATATATCAAATCATTAAAAATTCAACATCACCCTCTAATCCATTTGAGAGATTATCAGTAGAAACAGTAATAATGCCCGCACACTTTTTTCTGTAGTGGACAGACTGACCAGCCCCACAGCATCACTCCCTCCTGAACTACTGTCTAACAAGTCATGTAATGACTTTGCAGCCTTCTTCACAAACAAAATATTACAGATAAGACAGGCAGTGTGCAGCTCCAGCTCAGGAATGATAACACTTGTGCCTTCCTGTCCTCCGGTTAATCTAGGACATTTTAGCCTCCTAGATTACACAACTCTAACAGAAACGGTTTCAAAATTATCATTAGAATCATGCCTTGATATTCTGCCTTCACTCTTTTTTAAAACTGTTTTTAACTGCATAGCTCCGGATGTACTACAGATAATAAATACTTCTCTTAAAGCAGGCCAGTTTCCCCAGGCCTTGAAAACTGCAGTAATAAAACCTCTCCTAAAAAAATCAAATCTGGACGCCACAACAATCTTTTTAACACATTTCAGTCTGGATTTTGGCCACATCACAGCACTGAGACTGTACTTATCAAAGTCTTAAATGATATTCATCAGAATAATGATGCATGCAAATCCTCTGACCTGGTATTACTAGATCTCAGTGTTGCATTTGATACAGTTGATCATAATATACTACTTAGCAGATTGGAAAAGTGGGTGGGACTCGCCGGCACTGTGCTACAATGGTTCAAATCTTACTTACAAGATAGGGACTTTTTTGTGTCAATTGGTAACCATAAATCTGAGCGAACTACGATCACGTGTGGGGTTCCTCAAGGGTCCATTCTCGGACCACTTCTATTGAACATCTATATGCTACCCCTAGCCCAGATTATGGAACATCACAACATCTCCTATCATACGTATGCCGACGACACACAACTCTTTATCTCAGTGTTATCACACGACTATAATCCCTTACTCTCATTGAGTAACTGTATTCATCAAATCAATGACTGGATGTGCCAGAATTTTCTCCAGCTAAATCCAGAAAAGACAGAGGTATTAATTTTTGGCCCTAGAAATGAAAGGGCAAAGATCAGTGCTCACCTTGGCTCTATGTCACTGACAGCTACAAATCAAGCCAGAAATCTTGGTGTTATTATTGACTCAGACCTGAACTTCAACAGCCATTTAAAGTTTATTACTAAATCTGCCTATTACCACCTGAAAAATATAGCTAGAATTAAGGGGTTTCTGTCTAAACAAGACATGGAAAAACTTATTCATGCATTCATTTTTAGTAGGTTGGATTATTGCAATGGCTTATTTACAGGCCTTAAAAAAAATCAATCAGACAGCTGCAGCTGATTCAGAACACTGCTGCCAGAGTCCTTACAAACACCAGGAAACTGGACCATATTACACCGGTCATTAAATCGCTACACTGGCTTCCTGTGAGTCAAAGAATAAATTTTAAAATCTTACTGCTGGTCTACAAAGCCCTAAATGGTCTCGGACCAAAATACATGCTTGATCTACTGGTTCCCTATGAAGCATCCAGACCCCTTAGGTCATCTGGAACAGGTTTGTTGTGTGTTCCAAGAACAAGAACCAAGCAAGGTGAGGCAGCATTCAGTTATTATGCTCCTCACCTGTGGAACAAACTTCCTGTAGATCTGAGGTCTGCTCAAACTGTCACCTCCTTTAAATCAGGGCTAAAAACACTATTGTTTACTGAAGCATACTCTTAGATTAAATACTTAACCTGCTGTATTCTACTGCCTGTACTTTTTAACTACACAGTGCTGATTTATGCCTTTTATTATTCTACTTCTTTTTTTATCCTGACTGTTCAATGTATTGAGCCTGTTTTTATTTTATGTTACTGTATTTTATTATTATCACTATCATTCTCAATTTCTATTTCCCTTTTTAATCGACTGTTTTTATTGTTTTAAATTGTGTCTTGTTGCTTTTAATGTCTCTGTAAAGCACTTTGAATTACCTTGTGTTGAATTGTGCTATACAAATAAACTTGCCTTGCCTTGCCTTGCCTAAACTTTTGGGATATTGGGTGTCGGACTTGCATGTCCTGTACGCACACCGCTTCAGTAGCCTATGTACTGAAGCGGTGTGCGTACGGGCGTCTTATTTTATCTTTGTTTATTGTCCTAACGTAGACGGATTCTCTATGAACTGTACTATGAGCAGCAACAGCAGCAGGTCAGAGGAGCCAACTAACTAACTTACTAGTTAACAGTGAGTCATTACGTTTGATTTTGTGAACTAACTGACACATGCTGAGAGAACGACGAGCAACATTTGTTTGTAGAGGGAGGTTGTTGTTGTTGTTGTTGTTGTTGTTGTTATTGTTGTAGAGATGTTATTTGGAGGATACGCAGAGGTTTTTTTTCATATTCCCCGTTCATTCGACTTGAGCAAGTGTTATAATGATGGGGGAAACCCTGCCTTCACCTCCCAAATGACAGCTGTAGTTTTAAAGCTTTGATCTGGGCTTTTAGGCGAGGGATCCTCCAGACAGGGACTGTTTTCAGTGACTCAAATACAGCGGCGAGAAAAAACAAAACAAAACAAACAAACAAACAAAAAAAAAAAACAGCGGCAAGAGCTGGATACTGATCATAATCACCCAAAACTTAGTAGTTTGACAACGTCTCTTATGTTAATGATCAGTGAGATGACCAAAGTATTCATGGATTGATAGATGGGGAAATTAACAGTCCTTATTGCTGCTCTGTACAGTGTCCGGTCGTGTCGTTGAACCGCTGTTTTGCCCTCCAGCTGCACGGGTCACGTCACTGAAAACTATGAATGATCTTTGCGATCTCCGAACAGTTTATCCATAAATTTATTGATGTTCCCTTTAAAACCGATGCCAGTATTGGTGAAAAGTCCGTATTTCTTATGCTAGGAGCTTGACCGGTGTTATGCCGAGATCTGCATGCCTGTCGAGAACTGCATGCACCTTGCGCGACCGCGCGCACAGCTGAAAGGAAAGCTACCGTCTTGATTTTTAAAGGCGCTGTAAGTAAGAATGTGGCCAAAGCGGTTACTGCACGGGCGGCTGCCATGGGAGGGCCGCATCACTACATCCTTGACCTTCGGTTTTCCAGCGGACCATTCGAGCAAGTCCGGCTTCTCTGCTGCTAACACTGCTGCCGGGATACAGCGGAGGAGACTGCTAATGCTATGTACCAGGACACTGCTAATGCTGCTTGCCGTGCTGCTGTAACTCAGTCGTAACTGTAACTGATGCTGAGACTCTACTGACTGCATGACTGGTAGACAGCGGTGGGTGGCGCAACAGGCCAAAACGCAAATTCAAAACATAAACATGATTTGCGGGCCGTAAAAATGTTTTTTAAATGCAAATATTCTGGCTGTACTATTGTTGTCGGTGAGATCAGTATGTTATATGAACATTATTCCTTAGTCTCTGTGACATATTAGGAGGATTTTACGACTATTTGCTCTTGATTTCTTACATATAGCGCCTTTAAGGAAATGTACCGTTTAAAAACAAAATAATCTTCTTTGTCAGGTTCATCATTTAGCGTCATCAATGTTTTATTAGAATCGGTAACGTTTCCTCGATTGGTCTAAATAGTCTGCTTGATTAATCTCTCATTATTTCTTAATGCCAACTGTAACGCCCGCCAATGTAATAATGTCCACAAACGTAATAAAAATCTGCAGCATTTAATGTAATAAACCCACAAATGTAATAAATTTTCCACACATGTAATAGCCGCTGCCTACAACAAACCTAACATGTGATTTCCCACAAATGTAATAGCTATTACGTTTGCAGGGATTTATTACGTTTGTGGGTAAAATCTTTATTGTAATAACTTCCCACAAATGTAATAATACAATGAATAATGGTCGTTGTGGTTGTTTGTTTGTTTGTTTGCCTATACACCTACTAATACTACTGACCGTGGGTGCAAAATCCAGCTGCTGACTCTCCGCTCCGCTATCACACAGCGGATCCCCCGGCGCCACCAGGGGGTGGCCACCCAGTTAGTCCGACCACAGCACTTCCAACATGAAGCAGTCTGTGCATTTCTCCCTCACTGTGCTGGCACGGACTGTGAGGACAGTTGCTTTTATCTCATCGACGGGAAATCATATCCATCTGCTATATGTGACGGACATGCCCTTATTTGGATAACACATCCTGGTATTCCCCACACATAAAGCCTATTGACAGCGTAATGCCTCTGGCTGCAGATGTATATTAAGCATTAATCCGTTCTTGCAGCACGTCTACAGAAAGTATTTTGTTAGAGACAAACCATCCATCAGTCTGTCATCTCACCTGTACTAACATTTTGCCTAGCCTTGACAGCTCACGGGAGGCACAGGTTCACAGTGCCAAGCTGAAACTGAAAATGCAGCAATAAATTGTATAAAAACGAAAAGGACTCGTATGGTTGGTTTAACTCAACAACTTCAGTGTAATTAAATTAAATCAAACTCAAATTAACACGCGTCAGACTCGGACGATTCACTCAATTAATGCAGCATGTCACACCGATACAGAAAACAAATAACCCCCACTGTGCATTTACTGCTTGTTTATTAATTCCAGTCACGTTTGTGAGATCCTGCTTGTGTGTGCGTGCACCTTCAATATCATATGTGAAGCTATTTCATAACTAAAATGGTGGTGAAAATATTTAACTTTGGTAGACGGCATTTCTCTGAGCCATTCGTTAAAAGGAAATCATTTATTTGCTGTGGAAAGAAGACAACATAATGCGGAATTATAGGTTAAACAATCTTTGCTTCCTTTAATTTAGTTTGGATAACAGTAGTAGCCTAATAGTAGCTGCAGCAGCAACAGCGTTAGTTGCCAACAGCTGTCTTGTTTCAATTTCTTTATTACCTCCGCCAAGGAGGTTATGTTTTTGCCAGCATTGGTCTGTTTGTCTGTTTGTTTGTCTGCAAAATAACTCAAAAAGTTTTGAATGGATTTTGATGAAATTTTCAGGAAAGGTTGATAATGGGACAAGGAACAGATGATGAATTTTTGGTCGTGATCGGTTGAAGCAAAGTGGATAAAATAATAAAATGGCGGGAAATCTGAGATGCTTGGCGAAGGTCTGCGCTCTCCGAGTGCTTTTCTAGTTACAGATATACGACTATTATTTGGCAATGGTGATCGCCGCTTGCTGTTGGTTTGCAGGACTTCTGTTTTTCTGCTGATGTTGTTTTTTTTATCTATGTGCACTGTCTTGGTTCGTCATGTCAGAGGTAGTGAGTTTTGGAGCATAGACATTTGTTTGTTTTTGCATCTTCAGCACCAAGGACAGCGCTTACAGTGATTTTGTTATAACTGCTGCCTGTAACAGGCTCGGGGACATCTTCAGCACCAAGGACAGTGCTTAAAGTGATTTTGTTATAACGGCTGCCTGTAACAGGCTCGGGGGCATCTTCAGCACCAAGGACAGTGCTTAAAGTGATTTTGTTATAACCGCTGCCTGTAACAGGCTCGGGGGCATCTTCAGCACTAAAGACAGCGCTTAAAGTGATATGGTTATAACGGCTGCCTGTAACAGGCTCGGGGGCATCTTCAGCACCAAGGACAGCGCTTAAAGTGATTTTGTTATAACCGCTGCCTGTAACAGGCTCGGGGACATCTTCAGCACCAAGGACAGCGCTTAAAGTGATTTTGTTATAACCGCTGCCTGTAACAGGCTCGGGGACATCTTCAGCACCAAGGACAGCGCTTAAAGTGATTTTGTTATAACGGCTGCCTGTAACAGGCTCGGGGGCATCTTCAGCACTAAAGACAGCGCTTAAAGTGATATGGTTATAACGGCTGCCTGTAACAGGCTCGGGGGCATCTTCAGCACCAAGGACAGCGCTTAAAGTGATTTTGTTATAACCGCTGCCTGTAACAGGCTCGGGGGCATCTTCAGCACCAAGGACAGCGCTTAAAGTGATTTTGTTATAACCGCTGCCTGTAACAGGCTCGGGGACATCTTCAGCACCAAGGACAGCGCTTAAAGTGATTTGGTTATAACGGCTGCCTGTAACAGGCTCGGGGACATCTTCAGCACCAAGGACAGCTCTCAAACTAACGGTAGTTCTTGTCTGCTTTTGTCATGTGGTGAATTCTACTCTTGGCCTCCTTATGGAAAAAATGTAATAAAATTTGCATTTGTTAGAACTTCTTAATGTTTTATTTGTGTGTATGGCATGGCATGGCAGCCAGTCAGCAGCCTAGTGAGTGGGGATGTGCATGCGCTGTACAGCAGGAAAAAAAATACAATGATGTCACTCATTCATTCATTCAGTTGGCAGCCCCCGCTACTTCAAACATCTTCCCGTGTGTGGGGAATACCAGGATGTGTTATGCAAATAAGGGCATGTACGTCACATATAGCAGATGATGTGATTTTCCGTCGATGAGATAAACGCAACTGTCCTCACAGTCCGTGCATATGAGACATTGCAGCTGTTTAGTGGTACCGCTGCTCTGAAAGGGGAAAGTTGCCTGGTCCCCCCTGAAATGTAACTTTACTGCGGAGCGGAGAGTCAGCAGCTGGATTTTGCACCCAAAATTATAAAATGAATGAAATTCACACTGTTGAGCCAAAAGGACCCAGAATATGAGCTGGTAAAATTCTTTGATTCACAGATCTCCTGAAATATAATTATAGATTTGCATCCCCTGTTTTTTCAGATAGATAAATAAATTACTAGTCTGCACCCATGGTCTGCAGACTGTTAAATCAAAGTTTGAAGAAATAAAAATTGTCCGTTTTTATATGAGACAGATTTTTCTGTGGCCGTTTAGTCTGACGACTTTTTTTCTGACGCCTTTTGGTCTGATGACTTTTTTCTGAGGCCGTTTAGTGTGACGTCTGACAGAGGTTTTCCTGAGACCTTATGCCTTTTCATCTAAGGTCTGACGCTGAAGTCTGACACCTGAGGATGTCCTAAAATGTACGCCGTACCACTGCGCAGTGGCGCTGCCTCATGTGATGTCGGAATGACCAAGGTACCTTTTAACCATTTGTTTTCTGGGAATAACTTACACAATCACAAACCAGAAACAAGTTGTTTTTTCGTTTTTGGCAAAAAAAAAAAAAAAAAAATGAAAAAATGAAATTCAGCTCAATTTCTTGTTTTCTGATCCTATTGCAAAAAACAAATTTACCACTCCACATTTCGTTTCATTGGCTCTCAGCACTCCCTTGCTTCTGATTGGCTAATGTGCTCTGTCACTTACATTTGGGCTGTGCCCTTTAAAATAAGGTTACCTCTTGGCCTTTACGCCAGCAGTATGTCTCTGCAGACCCGGAGGCTGCAGATTCGACCCACACAGACAGGCAATGAAGTAATGCAACAGCGATTTATTTTATTGCCTGTAAATATGCAGCTGATAGACCATGAAAATGAAAGCTCTATAGTAAGTCTTCTTCAGGATGTACCGTGAACAGTGAAGTCTGCTGCTCTCAGTAAAACTATCAACATGTCAGCAAGCACACCAAAAGTAGTTATTAAAAATGACCAGCAGGTGTCGCACTGCATCAAAGTTGTCATCAAAAAAAACAAATATGAATGAATAGGCCTATGTTGACAGCCAGATGGGAAAAACAGATGTACATCTGTGGAAAGGCATTTCCTATAGGCTACTATCAGTTAGAGTTAAGCTGTCACAGGACTTTCCCCTCAGTTGTGGTCACATGGAGACACTTGATAATAATAATAATTGTGCAGAGAGTTTAGAGATTCACACTACCTGCTATGGTGGAGTAAAAAGAACCATCTAGTTTTTATTGCAAGTGGAAGTTTTTTTGGTTTTTTTGTGATATAAGTCTGTGCCTCTGTGCACATGGATCAGACAGCTGTCAGTCTGTCAGAGCAGCTCTTGCACTGAAATGTTTATTGCGAATGTGTAATCTCAGTTAAAATTATGAAAATCAGTGTGAAGCTTTAGACACGTAGGATCAATGAATAATGATCTCTATCGATGTGATTGGTCGCACTGATGGAACATAATTCATATAGTCTAATATTGGAGATTATTAATATTTGCGAGTGAGTAGGATCGTGGTGCAGCTGCAGAATGTAGCTTGAAAGTGAGTTTCTTTAATAGTCTGGACATGTTTTAACAGCATTGGACAGTTTATCAGATTCCAAGAAACGCTGTGTTGTATATGACATGCAGCGTTTTGTACATGTAGCATTGTGCTGTACTGTATATAGCATGTATCATAGGATACACACTATCCCCTATTCATTTGTACATACTTTCCCTTTTATTAATACTTTTCTCACATCATGTGTATATTTTTACTCAAATGGTTTTGATTTTATTCTTCTCTTATTTTATATTTGCACTGTGTGTCAATGCCTGCGTTCAATAAAGGACATCTTAATCTTACCACTTAGCACAATTTTGTCTGTAGCTGCTATTCACCCATACCCTACCTGATGTGGTTGTGATATTCAGAGACAAAGTAATATCTAGGTATGTGTATGAAATAAAGTTGATTTGACTCTATCTGTATCTTTGCCTGTGTTTGCTGAAAGCAACAGCAGAGCTCAGTTCAAACAGTTTATTCACAATCAGATGAGAAATATGTCAACGGTTGACGTGGGATTCAAACGCGATTCCTTTGTTTGGAAGGCGGGGATGCTGTTGTTGGACCACGTGGGCAGTGAGGGAAAAAAAGTGGGTACAAGTTATAAGGAGGCCCGGGGAGAGGACAAAGTTTGGTCGAGGGTGGGGGAAATCCAGGATCAGATGTCAGCAAATGAGCGGAGCGTAGCAGGCAGCAGAGAACAGAAGAAGACTGGAGTTTCCCTACTGTTTTTATGTTTTAAGCTAAGCAGGGTCAGGCCTGGAATTTCCTGTAAGCTAGTTCAAAGGTTATGGCAGCAGATGTAACACTTTCATGCACTGTTTTTATGATGTTTTAATGTTGTGGCAAGCTGTGTTGTTGTTGTCATTCATAAAGTTATTTGTCATATTCGTATGTAATAATATCTATGTCTATGGCTTCAATGGCCGATATTCAGTGTTGCTGTATGGATGCAGCCCCTGCATAATTGTGAAACTGTTTTGTTTCACTTCTGGATGTTTTGCATTAACAACACAAGTTTAGTTTGCATATTTTTGTCAGTTGTACATTTGAACATGTATTTGAACACAGGCAAAGATACAGATAGTCAAATCAACTTTATTTCATACACATACCTAGATATTATTTCTTCTGTGAATATCACAACCACATCAGGTAGGGTATGGGTGAATAGCAGCTACAGACAAAATTGTGCTAAGTGGTAAGATTAAGATGTCCTTTATTGAATGCAGGCATTGACACACAGTGCAAATATAAAAATAAGAGAAGAATAAAATCAAAACCATTTGAGTAAAAATATACACATGATGTGAGAAAAGTATTAATAAAAGGGAAAGTATGTACAAATGAATAGGGGATAGTGTGTATCCTATGATACATGCTATATACAGTACAGCACAATGCTACAAGTACAAAATGCTGCATGTCATATACAACACAGCGTTTCTTGGAATTTGATAAACTGTCCAATGCTGTTAAAATACGTCCAGACTATTAAAGAAACTCACTTTCAAGCTACATTCTGCAGCTGCACCACGATCCTGCTCACTCACAAAAATTAATAATCTCCAATATTAGACTATATGAATTATGTTCCATCAGTGTGACCAATCACATCAATAGATATCATTATTCACTGATCATACTAAAGCTTCACACAGGTTTTTATAATTTTAACTGAGATTACACATTATCTGCAATAAACATTTCAGTGCAGGTGCTGCTCTGACAGACTGACAGCTGTCTGATCCATGTGCACAGAGGCACAGAAAAAACTTGCAATAAAAATGACAGATTTTTTATTCTGAGCTGAGAGTGAATTAATTCTGTGTATTATTTGAAAGTGAAGACAAAATACGATGTTCAAAGAAATGATGCGCATAAAATCAGTAGCCTAACTTAAGATAGTCCAGAGTAACAAACTAATATCCAGCCAGGGTTTAGATTGTGGCAGACAGTAAAAGCTCCGCTAATTAATGCACTTTGATACAGACTGAATGAATGAAGAAATGAAACAGTGAGAGGGAGGAGACAGAGAAAAACTCAGGGTTTGTTGAAGAAAATCTGCTCCCGTCCAGGTTAGGTTCACAGACTCAGTTGCCATAGTAACTGACACCGGGCTTCAGTTACCTCTCTTTCTGGAGCTGAAAACCCAGAGTTTCATTTAGGGTTAACATAACCTGCTGATCTAGTCAGTCTGCTAGAGCAGACCTGAAAACTATATGGTTCTTTTTACTCCACCATAGCTGGTAGTGTGAATCTCTAAACTCTCTGCACAATTATTATTATTATCAAGTGTCTCCATGTGACCACAACTGAGGGGAAAGTCCTGTGACACCAGAAAGCACTGTTGCATTACTTCATTGCCTGTCTGTGTGGGTCGAATCTGCAGCCTCCGGGTCTGCAGAGACATACTGCTGGCGTAAAGGTCAAGAGGTAACCTTATTTTGAAGGGCACAGCCCAAATGTAAGTGACAGAGCACGTTAGCCAATCAGAAGCAAGGGAGCGCTGAGAGCCGGCCCACCAATGAAACGAAATATGGAGTGGTAAATTTGTTTTTTGCAATAGGATCAGAAAACAAGAAATTGAGCTGAATTTCATTTTTCATTTTTTGCTTGTTTCTGGTTTGTGATTGTGTCAGTTATTCAACAAACAAACGGTTAAAAGGTACCTTGGTTATATTGGTCAGGGTACCTTAAGGCAGTTCATTTTTTCTTGTTAAACCAAAAAAAAAAAAAAACGGAAATACCATGGTTTTCCCGTTTTTTCCTTTTTGGTTTAAAACAAAAAAACTGAGCTGTTTTTCTGTTTTTGTTCTCAGAATCAAAAAACGACAAAACCAAATTCAAATAACAGCCCGATTTTGTTTTTTTGCAGATTCATTTTGTCATTTATTGTTTTGGACAAAAAGTAGAACAGTGGTGACATCAGAGGCGGAAGTAACTTCAAAATAAAAGACAGGAAGATAAGATTGCCTATAAAACTTATAAATATCCTATAAAACTTTCCCATGTATCTTTTATTTCCACTTACACCTGATGTTCTGCGCATTTTGAAAAGCTGCCTGCCATTGCTGTGAGGAACTTTTTATTCATAAAAATAGAAATAAAATGTTACGATAGCAAATTTTATGGCTACAGTAAAACTTGTTGTTCAGTCTTGATGCAGCATACTTACCGTGAGGTTACAACCATGGTCAAGTCAGGTTAGAAGGCCCGCCCTCCTGGCTCTGTGATTGGATGGGAAAGCTATATTCCTGATTGGATAGTCAAATGATATGTTAATCTCAGTGTCCCGATTGGCTATTCACAGGAACATGTCAAATTAAAGTCGAAACTACTTGTACTTGCAGATTTGATTTGTACCTGAAAGTTGATCCGTAACTGTAGGACTTAGGTTTTGACACACACAGCTTCAGTTCTGTGTTTACTGTTTTGTACCTGTGAAACTTTCTTGTACCTGTGAAAATTTGATTCACAACTGCAAAATATTTTCATAATTGTGCAAATCTTTTTCATTTGTTCACAAAATGTCATGCACAGCTACGGATCTCTGTACAGATTCAAAAATAAAATGCATTTGTTCAAATATTTTTTTACAAATTCACGGATTTGAATGCAAGCAAACAAAACTTTTTAACATAGTTATGAAACTTTTCCACACGTTTACAAGACTTATGAAACACCTTTTATTCCATATACTGTACATGGCTATATAAGTTGTGAACTCAACATTAACATGTCATATGGTAAACTGTTAGCAAACAGTTGCTTTTTTACACATCCAGCAATTTTGGAGCACCATTATCATTCATTCAGACACGTTTCTATCCAGCCGGTCATTGTAAGCCCAATATTAACTCTCTTTTGGCTCTGGTTTTGGTGTCAACCCACATTAGCTGTTAAATGCTTCACTATATTCAGCTAGTCGCTAAATGTGTTCTTTGTTGCTGGCCAGTTTGTGTATGGTGGGTTTTCTTGAGCTTTTCAGCTTAAAACAGTTGCCTACTGTTCTAGAAATAACACTGCTAGAGTTAACCAGAATGGAGAGCTATAGTAATCACTTTGAGCGACCCCTTTTCACAGTCATTCATACATTGTTATTATCAAATTATTGATAATAGTTGCTTAAAAAATATAATTATATACAACTTTTAATAACTATGACTGAGTTGGAACAACTGGATGCATTTATTTCAGCTTAAAAGCTTGTGCCTTTCTTTTGTCCAAATTGTGTATTTAATGTTTTACTTAAAAATAATTGTAAATAATTGTTAATTCTTATTAAATTAATAATAATTAATAATTAATAATTAAATAATATTTATAATTAATTATTATATTAGGATAATTTAATATAAATCATTTTAAAGAAGCTATAGCCTTAAAATAATGATTTATACTTTATTGCTTTTCAATAAATATGGGACTGTACCAGTGTCAGTGATAATGTTATTTGTTGATGCCTTGGACTGTTGACCTGGGTTTGTGTGCTGAAATATCTACTGCCTGTGTTGACACACTCCTAGAATTTGTGAACCAGGTGGAAAATATCAAAGTCAGGGGGGAGGGCTGGGATGTGCTTCTGGTGTGAAGCAGCTTACCCGGGCACAGCTGCTACCAGTGGACTCTCTTCTCCTCTGCTCCTGCCAGGCCGGTCTTTCAGTTCCTCATAATCAACAGGATCATCAATCTGCTGGATTAGACTGTCTCTAAATTGTCTCCTCACTATGTGGATTATGAACCTTTTCATATTGATCGCTCTGTGTCTCACCGTCACGAGTACATCACTCCCACTGCGGTACTCTGCAAAGGCACTGCTGCATCTCCGGTCTTACTCCAATACCCCTTCAGAGCTGCTTGTCCATCATGACATTCTCAGGTGACCAAGATATGTCCATCGTGGAGCTGGTCGGAATTTTCATTACACACAACACACCAACAAAAGCAATATTCCCTCTTTCTGGTCCACTCAGCCCCGCCCCCCTTGCACCTGTACCCACACAGTCAATCACAGTATGTTATCCCCCGTTCCCAAGGCAGCCACCTATGTGCCACTCATCTGTTTCAAGCTGGCTTTCTTCAAGATATGATCTCTCACTAGTAAGGCCTTGCTGGTTTCAGAACTCATCTTGGACAAAAAGCTGGACTTCTTATACCTCAATGAGACCTGGCAACAGCCAAACGACTTCTCCCATCTTAACGCTATATCGTGACAGCATAAAAGTCACTACTGTTACTGTCCCCAGTGTCAGCTCGATCCCCTCACCACTACTGTCCTCAAAGCTTGCCTGCTGTCCATGTCCCTTATGATCACTGCAATAATCAACTCCTCCCTCACCTCTGGAACTGTACCCCCTACTCTTAAACTGGCTGCAATTACACCCACCCTCAAATAATCTGGTGCTGACCCATCTGACCTTAATTACTACAGGCCAATCTTTAACCTCCCCTTCATATCCAGAATCCTGGAGAAGGTGGTTGCCGCTCAACTTCAGTCCCACCTTGACTCAAACAACCTCCATGAACCCACCAAACTCATCAACAGACTTCAAATCATTCAAAACTCTGCTTCCCGGATCATCATCCGCACCACATCTTTTGACCACATCATCCCATTCTCATCCAACTACACTGGCTCCCTGTTCAGTACCGGATTGATTACAAAAACCTTCTGCTCACTTTCAAAGCCCTCCACAAGTGAGCTCCCACCTATATCTCTCGCTCTTCTCTGCTTGTCTCCTGACCATCCCCACCTCACGCCTCAGCACCATGGGTGCCAGGGCTTTCAGCTGCACTGCTCCCAGGCTCTGGAACTCCCTACCTCCACACATTTGATAGTCCAGCAGCATAACATCTTTCAAATCCAATCTCAAAACCCATTTGTTCACTTTCTCACTCACTCACTCAACACACTGACGCACTCGCTCACTAGCTTGTT
Organism: Epinephelus fuscoguttatus; assembly: GCF_011397635.1. Classification (NCBI taxonomy): domain Eukaryota; kingdom Metazoa; phylum Chordata; class Actinopteri; order Perciformes; family Serranidae; genus Epinephelus; species Epinephelus fuscoguttatus. Next base: position 47,160,463 of record NC_064754.1, on the reverse strand, counting down.
TGCTGACTTGCTCACTCACTCAATCACTCTCTCATGCATTCACTAGCTTACTCGGTTGCATGCTCAGGAACAAAAAACACACACCAAGAAGAGGGTTGAGAGGACACTGGCGTGTATGTCACCACTTTTCAATCTGAATCTTTGTCGGTTTTTTTGTAGTTTCTTGTGCCTTTTTGTGTCCTTTACTATCACTCTGCTGAGCTACTGTGTGAAGACTACGACGTTTTTACCAACTCACTCGCCGATCCGCTGTGGCTGTTATGGTTTATCGATCTGCCCCTCCACCGACGGCTGCTCCTCCATCGACAGCTGTCACCCGACTTGCCGCTGTGGTGGCTATCTTCACACTCTTGCTGGCTGCCAGGTGTCCAGAGGGACTGCTGTGTCTGCCATGGCATCTGGGTGATCCAGACCGCTGGGATTGCTGTGATTCTGGCAAAGTTTGGACTACTTGGGCTGTTTTCCATCCAGCACTAGCGTTAGCCACCGGTAGCTGCTGCCCTTCCTTGGCACTGGGAAGGATCCAATACACCTCTGCGGAGCTCCGCGACCTCATCACCCACTCCACACCGGACTCCGTCGTTGTGATTAAATCTCTTCGACTCCTTCGCCGCCCCCAGTATATTCACCGGGGCCCCTGATGCAGCTTTCAGTACCACTGTGTGGCACTATCCCCTCCATCTGGTCTGTTGCACCTGTGATGCGTCATCTGAGAGCTGTCGCGCCTGGAGTATGTACACAGAACACCGCAAGATCTCCACACCTCAGCAGAGGAAACACTGTGAGATCTCCACATACCCAGCAGGACAGAAGACACGGACCGGATTACAGAGTGCGAGGAGTGGATTTCTCCCTATTACGACCTGTACAGAGATTCACCTCCTATGGTTAAACTGGAACTTATAAATGTACAATCCATAAACAATAAAGCATCTTTCATTCAAGATCACATCATGGATAAGAGTCTACACTTGATGTGCCTTACAGAGACCTGGCATCAGCCAGAGGTGTACTTCTACCTACATGAAGCCTGCCCTCCTGGATATAACTTCTTAGAGAAAGATCGCAGCTCTGGTCAAGGTGGCGGCCTAGCGGTCATATACACCGCCCCCCCCGCCTACACTGTCCTCGGCTGAATGCCTTGCATTCAAATGCAAGCTTCCCTTCTCCATTACCATACTCCTCATCTACTGGCCCCCTAAGCCCAGCCCAGCCTTCATCCCTGAGATGCACGACCTCCTCACCACACTCTGCACAGCCTCTGCCAGTATTTTAATATTAGGGGATTTTAATATTCACGTAGACACCCCATCCCTCCGGTCTGCAGCTGATTTCCTTTAACTACTGGACTGTCTCAACCTCCAACAGCACATCGATGTCCCCAAACACTCCAAGGGACACACTCTAGACCTGATCATCACAAACTCTGCATCCTTGAGCAACTTGCAGGTTGATTACTACAACCATGTCACTAAACACCCTGCTGGATCTCCATGCACCTCTGAAGACCAAACAGTCTCCTTCTTGCGCTCAGCCCCATGGTACACCAGTGAGCTGAGGGAGAGGAATAAGGCTAGGCGTGTCCTGGAGAGGAGCTTCATAGCATCAGGACTGACCGTGCATAAACAAGCCTATAAAGAACACCAAAAGACCTATGTTAAATCTCTCAGGGATGCAAGGTCACAGTTTTACTCAAACATCATCAGTAATAGCCCTAGTAACTCCAAGAAATTGTTCTCCACCATAAACCATCTCCTCCAACTATAAGCAATGCCCTTTTCTGAAGCCTCAGAGGAGCAGTGCAACAGCTTTGTCACTTTTTTCAGGAAAAAAGTTGACTCCATCAGGTCTCTCCTCTCCAGCTCTACCTACCTATCTGCCCAGATAGCTTACCCACAGTCTGGGACCGCCCAACCTCTCTGCTGTTTCTCAGACACCACACAGCAGGAAGCTGAGAGCATCATTAAATCAATGAAACCATCCACCTGTGCCCTGGACCCCCTCCCCACAGCCCTGATGAAAGCCAACCTCTCCGACATCAGCCCCCTTATCACCAAGGTCATGTATCACTCCCTTCATCTGCCCTGAAAACTGCTGTCATTAGACCTCTTCTTAAAAAACCCACCCATGACCCTGATGTTTTCTCCAACTATAGACCCATCTCCAACCTTCAATTTATATCCAAGGTATTGGAAAAAGCTGTTGATGCACAACTTCAGGACCATCTTAAACAAAATGATCTGTATGAAAAATTTCAGTCTGGTTTCCGTCCTGGCCACAGCACTGAAACAGCTCTGGTCAGGGTCACAAATGACCTCCTGATGACAGCGGACACCGGCTCCCCATCCCTCCTCATACTTCTGGATCTTACAGCTGCATTTGACACTGTGGACCACAACATCCTCCTTCACCGCATGCATTCCACCATCAGCCTCACTGATACCATCCACAAGTGGTTCACATCCTACCTCACTGGGCGAACTGAGTATATTGCATTGGGAGAGGCAAAATCACAAGTTCACCATGTCACCTCATGACCCCATGTCCCTCAAGGCTCGGTGCTGGGTCCTACCCTCTTCACACTCTATATGCTCCCCCTCAGCCATGTTATCCGCAGGCATGGAATATCATTCCATTGTTATGCTGACGACACACAACTCTATCTCCGGACAGACTGTTACCCCCTTTGCGCTCCTGCCATCTGCCTCACTCACTACCTGCCTGGAGGAGATAAAGGCGTGGATGAAGCTAAATTTCTTACAACTTAACAGCTCCAAGACTGAAGCCATCCTTGTTGGCACCCCACACCAGGTCAGATCATCCACCCTCACCAGCATCTCTTTCTCCGGTGAGAACATCCCCCTGTCTACTTCAGTCACCAACCTCAGCGTTAAAATGGACCCCCACCTCACATTCAAGACCCACATCAAACACCTGTGCAAGACTTCCTTTTACCACATTCAGACACAGGGGAACATTGCAAAACTCCATCCATCACTCAACCTGGCAGATGCTGAAAAGCTCATCCACGCCTTTGTCTCCTCCAGGCTGGACTACTGTAATGCACTCCTCAATGGGATAGTAAAAGCATCCAGAGGCTTCAATACCTCCAGAACAACGCTGCTAGGATCCTGATGAGAGTGCGCAAGCATGACCATATCACACCCATCCTCAAATCACTCCACTGGCTGCCCGTTGAACTCAGAATTCAATACAAGGTCTCCCTCCTCACACATCAGTGCATTCATGAACATGCTCCACTCGACCTTAAAGAACTCCTCACTCCTCAGACTTCCTCACGCACCCGCCGCACTGCCAACCTCCTTGACCCCCACCAGGACCAGACTCAGCACCATGGGAGATCAGGCCTTCTGCTCGGCCACTCCCGTATTGTGGATGTTTTTAAACGCAACTTAAAGACTTACCTTTTTACTAAAGCCTTTTAATGTATTTTATCATGTCTGTTTTTAATTCTTAGCATAGCGTATCTACACTGCCTTCTGTAGCACATTGAGATTTGTTTTTATGTAAAGTGCATTATAAATAAAATGTATTATACTTATTTCTACTTGTGAAGTTTATTTTAACACTTGGTTTCTCCCGGGTCAGATGACCTGACTGAACCTTAGCGTCCAAGTCTTTTACTGCTAGATTCATCTTTGTCTTGTTGTTGTAGAGGGAAGGAGTGTTGGAATGCAATTTCATACTCTTTCTCCAGAAGCTTTCCTTGTTTGTTTTATACAAAGGTCACAGATGTTTGGAAGCCTGCTGTGGTGCCCAGCACACTTAATGGGACCTTTACAGTTTTCGCCCCCACAGAGGTAGCTCTGCTTCTGCTGGCCATAACAAGCCCTGCAAGAGTGTCAAGCTGACTGAAAACATATCCGTGCTCAAACACAAACAAACATGCACGTGCACACATTCTTTATCAAAGTATTACACCTCCACATCGACAGCTGGCTTCCCACTGAATCGCCTTCTGTTCAACAGACAGATTCTACATGTTTACAGCTAATGGATATCAACTGCCATTTATTCACATCCCTGGAAGACTGAAACTAAATTCACTGTTTCTGTGTGTATCTCTGTGTGTGGCTTATGTGTACATTTTTATCTATTCTTTTCTCCCGGATGAGATATATTGAGCTTGTGTGCCAATTGCAGCACAGCCATTAACAGAGCAGCCAACATAGAACTCTAATGGCCTCCTGTGAAGGAAAGCTATTAGCTGCATGCTAAACTGTCCACGTGAAGATGCTAACATTAGCTTGATCTCTCACTGCAGTCATCTCAATGAGCAGTGCCATTATTTACATACAGAGTAATGCACCAAGAATTAATAATTTTTTTATGAACATCTATGATAGAGTACAGGTGCAAACGCTCCTGAAAGTGATGTGATTTCTGGGGCTTCCATGCTTTTACAAACAAACCTAACAATGCAGCCATGTGCATGGACATAGTCTACCAGTATGCTGCTAATCCTGTGTGTTTACATTTCCATTTAATTCACCCAAAAATGAAAATTCAGCTATTATCTACTCACCCATATGCCGAGGGAGGCTCAGGTGAAGTTTTAGAGTCCTGACATCCCCTGTGGTGATCCCAGGGGAGAGTGGGTAGCAGCACAACTCCACCTAATGCAGGCTGACGGCACCCCAGATTAAAACGTCCAAAAAACCACATAACTGAAACCACAAAATATCTCCATACTGCTCTTCCGTAGTGATCCAAGTGTCCTGAAGCCCTGACATAAAAAGTTGTTTGGAAAAGTTGTTTGGAAAAACGTCATTTGAACTCAAATGATGTTTTTCCAAACAACTTTGGAAAAACTCCCCCCAAAAAAAACCTTTAACGGGAGAAAAAAAATGGTAGAAACCTCAGGAAGAGCAACTGAGGAGGGATCCCTCTTATAGGACGGACAGACGTGCAATAGATGTTGTACAGAACAGATCAACATAATAAATTAACATTAATCTGTATACAAAATGATACATGAAGAGAGACAGAGAGAGATATCACCTGACTTGTTCTGGGCATCTTATATTACACTAGATGCTTAAGGGTGCCTTTTGTGTCTGTATGAGACACTGAAGGACGTGACAAAGCATTTGCTTTAAATTACCTGACAATGAGAAAACTCTGCACATTGACAGTGTGGTGTTGACTGGTAGCAGCTCAATTCTATTCCATTTTCATCTGCATATCCGGGACCGGGTCACAGGCACAGCAGGCTGAGCAAGGTATTCCAGACGTCCCTCTGCCCAGCAACATTTTCCAGCTCCTCTGGGGGATGCCGAAGTGTTCCCTGCCTAAATGGGATATATTATCCCTGAGACATGATCTGGGTCTACCCTGGGGGCAACACAGAGAAAACTTTTAATGGGAGGCGGCCAGGAGGCATCTTCATCCCCGATGCCTGAACCACCTCAACTGGCCCCTGTCAATGGGAAGGAGCTGTTCTTCATCAGATTTCATCCTTTTGATCTTTTTTTTATCTTGAGTTTTAGAGTGTTCATTATTTATTCTGATGCCTTATAACAGTGATTATAATTTATTACAGTTATGAAATTAAATTACATTTTGACCTTTGCAAATACATTTTTAAGAAATATTTATGAGCGCTTCTAACTACAATTATACAGTGCTTTAAGCATTTTAAGTATCTTGTTTATAATTCATTATTGACATGGGTGTCACATAAAGGCCTCTAGTTTCGCAACTGGGTGTGGCCAGGCGGAATTTGCAAGTTTGGCACACCGTGCACGCTGGCGCAGCTACTCCTCTTTCCCACCTCCATCCCTCCTACCTGCGCAAGTGGGAAAGAGGGAGGAGAGAAGGCGTGGAGTGGGTTTTACACAGCCGATTCACATCACACCAGTCAAATGAGCCCCTCTCCTCGCCCTTTAATGCGCTACGCGAAGGCGTAATGAGAGTTCCGTCTGGTCCTTTCCAGCCATTCCTGGACCTTCCGGCGGGGGGGGGGGGGGGTCAGGATGCTGGAGAGGGAACTGGACTCTCTAACCTCCCGGGTCCAGGGGTTAGAGGCCCAGCTCCAAGGAGTGGAAGACCGGCTCCGGGGCGCGAGTGACAGGCTGTTCCCGCTGGCGGATGCAGCCGAGCGCAGGGTACAGCCACGGTCCCCGCACCCAGGTGGCCATTAAGGCCAGGTGTCGCTAACCAGAGGAGAGGAAGAAGAAGTGGGGGTGGGTGAATAAAATAAATTGAACGTTGAAATAATTTGTTTTGGGTGATTTGTTGTAACCTATATTTAATGTGATTGAGTAAATTTACACCATAAATGTGTGAATGGATGTACAGGGAAATGCTCCATTTAAGGACAGAGCTGTGCAGCCAGGGGGTCTCTCCCGTGTGCCCTGATGCTCTTCCTGCTGTTTTGGTACATGCAGTTTGGCCTCTTTCTGCGTAAGTCCTCCCCCTCCTTGCAATAATGTACTCCATCTTTATAGATCACGTTAAGCAAAAACATTTTAACATTTGTATAGGCAATCACATGAAGCACGTAAACCCTTAAGACACCAAACATAACTTACAATTTGCTGACAGCGTATGCACGCACGCTCTCTCTTTCTCTCTCGCAGTCTCACTCTGCTTCTTTCCTTTTGACTTTTCTAAGATGACAGATGCTGAATATATACTCCTTATCTGAATCAGGTTGGGTTTCCATTACGCGTGCCAAACATGCCAAACGGTGCCAATCCCCTTTGATCTGACATCAGATGTGACGGGACAGTCGATATAGAGATACATTTATGTGCTGATTGCAGATAGTTGCATTGAATAGTGGTTTTTGTGGGTATTTATTGCATCGTTAATGTGCCTGACATTCTGGAAACCTGCCTGTGATTTTTTGGTGACATGTGCGCACTGTCCGCCGGTCAGCCAAACTTCGGCTTACACCGGCTGCGCTCCGCTTGCGCTGACAGTAGACCTGGTTTCAGCTGCCGAGCTTTTAGCGCACCTTCGGCGAAGCCTTTTGGCACGAAGCCATCACTGCGCCAAGATGGATCTGTCGACACCTCCCCCTGCTGCACCGCCACACCCATCTCAGCGCACCTCGGTCTGCCAAACTACCAAACTGAGCGCGCCTCGGGTTGCGCTGCTCGAAACTAGCTCCGCACGGGGTTCGTCACCCTGCGCCACCCTGCGCCACCCTGTGCCGTGCCGGGAAGCTAGAGCCCTAAGTTTTAGCAGTAACTTTTAGTGAAATACATAACTGGCATACAACTCAATTCTTTACATTTGTGCTTGAATACAATCAATTTTATTTATAAAGCCCAATATCACAAATCACAGTTTGCCTCACAGGGCTTTACAGCATACAACATCCCTCTGTCCTTAGAACCCTCACAGTGGATAAGGGAAAAATCCCCCCAATAAACCCTTTAACGGGGAAAAAACGGTAGAAACCTCAGGAAGAGCATCTGAGGAGGGATCCCTCTTCCAGGATGGACAGACGTGCAACAGATGTCGTACAGAACAGATCAACATACACCAGCACATTATCACTTTTGAAAGACATCCTCCATCATGAAGATCTCTTGGAAACATGGGCCCATACAATGCAAAACGGCCTTGCCTTGTCAAGCTCATTGTAACTCACCTTGTGTTAATTGATTTTCTTTTACACACTCTTTCATCTGACAGGTGAAATCATCAGAACATGGTGAGCAGTTTTCAAGTAAAAACTTCAAAAGCTGGAGAACATGGGTAAAAACGTGTAGAGCTTCTGTTGCCATGTGGCTGGTTATTCTTGAAGGACAGAGTGACTCTGTCTTTCTCTCGCTCTCGTTTTCTCTTTCTTTCTCTCTCTCTCTCTCTCTGAATGCATGCTGAGAGTGACTGGGTGAGTGTTTCGGAGAGCGTTTGTGAAAGTGAGTTTTTCAACCCTTTTTGCTTGTTTGGTGGTGGCTGCCGGCGCAGCCACGCAGCCAGGCATGGCAGTGCGTGGCCTCTCCGTGCTGGAGATACGCCGTCAAACTTTCTCCGGCTGTCGGTGTGTCGGTGGAGGAGTGCAGCTTAGTTGTGGGTGCAGTTGTGGGTTATGGCAGCGTTAAATCTGCCTCCAGGATGAACAGTGCTGTGGTCATTTTTCTGGACTGCACTGATTAAGTGAACCAGGTCGTTGAAAGCGGAGTCGTGATTCAGGGAACACTGACTCCCGTGTTTCCTCTTGTTAACCCCGCTAAAAAAGTTGTAATTTCCAATGTGCCCCTGTTTCTGAGAAATGAGATGTTGGAGAAGGAGTTGGCCCGACACGGACAGGTGGTGCCTCCGATTAAAATGATCCCTCTCAGCTGTAAATCTCCACACCTCAAACACGTCATGTCCTTCAGAAGACAGGTGTTCATGATCCTCAAGAAAAACGAGGAACTGAACTTAGCTCTCAGTTTCCGCATTGATGGTTTTGGTTATACTGTTCATGTGGGGCCGAGGGGCACTTGATCTGCTCGTGTCCAGAGAGAGCAACTGACCGTCAGGCTGCGTCCGCGGCAGAGCCGCCGGTCAGGCCACAGCGCACAGAGACACACACAGTGATACACAGAACAACACACAGAACACACAACATGACACACAGGGGGCTGATAACAGAGCAGACAGTGACCACACTGATTCAGATCGTGTTCAGTTGGATAATGAGGAGAGTGATCAGGATGTGCTCAGTGTTCAGGCTGAGCTGAAGGAGCAGATGGGACACACTGCAACCAGAGTGGCTGAGTCTGTGTTAGTCGAGGAAAGTGTGATGGACGATGAGTTAATGAAGTTGCCTGTGAAAAGGACAGGACAGGCCCATAGTGTTCCTCCTCTCAGTCAGAGGAGAACACACAGAACACACACACTGACACACAGAACACACAGGTTAATGACTGTGAGGACGACAACATGCAGGTTGAAATGCAGAGTGGTTATTCTTTCCTGAGAGTCAGAACTTTTCTAAAAGAAACAAAGGGGCTGAGGGCTGTGAAGGTCGAAGATTATTTCCCCGACTTGCAGCTCTTTCATGACTCAGTCTGGTTCTTCATGAAGAACAAAGGAAGCCTGGGGCAGCCATCTTTCACTGACCCAGAGATTTTCAGGTTAAAGAAATTGTTGCTGAAGGTTCGAGCCCAAATAGCCAGTGATGAATAAGTGTGCTGTGTTTCTCTTTCATTTGTTTGCTTTGTCTTTGTTAGGATGCAGCTTTATATTAAGTATGTGTGACATAAAGCTGGGTTCTTTAAACATTATTGGTGCTCGAGAGGACGTTAAGAGAGCTTCTCTGTTTAATCTGATCAAGAACAAGAAACTGAATGTAACTTTCCTTCAGGAAACTCACGGCACTGCTTACAATGAACCTGACTGGAGGAGGGAATGGAGTGGAGGGGCTTTTTTCAGTCACAAGAGCAGTAACAGTGGGGGTGTTGGTATTCTCTTTTCTAGAGATTTCTTACGTTTTTCCTGCACAGTCAATAAAATTGTTCCAGGTCGGCTGTTGAAACTGTGTGCTGAATTTGAAAAAGTAAAAATGTTTTTTATAAATGTATATGTTCCAGCTGTTGCTTCAGAAAGACTGCTGTTTTTGGATGTGATAAAAAAATGTCCTTAGAGACTGTAACAGTGAGGAGTATCTGTTTGTGGGCGGGGACTTTAACTGTACAGAAAACCCTGTGTTGGACAGGAACCATCAGGAACCTCATGCTGCCTCTAGTAGAAGCAGGCTAGTGTTTGCTTCCTCTGACTGATATTATTATGGCATCATTAGAATTTTAATACTGAAGCATCAGTGTTAGAGCAGCATGTTACTGTTGTAGCAGGTGTGCAGTTAAGTTAGTCATATTTGCTCTTTCTATTGAGATGGTTTTAGAACAAACCCGGCACACCAGCTCGTCCAAATTACTGGGCTGCCCTCTGTCATTTGGTTTAAATCCAAAACACTCCCACACAGGGGCCGTGTTTGGTTTAGGAACAAGTTCCCTGTCTTTCTCTTACGCTCAACTCTCTGTTTTCTTCTCCGCCTCGTCTCCCCCTCACAAAGATTGCACTGTGTGTGTGTAGCCCCTAGCCCCGCCTCCCCCCACAGAGACCAAGACACTCGATGACAAGAGCTTTCCCTCCGTTCATTACGCTAATGAATCAACTCACTTGGCTGCCAGACAATGCATGGAAGTGAACCCTCTTGTTGTCCAGCCTCTTTGGTGGAGAGAGACGAGGAAAACAAACACGCATGAATATGGCAATTAATCCCTTTTAATTTACCGTGCAATTAACCGACTTAAAGTATATCGCGACAGGCCTAAGTATGATTCCCAGTCCCACTCGCTCCCGTTGACTTTTTTTTCCCCATCCCGTCCCAATCACGTGAAGAATAGTGAAACTGATTCCCATCCCATGGGACGACGAGCATGCAGATGAGCTTCCCTGAGACGAGTTTCTGACAGTTTGTGCAGAAATTCTTTGCTTATGCAAACCGATTGTTGCAGCAGCTGTCTGGGTGGCTGGTCTCAGACGATCTTGGAGGTGAACATGCTGGATGTGGAGGTCCTGGGCTGGTGTGGTTACACGTGGTCTGTGGTTGTGAGGCCGGTTGGATGTACTGCCAAACTGTCTGAAACGCCTTTGGAGACGGCTTATGGTAGAGAAATGAACATTCAATTCATGGGCAACAGCTCTGGTGGACATTCCTGCAGTCAGCATGCCAGCTGCACGCTCCCTCAAAACTTGCGACATCTGTGGCATTGTGCTGTGTGATAAAACTGAACATTTCGGAGTGGCCTTTTATTGTGGCCAGCCTAAGGCACACCTGTGCAATAATCATGCTGTCTAATCAGCATCTTGATATGCCACACCTGTGAGGTGGGATGGATTATCTCGGCAAAGGAGAAGTGCTCACTAACACAGATTTAGACAGATTCGTGAACAGTATTTTAGGGAAATGGTCTTTTGTGTATGTAGAAAAAGTTTTAGATCTTTGAGTTCAGCTCATGAAAAATGGGAGCAAAAACAAAAGTGTTGCGTTTATATTTTTGTTCAGTGTATGTGTGTATATGTAAGTGTATGTATTTATGTGTATGGTTTTATTTATTGAACAAGGAGATTTTTAAAAAAGGAAAGAACACACAAAGTGAAGCTGTTTAATAGAGGCAAATAAAGCTGTGTTTGAAAAATCAAAAAAATCTCTCTCTCTTTCTCTCTCTCTCTGTTTTTCTATCTCTCTCTTTCTCTCTGTCTCTCTTTATCTCTTTCTCTGCCTCTCTCTTTCTGTCTTTCTGTTTGTCTTTCTCACTCTGTTTCTCTCTCTGTGTCTCTCTTTCTCTCTTTTTTCTCTTTCTCTGTTTGTCTTTCTCACTCTCTGTCTCTGTCTCTGTCTCTGTCTCTCTCTCTCTGTGCACATGCGTGAGCATGAGTGTGAGTGAGTATGGAGTGATTGACAGTGGTGAGTGCGTTTTCCAAACTTTTCTATGTTTGTTTGTTTGTTTGTTGTGTATGTTTTAGTGTAGTTTGTAAGTTTTGTGTCGGTTGGTGTGTGTGTGGCAGCGGGCATCATGCCCAGTGTCGGAGTGAAGGAGGAGGAGCTGCAGAAACTGATGAGGCGACATGCTGTCAAACTTTTGCCGGCAGTCAGCTGTTCAGTTGGAGATGCAGACTATGCTATCGGAGAGCTTGTGGGGTTCCAAGGTGTTAAAGCTGCCTCACGAATGAACAGTGCCATAGTCATCTTCCTGGATGATGTGGCAAAGGCAGAGAAAGTGGTGGAAAGTGGCGTGGTGATCAATGATACCTTCACGCCGGTGTTTCCTCTGGCTAACCCGGCGAGGAGGATCATGATCTCCAATGCGCCACCATTCATTAAAAATGAGGATCTGGCCGCAGAACTGTCCCGCTACGGACGAGTCATCTCCCCGATAAAGATGATGATGATGGGAGGTAAACCCGACCGGAGATAAAACATGTTGTGTGTTACCGGCGGCAGACCTTCATGGTGCTCAAAGATGGAGTCAAAAATCTTAATCTGTCTCTGAGCTTCAAGGTAGAGGGATTCAATTACATCGTTTTTGTAACATCTGAGACATCAAAGTGTTTTGCTTGCAGGGCTGAGGGGCACTTGGCTCGAGCCTGCCCTGAGGCCAGGAAGGCTGCTGGAGGCGCTGCGGGGCCAGGCCCCAGTGCCTCATCCAGGCGTGCCGGGGCTTCGCCCCCGGCGAACCGGGCCGCAGTGCTCCTGAGCCTGCAGCAGCTGATGCGGCGGCTGATGGTGACGTGGGTTCAGGTGAGACGGACTCACCTGACGCACAGCAGCCGGGGGCTGAGTCAGACTCACCCGGTGTGCAGCAGTCTGATGAGACTGCAGAACAAAGTGATCAGGAAGAGATGGAGCAGGAGCAGGCTGTCAGCCAGGAGGAAAAAGTTCCTGCTAAAAAGAGCACGGTCACACCTGCTAAAGAAAGTAAACAGGAAAAGAAGGATAAGGAACATAATGTGAATGTTGACGAGGTGGTGAATGAGGTGATGGAGGAGGACATGGCTGAGGATAAAAAAACAGGAAAAAGGAAAATCAGTGAGTGAATCAGTGAGGAGGAGGAGGAGGTGGAGGTGGAGGAAGATAGTGGGGATGAAGTGGGTGACGAGTGTGACATGACTCCATCTCAGGAGGCTCAGACCACCACCTACTCATTAAAAGAGATTAAAAAGTTCCTAAAAGACACAAAAAGGAAAGCAGCTGTGCAGGCTGAGAATTTCTTCCCTGACCTGAAAGGCTTCATTGTGTCGGTGACACGCCTGAAGAAGATGGAGGACTCCTTTGAAGCAAAGGAAGTCTACAGGCTCAACAAGTTTGTCACAAAAGCCAGGGTGAAGCTCGCTGACCTCGATGATTAATTTTAAAATGTCTTATCACACTATTATGGCCATTTTTTTACCGATCTCTTTTTATATCACTATGACTAACATTAATATTGGTTCTTTAAATATTAACGGTGCCAGAAGTGATGTGAAAAGATCCTCTCTGTATAAACTTATTGATTTTAAGAAATATGATGTATTATTTATTCAAGAAACCCATAGTAATGAAGAAAATGAAAGAGGCTGGAAAAAGGAGTGCCCAGGCCAGTTTTTTCTCAGCCACAAATCTTTTAATAGTGCTGGAGTTGGTGTGCTTTTTAATAAGGCTTTTAACCCTCACTCCGTTGAAGCGCAGGATGTTTTATCAGGTCACATTTTGAAGGTCAGAGCACAGTTTGAGAGTATTAAAATGTTTTTCTATTTGTGTTTATGCCCCTGTTTTTAGCAAAGATAGAATGAGCTTTTTAGACATTTTATTTGATGCTATTAGCAGCTTAAACACAGAAGAGCACTTATTTCTAGGAGGTGATTTTAATTGCACAGAGCATCCCACTGCAGACAGGAATCACCTGGAGCCCCACCCTGCTTCTTGTGCTCGGCTGCAGCGCCGCATTGAAGCTCATGAGCTGCAGGATGTATGGAGAGGGCTCCACAGGAATGGCAGGCAGTACACATGGAGCCACAGCCGCGATAATGTTTTATCTATGGCTCGACTTGATCGGTTTTATTGCTTTAAACATCATTTTAGCATTTTTAAATCAAGTCATATTACACCTGTCAGCTTCACAGACCATTCTCTGGTTCAATGCTCTTTTTTTTTTATCTCCAATGTTCTCCAAGATAACCAGCACATATTGGCATTTTAACACAGCTCTTTTATTAGATAATGGCTTTAGAGAGGGTTTTAATTATTTATGGGTTTTACACAAGGACAAGAAGTCCAGTTTTATTTCTTTACAGCAGTGGTGGGATCTTGGCAAAGTTCAAATCCAGCAATTTTGTGAACAGTATTCTCGCAATGTCACTAGGCACATTACCAGGTCTCTTCAGGACCTAGAGACCGAGGTGGTACAGCTGCATGGTCTAGCAGACTGTACAGAAGAACAAGGGCATTTTGAAGCCCTTAAAAGTAAAAAGGCTGCTTTAGCCAACCTGCTGGGTATTACAGTGCAGGGGGCACTGGTCCGATCCCGCTTCCTGAACGCCTCATACATGGATGTTCCATCTCAGTTCTTCTTCAGCCTGGAGAGGAAAAATGGCCAGAGGAAGATCATCCACTCCTTACGTGCAGAAGATGATTCCTCACTCACGACAGGTCCAGAGATCCGCAAATACGCCACACAGTTTTACAGAGAACTATACTCAAACGAGTTTATGGATAACCCAGAGCTGGGTGGACTGTTTTTTAACAACCTGCCCCAGGTGGACACTGCCTCCAACACAGCCCTGGACTCCGAGCTGACCGTCAATGAACTACACACAGCCCTTATGAGCCTGGCCAATGAGAAGGCTCCAGGCAGTGATGGGCTCCCTGTGGAGTTCTACAAGTCCTTCTGGTCGGTCCTTGGTAAAGACATGCCGGAGGTTTTCCAGGACAGTCTGAACCGGGGACAACTACCACTGAACTGCAGGAGAGCTGTGATCACCATGCTCCCCAAGAAAGGAGACCTGCAGCTCCTAAAGAACTGGAGACTGGTTTCTCTGCTGTGTGGAGATTACAAAATCCTATCCAAGGCCCTGGCCCTGAGGCTGAGGGAGGTTGTGAGTGAGGTCATCCATGTGGACCAAACCTACTGTGTGCCCGGTAGGTCCATAAGTGATAACATCACTTTAATTAGGCATGTTTTGGACGTCTCTAGATCATTAGGCATTAGTCTGATTTCCATAGACCAGGAAAAAGCTTTTGACTGGGTTGAACACCAGTACCTCTGGCAGGCACTGGCTGCTTTTGGGTTCAACCCAGGTTTCATAGCTAAGATCCAGGTACTGTACTGTGACATTGCGGGCATACTGAAGATTAATGGTGGCCTGGCTGCTCCTTTTAATGTGGAGAGGGGGGTTCGGCAGGGATGCTCCCTATCAGGGATGCTATACTCCCTAGCCATCGAGCCTCTGCTCCACAAACTAAGAAAAGATATCAATGGTGTTGTTTTTAATGGATGTCCTGCTGTTTTTAAACTGTCTGCCTATGCTGATGATGTCATTTTAATGGTAAACACACAACAAGACACTGACACAATAAAAAGGAACATTGGACTGTTTAACGAGATGTCATCAGCAAAGGTGAACTGGAGCAAGAGCGAAGCAGTAATGATCAGCAACAAGCCCACAACCAACCTGGTTTTACCAGAAGGACTGACATGGAAGACAGGGGGCATAAAATACCTTGGGCTGTTCTTAGGCGAGGAGAGTGTTTTAAACAAGAACTGGGACAACGTTCTAGAAAAGATGGAAGGCAGGCTCAGGAGGTGGAGATGGCTGCTACCAAGCATGTCATACAGAGGGAGGGCACTCATCATTAACAACTTGGTGTCATCCTCTCTGTGGCACAGACTGGCCTTTGTAGACCCTCCTCCTAACCTACTTTCAAAAATACAGACTATATTAGTCAACTTTTTCTGGCACAAACTTCACTGGATCCCTCAAGCTGTCCTCTACCTCCCTAAAGAGGAGGGCGGTCAAGGACTCGTCCACTTGGCCAGTAGGGGAGCGGCTTTCCGGCTGCAGTTTATCCAGTGACTGCTGTACGGCCCCAAGGAACTGGTCTGGAGACTGCTGGCCCACGTGATCCTCCAGCGGTTTGCTGGCCTGAGTCTAAAACATCATCTGTTCCTCATGGACCTCAGCACGGCAGACCTCCGTACCTTGCCACCCTTTTACCGGGGAACCTTCACTGTGTGGAAGTTGATGACGAGGGAGAAGAACACAGTCTCCCTTCACTGGCTGCTCCAGGAGTCTGTGGTTTATGGAGAACAGCTCAGCGCCCCTGTCTGGGCAGGAATATCAATGAGGGACATCTTCCGTCAGGCTAGGATCACGACTCTGAGCTCTGTGGTTCACCTGACTGGAGTTGGACTACAAGATGGAGCTGCCCTGGCAGCTTTTGTGGGGATCCGGTCCGTGAGGAGCATGGGCAGACTGCTGGAGCACTGGAGAGGCTGCCTGACTGGACACCAACACCTCCTATTGAGCCGGCACTGCCAAGGTTTTATTGCCCCCTGCACTGACGATCCATTTCCCTCTGTCACTGTCCTTCTGGTTTTTAAAGACTGCTCTGGTTGGTTTTTAAATGCACAGCATTTCACTTTAAGCCTGCAGGAGGCCACTGGCAAGGCCATGTACATGGTCATGGTCAAGTGTCTCAATGAAAGGACTTTGAACCATGTGGACACTCCATGGAGGGATCACCTGCAGCTGGGCGATGAGGTGAAGCCCTCCTGGAGGAGTCTTTATAAAGGCCCTCTGACTAAGAAAGTGGCAGACCTGCAGTGGAGGGTACTGCATGGCATAATAGCAGTGAACTCCTTTCTGTCCATCATCGCCCCAGGGCACACTGACCAGTGTGTGCTCTGTGGTGAGAGGGAGACAGTCTTCCACTGCTACAGTGAGTGCACACGTCTCACTCCTCTGTTCACCCTCCTGAAGAGTCTTTTCAGCAGTGCTGGAGAAAAGTTCTCTGTCCAGGTTTTTATCTTAGGTTTTAAGTACAGAAAGGCAGCAGAAAGGAAGTGCAAACTTTTAAACTTCATTCTGGGGCAGGCTAAGATGGCAATATAGAGCAGGGAGAGGAAAGAGGAGGAGATGGTGGATATAGATGTAGTGCTGTTGTTCAGCAGGATGGTGAAGGCCAGGGTCCAAATAGATTTTAAATATTACAGTCAGATGCAGGACATGGACCAGTTCACTAAGACCTGGACTCATTCCAAAACACTGTGTTCAGTCACCGACAACACTCTGGTTTTCTCTAATCGTCTAATGTGATACATCTCTCTAACCCCGTCTGCACGACCTAATCTATGTGTTTTATTTATTTTTATTTATTGACTTTTTTGGTTTTAGTTTGAATATTAATATTGGTTTTAACAGATGTACTGTATTTGCTCTGTGATCATTTTTTGATCAAAATGCGGGTTCCTAAATAGTAAAATAAAGGAACTATAAAAATAAAAAAAATCTCTCTCTCTCTCTCTCTCTCTCTCTCTCTCTCTCTCTCTCTCTTTCTCTCTCTCGTTCAATCAATTCAATTTCAATTTAAACAGCTTTATTGGCATGATGAACAGAAATATGTTGTTGCCAAAGCATTTTACAGAATATTTACACACAAACTTACAATATTACAATTCAATACAATACAGTATAATTTATACAATTCGATATAAATCCATGCATTTTAGGATGTTATAGTGAGTGAGACCCTCAGGTTGTGGCAGGCAGATACATATTTAGCTGCCAGAGGAGCTGCTGTCCCTTCACCCAGCAGAACTGACAGTTTCTCCTCTGGTGTTAACATATGAAAGTCTGTTATTTACTTAACTATTTCCCCAAAGTGCAAGTTTCTTATTGAAGAAAACTTGCCGCAGTAGAGGTGTAAGTGCATCTCTGTCTCTATCTCTCCTGTGGAGCAGTGACCACATACACGCTCCTCTCTAGGCAGCCATGTCTGTCTGTGTCTTCCTGTCTCTACAGCTAGTTGGTGGTCACTGAGCCTGTATTTGGTCAGGATCCGTCTCTGCTTTGTATCTCTGACTGAGTGGAGATATTCGGCCAATTTATATTCTCTGTTCAGAGTCAAATAACAATTTAGTCTATTTTGAGTTTTTGTTTCATTTTTCCAATGTTGTAAATATAGATCTTTTGATTGATTCATAATTAGTTTTCTTTTGTTGTGTTGTTTTGGAGCTGTGTTGATGGGAGTCTGGTTAGTTAGTTTCACCATCAGCTGAGTGAGGGGGCTGTTTTCAGGGTTCAGCTCTTGGGTTTTTAGTGCTTTAAATGGACTTGTGTTTAGATGTGTCCAAAATGTTATTGCCCGTTTTTGAACATTAAGCAGTAATGGGAAGCGTCCCAGTTCTGCTCGGCAGGCGTTATTTGGGTTTTTCCTCTGCACGTTTAGAATTCTTCGACAGAATTCAGTGTGGACGGCCTCTATTGGGTGTTTATCACATGAGCCATACTCCAATCCACTGAGTGGACCCCAGACCTCACTTCCATACAAGGCTATTGGCAAAATTCCATAATCAAATATTTTCGTCCATATTCTAACTGGAATGTCAAGGTTGAATAATTTGTTTTTTAATGCATGCATTGCCCTGCGAGCTTTTTCTTTGAGTGCATTTACTGCCATGTTGAAACTTCCTGATGCGGATATGGTCAGACCAAGGTAAGTATAATTTTTTGTGTGTTCAATTACCGTATTGTTTAAAGTAAAATGGTGTTCAAGACATCTGGGCTTTTTTTGAAAGATCATAACTTGGGTTTTCTTAAAATTTACATCCAAGGCCCAGTTATGGCAGTATTGTTCCAGGATGGTTAGGTTATTTTGAAGCCCATCACTGGTTGGGGTCAACAGGTCATCTGCATAGAGCAAATATCTAATCTCTGTGTCAAAGAGTGTGAGGCCTGGAGCTGTTGAGCAGTTCAGCTGGTCTGCAAGTTCATTTATATACAGGTTGGATAATGTGGGACTTAAACAGCATCCTTGTTTTACACCGCGTCCTTGAATAAAATATTCTGTTCTTTGATTGTGAATTTTCACAGCACATTTGTTGTGTTTGTATATACATTTAATGACATCATATGGTTTACCACCTAGTCCACTTTGAAGGATTTTGAAGAAACATCCTTCATGCCAAATGGAATCAAAAGCTTTTTTGAAATCGATGAAAGAAGCAAATATTTTCCCTCCCTTTTTTTGGTGGACATGTTTATCAATTAAGGTGTGTAAGGTATATATATGATCAGAGGTTCGGTAATTTGGAAAAAAGCCAATTTGACATTTACTAAGTATGTCTTTTTCTTGAATAAAGGCTAGTATCCTGGAATTCAGGATACTAGAAAATATTTTCCCAAGGTTGCTGCTCACACAGATCCCTCTGTAGTTAGAAGGGTCTAATTTATTTCCATTTTTATAGATTGGGGTGATCAGCCCCTGGTTCCAGACATCAGGAAAGCAGCCAGTGGTCAGAAACATGTTGAACAGTTTAACAGCTGCAGTTTGCAATTCAGGGGTACTGTTCTTCAACATTTCATTTTTGATGCAATCCGTGCCACAAGCTTTTTTTGATTGAAGAGTTTTCAGTTTGTCTGTTAACTCTTTTTGTGTAATTGGGTAATCTAGTGGATTTTGGTTATTCTTGATCGCTGATTCAAGGTTGCCTAACTTTGTTTTAATTTCCATTTGATTTAGATTGAGATCTTCAGGTGAGATTTTTTATAATTTTTATAGAGGTCATTTAAATAGTTTTCCCAGATGTCTCCATCTTGTATTGCTAATTGTTGTGGCTTTACAGTTTCCAAACTGTTCAACATGTCCCAGAACTGACCTTGATCTACTGCATTTTCAATCTCCTTAAGTGTTTCGTTGGTGTAGTGCAATTTCTTTTTTCTAATGGTCTGTTTGTACTGTTTTAGAGTTTCAGTGTATTCATGTTGTAGTGTTGGGTCATGTTGGCGTCTGTGTTTCTGGTTTGATAATTGTCTCAAGTGTTTTCTTTTTTCTTTACATTCACTGTCAAACCACTTTTTTTGGTGGGGGGGTTTGTTTACCATTTCGATGGTGGGGTTTCCTTGTTTTCCCAAGCTCTGTATTTAATGCAGCTTTTTGGAAGATATGGTTAACATCTTTTGTTGTTTTATTAACACCTTCTGAGTTATTTTGGTAACTGGAATTGTTGAATGTGTTGATTGCATCTTTTATTTCATTTGAATTCAATTTTTTTTTAGGAATTGTTCAGCACTGTTTGGAGCCCGTATGGTTGATTTAAGGCGTACAGCTTACTGGGCTGTTTCTTAACAATATCTCTACTGTGTTTTGTCAAGTAAATATTAATCTGGCTGTGATCTGAAAGGGGGGTTTGTGTTCTGACAGTGAAGGCACTAAATGAAGAGGGGGCCATGTCTGAGATGGCATAATCAGCTACACTTCTCCCAAGAGCTGAGCAGTAGGTGAAGCGCCCCAAACTATCCCCTCTGATCCTTGCATTTAAAATATACAGGCCTGAGGCTCTGCAGAGATGCAGTAACTCTTTCCCATTTTTGTTTATTGTCTTCTCAGGGTTGTTTCTCATGACTGTGGGTAAGGGGGTCAAAAGTGACTGTCTGAATATTTATTTATCTTCTGTGTGGTCTATATGGTCAGGTTCTGAACCTGTTCGTGCATTAAAGTCCCCACACAGAAGTATTCTGCCTTGGGCTTGAAAATGACATATCTCTGTGTAGAAAGAGTTGTAGAACTCTTCTTCGTGGTATGGTGACTCTGATGGAGGATTGTATATTGCACACAAATATAAATCTAGCTCGCAAATGCCTAGTTGTTTATTAATTTTGAGCCAAATGTGGTTTTAGCCTTGTTGTACTGTTGTGATGTGTTGGGTGATATAAGCTTTGAGCCAGATCACCATTCCTCCTGAGTCTCTACCTCGGTGTACTGTGCTCAGCTTAACTGAAGGCACTGTGATCTCACTGTATCCTGTGCTGATGCAGTTACTCAATCTCACTGATCGAGTAACTGCATAAGATTGACATGTTTCTATTAAAATTAAAATATCAATATCTTTTACGTTATTTAAGAAATCCAGGTCTGTGGTCTTAAGACCAAAAGTACAAGAGTACAAACCCTGAATATTCCAAAAACTTACAGTGAAAGATTTCATTAGTTAGAAAAACAAAGAAAAGAGATTAATTCAACCAAAACATGAACAAAACGAAACAGATGGAAAACCTATCTGGAGCAACTAATTATTAATACATTTAAACTAATATTTTGTGTGTGTGTGTGTGTGTGTGTGTGTGTGTGTGTGTGTGTTCTTTATCTAAGATATCTCTGTATACTTCATGTTTGCAGTAGCCTGTTACACAAAGTGTGGAGCATCTCTTTGAGTGCTCCTAGTTCAGACATTGGTGTAGTGGGTGGGGGGGTAGGATTGCAAGTTCCAGATGCATATGTTGCCTGTTGGTGATGATGGGGGTGTCTTCTGTGGCTGGTTGGAGTAAGAGGGTGGGATATAGGATGGGGATGGATGGCTGTAGGGGGATGGAGCAGCTGTGTGGACGAGATTGTCGGTGTTGCGACCAAGGGTAACGTCCTTCAGGGTTTTGGCGAATGTTCTTATCCCAGCCTTGTTCGGGTGTAGTCCGTCGTAGAGATCCCATGTCCCAATGTTGGTGTGGTGGGCCAGGTGGATGTTTGGGAGGGCTGCACACTTCCTTGAGACTTCCACGTAGATGTCATGGATGACATGTGGAGGGGTGTCTGTACTGGGGAGAAGGGTAGAAATAATCACTCTGCTGTTCAGGAACTCCTTGGAGTCCCTCTCAGCCACCTTGGTCATGGCCTTAGCAGTGCCCCGGTGGAGGGTGTGGAGGTCGTTGGTTCCTGTATGCACCAAGATGTGTCGAGGGCTCCCCAGTGTGTCCTGCCTAAGCAGCTCCATGGCATGGCCCACATTTCTGCAGTGTTTGGCTATGGTATTGAGGCCAGGAAAGAGGCCTTTGGCATTCAGATATTTTCCATTTGAGTCCATGAGTAGGACTGCCTGGGCTTCTGGCCTGGCTGGTCTGTCGGATATGGGCTCTGTGTGTAACAGGGGCTGGGTGGCAGGGAGGTCAGGAGGGGAATCTCTGGGTGTCAGGGTTGGAGAGGTGGGCAAAGGCTGTGAGAGGGGGAGGCTGCCAGTGTCGGTGGGAGCTGGTGGTTCGGCAGCAGGGGAGAGGGTCGGTGTTGGGTGTTGTCTCTCTCTTTCTCTCTCTTTCTCTCTCCCTCTTTCCCTCTTTCTCTCTGTCTGTCTGTCTGTCTGTCTGTCTGTCTGTCTCTCTCTCTCTCTCTGAGTGGAGCGTGGTGAGCATGTGAGAGGGGTTTGATTGAGTTTTTCAATCTTTTTCTATCTTTTCTGTCTTTTTCTCTTTAATGTAAGCCTATTTATCAGTGTAGTTTCATTAAGTGTTGGTGGTGTCTTTTGTCGGGTTTTCTGTGTTTTACCTGCCAGGCTTTGTCTGGCTGGTTGGCATCTCACACGTCATGGTGGTAGGTGGCGGTGATTTCTCCCAGTTGTCGTGGAGACACGGCATCAAGTGGGTGCCAGATCTCCGCACACTGTGGAGGATGCCTCGGTGAAATCGGCGGCCCGGATGAACAGTGTGGTGGTCCTGTTTCTGGACCGGCCCAGTGTCGGTACCGGGGGTCCAGGCGAGTCTGAGTGTAGCAGAGCTGCGGACAGCACTGCAGACAGCGCTGCGGACCCACAGGACAGAAAACAAAGGTAAACAGCGCTGAGGGGGAAAGGGGAGATGTCAATGGACAGGAAACTGAGACACAGACAGGTGTAAATTATAGAGCCACTGCAGTGCGTGGAGAACAAGGGGGTGAGATAGGTAAGTCAGATGAGGTGGCTGGGGCTCAGGAAGGTGAGGTTAGTGGGAAAGATGACACAGATGGAAACAAAGGTGAGGAGGCAGGTGAAGGTGGTGTTGGGCAGGTAGGTGAAGCTGGTGTTGAGCAGGCAGGTGAGGTAAGTGAAGCAGGTAAGACAGGTGAAGCTGGTGTTGGACAGGTAGGTGAAGCGGGTGTTGGACAGGTAGGTGAAGCTGGTGTTGAGCAGGCCAGGTGAGGTAAGTGAAGCAGGTAAGACAGGTGAAGCATGTGGTGGGCAGGCAGGTGAAGCTGTGGAGATGATGGAGCAGGAGGCTGCGTGGATATCAATCCCACAGAAGCATCACAGTAGGAAGAAGAATGTGGACGTAGGAGCAAAAAGCAGCAGGCTGACACTCAGGTAGGAGAGCTGAGTTGTTAGACAGCAGTGACAGTGAGGGCTGCGTCTCTGATGACAGTAATCTGTCACACACTCAGCAATCAGTCAGCCAGGAAGATAGGGCTTATACAGCAAAAATGTTAAAAAGTTTTCTTCAAGACACAAAAAATGTGAAAGGAGTAAACCTCGAGCATTATTTTCCTGATAAAGAGACGTTTTATACATCAGCCAGACATCATATCAGAAACAAAGCTGACTCTGATTTTACTGATCAAGAAGTGTTCAGATTGAAGTAACTGATCCTGAAAGTTAAAAACCAAATTTGTTAAATGATGGGAAAAGCACTAATTTGCATTTTAATTAGTTTATTGGCTGTTTTAGTATTGTTTTAAATCTTTCACTTTTTATGAATACTTTTAAAGTTGGGAGTTTGAATGTCAACAGGGCCAGAGAAGTTAGGGAAAGTTTTAACATCTATGAAACAGCTAAACTCAAACATATAGGTGTTTTGTTTTTACAAAAGACACACAGTGACAGTAATAATGAGACTGACTGGAAAAAAGAATGGGAATGACAAAGTATAAAATTATAGGTCATCTTATTTCTTATTTTTAGCTGGGGATTTTAATTGTACTGAGAATGATCTTTTAGATCAAAATCATGCAGAGCCTCATCCAGTCTCTTAGCAGGCTCTGAAGCAGCTGGTCTACTCCCATGGCCTGGTGGATGTGTGGAGAAGGATGCACACAAGCTGCAGACAGTAGACATGGTCCTACGTAAGAGACAACACAATGTCTTTAGCTCGCTTCGACCGCTTTTATTGTTCCAAACACAATTTTAGTGTTTTTAAAATTTGTAGGATTTTACCAGTGGATTTTACAGATCATGCTTTGGTTTTATGTAGTATTTTTTCGCCTACTGGCATTTTAATTCGGTTTTAGCTGTTGACCAAAGTTTTGGTGAGGCTCTTAGTTATTTATGGACTGATTTTAGACAGAGGAAAAATGAATTTACCTGCCTAAGACAATGGTGGGACCATGGGAAAATTCAGATAAAACCGTTGTGTCGGCAGCACACGCTCAATGTCACACATCACATCTGGAGACTGAGATAGTGGACCTAGAACAACTTAGTGAGTCCACAGGAAATCGAGGATGTATTGAAATCCTCAAGACTTTAGCCAACCTGCTGGACAGTAAAGTACAAGGTGTACTGGTCCGGTCCAGAAGTCAGACTATAGCTGAGATGGATACTCCCTCTGGCTTCTTTTTGGCTTGGAGAGAAAACATGGACAGAGGAGGATGACACACTCTCTGCTAACAGACAGGACGAGAGCTGACAGAACCAGGACAGATCAGGGGGAGGGCTGTGGAGTTTTACTCCTCACTGTTCCAAAGCGAGTAAGAGGAGAATGGAGAACTGTTCGAGGAGTTCTGTGATGGACTGCCTCAGGTCTCTGAAGAGACCAACTCCCAGGTAGAACACCTCCTGTCTGTACAAGAGCTACATGCTGCCCTCCAGAGCATGCAGGGCCGGAAGGCCCCAGGCATCGACGGCCTTAGTGTTGAGTTTTATAAAGCTTACTGCAGTACCTTGTCATAAGATATGCTGGAAGTGTTTAATGAGAGCCTTGCCTCTGGTTTCTGCCTCTGTCCTGCCGGAGGGCGGTAATCGCCCTCCTTCCAAAAAAAGACAACTCCATAAAAAACTGGTGGCCTGTGTCTCTCCTCTGTACCGATTATAAGATCCTCTCCAAAGCTTTGGCCACCCGGCTGAGAGAAGCTATGGAGCAAGTAATCCATCAGGAACAGCCGTACTGTGTACCCAGCAGGTCTATGGTAGACAATGTCTACCTCATTCGGGATGTTTTGGAGGTCTCCAGTTCATTGGGTGTGAATACTGGCTTGATTGTATTAGATCAAGAAAAGGCTTTTGACCGCGTTGAACACCGTTTCCTCTGGAAGACCATAGAGACGTTTGGGTTCAGCGCTGGTCTTATTGCCAAGATCCAGGTGCTGTACAGTGACATTGAGAGTGTGCTGAAGTTTAACGGTGGCTTGTGTGCTCCTTTTAGAGTGCAGGGTGTCCGGCAGGGTTGTGCATTGTCTGGGATGCTCTATGCACTCTCCCTGGAACCCCTCCTTCATAAAATACGCTTGAGTGTTAAAGCTCTGGTTTTATCTGGCTTTACTGGGAATGTGGTTTTACCTGCCTATGCTGATGATGTTGTTGTTTTTATAAAGGATCAGCAAGATGTCAGTACATTAGCTAGTATATGGTGTGTTGGCTATGAAGGTGAACTGGGGAAAGAGTGAAGCCATTGCTGTCGGTGAGTGGCGTGAGAGCCTCCCGGTTCTCCCTCAAAGCCTGACCTGGAAAAAGGATGGCCTAAAATATCTTGGTATCTATCTAGGAAATGAAAGTGTGGTAAAAAAGAACTGGGATAATATTATTGAAAACGTTGAGGGGAAAACTGTTGAAGTGAAATAGATTCACTCCGACATGTCTTACAGAGGAAGAGTGTTGGTTTTAAACAATCGTGTAGCCTCTCTGCTGTGGCACCGGCTGGCCTGTTTGAATCCACCATGTTAGCCCAGATCCAGGCAAAGATGGTTAATTTCTTCTGGGATCAGTTACATTGGGTGCCACAGTCAGTTCTGTTTTTATCTAGAGAGGAGGGGGGGCCAGGGTCTCGTCCACCTGGCCAGTAGAACAGCCACCTTCAGGATACGGTTTATTCAGAGGTATCAAATACCCCCTTTCCACCAAAGTAGTTCCAGTGCTGGTTCGGGGCCAGTGCTGGTACTGGTTCTCAGTTGGTTCAACTTGCAAACCAGCTGAGAACCAATTTGCTTTTCCACGGCTCGAGGTGGTTAGGGTGCCATGTCATTGCGTCATTGTATATGTCAGTTACACTGAACAACAACAACAACAACAACAACAACAATGATGGCGGACCATGTACTTGTGCAGCTGTTACTCCTGGCGCTACGAGGCCTCATCGGCATCCAAACTTGGCAGATACGTTGTATTTGTGCTGCTCGACAAGATTTGTATGGATGGCAATTAAGTTCCAGAAGACAGGTAATAACCTAACACAGTTTGTCTCTTACTAACACTGAACGTGAGATTGTTATGTTAGCCTTTGTTGTAAGCTAACGTTAGCTGGCAGAGCACAACTAATTCACAATGCAAATGTGTAACATTATGTGTTGTGTACTTATTTAGACAACTGAGAGCTTACTGTAGTTTCAGCTGGACAAAAGAGGATGCTTAGCTATTGATTTTAGTATTGATCACTCTCCACTCAACATGCTTATTTACCTACACATTTTTGTCCTACCCCATGCAGAGCTGGCTCATGAAGCCCTTTGCGGACACTGGCAGATTGACCCTTGAACAACACACCTTTAACTACAGATTAAGCAGTGCACGGTCGGTTGTGGAAATGGCTTTTGGGAGATTGAAAGGACGGTGGAGGTGCCTCCTAAAAACCTGCCATTCAAATGTTTGTTATATTTAGTTCTGGTTGTGTATGATGCACATGTTTTGGCTGCTACTCTCCATTGTTTTTGCTGTTTTGTTGCTGCTTACCTGACTACTTTTACCTGTGTTTGCTGGACTACTTCACGTCACCAATATTGTTTCATCCTTCAGTTCAACAAATTCATATAAATGATTATGGCTGTCATGTTCTCATTTCTTTATAAACACAGTGACTGAAGACATCTATGAAAAGCATCTTCATAAACGGGTAACCTGTTGAGGTCTTGACTTGTTTTTGTCATAAGAATTTGTAATAACCTTTAAAGCAAATAGAGACCGGAACCGAAATATCAAAGTTTAACAGAATTTATTATCTTGTACAAGAGGAGCGTTTCACAGTGCAACACACAAGATGAGGTTACAGAGAAAAGGCTTCCTGAGGAGCGTCTACTGCAAGCTTTTATACAGTATATTTGGGCGATGGATTCAGGGAGTTTCAGTTCCCCTAATCTATCAAGTACACACTTCATAGATAACAATGGTTGTCAGTTGGTGTGACGTCTTGTCTCACTGTCTTCCGGATGACCTTGTCCTTGCCCTGTCTCCGACCCTCTGTTTCTCTCGTTTCCTCTTACATATATAATGACGAACTTCCCTTTATCCTTAACCATCTGCTGATCTTTGCATGTAAATTATCAACAAAAAAATCTTATTTTTTGATCAAAATTTTATTATTTTTATGATTAAATTACATCACAAAGAGGAACTGACATCATTTGAGACTCTGGAGGAGCCAAATTCAAAAGCAGGCAAGTTCCCACATTATTTTACATTGTTTATTTGTTGTTTTTGTATGTTGGATAGGGTCCGTCAAGCTGAACCTAACCACCCCGTCATGCAAAATACAGTACAGGCCAAAAGTTTGGACACACCTTCTCATTCAATGCGTTTTCTTTATTTTCATGACTATTTACATTGTAGATTCTCACTGAAGGCATCAAAACTATGAATGAACACATGTGGATTTATGTACTTAACAAAAAAAGGTGAAATAACTGAAAACATGTTTTATATTCTAGTTTCTTCAAAATAGCCACCCTTTGCTCTGATTACTGCTTTGCACACTCTTGGCATTCTCTCCATGAGCTTCAAGAGGTAGTCACCTGAAATGGTTTCCACTTCACAGGTGTGCCCTATCAGGGTTAATTAGTGGAATTTCTTGCTTTATCAATGGGGTTGGGACCATCAGTTGTGTTGTGCAGAAGTCAGGTTAATACACAGCCGACAGCCCTATTGGACAACTGTTAAAATTCATATTATGGCAAGAACCAATCAGCTAACTAAAGAAAAACGAGTGGCCATCATTACTTTAAGAAATGAAGGTCAGTCAGTCCGGAAAATTGCAAAAACTTTAAATGTGTCCCCAAGTGGAGTCGCAAAAACCATCAAGCGCTACAACGAAACTGGCACACATGAGGACCGAGCCAGGAAAGGAAGACCAAGAGTCACCTCTGCTTCTGAGGATAAGTTCATCCGATTCACCAGCCTCAGAAATCGCAAGTTAACAGCAGCTCAGATCAGAGACCAGATGAATGCCACACAGAGTTCTAGCAGCAGACCCATCTCTAGAACAACTGTTAAGAGGAGACTGCGCGAATCAGGCCTTCATGGTCAAATAGCTGCTAGGAAACCACTGCTAAGGAGAGGCAACAAGCAGAAGAGATTTGTTTGGGCCAAGAAACACAAGGAATGGACATTAGACCAGTGGAAATCTGTGCTTTGGTCTGATGAGTCCAAATTTGAGATCTTTGGTTCCAAGAGACGCAGAAAAGGTGAACGGATGGATTCCATATGCCTGGTTCCCACTGTGAAGCATGGAGGAGGAGGTGTGATGGTGTGGGGGTGTTTTGCTGGTGACACTGTTGGGGATTTATTCAAAATTGAAGGCACACTGAACCAGCATGGCTACCACAGCATCCTGCAGCGACATGCCATCCCATCCGGTTTGCGTTTAGTTGGACGATCATTTATTTTTCAACAGGACAATGACCCCAAACACACCTCCAGGCTGTGTAAGGGCTATTTGACCAAGAAGGAGAGTGATGGAGTGCTGCGGCAGATGACCTGGCCTCCACAGTCACCGGACCTGAACCCAATGGAGATGGTTTGGGGTGAGCTGGACCGCAGAGTGAAGGCAAAGGGGCCAACAAGTGCTAAACACCTCTGGGAACTCCTTCAAGACTGTTGGAAAACCATTTCAGGTGACTACCTCTTGAAGCTCATGGAGAGAATGCCAAGAGTGTGCAAAGCAGTAATCAGAGCAAAGGGTGGCTATTTTGAAGAAACTAGAATATAAAACATGTTTTCAGTTATTTCACCTTTTTTTGTTAAGTACATAACTCCACGTGTTCATTCATAGTTTTGATGCCTTCAGTGAGAATCTACAATGTAAATAGTCATGAAAATAAAGAAAACGCATTGAATGAGAAGGTGTGTCCAAACTTTTGGCCTGTACTGTAGATCAGGAAAATGTTTTTTTGTTAAAAAAAATTTCAGTATTAATGCAAAGAAAATCATATTTCAAGTTTAAATCATATATGCTAAGTTAGCTAGCTAACCACACAGTGAACTGGCAGCCATTTTAGGTTGAAATTTACCGCCCCGTCACATACCACCCCATCACATTTTTTATTGTGACGGGGTGGTATGTGAGGTGATGGGGTGGTTCTGCTTCCCATTTTAATTTGAAAATTGATTGAATTGGAGCTTAAGTGTACATGGTAAAATGTCTGCTTTGAGTAGGAAAGGTCAAGAGGCATTGATGTAGGATAATAACTTTATTTTCTGTTGACTTAACCCTGTTTGGTTCATCGCACTCAGTAACTCTCTCACTATCTCACTCCCTCAGTAACTCTCTCACTATCTCCCTCACTATGTCACTCCCTCAGTAACTCTCTCATTATCTCTCTCACTATCTCACTCACTATCTCACTCCCTCAGTAACTCTCTTACTATCTCACTCCCTCAGTAACTCTCTCACTATCTCACTCCCTTAGTAACTCTCTCACTATCTCTCTCACTATCTCACTCCCCCAGTAATGCTCTCTCTTTCTGTTGGCATTTTGAATGGTCATTATTTGTTGTTCTTTGTTATGATGTTCTGTATTCAAAAAGCCTGATTTGATATATCTTTTCGATCTTGTATTATTAAGTCATTTCCACATTTATATCCAGAATAAAAAAAAAAAAAAGTTTAGAATGTTAAACAAAAGCTAAAACCAATAAATCAAATAGAGAGAGTGACAGCCACCCACCCCGTCACATGAGTTACCACCCCATCACAGTGTAATTTTCTTTAAAAATGATGGAAAGGGTGTGAAATGCTTCATACATTAATGTGGAATAGTACTCTTATTTTGTTGACTAATTAAATAAATGTAACTTTTTTTTGACAATTTAAAGTGAAATTGTATTTTTTGTTTAAAAAGTGAGGCAGTTGATAGGTCAAATTCATATTTCAAGATTAAGAATCTGAAAATGAAAAAAACTAATTAAATAACATGGTTTTAATTGGTAGTATCCAAAAAAGGGACATTCTACTGGTAGGAATGTATTACTACTCATATTGTGTGCATATTGTCCGCGACGGGGTGGTAAAAGAATGATTCCCCGGTCTGAATAAAACGTGTAATATTAAAAATATTTTATGCCTGAGGTGGGAAAATATGTTTTCTTGGAGGTTTAACATGTCTTTCATATTGTGGATTTCTTAAAAAATGTTTGCTCTTTATGAAAATTTTGAAAACTGCAAAGTGGAAATGGCACCCGTTTCATAGAATGACCCTGTTGATAAAAGTGACAAGTGTGCATTGAATGTGCAAAACTAAAACTTCCCATGAAGAAACACATTGGTCTCAGTCTCCAGCTTCTGCAGCAGGGCATCAGTTGTAGCTGTGATTCCACCCTTAGTTTCAGCTGTGCCACTGGAGACAGGAAATATGACCAATGCACACCAGAGTGACGTTTTCAGCTCACTGTCTTCACAAACATCTTCCAGTTCTGATCAGATGGCCTCTCCTTCTTCAGAGGGCACATCGTTAGGGGATTCACATGACACAGTTCCTCTGAGCCCTCCAGGGGCATCAAGCCTTCAAAGAGCTTTGTGGCCAGCTCAAGTGGTCATTCCACAGTTCTCGGTGGCAACTGAGGATGTGCTCAGGCATGGAAATGAGGGATTCAGAAAAACTGGCACTTTCCTTGACAGCACATGGATAAAATCTGATAAAATCTTGGAAAAAGCTAGCGGATTACATTTACAGCCACACAACGTATCCTTCAGGCCTTCAGATTGGTGAGGTTGCAGAAGCCTTAGTCTTAACACACCCATGTCTAATGGAACCAGGCAGTTGCAACGGCTGGATGGGCTGGATTTATCGTCTCAAGCATAAGATGGGAAACTACAGGACCAAGCTCCGAAATCTTTGAGTCCCAGAAATCACCTGCAACTCTCTCCAAAACAAGCGTCCCGGTGAAAGGAAACCAGCCAAAAATGTCAAGAAAGCACGGAAAGGAGAAGTGGTGTACCTGCCACACTATCCTAGAGACAGCAAGGAAGACCAAGAGCAGCAACAACTCCAAATCTTGTCCGAGTTGAGGAAGAGAGACAGCATGACAACTACCAACCAGCTGTGATGTCCAACACTTTGGCCCACAGAAGACATGATGTTGTCACCCTTCAGCTGAGCATCAAAGAGATCAAGGAGAGGTGGCCTGCCTTGTTCAATGTGTCACAGGTGAGTAAGAGGCATTGTGACATTACTCTAACATAGAGGTTAACACAGACATCTTAAGCAGAAAATGTGCGGGCTGAACATTCTGAAATTGTATTATCTGTGTGTTTCTTTATTCTTTTCTTTTTTCCAGATCAGCGCAGAATTCCAGAGACTCACATATGTGAATCTTGAGCCCAAGTTCATGGCCATGTTGGACAAGTTTACCCCTAAGCTGCTGTCCGTCTTCAAAGCGAAGAAAGGTGCCACTGGGGAGAGACATCGTGCACAACTGGATACTCTACTCCAGGTAGGCTTTACAACGGCCTCTCATTCACCCATTCACATGCACACTCACACATGTAACCGAATGAAACCTAGCGGTGATCCCCAAGTCCCGAGTATAGCAGCAGGCGCGTGTAGGAGTTTCGGTTGACCTCACTCCTCACCAACTCACAGGTAGCACTGACCAGCCCGCCAAGTGGGATATACCTCTTGGTGTAATGGTGAGTGCTACCGTCTTCAAAACCAAGAGCCGCGAGATCCCGTCCGACCCTAGGCAAGCCCTGAACATGGGTCGAACACTATAAAATACACAACGCAGAGAAAAGACGTGAAGAGGTCAGTCTAGTTACAAACACACCAATGGTGGCAAGCTGTCATGCAAGGTGCTAGCCACAGCCCATTGGGAGCAATTTGGGGTTCAGCGTCTTGACCAAGAACACTTTGACATGTGGACAGGAGGAGCTGGGATTCGAATCGACCGGCCCTACGGTCACTGGACAACCCACTCTCCCTCTGAGCCATAGCTGCCCCTTGTGACATCTGAAGTAAAAAATACATTTTCTCCTTTGACCTTACAGACTGGGGTGACCATCCAGCATACCAGAGACGTCGTCATCCAGTGTCTGATTGATCACCTGGGGGAAAAGGAGAGTTCCTTAATCAAGGAGTCTAAGGTGAGTTGCTTCAGAAGTGTTTTTAAAAAAGATATACAGTCATTTTGAGGTTATAAAAATAATAAGCTTGCCTGCCATTCTGCTATAACCAACTTGCCCTCCAATGTCTGCAGGAAGCTGATGGTTCAGGTATCAACATAGAAGAGAAGCTGGCAACGGAGGTGATGGCTGTCTACATGCTGACAAAGGAAAGTGGAGACAGCGATGTTGGCATCATCATGGAAGGTTCCACAGTTCTCCACCATCTTGACGATTTCAGCAGAGTGTCCTACCATGTAGGTAGGACTAACATATGCCTTAGATCTGAAGTAACCCAAACCTCTGAGATACACCTTTGTGGTATTCCAAAAGGTGCTGCTGGAAGTGGATGCTGGAAACCTCTCAGCTAGGGTTCAAAGTCCGAAGACTGCTGTGGTCATCTAGGTGCTTGTGGGGCAACCCCAACCGGGCAGTTGAGTATGTGAAGCAGATGTCCACTTGAAATGTTAGTTAATCTGAACTGCTGTTTAAAAAGCACAGGTCCTTCAAATTTTGTTGACAAAGTATTTCAAGGGTGAATTTTCCTGGCAGAAATATTCATATTCATTTTCTTTATTTTTGTTCTTCCAGTTGAAGGGTGTGAGGATAGTTCCTCTCTTTGAACCCCTTGATCATACTTTTGGTTTTTATGTCAAATTAAGCTTTTGTTAAGCAATTTCTTTTTGGGCATAATCGGGCCAGGCACATCCTGAGATGTTTATCTTGAGAAGTTTTGGATGGTTGCTATTGGAGTGTAAAGGTTGCTATTGGAGTGTGAATTTCTTGACGTGTTTAATAGTGAAGTAATTGTCAAGTCTAAAAATAAGTAGCATGCCATAAATACTTTGCTCTCTCTTTTTTTGAACTGCAGAGTATACAGTCGTTCTGAATTCAAATAAACACAAAAAGTTTGTGCTCTAGAGAACGGATCAGCACTCACTGAATAACCTCCTAAGCCCTATGATAAGCTATTATGGCAAGGCTTAACTATACAGACCAGTGAGCAGTGATAACTAACACGTCTTTGGGCTCATCGGGTGGGAACCTCCTTTCACCAGTGTTTTGTCTAGTTGGTCCCATGACACCTCCAGGAGGCTAGACAGTGATCTCTGCATCCCAGAGACACTCCCCTAATGCCAGGTCTCACTGCTCCCCGCACCAACCCAACAACCTCCTTTACCTTACTTACACGTGGCTTTCTCAGCCCAAACAGCACCGCCACCTTCAACAAACCCAGGCTCCGTACATGTGAGCTCCAGGTAGCGACAATACTGATACTACCTTTCCTAGCACATTCACCATACTCTATTTCACACGCTACATAGCATAGCTACAATATATGCTAAAGTTAAAGGAGATAAATAAACTCTCAGGATCAGCAAACACACTCACCTTGCAGCATGGTCTCATTCAAATAGGCCACTCTCACACTTAAATAATCTTCCTCTTCCTGGATTTTCTCCTGAGAGGACTGACTGGTGGATGGTGTGCATGCCTAAGAGCTGCCTCTGCCTCCTGAACTGCCGATCTTGGGTTCCACTTCCTCCCCTTAGTTGGATTTGGAACCACACTCCTAACTACCACGTCCTTACTCCCAGATAACAAGAGCTCTGTCCTGACCTTGTGTTAAACTACATACTGGCAGCTGAAGTATCCATTTTCCATACAATGCAACACTACTTAGGCACCTAGGAGCGCCCAACCACTTCCTAATATAGGAGCTAACCGACCTTTCAATTCTCCTTACAACGGATATTGGAATTTCATAAATTGACAATGGACACATTAACCTAGGATATAGCCCAAATTGCAGACACCACAACTTCAACTTTCCTGGAAGTTCTGATTTATCTATTCTATCCAATCCTTCCACCACACCTTTTCTAAATTTCACCACCTGTTCCTTATCATTCAACTCTACATTGTACCACCTACCTATACTCTTTACTGACTTTTCCCTAATTGTTGGGATTTCCTCATCATCATGTATCATCCTATCACTTAACTTCCCTGTACGTATCGAAATGCTTCTAGATTTACTAGGCTTGATCTTCATGCTGGCCCACTTGAGGTTCTTATTTGCCTTCTCTAGTAGCCTCTTTGTACATGGCATTGTTGTGGTCACCAGTGTCATGTCATCCATGTAAGCCTAACTGGTGGAAGATGCAACCTGTTCTGCCGTCTCTCCCCACCTATCACCCACTTAGAAGCCCTGATGATTACTTCCATCGCCATAGTAAATGCTAATGGAATAATTGTACACCCTGCCATGATGCCTATTTCTAGCCACTGTCAACCTGTTGTGAAACCTGCCATACAACCTAGTTGTTGTTTTTTTTTTTAAGCTATATGCGGCAACATTTTTTTGAGTGTATGTTATGTTAAATTAGCAGTACAAACATAGTATTTTGCTGTTCTTACAGTTAAATAGGCAGGAGATTGTTGTTTGCATAATGCGGTAAATATCGATCTAAAATGAATACCACAGTAGCTAGAACATTTCTTCTTTTTGCAGCAGAAAACTAAGGCTTCTGTCTTCCGTTTCATCATGTTGTACTGTCATATTGATGTCACTGCACTATGTTCCGTGTGGGCACCAGAGGAACAAATTAATGACTTTTTACTCTGCTCACAAAAGTAAACATATCTCAAAAACTAAATAATGTGCATAGTTGAAATGACTTATGGTTAAAATATATTTTAATTTGTTTCTACACATTTTTAATGCTTTCGTCAATTATTATGGTTTATTGACTTGCAGAACCGTTTAGATAGGTTTGTGCAGATTTTAGGGATATACTTGAAGAAATGACATAGAAATAAGCAAAAATACCAGTGTACTGTAGGTAATGGTGGACCATTTCTTTTGCAGAGTTCAAAGGGTTAACTTGAGTTACATTTTCAAATTAGGACTATGACTTGTAGTTGAGTACTGTTAGATCAGGGTATTTCTACACTTACTGAAGTAAAGAATCTGAGTACTCCTTCCTTGAGACTTGAGACTTGATTTAGTCCCAAGTAATAGTGAATTTTCTGTTAATGGTTTTGCTGCTTGCAGTCTTTATTGCCATTCAGTAAAGGTGATCCATCCTTTCACAGAACTCTTCCTCAGTGGTGCACAGTGAGTGCACACTAGCTCATTCCATCCATAACTAACTTTTTAACAAAGGGACAGTATGATATTTTATATGCTAGTTTAGTAATTTAAAACATTACAAACGGAGAAATTGGACTAAATTAAGACAAATGTGACTTCTTTTGATCAGGTAATGGATGACGAAAGGACGGCCACGAAGCTCAGCAGCTGGTCAGAGTCAAACACTGGTCATTTGGAATTCCACAAGGTGAGGCTAATACAAAATAGAAGTCAGACATAATATTTATGTATTTATTTTACCTTATCTGGTTAAATAAAGTTAAAATAAAACACATAAATATTATGTTTGATTCCCATTTTGTATTTACTTACAGAACTCAAAATGACCAAAGTTTATAGGGATAGTGCACCCAAAAATGAAAATTCAGCCATTATCTACTCACTCATATGCCGATAGAGGCTCTGGTGAAGTTTAAGAGTCCTCACATCCTTGCGGAGATCAGCGGGGGGAGTGGCTAGCGCAGCTAATGGCAGACGGCGCCCCAGACTAATGTCCAAGAGCACAAAATTGAATCCACAAAGTATCTCCATACTGCTCATCCATAGTGATCCAAGTGTGCTGCAGCCGCGACATAAAAAGTTGTTTCGAAAAACGTCATATGAACTCTGTTTTTAGCCTCACTGTAGCCTGTAGCTCTGACTGCTTCTCTGTGCTCCGTGCTCACGTGTGCGTGCCTGCACGAGACCAGCGAAAGCGTGAGCTTTGCTCACCCGTGTTTACATCACGTGACACGTCCATCGCAGGGAGAGACAACGGTAACCACAGAACTAAAAAATAATTTGCACTACAGTCTTTTAGCAAAGGACAGCCCAACATGTCTGAAGACTTTGAAATTGAGGAGGAACAGCATTTCTTTGTTGAGCTGTATTTGTTTGAGCCCGAGTATACGGATGGAACTCAGGCTACTGGACGAAGCAGCCACCGCAGCTTATGAGCCTAACCCTCAGCCAGCCGCAGAATACTGGAGTAGAGCACTGAACACCTGGTGGTGTAGTTGTTTCAAATGCAAAGCAATGCCAATGATAAGGAAAGTCTTTGCTGCTCAGACTGGGAATTGGCGATGCCTGCACTTGAGAATCTGGACATCAGTACTGACGAGACTGCTGGTCTTCAGAAATCACCGATCACCCTGAGCGTGCACACGTGAACGCGGAGCACAGAGAAGCAGTCAGAGCTACAGGCTACAGTGAGACTAAAAACATAGTTCATATGACGTTTTTTGAAACAACTTTTTATGTCAGGGCTGCAGCACACTTGGATCACTACGGATGAGCAGTATGGAGATACTTTGTGGATTCAATTTTGTGTTCTTGGACGTTAGTCTGGGGCGCCGTATGCCTTTAGGTGCGCTGGCCGCTCCCCCCGCCGATCTCCGCAAGGGATGTGAGGACTCTAAAACTTCACCAGGGCCTCCATCGGCATATGGGTGAGTAGATAATGGCTGAATTTTCATTTTTGGGTGCACTATCCCTTTAACTCTGACCAGCTGTCTAGTTTGGGGCAAGTAAAATGCATCTACATGTGAACAGGAGGAGGCTTTGGTGTTTATGTGCATTTAGGAAAACAAATAAGAAAGCATCAATAAGTCTAGACAATTTGTGCACATCCAACAAACCTTGATGCTCTTGTTTTCTTTTAACTTGTCTTAACCTGTTCAGTTCCCCTATCCATTCCAATAAACATAACGGCCTCTAGTTTCGCAGACAGGGCGAGGCGGAGGCGCAGCGCACCTGCACTTCGCCAACTGGGTGTGGCCAGGCGGATTTTGCAAGTTTGGCACACC
The DNA here is from genome assembly GCF_011397635.1 of Epinephelus fuscoguttatus. NCBI lineage: Eukaryota > Metazoa > Chordata > Actinopteri > Perciformes > Serranidae > Epinephelus > Epinephelus fuscoguttatus. The sequence goes on along the minus strand of NC_064754.1, from coordinate 47,123,485 downwards.
GTGTGCCCTGGCGCAGCTACTCCTCTTTCCCACCTCCGTCCCTCCTACTGGCGCAAGTCAGAAAGAGGGAGGAGAGAAGGTATGGAGTGGGTTTTACACACATCTCACCAATCAAATGAGCCCCTCTCCTCACCCTTAAATGCGCCGCACGAAGGCGTAATGAGAGTTTACTCAATTCGCCATGGCAGAAGAGAGCAGCAGCGTCAGATGGCCAAACTTCTCCCAGGAGGAAACTGATGTTTTGGTCCGGGAGGTCCAAGCTCGCAGTGTCCAAATATACAGAACTGCGAGCACACCTCCACGTAAACCGAACATAACTTGCAATTTGTTGACAGCGTTTCTCTCGTGCGCGTGCTCTCTCTCTTTCTCTCTTGCTGTCTCACTGTGTTTCTTTTCTTTTGACTTTTCTAAGATGACAGATGTTGAATATATACTCCCTATCTGATGCTGTGGCTGTTTGTGGTTGGCTGAGAGGGATGTGAACTCATTAGTTTGCAGCTGTGTTAATCAGATCAGGTTGGGTTTCCATTACACGTGCCAAACGTGCCAAACGGTGCCAATCCCCTTTGATCTGAAATCAGATGTGACGGGACAGTCGATATAGAGCTACATTTATGTGCTGATTGCAGATAGTTGCATTGAACAGTGTTTTGTGGCTATTTACTGCATTGTTAATGTGCCTGACATTCTGGAGACCTGCCTGTGAGGTTTTGGTGATGTGTGCGCACTGTCCACCGGTCAGCCACACTTCCGCTACACTGGCTGCGCTCTGCCTGCGCTGCCAGTAGACCTGGTTTCAGCTGGCGAGCTTTTAGCGCACCTTCGGCGAAGCCTTTTGGCACGAAACTGTCACTGCACCAAGCTGGATCTGTCGACACCTCCCCCTGCAGCGCCGCTCTCAGCACACCTCGGTCTGCCAAACTACCAAACTGAGCGCACCACGGGTTGCGCTGCTCGAAACTAGCCTTGCACGGGGTTCGCCACCCTGCGCCATGCCGGGAAACTAGAGGCCAACGTTTCTAGGATATCTAAATTAATGATTACTGTCATCTGATTTCATCCAAGTCCACAGACTTATTTAATGGGATGTCTATAACGAGTGACAGTGTTCCACTTAATCTAAAGTGGACTGCAGTAGAACCATGCCCCCTTTATTTAACAAGCATGGCCAACCACGAGGCAAGGAGGAAGTGCAAGGCACATGTCAGTCGATGAATCATATTGTTAAAATATGTAATTTGTGTTTAAACTGTATTTAAAGCAAACATGAGATGTTATATTATTGATACATGTCAAAAAAATAACAGGAAAGATTTACAGCTTTTACTAAGGATTTTTTCAAAAATATCTGTTCATTGGAATGGACAGTGGATCTTTTTCACTGTGAAATTAATTGCAAAATATTGTTTAAATAGGGAAATATGATACAATCACTCTATAATGCAACTTGGGTTTATTTTGTTGACCTCCCACTGGGGGTTGTTGTTTTCATAACCCTGTTAAAAGTGGATTTGAAAAAAAAAAAAAAAGAAACAAAAAAAAAAAAAACATTTAAGAGCTAGAGCATTCATTCTTTTTCACCAATGATACCTCAGCGATAGGTGGGCTGGAGACGACACGGAGAACCGTTCAATGGCAGACAACGTTTTGCAGAGATTGCTGGTAAGTCACAAATCCACATGGTAGTCTTTAAGATATTAAGATATTAGGCCCTGTGTCCACATAGCGCCTTTTTCTGAGCGACAGAAGAAGGCCAGCATCTTTTTTCAATTATTCCCAATGAGGAGAGAGCGTCTGCGGCCACATGCGGCCGCCTAGGAAAAGGGCGCTGTGTCCAGTGTCTTTTTTCCAGCCACTCCTCCTTTTTTGTGCTGGCACTCCGAGTGTTTTGAGTTGAAAATCTCTGAACTTTTCACAGGGGAGCTGGTGTCGTAACCGGCGCTTTTTTCAGGCAACCAATCATATTGCGGAACTCGTCACCCTGGTAACCAGAAAAAATGGAGGAGAAGCTGGTGCTGGCCGTGTCCGTCTATCCGGAGTTGTATGACATGTCACACAGACATTACCATAACAGCGACTATATACATATATATATATATATATATATATATATACACATATATAATAGTAGCTTAGTTAAATTAATTATTTTTCTGGCAATAAGCCTATATAAATTGAGAGATTTTACAGCAACACACATGTAATCAATTCTAACCCATACAGTGGTGGCAAAGTTACTAAGTACATTAACACAAATCCTACTAATAAAACATGATGATGACTTCACCAGCTGTAGCATTAAAAGATTAACACAGTATATGTATCATACAGAAGACGAGAACGGCCATGTATTTTTTTTGTGTGTGTGCACTGTTATCTCGTGATAACGACTTATTCTTTCGTTATATCGCCGGGGCGATTATTTCCTCATTCATTGCCCCAAGGAGGGACAGCCCTGCAGGCAGGGAGAGAGCAACTCGCGAGGGCTGATCTCTCCCTGCTGGCTGAGGGACTGTTTACGCTTTTACGCACGGGTCGGTGATGAAGTGGCGCACATGACGGACGGACAGACAGACAACCACATATCTAAAACAGGTAATACATCTGGCTACATCTTTCCCACATCAAAGATCCGTGATCACATACACCCGCGTGCGTAAAAGCGCACACAATTCCATGTCCTCTCACCGCGGATGCTGTGATTTGATGGCCCGGTACTCATTGTAGCCCACTCTTATAAGACCCAATAATAATAATAATAATAATAATAATAAGCTACTGTGGACCTATATGCCATGCCTTTTAATCAAATTACCAGAGGAGTTCGCAGAAAAGCAGGTAATGTCAGCCTGAATTACTTGCGTGCGTCCCCGGTGAAAATCAGCGTGCCTGGCGGCGAACCTAAAATAGGCCTGGAACCGGTCTCCATCTAACCGCAGCTCTTGGATGAGGCGATGGTATTCACTGTATTGATGCCTCCAACGGTTAATGTCATGCACCCACATCCTCCTTGCTCTACATGTACGTCTGTCAGATTGAGCAGTGACAGCAGGGACATCACTATTAAGCTCATCCAAACATAATATGAGCGCAAGCATCTTCCGGTTGGTGCTCATTGTGAAAGAAATGTCAAACTATAGATAAAAAACAAAGAGGCGATGCTGCAAAACTACGCGGCTACAGGAATTGTCAAGATATTGTTGTCATAGAAACAAAAACCCTTCTGAGCTTTTTTTTTTTTTTTTTTTGGACGCACAGACGCTTCATCCCAGTGCTCCGCAGCACCCTTCCAGTGCCTTTCTGCCAGAAAAGGCGCTATGTGGACACAGGCCCTAAGTTAGCTTTAGCTTTCGCTAATACATGTGATGCTAATCAATGTACATTACTTCTTTGTAATTTGCATTTTTGTGTTAACATTAACCATAATGTTTGATTGCAATTCAGAGTATGAAAAGAAAAGGTCAGTATCAGATGGGCATTCAGCGGTTTTTGGCCAAAAAAAAAAAACCTGTCTACCAGCCGCTGAAAATGAGCAGGGAGAGAGCAAGGAGGGAGAGGGAGACAGGGAGAGAGCGACAGAGGACGTTCGACCAGAGGCTGGTCACGGTCAAGAGCGGGGCAGCTCCAATCCCTCTTCACCAGGTGATACACCATCTAAGCACAGCAACAACAGTAACTCTGTAATGTATGATATGACTGGTATTGTAATATTTGATCAAGATTTGTCTTTTAATTCTCATTTAAAACAAGCCTCATGGACTGCATTTTTTCATCTGCGTAATATTGAGAAAATTAGGCCTATCCTGACCCGAAAAGATGCAGAAAAATTGGTCCATGCTTTTGTTACCTCTAGGCTGGATTACTGTAACTCCCTATTATCAGGTAGCTCTAGTAAGTCCTTAAAAACTCTCCAGCTAATTCAGAATGCAGCAGCACGTGTACTAACAGGAACTAAGAAACTAGATCATATTTCTCCTGTTTTAGCTTCTCTGCACTGGCTCCCTGTAAAATCCAGAATTGAATTTAAAATCCTACTGTTAACTTATAAAGCTCTAAATGGTCAAGCTCTGTCATATCTTAGAGAGCTCATAGTGCCATATTATCCCACCAGAATACTGCGCTCTGAGAACGCAGGGTTACTCGTGGTCCCTAAAGTCTCCAAAAGTAGATCAGGAGCCAGAGCCTTTAGCTATCAGGCTCCTCTCCTGTGGAATCATCTTCCTGTTACGGTCCAGGAGGCAGACACCGTCTCCACATTTAAGACTAGACTTTAGACTTTCCTCTTTGATAAAGCTTATAGTTAGGGCTGGCTCTCTCTCTCTCGTATTCTATTACTGCTAACTTGGCCATTCTGGATGTCACTAACTCGGCTTCTTCTCCGGAGCCTTTGTGCTCCACTGTCTCTCAGATTAACTCATATCGCAGCGGTGCCTGGATAGTGTGACGTGTGTGGTTGTGCTGCTGCTGTGGTCCTGCCAGATGCCTCCTGCTGCTGCTGCCATCATTAGTCATTAGTCATACTTCTACTGTTATTATACACATATGACTTTTGTCACACATGTATACTGCCAGATATTAATACATACTTTCAACATATTGTACCACAGTAGCCAGAACTATAACTATAATATTATTACTTTCAGTGATGTTGTTGTAAGCTACTGTCGTTACCTGCATCTCTCTCTCTCTCTCTCTCTGTCTCTCTCTCTGTCTCATTTTGTCATATGGATTACTGTGAATTTATTATGCTGATCTGTTCTGTACGACATCTATTGCACGTCTGTCCGTCCTGGAAGAGGGATCCCTCCTCAGTTGCTCTTCCTGAGGTTTCTACCGTTTTTTTTTTCCCCGTTAAAGGGGTTTTTTTGGGGAGTTTTTCCTTATCCGCTGTGAGGGTCTTAAGGACAGAGGGATGTCGTATGCTGTAAAGCCCTGTGAGGCAAATTGTGATTTGTGATACTGAGCTTTATAAATAAAATTGATTGATTGATTGATTGATTGATATTGTTATGAAATGGCACAGAAGTTAAGTAATTGTCATACTGTTAAATCCCAATTGACATTGGCGCTAAATGTTTGTAGATTTTCTGCTTGAGGAGTAACTTTAGCAATTAGCTGGTTGAACTTGAATGTTAAACTCATAACACACTTGTTTGTACCAATTTACTAGTAATTGTAATGAAGGGCTATTGTGAGAATCTCCGTCACATTTTGGTTAATGGGCACTCTATATTTTACTGCTGTTTGTGACTATTGTGAATAAAAATGATGAAAACAGTCAGTCAGTGTATCCTAAATTAAAGGAACAGTGTATCAAAGTGCAGATCCACCTTACTTGACCACAGCAAAGTTTGTATGAATGTATATATATATATACATATATATATATATATATATATATATATACACATACAGTACAGGCCAAAAGTTTGGACACACCTTCTCATTCAATGCGTTTTCTTTATTTTCATGACTATTTACATTGTAGATTCTCACTGAAGGCATCAAAACTATGAATGAACACATGTGGAGTTATGTACTTAACAAAAAAAGGTGAAATAACTGAAAACATGTTTTATATTCTAGTTTCTTCAAAATAGCCACCCTTTGCTCTGATTACTGCTTTGCACACTCTTGGCATTCTCTCCATGAGCTTCAAGAGGTAGTCACCTGAAATGGTTTCCACTTCACAGGTGTGCCTTATCAGGGTTAATTAGTGGAATTTCTTGCTTTATCAATGGGGTTGGGACCATCAGTTGTGTTGTGCAGAAGTCAGGTTAATACACAGCCGACAGCCCTATTGGACAACTGTTAAAATTCATATTATGGCAAGAACCAATCAGCTAACTAAAGAAAACGAGTGGCCATCATTACTTTAAGAAATGAAGGTCAGTCAGTCCGAAAATTGCAAAACTTTAAATGTGTCCCCAAGTGGAGTCGCAAAAACCATCAAGCACTACAACGAAACTGGCACACATGAGGACCAACCCAGGAAAGGAAGACCAAGAGTCACCTCTGCTTCTGAGGATAAGTTCATCCGAGTCACCAGCCTCAGAAATCGCAAGTTAACAGCAGCTCAGATCAGAGACCAGATGAATGCCACACAGAGTTCTAGCAGCAGACCCATCTCTAGAACAACTGTTAAGAGGAGACTGCGCGAATCAGGCCTTCATGGTCAAATAGCTGCTAGGAAACCACTGCTAAGGAGAGGCAACAAGCAGAAGAGATTTGTTTGGGCCAAGAAACACAAGGAATGGACATTAGACCAGTGGAAATCTGTGCTTTGACTCTGATGAGTCCAAATTTGAGATCTTTGGTTCCAACCGCCGTGTCTTTGTGAGACGCAGAAAAGGTGAACGGATGGATTCCACATGCCTGGTTCCCACTGTGAAGCATGGAGGAGGAGGTGTGATGGTGTGGGGGTGTTTTGCTGGTGACACTGTTGGGGATTTATTCAAAATTCAAGGCACACTGAACCAGCATGGCTACCACAGCATCCTGCAGCGACATGCCATCCCATCCGGTTTGCGTTTAGTTGGACGATCATTTATTTTTCAACAGGACAATGACCCCAAACACACCTCCAGGCTGTGTAAGGGCTATTTGACCAAGAAGGAGAGTGATGGAGTGCTGCGGCAGATGACCTGGCCTCCACAATCACCGGACCTGAACCCAATCGAGATGGTTTGGGGTGAGCTGGACCGCAGAGTGAAGGCAAAGGGGCCAACAAGTGCTAAACACCTCTGGGAACTCCTTCAAGACTGTTGGAAAACCATTTCAGGTGACTACCTCTTGAAGCTCATGGAGAGAATGCCAAGAGTGTGCAAAGCAGTAATCAGAGCAAAGGGTGGCTATTTTGAAGAAACTAGAATATAAAACATGTTTTCAGTTATTTCACCTTTTTTGTTAAGTACATAACTCCACATGTGTTCATTCATAGTTTTGATGCCTTCAGTGAGAATCTACAATGTAAATAGTCATGAAAATAAAGAAAACGCATTGAATGAGAAGGTGTGTCCAAACTTTTGGCCTGTACTGTATATATATTAAATAAGATCAGACCTAACACTGACCCTTGAGGGACTCCACACGCAGTGTCCAGACACCCCGATGTAAATTCACCCGTGTTCACAAACTGTTGTCCATCTGTCAAGTAGCTTTTAAGCCATCTCAGTGCAACACCCCGAATGCCATACCTTTCTAGTTTGTTTAATAAAATTGTATGGTTTAGTGTATCAAGAGCTTTTTTTTAGATCAATGAATATTCCAACTGCATATTATCCAAGGCATTGGTGATCTCTTCTACGGCCTTAATTATTGCCATTGATGTTGATCTCTTGGTTCTAAATCCATACTGGCTTTCATTGATTAGTTCATGTTTATCCATAAATTTTTCCAGCCGGTTATTGAATAGTTTCTCCAATACTTTGGAGAATTGGGGGAGCACAGAGACAGGTCGATAGTTTGTGAAGATGTGTTTATTGCCATTTTTGTAGAGTGGTATTACTTTGCCAATTTTCATTTTGGCTGGACATGTTCCAGTTTGAAAGGACAGGTTACAAATGTATGTTAGTGGTTTTGAAATACTATTTATTACTTTTTTGACTAAGGCCATATCTATGTTGTAACAATCTGTAGTTGATTTATTTTTAAATTTATTAACTACAATTTTAACCTCTGACTCACTCACAGAAGAAAGAAAAATTGTGTTTGGATTTCTTTCTATCCGCATTTCGTTCTGCACACTGTCAAGAACAGGAATTTTAGGTGCCAAGTCTGGTCCAATATCTACAAAGAATTTATTGAAATTATTTACTATATTATTCATATTATAATTATCACCATTTCTATCACTAAAATATTCAGGATATGAATTCTTATTTAAGCCATCTTTTATTATACCATTTAATATACCCCAGACCCTTTTAGTGTCACTTTTGTTATCATTTAATCATTTCTTACAGTATAACTTCTTACTAGTTCTAATTATATCAATCAGTTTTTCTTCTTACAAACATTTTTTTAATCCCTTGGTTAGCCAAGGACATTTTGTATTTTTTTCTTTAATATTGTGTTGGTGTATAGGACAATGTTTATCATATAATGAATTAAATATTTCAAAGAAATTATTATACACTCTGTTCACGTCATTCTCGTTGTAGACGAGAATGTAGTGTTCCAGTCATGTGTAAGTAAGTCAGAGTTTAAAGAATTAATTGCTTTTTCTGTTCGTACTCATTTGTATATATACTTGTTAGCCTTTTTGTTTTTCCTAAGATCGCCATCAAACACCGTGAATACTGGTAAATGGTCAGTTATGTCACATACCAATTTACATACTATTTAATTTTTAATTAAATAGTTGTGGTCTGATAGTTAGACAACATGGTTTCAGCTGCATACAAGCTTAGAGATTGTGACACGTATTTGTGTTTTAGCTACAAACTTGGACGGGGCAGGTTCTGAAGACGACCAGAGTGACATTGTTGCAGGTGACATTTACCAACAGTCTGCAGAACCACCAGTGTCACCAAACAGTGCTACTCCTGCAGGATCTGATGGTAAGGATCTGGGAAGGTAATTAACTGCTTGCGTATGTCATTGTGAGAGTAGGCTTATGTTTTGCTGATGTAATTTTTCATTTGCTGCTTTCAGATATCTTCCAATGCAGTGCACAGGATCCTTTGCAGCAGTCAAAGAGTTATTCTGCTCCAGAAGGACCTGATGGTATGCTCATGTTTTCATTCTGTAAATGTTCTGTAAATTTCAGTAAACTATGCACTCATTAACAATCATTCAATCATTTACTGTTTCCGAATGCCAGCTGTTAAAAGTTAAGGGGCATTAACAATTAAGTAACTTCAACTTTTATTTAATTTACTTCTCTCCAGACATTTCCCAGTCTAGAGCAGGGGGTCCTGTGCAGCCTGTCCGTCGAGGCTGGGTCTACACAGGGGCAAGAGGGGGCGGTGCCCCCTTAAAGGGATAGTTCGACATTTTGGCAAATTCGCCTATTGCCGTAATCCCTATAGTCATATGAGTAGGTACATTACATTTAATTATCAGTGCCTGTAGTTCTGAGATCGGTGGGGCAGAGCTGCCTACTGCTCAGCACACAAAATGGAGGTGAATGGTACAGCCCCCTCTCTCCCTCAAAACTAATCAAATACACCATCAAATGACTCCAAAATGCTCTTGTGGACAACTTGTAGCTTACACATTCACCACGCTATGAAATAATAATGAAATATTACGAAACAGAGTTGTTCTGAAGCCAATGCCCAGCTGGAACTACATTCCAGACATACAGTACTTGCTGGGTGGAGTGATTTCAAACAGCGTATGTTTAGTGCAGTTACTCCCATCATCAAAACTTTTCTCTTCAAGTTTGTTGAGAAGAAGCCGACTGCTGATCATGGCAGACTTTTTGGTGGATGACGATGATGATTTCTTTTATATTAACTAAGACCCAGAACCCTATTTATTTGAGCCAGAATATACAGAGGAAGAGTTACAGGTTTTGGAAGGGCCACTTTATTAGGTGCACATGTGCAATCTAATACAATCCAATACAACAGCTCTGCCACACATTCTACATTTACAAAGCTTTTACATTTTCAGCTTTTGTCACAAAAGTGATTATTCCACTTTATTATTGAAGTCGTAGTGGGTGGTGTTGGTGTACTGGAGTGCAATATATTTAAAAGTGTTCCTAATATTTTGTCCCCCTCAATTAGACAAAATTAGGAAGCCACCCCAGTACACCACCATTCACTATGACCTCAATAATAAACAAAGTAGAATCATCACTTTCCAGACGATGTCAACAATAACCGAAAATTAAAAAAAAAAAAAAAATCATGGTATAGCCGTTCTACTGCATTGCATTGGATTACACAGGTGTACCTAACAAAGTGGCCAGTGACTGTATGTTACATATATATGTTGATGGTGGGATGGGACGAGAGTACGCCTCAAAATAATCACCGGAAGCAGGCTGTTTATTCCCAACAATGAGAAGTAATGCCAGTCACTTCACTATATGCTCTGAGCAAGCACTTATCCATAACATAACCACAACAACATTTGCATTTTAGCCTTATTTACCATGCTTGGGTTGTAGGCTAATGTTACTCAACATGGAGGTGACTATAGGGATTACGGCAATAAGTGAAATTGCCAAAATGTCGAGCTATCCCTTTAAACAAATGCCTTGCCCCCTCAAATCCAATCTGCCGAAAAAGGCACAAAACTGAAAAAAGTTTTCTCATCTATCTTGTGTGCTGTGTGTGACTGTCTGCAGTCGGCAGAGACCCTCCCCCCAGTAAACACCCAATCACTGTTTAGTATGCAAATGAGCCAAGATGCATCGGTGTCAGGTTTCTCAGTCTCAGTGAGGCAGAATGCAGCAGTAAAGTGAAGCTCCGTTAAACTCATCGTAGCGTCTCGTGTGGTGAGATACTTAATATATAGTTAACAACAAAAAAACTAAAGTAAATATAGCAGTGTGAGCATAGAGTGTGAGCCTGTCAGTGCAAACGTTTCTTCAATCACACAAGCACAGCGAGAGATGAGTCCCTGCTGCATGTCACATACTGAGGACAAATGCCCTGTGTGTGCCAGACCCCTACATAAAGCCCCGCCCAGCCTCTAGTTCTGCACGCTGTTTTTTGATAATCACAGTGCTTTTTACAAAGCTTTTATTAACTTTTCACTCCTGCAGCTTTCAGCAGCTCAGATGAGAGTGGAGTGAAGACAAATCTGTTAAATTGCTAACAAAAAACACAAAAAATAACAAAAAAAACAAATATGTATATATGTATATATATAATGTTCTACTCTAGCCTCTATCTGCCACCTTATTGTGGTCAGGGAGTTTGCGTGTCTCAGTGACCCTATACCAGCAGGAGCTTAGTCTTCAGGTGGGACACCCAAGTTGGACAGGTCTTAGGGTAGAGGCCTGACAAAGTGCAATCCATTTTGTTAGGTTGGGGGTTGGACACACAGCTAACAACAACCCAATTCCATGTAGAAAACACTATTAAACAATAAAACAAGCAGCGAGCACTTGAGACCACGGTGCTTTGACACCCTCTATAGGGCACTCACACAGCGTCCCCACATCCTGCGAGTGAGTGAGTGAGTGAGTGAGTGAGTGACCGACCTTTATTTGTCAGCTCTAGCTATGGCAAAAATGTGCTGGAGCATGATGCCCCGTTCACATTTATGACTGGCCCCTCATATATGCCTGCCTAGAACCAGGCCTGCTGTCTGTAAGCTCTTCCCCAAGACGCAGCATGGAAACCGGAAAAGGGCATTCAGTGACTCCTGGTACAGAGACTGTGTAAATGTAAAATTGAAAATGAGTTTTACTGTCTACATTTTTTTTTAATTAAAGTGTTTGAAAAAGGTTTGATTGGTGAAATGTATATACCTTATCATAAATGTGACTGTGTGCATGCATGTTGGACAAATACTTGGGCCCTCCATGAGAAATGTGGCCCCTTGATGAGAAAAATCCTAGATCCGCCACTTTCTTTTGAAGAAGCAGACAAGCAGATCGATAGGAATGTCTGTTGTATTTTTGTCTGTTTTTTAAAATTTCAATTATTTTATCAATTCTTATGGTTTATTGACTCATAACCTTTAAGCTTTTCAGTTGTACAGACTTAAAGCATTTGAAATACCAAAAAATACCAGTGTAGGCACTGGGGAAATATCTCTGCTGCAGATGAAACTATCAAAACAGCTTTGCACTCTGCTCATAAAATAAGCATATCTCAAAAACTAAAAAATACATAGTTAATGGAGTGTCTGGAAGTTTAATCATGTTTCTGCATTTAGAAGTATTTTGAAACAGTTTGTGTTTTTGTATTTTTGTCGAATTCATTGAAAATGTCAGATTTTTGTATTTTTTTAATCAATGACATAATTTCAATACTTTTATTACTCATTATGGTTTATGGACTTATATAACCTTTTAGCTTAGGTTTTATAGATTTTTAGGGAAATGAAGAATTTGAAAATACTCAGTACAAGAAATATAATTGCAATAAGCCAAAACACCAACATATGTGCTGGTGGACTGTTGCTATGAGTTTAATGGGTCAATACTAATTATTGTAAGTTTTACCTACCTTTATGGGAGATTTGTGCGTGTAGATTCTCCATCCATTGGAATGGAGTGTCGTAATAATAATCATAATAATAATAATAATCAAAATATTTGTCTCATAATTGTCTTCAAAAATATAAAACCTAGAAACCTGCTGCTTTTATGATCTTGCTTTTATGTTGTAGACTCAGCAGATTATATAAATAGAATTATATATGTCTATATATATATATATATATATATATATATATATATATGTATGTGTATATATATATATATATATATGTGTGTGTGTGTGTGTGTGTGTGTGTGTGCGTGCGTGCGTGCGTGCGTGTGTGTGTATATATATGGACTGTGATCCTTTGAGTGCACAGCTAAATCATTGCTGTACTCCTACACTTATTGTATTCACAATGGTATAACCTGTCTGACATATTACATTGCACTACATATTAAAGGGGATAGATGTAGAAGGACTTCATGGACTGTTACATTGTGGCTGTGATTTCAATGTGTTATTAGTAATGGAATACAGCTTTTAAAAGACTTTAGTACACTTCCAGCAGGGGTCATCCTGATGTTTCCAGGGTTCTATGTTTCCTGGGTTCTGTGTTCTCCACTGCAAAAAAGCTTCTGTGTTCCCCACTTACACAAAAAGGGTTCTATGTTTCCCACTTGGTTGAGTGGGCAACATAGAACCCGGGAAACACAGAACCTTTTTTTGTGTAAGCGGGGAACATAGAACCTTTTTTGCAGGGTTAAGCGGGGAACATAGAACCCAGGAAACACAGAACCCTGGAAACATAGATACGCTCCCTTCCAGGAGAGCTGAGAAAAGGAGGGTATTCAAGCCAATAACGCATTTTCACATTGACATTTGAGTCATTTTTCTGGCGTTATATCTGTAATTCTAACCAACACCCACTACTCCCCCATGGCTCCAGTATTCAGGGCTATGCTTTGAAATAGGTGTTAATGTTTAATTAGTCACCATAACGAATAGTTAACAGTTGTATGTGCCACTACTTCTGGCCTTGTCTTGTTGTGTCTGCTCTCTCACTGGTGTACCCCTGCGCTTGCACTCCCTGTGGTTTCCCTCCTGCCTGAATAAGTTATGAGGGAGACCAAAGCACAGTCCACAGCAAGCAGGAGATGGAGTAGAGTTGAGTTTGTAGACATAGCAGACATTTCCAGGGGTTTGTGGTTGTGCTTCTCTTACTGTTGTCAGACCCGCATGCTTTAAAATGTGTTCATAAATGTGCACTCACTGAGTGAGTGCACATTTATGAACACCACTTTGGACGAGGTGTGTGTGTGTGTGTGTGTGTGTGTGTGTGTGTGTATACATATATATATATATATATATATATATATATGAAATAAGAATGCAGGCCTAAATAATAAAGATAATAAAAGCTCTGGATCAAATAATCTGTCATTCTGTTTGTACTTGTACTTGTGGGGAATCTACTGGTATTATAAAAAATAGGGATACTATTACTATTTGTTGGAAATCTATAACAATACTATGTGTGACATGGGGACACCAAAAGATTAGAAGAGAATATGTTCATTTACAATGTCGTTTATTTGTCATTGTCACATGTACAACGAAATTAAAATGCCACCTTGTCAGTGCATCAACTCATGGCCGCCGTGTTTTGTGTTCCTGTCTGGCTGGCTGTTTGCTGTCTTTTACAGGTGCTGGGCTTGGGCTGGTTTCACTGCTGCTTTGCAAGGCCCTCTGCTGTCTGCTAGTATGCTGATCTCCCGTTCATTTACCTTCCTGGCTGCTGGGAAGCTCTACCTCTGCATGTTGGGAGGCTCCACCTCTCTTTGAGATTGCTGGCTGGCTACACCTGTGAGGAAGTCTATAAAAGCAGGCTTCCTCAGTTCATTCCCTCTCTTACCCGGACAGCCCAGATCCTGCCAGTTTCTGTTTGGTTTGGTTATTTTGTTTTGTACACGCACACACACACACACACACACATGGCTTTCACTACACCCAACATTTCCGTCTCATAATGATTATTGACTTAACATTTCATACCTTTTTATTGTTGTTGTAATTATTTGTTATAATTTCAAGTAAAATCATTGTTTAAAACTTAAGCTTTCTGTGTGGCTCTCCCTTCTTTGTTGTAGCGGGTCATAACAAACGGTATCATATAAAATCATAAGCAGCATTAAAAAGAAGACAGCTAAAAAAATAAAAATAATAAGCAACACACATCCATACATATTGCATTCTTGCTTTGTTATGTGTGGTTATTGCAGTTGGGTAGAAGCTGTTTCTGAAACCGTTTGTCCTTTTTTTTTATACCATCTGCCTGATGGCAACAGTTCAACAGGGAATGACCAGGGTGTGAAGTGTCCTTTTAATTTTCTGGGTTTTTCTGCAACAACCAGAACTGTGCAGTTCTTCCAGAGAGAGGAGAGGGCAGCCGACGATCTGTTGAACTGTGTTTATGATCTTCTGGAGCTTTTTCCTCTGAGCCACTGTGCAGCTGGCGTACCACACACGCATACGGTATGTCAGGATGCTCTCAATAGAGCATTGATAAAAGGACACCAGTAGTTTCTGGGTGATGTTGTTCCTCCTGAGCACCCTCAGAAAGTACAGTCTCCATTTTCTTTTTCCTTAAGTCTATTACCAGCTCCTTGGTTTTTGAGGTGTTAAGAAACAGAGATGAGTCCACCGCAGTGGTGTCGTCTGTGAACTTGACAATGGTGTTGCTGAGGTGGGCCCTGTGTAATTATTAATAATAATTAATAATTATGTTAAATAATGTGACTTAATTAACATTAAATCACCTCGTGGGGCACCATTCCCGTAAAGGAAAAAATGATAGCCAGTTAAAGATATCAGTCTCATAAAATACGCTAAACTATTAATTTGGAGTTTTGATTAATAATTAAATTAATGACAACAACCAACGGATTTCGGAGTTCTTGACGCAGCAGAGGTTGACTATTCATTCACTCTTGTGCAACATTAAACAGACATATTTCCAGAGAATTATATTTATTCACAAAGTAAGCAAAGCAAAACCAAAACACACAAATTCTAACTAACTATATACAAGCTTGGTGTGTGTGTGTGTGTGTGTGTGTGTGTGTGTGTGTGAGAGAGAGAGAGAGAGAAAGAGAAAGACAATGGCGGGTGTAGTGATCAAAGGGCCATTTGGCCTACAAAACAAAATGGCTGACAACAGAGAACTACAAGATGGCCGAATCAAAGCTGGCTTCAGATCGGGGGAGGTGTTTGTCTGACCGTGTGGTCAGGACAAAGACAAAGGAAAAGAAGGGGGAACTTTGAGATTCCTGGTTGGGTGTAGCTCTGTTGAAAGCCTATTTGTTAATGAGTCTATGTCAATGTGATTTGTGTTGCAAACAGTCTGGATTAGTGCAGAAATTGTTTACTGTGCAAGAGTCTGTGTGCAAGAACAGTATTAGCAAACTAAACACTTACCTTTGGCGAAACCAACTAATCAATGACCTGACTTCAAATAATCAAAACAATAACTCAGTGACAGCATTAAATTACATACAATAAGTTAAATAGTCTTGCCTAGCCTGTAAAGCTGTGATAAGCTATGCCCAGTTGTTACATTACTGATCCTTGAGTGGATGGAAGAAAGAGTCACTTGGTGGTGTACTGCTTTGTTAGCCAGCATAAGAAGGCCGGAAAGAGCTGTGGTTCCAGATGCAATCTTGGTTTGTCCTTTGTTCCAAAGGTGAAACTCTGAGGAAGCTGGTCGCTCGAGGTCTTTACAAAGTTAGACGCTGGGTGCTAACTCACTTGCTTCTCTTTGTTGCTGGAAAGCTAGTTGCAAACCTTGTGCTTGCACCTCTAACTTTCTGGTTCAGGGCAAGGAGCAAGGGTCTGAGCATCTAGGCTGGTCCAGGCCCAGCCAGAAAGAGGTGTGGGCTTCTCCGCAGTTCCCGAGTAAGAGGGCAGGACTGTCTGAAGGGAGCAGACCTTCTACAGATGCCTGTGACATCACAGAGTCACATGTCACTGTAAAAGTCCTGTCCAATCAAGTTGGGAGACTTGTGTCTCACTGAGGTGTGAGGTGAGACATCCTGGTGATGGCTGTCAAATAGCTGTCTTTGTTTGGAGAACAAAGAGCATGCAGAGAAGAAAGCCTTTAAATATCCAGTATAATAGATTTTTACCAAATGACAAATCATTTATCTTGAAATATTATGTTCACAAGAATGAGACAGATGGGGGCGTCAGTGGCTTAGTGGTAGAGCAGGCGCCCCATGTACAAGGCTGTTGCCGCAGCGGCCCGGGTTCGACCCCAGCCTGTGGCCCTTTGCTGCATGTCACTCCCTCTCTCTCTCTCCCCTTTCACGCTTACCTGTCCTATCAAATAAAGGCTAAAAATGCCCCAAAAAATATCTTTTTTTTTTTTAAAAAAAAGAATGAGGCAGATGAGGTCACCGTGACCTTAACCTTTGTCCCATGACCACAAAAATCTAACCTTTTCATCGAGTCCAAGTGAATGTTTGTGCCAAATCTGAAAAAAAAATTCTCTCAAGCTGTTCTTGAGATACTGTGATCTCAAGGATGAGATGGATGCAAGGTCACAGCAATCTTGACCTTTGACCCTTAATCACCAATACCTAATCACTTCATTCTCAAGTCGAAGTCAACCCTTGTGCCGAATTTGAAGAAATTCATTACAACGTTCTTGAGATATCGCGTTTTACAAGACAAACAAGGCCACAGTGACCTTGAACTTTGACCTATGACCACTATAAACTAATCAGTTCAACGTTGAGTGGACATTTGTGCAAAATTGAGGCGATCTTGAGATTTCATGTTCACAAGGATGGGATGAACAGACAACCTGCCATGGCTATTGCCGACATTGAGGCAAAGAAAAAAAAGAAAGAAAAGTAAGTAAGATGCCAGAGTGCGAGAAAAACCATCAAAATAAAAATTGTTCATCAAAAAAATTCCAGAGAGAGGATCCACTAGCCCCCTTTTCAGAGATTCAGCCTTAGCCCCCGATGTCCTCAAGTCCTACAAACACCCCTGATGCTAACAGAGCAGCATACTTACTGAATGAGCCATCGCAATAAAATCATCTTAGTATTAACTGATCTCTAATTCATAACTCTCCAGTAGACACTGTTCAGATATACAAGAAGGAGAAAGCAGGAACGAAAGGAAATATGATAGGCACTCATAGAAAGAATGAGACAGAAAGAAAAAACAGAGAATGCCATCAGAGGAGCAGGTCTTGCTTAGTGCTGCACAACCCTGGGCAGCCCACCGAGACCTGTCTGCACGGACATTTAAGCTAAATTGGCTTTTGCTTGGAGGCGAACAGACATTTTATTCATCTCATAAGAGGCAGCATGCCAACATGGCCATTAAGTAGGTATTTCCTTTGCAACAATTAGCTCTCATAAAGTGTTACCTCATTTGTCAGTGAGCTTGCTTTTCGATTTATTTATGAGGTGAAATAAGCAATAAATACAGCAAAAAAAAAAATTCAATAACTGGCTTGTAATAAGGACATTCACTAGATGTTATTTTAACATTTCATTTCATGTAGAATTCTTCATCCTTTTCTATTTATTCCTTTTGAATCCCCTGGCTCAAAGAAAAGATATGCCATTGTTGCCAACCTTAATCCAATGAACTTTTAAGGTTTGTTGATTTCACTAATGAATGTACATTCTGCAAATAACTTGCCAAATACCAACAGTTGTCCTGGCTTGCAATTATAGCACAAATTTTCTTCTGATAGCGGAGTAATTGTACTCTAAAAATATGTATTAATATTACTCCACAGAGTCTGAGCAAGAGAAATAAGCATGCAGACCTTCATAAGGCAGACACAAACAACCAGTGATAGCACATGCACACATGCATAGGGTTCTCATGTTAACCTTGCCACCGTTTCAACTGTCAGTCACTCACGACCAGAGTTGGGTAGAGTACTTTGATTAGTTTTTGCAGTAACGAGTAACCTAACGCGTTAATTTGCTGTTTGAGTAATCAAATACTTAAGTACATTTTCAAACAAGACATCAGTTACTTCCGTTACTTTTAGAATGCTGGTCCTTCACAGCAACGGCTGTCATTTGGTTCTAATAATGGAGATAACGTTAAACTTATCAGTCTGAAAGAAGCCACGGAGCTTGTGGCTCGCTACGTGGTCGGAGAAATGCTGCCGTTGTCTACAGTGGAATCTAAATAGGTGGAGTAGGACTCGCTGACTGACATATTTCAGACTCAGGACTTGCATTATGCCCGGTACACGTTACACGCTGGTACTCACCAATTATCCCCGGTCGTCTTTCACGGCGTGTGTGATGTCATCGGGTTATTCTTGTCCTGTTTTTATTACTTTCACTATTATTTGAGTCATTGTCTGTTCATGTGCCACTGTATGTTCCACAGGAAGTTCTGACAAATGTTTCAGAATAAAGGCCTATTTAGAAAATGGAGGGATTCTCTCAGCCGAGGTTATAAGGGGTTTTTAATTTGAAGCAGCTATTGATGGGCATGAATGTGGGACAAAAGATTAGAGTGTGTGTGTGTGTGTGTGTGTATGGCCTTTTAAAAAAACTGGGATGTTTCTGCAGAAGAAAGTTGCAATTAGTTTTGAAAGTGGTGCTACATGACCAGAGAAAACAGAGAAAAGGATGCTTTTGCTCAAGAGGGAGAAATCCTACAACTACTAGAATGCACTGCACCAGACCAATAAACGCTCCCACCAGTGGGTGACGGTAATGCAGAACTGTTTGTTTCAAAATACAATGGTGGCCAGCCAGTAACAAACAATCACAAATTTCAGATAAAGCTGGGGTAAAGTAAAATCTGAGATTTACATCTGAAGACATTATTCTAATCCTTGAATCAAACATGCTAGAATATACTTGTTGAAAACATGTGAAAAGACTCAGAACTATATCATACTTCAGTGTGGAATTAGAGGTTGTGCAAATGCAGAGTTTTAAGTGCCCTCTGATCCATTGTTTTCACTGTAAATATGTGGCAGGTGCGCTCAAATGCAAGAGCGACACCAGAGCAACGCACACATGTTCCTGATCACCTATCTTTCAAGGCACAACAGCCGCACCCTGAGATGGGGAACAACCAATCACAGCCCACAGATATCTTTCCCTTCTTTCATAAATATCAGTCTGTGACATGTCAGAGCAGAAGATACTGGATATTTTTTCATGATTTTGAAATCTAATTTCATATAGTTGGTGACTTTTTTAATCATTCAAATTTGGCTGGGTGCTTATTAACACATTTTTTTTTCTGGGAGGTGAAAATTACACATTTATTTTTGCTTTAAGAGATAAGCTACAACATGTTTCTGAAAACATTCTCGGTCACACATATGAAACTCACTAAATTAATCTTTGTTTATACTTCAGCGCTGTTAGTTTTACTGTTTGATCTCAGTTTCTTCTGTTTTTTTGGGTTTTTTTGCTGATTCATTTTGAAACATTTGAAACATTTAGGTAAAAAATAGGCAACACAGTAAGATAATCTTGATTTAGATTTGATCAGCACTGCCTAGTTTTACTGTTTGATCGGATTTCGGTTTGAGAGAGAGTTGGGCAGGTCTGTCTTTTGATCCACTTCTATGCTCTTTTTTGTGCGTAATGGTGGCATGGGGGGCGGTAATACGAAAATGTGGAAGTATAGCCTATAGTTTGAGCAACAGCCACAAGTGTTCAAGCAAAACTCAGCTGGATGACTTGTTTTGTGTCTTCTGAGTTTTGCCAGAGGGTAGGGAGATCTAGGCACCGTTTAAATGGAGGGAAGTATACCACCATGCATTTACACATGATTTGATACAAAACTGGTTGAAAATCATCGAAGTATCCCTTGAAACGGTTTGTTTGTTTACAAATTCCTGTATGCTTATGAAGTAGTGTAGTAGTATAATCAGTGATGCATGGTAGTTAAGATGGGCCCCAGTGCATGCTAGTATGATGGGCCCTAGTGCCAGATTTTGCATTGAAACAGCTGCTGTATATTTTATAGTATCATCACATTATCAAATACCGACTTCACGTTGGACAAGATCAACATACATATTACCAATCATAACTGCAAATCAGTAGGCTATACACTGCAAAAAAGGAATTTCAAGAAAGTAAAAAAGCCTTGTATCAAGGAAATAAGTCTTATTTTTTGTCCAAAAAGAAAATTAATCTTGTCAAGCAAGTTTTGCACTCGAAAAATAATCTCATTTTAACAAAGTACGGCTAACTTTTTCTTAATAAGATATTCCAGCTAATTTTGAGCTAGAATGAACCAGTAACAGGGTATAAAAATGTTTTACAATAAAACCCAGTGGAGCAACAAGATTATTTGCCTTATTTTAAGAGTAAGACCACTTGTACAACTTCTCAATTTAAGAAAACCAAGAAACAAGAACAAAGGTTGTTTATTTTCATGTGTTCTCAGGCCATCTGAACATGGCAGAACCTGCAGCTTCATATCTAACAAATTAAGATGACACAGTCCAGAAAGTTTGTCTATGAGAGGCCAACACATTAAACAGTGTGCCTTTACAGTTCATCAGATGAGGCTCTGTGTAGCCCAAGCACATCTCCCAGATAATATTTCGTAGGAACATATGTCACATCCTTGTGAGTATAACTGTAATATGGAGTGAAATCTACCAGACTATCAGCCGTTATTAGTTCAGTTGCTTGTGCCATGTTTGGAATCTCTATTGTATATGCCATGTAATTTCTATCGTAACAAACAGTATTATGCTGCTGGAACTCAAAACAATATAATGATGAGTTAATCACATAGATATTGCTCACAAGTCCAAATTCAGGTAAATCGTTGGAATTAACAGCAGTCACAAGTAATGTCTTCTCCTGTATATATTTATTACCATTTAGATTAATCCATTTAACAGACACTGCATTGTTTATGTCATCATTTCCAAGGAAAGCCCTCATTTTTTCTTTTAAATATGACATGTTGCGTATTTCTGATGTTGGTCCCAATGCACACTCATTAGAAAAAATTGGGTGTTCAGAATGACTTACATTTTGACAACATTCATACATTTGATTGTGTCTTATTAAAGACTTGCAAACATTTCTAAAATTTAGTTTTGAGGCCCACTGTTTGAAAAAACAATGTTTTGATTCGAATCTCATGCACATGTGACGGACCATTGGTCCCAGGAATTTTATCTGTGATGGAGCATGAATCAAGTAATGCTGTTTTGGGGTAATGTTGTTATCAGGGAAAAGATTTTTCATATGTTTTAAATGCTGTTCAATTAGTGTTTTCAACTTGCTAACTGTCTGTAGACCAATGACAGGAGCAAACAAAATTTGAACAATCTCTATGAGTTCAAGAATTAGAATTTTTATCACACACTTTATTTCTAATGGAGCAGTGCCTTCAAGAATTACATGCATCATATCCTGGGGTGTTTGTTGGGTCAAGTTAAAGGCCGGAAATTCTACCAGCTTGCTCCTTCTGTTGATGCCAAATGTAGTTTTTAAACTGTTTCTAAGATACTCAGTATTTGACTTCTCAATGTCACCACACTGCCGAACATGTCTTTCTAGTGTTCTGAGCTCAAAGTTGTCCTCGTCAAAATACATTTGCATGTCCTCAAACGAACATTCACACTGCCGGCACTTACTATAGGCAAAACCTACACCCTCTTTAAATCCGCAAAGCTCATGTTGTGCTAAAGTGTCTCCACATAACGAAACCAATGCTCCAAATATTTCACGTTCACCATTCCCAGTTTGAATATTAACACCACCGTATAGCATTACCAAGTCCTCACACAACCTGCCCAAAATTCCATCAACTCCACATTCAGACAGCTTGCTCTTCTTTGCAATAGCAAGTAGACGGATTGCAGCTAGTTTTGATCTATATTTTGGATTAATGTTTCCCAATGTATAATAAAACATTAGCAACTTATTCTTGGAAGCATGAGATCCAAGTGGGTTGCAAATTTCAATTTCATCAGAGTAAATGATTATCTGTAAAGCAGAGGGCCGGGCTGAAAATAAAGGGTGTGATTTCATGAGCTCTCCATCTATGATGTCATACAAATACCCACTTCTGTATTTCTGCGGCTGATCTATCATTTCCAAAACTTTTGGATGGGACAATAACTGTTCTAAACTTTTGATCAGAGGTATGTAATGAAAACATTTGGGTACTGTAGAGAGGACCCTTTTTGTCCCTTTTTTCTGCAAACAGGCAATGTACCCAACAGAAACCTCCTCTGACTCCACAAAATTGAAATTTTCCTTAATCACATTGTCCTGTCTGTATGTTGTTGCAACAGAGGCAAATGGATCCTCAATCCGGTCAAATACTGCCATCGCTTCCTTTTCAAGTTCACCTCCTTGATGTTGCTGGAATATAGTTTGTAGCTGACTCCTTAGATTAGTCACCAACAGAGCTTGGTATTGCTGCATTGCTGCCAAAACGTCATTCACACCTTTCTGAAAAACAGGCAAGAAAGGAGAGCAAATCAAATCAAAACAGTCCAGTTTTAAAATTATTTAAAATTAGGGCTGCAGCTGTCGATTCTTTTTGTAATCGAGTAATGTATTGATTATTCTGGCGATTAATCGAGTAATCGGATGAGAAATATTGCGCGTTCTTTCTATTACATTACTTTTGCTTTAGTTAAGAGCAATGGTAATATACACAAGAGAAAATAAGACAGGTCTCTTAAATGAACAAGTTTAAATTGCTAATGTAAAAGTATTAAGTAAAGTAATTTTACTTTTACTGTACTTTTACTTTTACTGTTTTTACTTTACTTTTTACTGAAGTACAAAGGTAAAAGTAAAGTAGTAATGTCTGCAGAAACCACAAACAGAAGATGTAACTCACTCTTTTAACTGAAACAGTCACCAGAATGGTTTGTTAACATGTTAAAATCACAACATGTTTCTTCTGGAGCAGGATGCTCCCAGACCCCCTACAGGGGACTAGATCACCAACATGCCACCTTTTTCTCCTCTTATGAGTTTGCAGGTCTGTATTTAGTAATCAAAAAATACCAATAAGAGAACCACTAAAGTACAACAAAAACAATAAAAAGTTGATTTTGATTTTTCAAAATTGGAAATATTTACATGCAAAATTTTTATTTGTAAAGAAATATTTTTACATGCTGGTATTAATGCTTTTACTGAAAAGGATCTGAGTATTTTTTTCCATCACAGCAGGTCAATGATCAGTGTTTCAGTGACTTTTTGTGGCTATGTTAATACAGTGTTTTAGTTATGGCGGCCTGCCACATTAAAAACATCAGCACCAGGACACGCTTTTCTATTTTTGGAGATGCGCACCTTTCTCGGTTGTGCCTAGAAGGGAACTCTTGTTTTGCAAAACCCTCGCGAGGTGTGTGTCCGTTGTTTCTACTAAAATAATCAAAGTCGAGCGATTTTTCGCTGATCTAGGGTTCCCTTCTAGACACGACCCTCTCTGTGTCTCTCTGTCAAACTAAACGAGGATGATTTCATAAAACATCCTGCTGATGAAGAAAGTCAACACATCAGAAAGACGTGGTAGGAGAAACGCAATGTCCTCGCTGTGTGCGTACTGTATGTGTGTGTATGGAGGAGCTGCATTGACACAGAGGAGAGACGCTGCAGCTGTGTGATAATAAATTAAATCAAAACCTAAACGTTGGAGCTTATCGGTACTCTGGTTTTTAATAATTCAGCCGTTTAATACCGCATTTCAGTAGCCACCCCTACATGCGAAACACAGTGCGCTGTACAGTTGTTCAGATTTTTAGAAATTTAGTAATCGAATTACTCGAGTTACTGGAGGAATCGTTTCACCCCCTTTTAAAATTATTGTGTAATGCTCCCTGTAGGAAAATTACCATACAACCCCTTTTATAAAGATTAATAAGAGTAACATCAACACAACAATGTTTTTTTAGCTAATTGATAAGGCATTAAAAGTAAATTCAAAATATGGATTTATCGATAGCATAGAGCAAATATAAGGCATTATAAAATATCACATCTGTCGGATAGACAAATTATGTTGCACCTAAGGGAGACTAATAAGATAACTGCATGTTTAAAAAAACGTTTTTGATTGTAAGACAGATGTACAAGATTCAGAATGAGAGGTAGGCCTATGCCTAGTACAGTTCACAGCAAGAGCACTCAAGGCTACTACCTTTGACCTAATTTCCAAGATTGGACTTGTCATGCAGATAATCAACAAAGCCACTGATGAAATAATTGTAATAATGTTGTATGTAGACAAACCTGTGAAAGATGGTGTTTTTCTCTTGCAGTCAACATAATAGCAGTAGCTTGTCTGGTCAAAGTGTCACGCCCGGTGTCATCGTTTAAAAAAAGAAAATTCCGTGTGTAAAACATTGTCCCAAACACAGATATGCTGTAATAAAACAGCATTTTGTAACAATCAAGTTGAGATTTGTTTTGATATGCTAAGACATAAACATAAAGATTGATGATAGGGCTTAGGTGAATGTAGTTGTGTACTGAAGGAAACAATAGGATTACCTTTGATTGACATGATGCAGAAGCGTCAACTTCAGCAGGACATGGAACATCCGGAATATTCAGAGTTTTATTTAAGGTACCATCAACAGTCTTTGACAAAGCAGGATGACTTGGAGAGGTACAGGTGCCATCATCAAAGCCAGAGTACAAGGATGCAGTACTGTCAAATGCTTCAAAATGTTGTAGAGACACCGAGTGCGGACAGGAATGCACTCTGTTTTCCTCAGTCAAAACATTTTCAGCTTGCACTTCGTTTTCCACCACTGCTTCATCCGTTTGATGCTCTCTGTTTTCCACCGTCGGTGGCCTGTATGCCCACACGTTTCTGTTCACATCCGATGAGGCTTCCCGGTTTGAGGTCGCTGTTGCTGTCCTCTCTCTCCGTGACGTGCTGCTGCCACTTTTCAGGTGTTCGCGGTGGTTTCTTCGAATGTGATACCATAGTGAGTTGTAGACTCGATACTCTTTGGAACATCCATCGATTCCACAAACAACGCGAAAATCTGGACTACGGCTATGAGCAGAATTTATATGACTCAATAAAGATTTGAGAGTGAGTCCCACAAACACAAAGCAAATAACACAGCGCCAAATCATTTTCCCCCCTGTATCGGCCTACATTAGCTAGCTGCCATGTACCGCTTTTGCCTCTGAACCCAAGATGACCTGATGATACATCATGTGATACCAAGGGTACGTACCATAATTCCGTGCCTTATAAGGACAGGAACGACTTGCCATTTATTAATGATCACGTAGATGTGACTCGATTTTAATAATTATAAAGTAATATAAACTTATTTAGATAAATATACTTTGTATAAATGCAAAATAAACTTATTTAGGCTAAGCAGCCACCCCCGCTCCCTCTGTGCAGATGGTACAATCCACCAGTTTGCGCTCTTTTTTTTCCAAGTGAAGTCCATTGCATTTTGAAAATAACCGCCTGCGCACACTTCAGTGTCATATGTGGATATCAGTGGAGTCGAATTATGGATAAACTGGACGATGTTTCAATTGCCACACTCAGAGGTATGCTACAGGGGTTACTTTTATATTGTGCTGATGTTATATTTTACATAGCTAACCTAGCTTAACGAATTGTGGATTCCCGGTGTCAGAGAGGCTAATGGGCTAAATGACATAAAATGAACAAGTACTTGGTAGGGCTTCGTGCATGATGATTCCCATCTAAAAACTCTAATTTGGCTTTGGGACTTTCGTTGTATTTTCTTATTATTAAGGGCTGTAAATGCTGAAAATAGGCTACAGTAACACCTGGTCGTTGGTAAAACGTCAGCTGTTAAGATGGCCAAAAAGTCAGACAATCATAAAAAGGAGGATAGCTAAAGTAAGGAAAATAGACAAAAAACAATCAGGAGTAACTGTAACAGGCTGCACGCTGCTGGTCGGCGCATGCGCACTCATATAGATATATTGCACATATAGATATATCTCATTTATAAATGCTGTCAAATTCACTCACTGCTCTTGAAGTAGAATGGTAGTGTGTAGCAAGACTGAGGAAACTGTCCAAACAATGCTAATTGTACAAGAGGTGTCAGGGTATTGAGTTGGCAAAATATTCTCATCTGCTATGTTCAAATCTGAAGGAATTAAATGATAACATAATTTTCTTGGTACTGACTGTAACTTGTCTATATTGCAGCTGCTAATATTGGAGAGGACTTACTACCTTCGCTTTCCCGTGATGACATCAAAGATCTGTTTCCTGGTCCTGAAAATTTCTTGAGGCGCCGGGCTATATGGCTTGTTGTGAATAATGATGAAAAGGTCAGGGCTGTCTTTCACAGTATGACAGAACTGTTTAACAGCACAACAGATTTTCCAATAGTATAGAAATGTCAAGTAACTTCAAATCCGGTCCACATAATATTTCATTATTTTAGACATTTCTGCTTTGAGTCCCTTTCAACAGTGGATATAAAATGAAAAGAAGTACTTTTTTCAAGTTTTTTTAATCCACTATAAGATAATGCTATTCTGTAAAATGTTTGTGTAAATGTATTGCAGGTGGATAATGCTCCTGAAATTCAGCAGTCACCCCCCACTGCAGGCAGCGACCTTTCAAAAGAGGAGGCCAGTACTTCTAAATTTGTGACTATGTCCAACCCAGAATACATAGTCTTCACAGACAGTGAGCTTGAGCAGGTGTGACGCTCCTACTTTGAGCAGAAACGGCTGGGGACTGAGCACAGTGTGGCCTTATCCAAGGAGCTCTTCTGCCGACTCATAAGAAACACTATGACTAATATGATTTCTATCGCAAGAGCTACAGAGGACTGCAGATACCCCACTAAACATGAGGTGAATGCCATGGCAAAGCGATTGGTGGAGTACTATCTAATGATAAAAGACAGGTCATCAAACAGTGATTGGGTGAGTAGAGTTTTGTCACTTTTGCTTGTTGATGGTATGATGTTAACTGTAAGATTTTGCTAAATTCTATTCATACAGTGCTAAACCATAACAAAAGGTTCAAATGAAGCTAGACTTTGCTGAAAACTATAATTACAGTATAAGAAAGCTTGGGTCTCTTGTCATTTTTTAATATTTACTATGTATGCGTTGCAGGAGCATGTTGCTAAAAAGCTCATGAAGAGACTCTCAAATGTCAGAAGTCCAAGGAAGGCCAAAGTTCCTCCTTCGAAGAAACCACGATGTGGAAGTCAGTTCAGACGTTTCAACCACTGACTATGATGGAGATTCCAGTGCCTCCACCATTATTCTGGAACGGTCACCTATTAGTCCCATGGGCATCCCAGTGCTAGATCCGTCACCTAGAGCTAGCACCCCACTGCAGAGCCAGGACAGCAGTGATGAAACATGTATGTATTATATTAAACATCATCATTTTGGCTGAGTTAATTCACATGACATACACTGGACATTCAGCAGCTTTAGAATCTTTCAGTGTCTGTCCAAAGGCATATGTATTCTATTGTCCAATGTTTTGCTTTTATATCAAGTAACATGAACATTAATTAATTCCTACCACTTCCTGAGTTTCATTATACTGACAACTTGTTAGTTTGGAAATCTCATATCCTCTTTCTACCATAACTTCCATCTGTTTTCAGCTGGTTCAGCTGACTTCATGGACAGCCAGAAAACCCAAGCAAGACACTACAAGACCCTTCAAGAAATGTACAAGTCCAAAAAGCCAAACAAAGCTGCAATAACTCATTTGCTGAACCTAGAATTTGAGTCTCGAAGACGCTTCATCATCTCTGATGTCTTAAGGGAGCAAGACAGACCAGCAAAGATTCTAGAGGCTTACCCATGTTTCCGAGAACTGGATCACGTAAGTAATGTTGGTCCTATTCAGTCCACATTTTCAGCTCTTCCAAGGACTTGTTTTAGCATGACATAATTGGCATAATGTTCATATACCTTAGACATTATAGATCTTTTTTGAAGAACGTTAGTCATCAGAATGTTTGACAAGGACTAGCAGTGAACATTATTTTTTTTCAGGAATTTTCTTTCTGTATCTGAATCTATTTTTCAGGTGCTGGATGAGCTGCAGCGAGTCATCCAACCAACCAACTCCCAGTACATCTCTGAGATGAAGAGCAGATGGGAAACCTTCTATTCAAAGGTCCAGTTTTATGGGGTGATGAAGAAAGCCATGAAGCCTCCTAAAACTTTGAATGGAGGTGAAGTCACAATACATTGACTTGTTCATTTTATATAATAATGTGTCATGCTAAGTTATTTATGGTACCACCTTGTATTGTGCCTTTTTCATTAAACCAGTGGAGCATGTCACAGCTGTGTTCAGAGCCCTGCCGCTGCTCTTCCCGTCCAGCACCATGCCACCTAAGAAGCTGGGCTTAAGCAGCGAGACTCTTTTCCATGTCCTTACGGTGAGATTTACAGACATACTGCAATATTTCATACTATATGTTCCAGTTATTCACACATACATTTTATGTCCGGTTTAGTTACTTTGAAATAAACATTTAACATTTCAAAATATCCAAAGGGGAAGTGTTCTCCATAGTGTAGTTGTTGTAGTACTAACTTCATTGGAACTAGCTGTGGTGCGTTCAGTATTTGCAGTGCTCAACAATGACAGTACAACATCTTCTCCCTCTCAGGGGTTACTGTGACTATATGTTTTTAAGTACAATTATGATTTCACCAATGTCCTAGTTCAGGTCAAAGTGCGTATTACTTGTGATGTTTTTCTAATCCTCTACATTGATTTGTGTCATCTAGACTTCAGAGGATCCTGATGGTTTCCTGCGCCAACGACCACTGTCTTGTCCAGTTGTCATTGTTTCTGAGGGCAACTGCATGATCGCCATTGGAAACATGCCAGTGACCACCTTCAACATTGAGAGGTTTAATGAGGGACTGCTCTACCTCATGGCATATTACTATGCCCTGCACCTCACTTACCCAAAGTGTATTTCCACACTTCTGTCAGTACTGCAAACAGAAATTCTCCAAGACTCCATTCATGAGCAAGATTTGACCCCTTCCTACAAAAAAGCCATAGGCGAGTGGAAGTCCTTCATTGAGTGAGTGAGTCTCTTTGTTTCTTCTGTGTGTTTGTTTCTTTACTCTGCCCCACTCTCTATCTGATGTAAGACTTTCAGAGAAAGTCAGTGTTCTGTTTCAGAAAAGGTTCATCACAGTTAGCCACATTTGTGGGTGAAATTGAAAACGTTTCCTGTGGGATATTGTGCAGTGTCAGCTGCTGCAAAGTTATTTTAATTGTTATTGTTGTTATTTAATTGTTTGTTTGTTTATGTAAGTGTCAAACACTATGTTTGGTGCCCAGCCCTCATGGGCTTATTAGACACTTTAGACACTTTGTTATGGTATGCTGCTACAATAGCTGATTTTTTTTGACAGTGAGGTTATAACTCAAATCAAAACTGGCTTTTCAATCTGTCAGTGATAGATCTGGAATCTGGAAGTGGTTCTTTGATGGATGTTGAATTGAGCAATTTTAAGTTAATAAAAAATATTAAAAATGAGAATGTTTTGGTGTCTTGATTTAAGACAAAGTCACTTATTTTTATAATGCTGTTTGAAGAAATTTTGTCTTATTTTAAATACTTTTATACTTATTATTAATCCCAGATTAAGGTGTCATTTCTTAAAGTTAACTCAGTCAAGAGACCAAAATTCTAATTTTAAGTAACTTAATCTTAAATAAGTGGGTTTTCATTGCTTGTTATAGAAGAACTTACTTAAATTTAAGATTTTCTGTCTAGTTTTAAGGCCCATTTTAGTCTTTCAGAGGCAAGAACTTTGTGCTTATTTTAAGAATTCTTGTCAAGTAAAAAAAATCTTACCCCATTGGCAGATTTTTTTGCTTGATACAAGATAATTTGATTGAATTTAAGAATATTTTGCTTCTTTCTAGTAGGTCTGTTTTTGCAGTGTATGACAAAAGTACCAAAAGAGAAATTATTCATTAAATGGATTTTTTAAAAATAGTTTATGTAGTTTATGTAAAAAAAAAACAACCCATAATTCTATTATAGATTGCTACTTAAAATTTCACAAAAGAATAAAATGACACTGACAAACATGGGTTTGCCTTAGCAGATAACGGCATTTATATTTTATCTGTGATCTTTGTACATAGGCGAATGAACAAAAATGTTCTATAACCTAAACTCTGTGTTACACAGGCTTTTCCCTCTAACAGGACTCTGATTGCCAGCACACTGAAATTTGCATGCATATATTCAGCCAGCTCGGGATCAAAATATGAGCCACTACACATCTACTGTACCTGAGTTGGACTTATTACCAAAGATGCTTTTAAAACAGCCGTATTTATACAAAATTCAGATCATATAAGTTGACAAAGTTCTCAAGCATAGGCTGTAAATAAAAATGCTCACTCCACTATCAAGACTTATTACATTCAGTCTGATAACATTTAGAAAGTGCAAAAGAGCGACAAAATTAAATTATTTTTTCCCCAGTCAAGTTAGCGGAGCACTGAACTGGAAGTAGACGGTTTGACCAGTGGAAGTTGGTCACTGGGGCACGCTGTGTTATATCCCCTGGCCGTTTGTAAGCTGTGTATTTATTACGTGTGTGCGTATGTGTATATGTATATAGACTCACAAGTCAGTCTTAAGACACTTTGCTTAACTAAAGACTGATGTCTTTCTCCCTGATTTTGTGTTTAGATGGGCGGATACAATTTCAGAGTTTAAAAAAACTCCCTACCTTGCAGAACCAATAGTAAATCCGCAGGGTGGTCTTTCGGTGGCTCGCTGAACTCTTGTGCTTGTAAACATAGTCCGACTGCGTTAAAAGTTTTAAACAAAGTCGCTGCAAGTCCTTCATTTCCACAATCTTGTGGACTGAGCACATGTTTGATGAAATTAAATCTCTCAGCATCCATTTTCAAGCTCTCTGTGCGTTTGTTTCCTTGCGGACGAGAAAAGGGGGAGCGCACATTTCCAGGAGGGCGTGTCCTTTTAAAAAATGCAAGAGACGTTGCTTTGTTGCCGGCCGTTTTCTCTGGTGTGTTAAACACACTTTAGAAAGTGTGTCCCCAGACTATCAGAAGGCGGAGATCTCTGATTGTCTGGTGGCGAGACTTATCTGTATATGTCTATGTGCATTAGATCTGTATGTTTTAGTTGAGAGTGAGACCTCTCTTTCTGTCCAGAGATCGTGTGTTTTGTGTTGACAGGAGTCAAGGAGATTGGATAATGAGCGTGACGTCACTGCTGCTGGATTGGCTGAGCAAGGGCCTTGGCCTTCATAATTCCCGGCCACACCGGAAGCAGGGAGACTCGTTGATGGCAGGAGCCCATCGTTTCTCCTCTGGTTTTGTGATAGTGATTTCTTGTGTGTGATTATAGTAAAGTGTATGCTCGTGTTTAGCTTGCTTTGCTAATCCTCGTAGCTCATGTTGAGACCAGCACCTCAGGGCCAACTGAGTCACTTGTACATACAGTATATTGTAAATAGTCACTTTCACTCACTGTTGTTTGCACAGAACGTAGGGGTGAGCTGCTATTTCTGTTATAACTGTTTTCTCCTGTTTTTCTTTAGCCTAGGGAGTTAGGCCTAGTATTGTATTTTTGTTTCTTTAATTTTCGTTAGGGATTAGTTATTTCGCCGGTCGGTAGACAGTTTGCCTTTTGTTTGTTATTTTGGCCTGGGTTCACCCTGACATCATTGCTCCATTTGTGTGCGATATTGTGATGTGTGTTTCTGAGTGTGTAGCAATAAATTGCTTACCTGTACCTTGATTCTCGCTTTCCTGTGTAATCCTTATGTTACGCACTCACACCCCTAGACCGGGGCATAATATGCTGTGCTTGGCCGTACTTGGCTATGCTTGGTGGTCATCTCTAGTGCACCTGCTCTACTGACCCTATGATGCAGAAGCAGCCCTGATCATCTGGATAATTTCATACTGCCAAAACAGAGCTTTTTTGGCTTCATGTGCCATTGATGAATGAATGCTGTATCCAGGTCTCTTAATACATCCATGAAGCTGTCACACCCTTTGTCTTTATACAAAGCCTATATTCTGAACAATAAGGTGACTGTGCTTGCGCCTCACAGCTAAAGGTGCTAACTCCATGCCTGATGCTGCCTACTGCTGCTGTTATTATTAGTCATACTTCTATTATTAATACAAATATTATTATTATTATTATTATTATTATTGTCACATACATATACTATCATATATTAATATATACCAACAACATATTCAGTGTGTTGGTATATATTCAATATTCATAATCAAATATAATATTACATTATTTTTCATAGCGTGGGGAATGCGCAAGCCATGTGTTGTCCACTAGAGTGTTTTGGAGTCATTTGATGGTGTATTTGATTAGTTTTGAGGGAGAGAGGGACCTGTACCGTTCACCTCCATTTCAGGGGGGAGCTCTGTCCCACCGATCTCAGAACAGCACATACTGACAATTAAAGGTAATGTGCCTACTCATATGACTATAGGGATTACGGCAATAGGCGAATTTGCCAAAATGTCGAACTACCCCTTTAAGGTCTCTTTTAGTCTTACTGACATAGCCACAAGGGCATTTTAACTGAATGGAGATGTGTAAACGTATCACTTTTAATCGTGGCATTACACTGAACACAACTATGGCAAGGAAAATTACCGACAGGCAATAGAGACAAAAATGTTGAGGCCGAACATAACAATCAGCTCTGACCAATTGATCTCTCAAATTAGCAGCACGCTTCTGAGCAAAAAAAAAAACTAATCCTGGAGTTAACATGTTCTTTAAAGCATTCGAGTTGTTCTAGTGCATCAGAA
This sequence comes from Epinephelus fuscoguttatus, assembly GCF_011397635.1. NCBI lineage: Eukaryota > Metazoa > Chordata > Actinopteri > Perciformes > Serranidae > Epinephelus > Epinephelus fuscoguttatus. The sequence continues at coordinate 47,090,513 of NC_064754.1, read as the reverse complement.
AAAAATAAATAACACATCATAAATGTTGCGGTACCAACACTTCAAGACAAGATAGGAAGAAACGGGTTATTATGGTAAACAAAATCCTCTTCAAATTTACCCATGAATAGGTTTGCGTAATTAGGAGAGCAGGAACTACCCATGCTAACACCTTGACATTGTAAATAAAAAGAATCCTCAAACTTGAAATAGTTTCTACTCAAAATGAGTTTAGACATCTTTGACAAAAAATCAGTAGGGGGAGTGAGGACATTCCTTTTACCAAGATAATAAGCCAGAGCCTCTAAACCCTCAGTGTGTGGCACATTAGTATATAAACTGACATCCATAGTGCAAAGAAAGTCACTGTCTTCAATATTTTGTACAGAGTCCATTTTGTTCAAGAAATCAGTAGTGTCTTTAAGAAATGAAGGAAGTTGAGAAACTAGTGTTTTAATGTGCAGATCAATATATTGAGATATAGGTTCAGTCAAAGATTGTGTAGGCTGTTGCCCTTTGCTGCATATCATCCACCCTCTCTGTCCTCCTTTCACGCTTACCTGTCCTGTCCATTGAAGGCAAAATGGCCAAAAAAAAAAAAAAAAAAAAAAAAAAGATTGTGTACCAGCTACTATAGGACGTTCAGGCACGGGTTCCACACAACTCTTGTGAATCTTAGGGAGTGTACAAAAAATAGGGTGTACTGGATGTCTTTGAAACAGAAAATTGAATTCATCTTGAGAGATAAGAGAGTCATTTAAAGCATTACTTAAGAAAGAGTCCACTTCTCCAAGAATTTTTGCAGTCAGATCATAGGTAAGAGGAGTATAAAATTGTCTATTGTCAAGTTGTCTCAAAATTTCTTCTCTATATGCCTCTTTACTTTGTAGGACAATAGCCCCTCCTTTGTCAGCTTTGCGAATAACAATAGAAGTGTCTTTGGATAACTCAGTAAGAGCTTGTTTTTCTTGGAGACTAATGTTAGAGTAGGCTACAATCTTACTTTGTCTTTTTCTTGAAATTGAGAGGACACCTCCTGTTCCACAAGCCTGCAAAATGTGGCAACTGAAGGGTTAAGGGCAGGTGGAACAAACATGCTCCTTGCTCTCAGTCTGTAAGGCCCTGTGGCCTCAGTAAGTTCAGGCTCTACATCAAAAATCTGTTGTGAAAGAGACGGCAGGTTAGTTCCCTTATCAAAGAAAGCTCTCAACTTAACAGACCTTAAAAATTTAAACATTTCAATCCTAGTTTTAAATGAATCAGCTTTTTTACAGACAAAATACAGACCTTTAGAGACACCTCATGTTCTGTTGGAAAGGTTGATGACATTTAAGTCACACTCTGGGTCCCTCCGGTATGAGCGGTGCCGCCTGCCACCTCGCCTGGTAGCCCGTCTCTTGCCGCCTTCCTGGTCCTTCTAAAAAACGCCACCGTCTCCTGGTGCCAGCCGCTGGACGTTCGTTGCCCGACTCCCCCATAGATGGTTCACTGGAGGCCGTGAAGTTGTCGCGGCGGTGCCAGTGGCGATGAGCAGTGTGGCCTACTGATGACATCCATGGCATATTTTCTAAAGATTTTTTGTTTATTCTTTGCCTGTGAGTTGGCACTATATTTTATGGCGGAAGTGTTAAATGTTTTTCACACACCTGTTTTGATTGCTTTGAGCGTATTTAAACGTCACTTCTGTAACCATAGTTACACACTAAAGAAGACCTTGCTGTCGAAACGTCTGTGCACTGGTGCTGCCATCCAAGCTGGTTTATTAAACTGAACTAAAAGGACATTTGAGAGTGCTGGGGTTTTTCCGTTTTTTGACTGTTTTTGGCCGTGCACCTTATGAGTGTATTTAGTTTTGAGAGTGCTTGCTTTTTCCTACGTGATGGAAGGTGAAGCCAGCTCCCAAACTGGCTCCACTAGGCACCCCCGTTCCCCACGATCCACCACAGGGCAGAAGGACTCAGATCCACCGAGCCCAGGCCCAGAGCTGTACCACGCCCCCAAGGGCATGTCCACCCGCAACAATATAACAACATATTAGCCTGAGATTGGGACCCAGCACCGCCGGGCACACCCAAGCAGCCCCCCCCCCCCCCAACGCCACCCACGCAACAGACACCCCAGAGGCCCCAGAGCTCCACCGACACCAAGGCGTGAACCAACCCACCACGAAGACTGTCCGAAGCAGCCCACACACCCCCGACACAGGCATCCACCCCCTGCCCAAGCAGAGGTCAGCCCCAGACATCAGGGCCCAGATCCTGGGTCTCGACCCACATCAGAGCAGCCGGCGCACCCGGCTCAGGGCCAGTGGCCGCCACAATAGGCCCCCCCTCCACAGCCCCACCCACCGCCGCAGGGTCGCTCCCCCTGCAGGCCACCAAAGCCCCCACCAAGTCAGACACAGTGCTCCCAACAACGACCAGCCCATCCCCCCCACCCCAACACACCCTCAAAGACCACAAGAAACCCAGATCCTAGGACCCCCAGCCAACCCCCGAACCCTGAGCAGCAAGATCACAACCCCCCGCCCTCACTAAGTGATGGAGCTAATAAACGGGGACCAGAGAGAATTTAATTCAGCTAATTGAAATTTAGAGGAAGCAGACATTATCTCAATACTTTTTTTTTTAATTTATCCTTTATTTAATCAGGTGAGTCCCATTGAGATTGACATCTATTTTACAAGGGAGCCCTGGCCAAGAAGGCAGCAAATCAAAGTTACAACAATACAACAACATAAAACATAAACACAACAGTACATAGATGCATAAAGTACATACAGTACACATCAAATTCAAAGAAAGCAGCTACAGACTTCTGTTTTTACAGACTGTAACAAACATTTAAAATCACCCAAGGAAACAAGGTCAGTAACGTTTTCTGGAGCTGATTCCAGGACCAAGGGGCATACTAACTAAAAGCGGACTTCCCAAATTCAGCGAAGGCGCGAGGGAACGAGAACAACAAAAAGTCCTGAGAGCGCAGGCTGTAACCACTAGTAGAGCGATTGAGGAGGCGGTTCAAATAGCCAGGGAGTAGCCCTAAGATGGCTTTGTAGATAAAAATATGCCAATGGAGCCATCTGCGACAGTTTAGTGATATCAAACCAGACCCTTCATATAAGAAACAATGATGGGTGAGAGATTTGGCATTCAAAATGAAATGCAAGGCACCATGATAGACTGTGTCTATAGCCTTAAGGGATGCAGCAGAGGCATGCATATAAAGAACATCACCATGATCAATCATGGGAAGAAAGGTAGCCATGACAAGTCTCTTTTTGGCAGTGAGATAAAAACAATGCTTGTTTCTAAAGTAAAATCCTAGTTTAATCCTGAGTTTTTTGGCAAGATTATCCAAATGAATAGAAAAAATAAGTTTAGAATCAAGCCAGACTCCAAGAAATTTATAGGAAGCCACCTGTTCTATGCACTTTTCATCAGTAGTGAAAATGTGAGGAACAGGAGGCTGGGAGTGGAATCTAGAGAAATGCATGACTTTTGTTTTACTAGCATTTAACACCAGTTTAAGATTTTAAAATCAGCCTGAATCGAGCTAAACAATTTTTGGAGGTGCTGAAAAGCGCAAGACAGAGAGGAGGCACAAGAATAAACAATTGTATCATCTACATACAGATGAAAGTTAGATGAATCAGAATTTTGTATATCTGTGCCAGTGTTGTTTATATAAATCGTGAACAAAAAGGCCCCAGAATAGATCCTTGGGGCATATCCCAGGCAATTGACTTGGAAGATGACCTCTGACCATCGGAAAGGACGGTCTGTGACCTGTCAGTAAGATAATTTGCAAACCAACTAACAGAGTTGACACTCCAATATTATGGAGCCTATTGATTAAGATGGTGTGGTCCTGCTGCACAGTGTTTATTATTATCAAGACCCTGAATTATGTCGTAGAGCACCTTGGAGGCAGCAGTTATAGTGCCATGACCTGATCTAAAACCAGACTGAACAGAGCTAAGCTGACTGCTTTCTAATAAAAACTCCTTTAGCTGGTCATTCACCAGGGATTCCATAATTTTAGCAACCACTGAGAGTTTTGAAATAGACCGATAGTTGTTCAGGTCAGAGGGTTCCCCCCCTTTAAAAATGGGCAAAACATATGCCTCCTTCCAAGATTTAGGGATAGAATTAGTGGGCAGGGATAAGTTGAAAATATTAGCCAAGGGTTCAGCTATGAGTTCTGCTGAGAGTCTTAATAAATAGGGATCCAGGCCATCTGGGCCTGGAGACTCCTTAGGGTCAATTGCTTTTAAAGCCTTAAGGACAGAAGCAGTAGAAGCATGTTCAAAAGCAAAACCATAAGAACCTGGAGTCTCTTCAGCGGTGGGAGGGCTGGACAAGACATCGGATGTCAAATCGGGAAACAAGCCATCGAACAAATATCCAGCAGAAACAAAGTGTTCATTAAAAAGATCAGCAATAGATTGCTTATCAGTTATTGGCTGAGAACAATGAATAATTTGTTGGGGGAGCAACAAATTAGTTATTGGCTGAGAACAATGAATAATTTGTTGGGGGAGCAAAGCAGGGGCAGTAGGGTTAAGCGACTTAATCGTTTTCCAGAATTTAGAAGGGTTATTTAAGTTTTCAGACGTCAAGTTGAAATAATATTCAGATTTGAATTTCCTGATGGAAGCAGTACATTTATTCCAGAGACACCGAAATCTGGACCAGAGAGAAGAGGACTCTGATTCTCTGGCTTTGGCCCATGCTTGGTTACGAGCATGAATTAAATCAGCGAGCTCTGAGGAAAACCAAGGGTTATCTCTTCCTTTTATTCTGAATTTGATAAGAGGTGCCTGTTTATTTGTGGTGGAAAGGAAGACAGAATGAAAATAATTCCATGCCATATCCACATTAGGGATCAGATTAATTCGATCCAAGTCACCACAATGTAAGTCATGCAGAAACGCCTGTTCAGAAAACCTTTTATAGTTTCTTTTTAATACCGTTCGAGGGCATGTTTTAGGGAGCCTTGTATCTCGAACACAAGCCACCACACAGTGGTCACTGAGATCGTTTGCAAAAACTCCAACAGAAGAAAATTTATGATGATTGTTTGTAAGAATTAAGTCCAAGAGAGTAGATTTACTTGGACGTTTAGAGGTGGGGCGGGTAGGAAAATTGACAAGCTGGGATATGTTCAACTCACTACAAATCCCTTTTAGACCATCTGAGGCAGAGGTGAACCAATCCCAGTTCAAATCCCCCAACAATACCAGTTCAGAATCGTTAAATTCAGCCAGCACATTTGAGATAAAAGACACTGAATCTTTAGGAGCAGAGGGAGCTTTGTAAGAACAGTCATTAGACAGGGAGAGACGGAGTGCCAGAAATTCAAAAAGTTTAGGATTAGAGAAGGATTTAATCACATTAACAATGAATTTGGATTTAACATAAATCGCGACTCTGCCTCCCTTACTTGAACGATCAACACGAAACAGATTGTAATCGACTATACTGATAGAAGTGTCAGAGACTGATTTTTTTTAGCCATGTTTCAGATAAAACCAGAACATCAGAATCTGAAGTTAAGACCCAGGCACGAACTAAATCAATTTTAGGTACCAAACTTCTGACGTTCATATGGATAAAACCAAGACCATTTCTGACTTTAAAGTCAGCAGGAGTGAGCAGGTTAGAGTAAGTCAAGGGACCAGGATTATCAATGTTACCCGAAAGCAAAAGAAGCAAAATAACCAGCACACGTGACTTATTCCTCAATACACCAGACAGGGAGTATGCATGGAAGGGATCAAGAGAGGCACTGATCATTTGTAACATAGTAAAATTAGTTGTTTTTACTTATAATCTTCCGTACATAAGACCACAATTCACAGGTTTATCCTCCAACTTAATGAGAGGCACAGTGCATGACAAATGCAAAAAATTATTAAACTGACTATATTCAAAGCAGGTTGGGTTAAGAGTGGGGCAGCTACTCATTACCAGGAGCGGTGTAGCCAATACCCACTGACCATTTGGAGAAGCCATGATGGGAAGGGAGACAATTGTACAAAAATTGCGAGGGGCAAATACAGTACCTCTCGTGCAAACAATTTGCAGAGGGAAGACGAAAGAACAGGACTTAATCAATTAATCAATTAATTAATTATTTGGTTAACTAATTCTCTATGTGGAGAAGAACAGGCCCAGTGTTCAGTAGCAGCAGTGGGCCCCTGGGCTAGATGACTAGGCCCCAGGAAGCAGCAGCAGCAGTAGGCCCCTTGGCTGGATGGTTAGGCCCCCAGGGTGCAGCAGCAGCAGTAGGCCTCAGAGCTGGATGGCTAGACCCCCAGGGTGCAGCAGCAGCAGTAGGCCTCAGAGCTGGATGGACAGGGCCCAGGGTGCAGCAGCAACAGTAGGCATCAGAGCTGAATGACTAGGCCCCAGGGAGCAGCAGCAGCAGCAGTAGGCCTCAGAGCTGGATGGCTAGGCCCCAGGGAGCAGCAGCAACAGTAGGCCTCAGAGCTGGATGGCTAGACCCCCAGGGTGCAGCAGCAGCAGTAGGCCTCAGAGCTGGATGGCTAGGCCCCCAGGGTGCAGCAGCAGCAGTAGGCCTCAGAGCTGGATGGACAGGGCCCAGGGTGCAGCAGCAACAGTAGGCATCAGAGCTGAATGACTAGGCCCCAGGGAGCAGCAGCAGCAGCAGCAGTAGGCCTCAGAGCTGGATGGCTAGGCCCCAGGGAGCAGCAGCAACAGTAGGCCTCAGAGCTGGATGGCTAGGCCCCCAGGGTGCAGCAGCAGCAGTAGGCCTCAGAGCTGGATAGCTAGGCCCCAGGGTGCAGCAGCAGCAGTAGGCCTCAGACCTGGATGGGCAGGGCCCAGGGAATTCTACAATTGAGCCATATTGATAAGTCTTCACATACCTCAAGCCAATTTTTTTTTTGTACAGGTGCACAAAACCACAGGGCATGCATGTAGTCATCAGGTGTGTAGGCCTCGAAGTAGTAGGCCTCAAAGCTGGATGGGCAGGACCCAGGGAATAGCAGCAGCAGTAGGCCTCAGAGCTGGATGGACAGGGCCCAGGGAACAACAATGCTGAGCAAACACACCTCGGGTAGATGGAGAAAGCCAAGGCCACTAAAAATCCAGTTCAGTTCCCAGAATGCTGCAGCAGATCTGGGCTGAAGGCAAGCCCCACTGCAAAGAAGCTGGATGAAAAAACAACCCACAGCCGAAAGCATAGAGATAAAGCAGCAGCCCACAGCAGGCACACGGCTCCCTAAAACAAGAGAAACTGGCCACAGTCCTCAGAGCAAAAAGTCGGCAAAAGAACAAAACACCGCCAGAAGGCCCAAAAATGCAATAAAAACCAGTAAAAATCTAACAATTCATTCAAATAAACACAAGAAGTTTGTGCTCTAAAAAAAGATCAGCACTCAGTGAATAACCCCCTAAGCCCTATTATAAGCTATTATGGCAAGACTTAACTATACAGACCAGTGAGCAGTGATAACTAACATGTCTTTGGGGTCATCGGGTGGGAACCTCCTTTCACCGGTGTTTCATCCAGTTGGTCCCACGACACCTCCAGGAGGCTAGACAATGATCTCTGGCGTCCCAGAGACACTCCCCTAATGCCAGGTCTCACTGCTCCCCGCACCAACCCATTAACCTCCTTTACCTTACTTACACATGGCTTTCTCAGCCCAAACAGCACTGCCACCTTCAACCAAACCCAGGCTCCGTACATGCAAGCTCCAGGTAGAAGCAATGCTGATACTACCTTTCCTAGCACATTCACCATACTCTGTTTCACACGCTACATAGCATAACTCCAATATAAGCTAAAGTTAAAGGAGATAAATACACTCACAGCATCAGCAAACACACTCACCTTGCAGCATGGTCTCAAACAAAAGGGATTCAAATAGGCCACTCCCACACTTAAATAACCTTCCTCTTCCTGGATTTTCTCCTGAGAGGAAGTGGATCTCTCCACCTGATCTCAAGGAGTTATGTACCCTGCTTAGTAGGACCCCCTGCTGGCCCCCAACTGACATTATTTCTTCTCTTATAGATAAACTGGCTGGCTCTGGCTGCTTCATCTGACATTTCCCTCACTGTCTTCCTCAAACTCTGTCCCTCTCTCCCTCACGGACAACCTGAATTGCTAAACTCCTATCCATAACACCTTCTGAATTCACCTGTCTTCGATTCCCTTCGATTGCTGCAGCTAAACATTTCAAAGTACTAGTAAGGACAAACACTGAACAAAGACATCAGACATGCTGATGTCTGATGTCTCTGTTCAGTGACATCAGACATGCTGCCATACTGATGTGGTCTGACAGAAGATTTCTGAACTGATTAATACATAGATTGATTTTTTTGTTTCCAGTTCATGAGAATGGTTTTCTTTGTGATGCATAAGGCAGTGAGAACCATATGTGCCAAGTTAATATCCATGCTGATGTCGCCCAGGTGACCTAGTATACATAAGGTGGGGCACGCAGGAATTCTACAGTTGAGCCATATTGATAAGTCTTCACATACCTCAAGCCAATTTTTTTTGTACAGGTGCACAAAACCACAGGGCATGCATGTAGTCATCAGGTGTGTTATCTGTGCACTATAAGCAGATATTTGATTGTGTGAGACCCATCCGGAACATCCTTTGTCCTGTATAATGTGTTCTGTAGAGAATTTTGTATTGTATAAGTTTTTGGATTTTTAGTCATATTAAAGGTATTTGAACATATTTCTGACCAGAAGTTTTGACTACGGTTAATGAACAAGTCTGTCTCCCATTCTGAAGTTGGAAAAGAGAGTGAGTTATCCATTTTGGACATTAATCTGTATATTTTTGATAGTAATTTTGGGGTGTTGAGGTTAATATATTCTGCCACTTTATTGGGAAGTTGTAACTCTAGTTGGTTGAGTATATATTTTTTAGTTAATATAGACCTGAGTTGTTGATATTCTAAAAATCTGTTGGAGCTAATCCCATATTGTACAGTGAGTATGTCAGATGATACAAATTTTCCATTTATGATTATATGTTTTAAATACTTTATTCCTTGGTTGGTCCACTGAGTAAAGTTCAGCATCTTTTTGTTTTGCAGGATGTCAGGGTTGTTCCAGATGGGTGTACGATTACACGGGAAAAGTGAAGCCTTGGTTATTTTAAGAAATTCCCACTAGGCTGTCAGAGAGGAGCTAATGTTGATGCTTTTGCAACTATGATGTTTGATATTTTGACTAATAAATGGTAAGTTTGAGATGCAAAATGCTTGTTCTGAATCTAACCACGGTTTATCTAGTGGGTGAGATTTGCACCATTTTTGATATACTGTAACCTATTGGCTAAAAAATAGTAATGGAAGTTGGGTAAGTCTAATCCTCCACTGTCTCTAGTTTTCTGTAAGGTTTTTAAGCTAATGCGTGGTGGTTTATTTTTCCAAAGAAATGTGGATATGTATGAATCAAGTGATTTAAACCATGCAGGGGATGGTTTGATGGGTATCATTGAGAAAGGTAATTTATTTTTGGTAAGACCATCATTTTAATGGTGGCAACTCTCCCCATGAGTGAAATGGGTAGAAAGGTCCAGCGAGTGAGATCATCCTCTATTGTCTTTTAAAGCTGAACGTAGTTTAGTTTTGTTACCTCTGACAGCCTAGGGGAGATGTTTATGCCTAAATATCTGATGTTTCCTGATTGTAATGTAGTAGTTGGTTTATTCTGGAATTCACAGTTAATGGATAGAACTGTGGATTTAGACCAATTGATAGAATAGTCAGATATTGATGAAAATTTTTCAGTGAATGTGATTATCTGTGAAAGTGAAGATTGTGAGTTCTGGAGAAAGAGTAATACATCATCAGCACAGAGACTTCTCTTGTGTTCTAAATTTTTGCACTTGATGCCTTTAATATTCTTATTTTGCCTGATAGCAGCTGCTAAAGGTTCAATAAATATAGCAAAAAGTGAGGGGGAAAGTGGACAACCCTGCCTAGTACCTCTCTGCAGGTTGAAGCTTGGAGAAGTTTGATCATTTTTTCTCACATATGCCTTGGGGGAGCTATATAATATCTTTATCCAGTCAATGAATGATGATCCAAATCCAAATTTATGCAGAGTTGCCAACAAAAATTTTCAATTTACCCAATCAAAAGCTTTTTCTGCATCTAGAGATATAATTGTGGTTCCCAAATTATTAATAGTAGAATAGTCTATAATATTAATTAGTCTGCGCGTGTTAGTGGAAGATTGTCTACCCTTTATAAAACCTGTTTGGTACGAATGCATAATGAAAGGGGTTATTTTTTCTAATCATTTAGCAAGGGCTTTGCAGATTATTTTGAGATCTACATTTATAAGTGATATTGGGTGATAGCTGGATGGGAGCATGGGGTCTTTGTCTGGTTTTAACAGTAGGCTGATGTTCATGTTTAGGGGTAATCTGTCATTCTCCTTAATGTCTAATATCATTTTATGAAATGTTGGTGCTAATATAGACCAAAATTCTTTGAAGAATTCCACTGAAAAGCCATCTGGGCCTGGGGCTTTATTACTGGGCATTTGTTGGAGGGCTTCATGGAGTTCTCCTATTGAGAGAGGTGAGTATAGCCTGTTCATGATGTAATTTTGGGAGGCTGATGTTTCTGAGAAACTGGTCGATGGTGTTGTCTGCTGGATCAATTTGTGATGAGTATAATTTTTGGTAAAAATCCCTGAAAACTGAGTTTATTGTGCGGGGATCATGGGTGGTATTACCTGATGGGTCCTTAATGGATGTTATCGTTGTTTTTTCTTTGTTTATTTTTAATTGATTGGCTAGATATCTCCCAGATCTGTTGCCATGTTCAAAGCTCTCCAAACCAAGTCTTTGCACTTGGAATTGTTGTTGTTTTTATCAATTATTTTATTTAACTCTAGCTTAGCTTTCCTTATCCTGTTTAAGGTGTGATCATCTGGAGAGGCAAAATAGGCATCCTCTAATGATTTAATTTCAAGTTCTAATTCTGTTATTTTTGAATTTTCTTTCTTTTTATGTGATGAAAAGGAGATTATTTTGCTTCGCATTACTGCTTTTTTTGCTTCCCAAAGAACACTTGCTGATGTTCCTGGTAAGTCATTATTCTGTAAATATATGTCCCATTCCATTTTAAAGAAATTAATAAAATCAGGGTCTTTAAGTAATGATGTATTAAATCTCCAGTTTCTGGACTCACCAGAGTGAAAGAAACTGGTGCGTGATCACTGATAGTGATGGGATGTATTTTGATTTCTGAAATATCGCTCATCAAAGAGCTGCTAACTAAAAAGTAATCTAGTCTGGAATATGAGTGGTGAACTGGTGATAATAAAGTGTAATCCCTGAGAGTAGGGTGGTGGCGTCCAGCGTCCAGTGCCAGGTTGAGGTCCCCTCCTATGATACTGTGTTACCTTAGTGATTAGAAAGTCGTCAACATTGGGACCATATATAGCTTTACATTTTGAATACATAAAATAAGTATTATAAATCTACCTTCTGGATCTATGTTTATGTCTTTTACAGTAAAATTTATTTTCTTGTTTATAAGAATAGCTACACCTCTTTGTCTGGAGTTGTAACAGGCTGAGAACACATGAGGAAACTGTGCTGTAGTGAGTATATCTGCTGTTGTTTTAGCTAAATGAGTCTCTTGTAATAAGACAATGTCTGCCTGAAGATCTTTTAGTCGATTAAAAAGTTTCAATCTCTTCTCCCTGGAACCAGCTCCAAGCACATTCCATGTAACAAACCTTAGTGTGCTCATGGTGAGTCTGTTGGAGTGAGTGTTGGATGTAGGTGTGTGTGTGTGTGTGTGTGTGTGTGTGTGTGTGTGCATGTGTATAAGTTAGGGCATTAACAGAAAAGTCCATTTGTCGACGTGTCCATGTCAGTGGCACAAGTCGACACCCCCCGGGAGGAGTCGACAAGTCGTGTGTTTTTTCCCTCTCTCTCTCTGTGTGTGCTTGTGTAAGGAATGCAGTCGCTGCCTCTGATTGGATACTTTATCCTTGACTTAACCAATAGTCATAGTCACTTCATAAAAAGGGCAGTAACGTTACTTGGCGCGTAGAGGGGAAATTAACACAATACCACAACAAGACAAGAGACATGGCTGCAGAGAATGTAGAAGGTGATAGGCCTGAGAAAACGCCAAGGCCCAAACATACTCCGGCTCAAAGCGGACGTCCGCAAGCCCTGTGCGCGCAAAGCTCAGATTTAAGACCGCGCAGACTCCACTCCGCGCACCAGTGACTGCGAGGATTTTTCTACACTAAACTAAACTACAACGCAGAAGTGCGCTCGACTATGAAAGCCCGGATGACTGCGGACATTCCTCGCGGAGTCCGCTCCGCTAACAGTATGTTCGGGCTTGAGAGTGACAGACACACATCACATGTGTGGAGATACTTCACTTTCCTCCGTCATGTCAATGTGATGACGTCATCAAATGACTTGTCGACTCGACTTAGACTTTATTGACAGATAAGTCGACCTGAAAAAAATTAAAGTCGTTAATGCCCTTGTATAAGTGTATGTTGGATGTTTCTACATGTATGTATGTGTACATGTACTGTAAGTGTGCGCTGATGTGTGTGTGTGTGTGTGTGTGTGTGTGTGTGTGTGTGTGTGTGTGTGTATGTGCCATGTAAGTCAATATAGGTGCCGTGTATGTTTGCATTAATATCATGAAATAAAGAAAAAATGCAGCAGGTTGGGGGTGAAATTAAAGGGGAAAAAAGACAAAAAGGAAAAGCAGAAAAGAATAAAACATATAAACCCAGTAAAAACATAATCACCACTGTGCACCACTTGTGTGTTTGAGACGGGCAGTGAAATTAATATTATTAAATTAATATTTGTATTAGTGACTTATGTGGATATATTTATCACCAACAGTGAAAAAAAAAAAAAAAAAAAAAAAATTAGGAGCAATTTTTATACATATCACCTGAGGTCAGTAGAGCCAGGGAGTGATGGTCTGGTCGCATTAGAGCTGCCCATTCACGTAGAGTTTGTCCACGGAGATGACCGCACGTGAGCCTCCCTAACTCTCTCTGTCTCTCTTTATGTATTATTTTGTATACGGATTACTGTTAATTTATCATGTTGATCTGTTCTGTACGACATCTATTGTACATCTGTCAGTCCTGGAAGAGGGATCCCGCTTCAGTTGCTCTTCCTGAGGTTTCTACCGTTTTTTTAAAGGGTTTTTTTGGGAAATTTGGAAGTTTTTCCTTATCCGCTGTGATGGTCCAAAGGACAGAGGGATGTTGTGTGCTGTAAAGCCCCCTGAGGCAAATTGTTATTTGTGATATTGGGCTTTATAAATAAAATTGATTGATTGATTGATTGATTGATAAACAGTGCCAAACAACAGCAACAGACAACAGTGCTAACAGAGCTAACAGTGTTAACCAGAGAGGAAATGTTTCTGCAGCACCACTGTCCAGACATTAGCACTAAGTATTGTATGAGTGCAGTGCAAAGCTGTGGCAATGAGCATGCGTGGCTGGACTGGCTCACCACAACAACCCACAGAGAAGCTTGGATTACAACACACACAGAGGTAGCTGGACTTAATTATCTGCTTGGGAAACCATTGTTCCACTACATCTTTACACAGCAACTAGTGGTGTGCTGCTGTGTTATAGCTCTGAATGTCACATACAGAACATTTAAAGAGAATATAATGACTACAGTTCAAGGGTGACCTTGTCTCCACCATCTGGGGCCCAGGTGTCACTATGCACAATGTAATTTATTTTACACAAACAGTTAACAGATCTTATTCTTTACTAGGAGTCCTGCTTCCCTAACCCTTCTCCAACATGGTCTGCAAGCCCTGGCTGTCCTCTCGCCATCTATGACTGCCTGTCCATTCCCAGTAAAGCCTCCAGCATGCTCCACAGGTCCTGGCTTGACTCTCACCTGCCTGGCTCTATCCCACAGCCCCTAGGCAGCCTCCAGCTGACCCAGGCTATGCTCTTCTCCTTGGCCAGATAACCAGAGAGAGGGCGGGAGGTCAGCGGGGTCTGTGTCCATGGCCTAGAGCTCTCTGTCATCTTTCCTCTAGTGTCCCCACATCCCTGGTTGTGGAGCTGTGGACAAAACCCTCAAACGGGCATGTTACTTCATGAGTTGCCTCACTGTGAAACAAACCATGTCAGCAGCACAGAAGTTCTGACAGTCCCTCAACCATTCCTCCAGACTTTCCATCAACCAATCATAAATCTGCCTTTACTGATTTTTGGTCACTTAGATTTGTTTTAAGTCTACAGCTGACATATTAGCAAACAACTCTCTATTCAAACATTCAGCAGACACAGAGCAACATGAAGTTTTTTTTTGTTTTGTTTTGTTTTTTTCCAAGTCATGTTTGCTTCCTCCTGATAAATGCAAATCCAAAGCTCACTCTCATTTTAGCTCTGTTTTGGTCTCCCCATGTAAAACTCTGAGGAAACTACTCAGCTCTTTATCTGTTAAATGTTCCACTACGTTCACCAGCTTGTCACTAACTATAGTGACTGGGAGCTGGAAGGGAATCACACAGTCAGTTTATCAGAGCCCTCAGCGCTGATTAGATGGGTGAAAGTGAACAGTAAAGGTGTTCACAAACCAATGAGTGACATTCATCCATTTTTTGGTTACTGCACATGTATCGGTGTCTTTGATTGATGTTTTAGACCCTGGTGGTGTTCGCAGTATCTTTCAGCCCTATTAAGTATTCTAACCATTGGATGCTTGGATTTTAAATTACCAAAGAAACAAGCTGAGTACAGGTTCAAGAAACCATGGCTCCACTCACCTTACCACCAGCATGCAAGAGCTGTGTCAGTCTCAGCAAGAAGATCGCTGAATTGGAGCAAAGAATTTCCACATTGTACAAAATCCAAGACGCAGAAAGGCAGTTGGACACTATCATCTTCAGTCCTGCACAAGCCCCCACCACCACTGCTGAATTACTAGCTGCAACAGCTCCATATCTGCCTAATGCTGCTACACCTCTGGCTGCAATGTCAACTCCGCTGCTGCTACGGCTCCAGCCACTGCTTCTGTCTCTATCTCAGCCACCATTCCCCAGGACACCCTGCTCCGGCTTAGGGCTAAACCCAAAGCCCTGGTCAGCTCTACTCCTTCACAACCAGGGCCACATCCTCAGCCCTGGGTTGTCGTCGGTGACCAGAACAAGAGAGGCAGACTCTCCTGCCTACCTCTTCATGCTTCTGTAATCCAGGACATACAGTCAGTAAATCGAGATGAGATCCTTGATTTACAGGAATTCTCTACACCGGCTGGGGACCAGGAGTCTCTTCTATCCCCCAGAATAAAACCCCGATTCTGATTCTAAAGCCTCCCTCCTGGTTCATAAGGACCAGTGGCGGCTGCTGGTCTTTCAAACAGGAGAAGCTCACTTTAAGTTTACATCATAAATTTTGTCATATTGTAGCGAGTCAGTAACTTAATAAAAGGAACATTTAAAAAATTGAAGCTGTTTTTCAACCACACTCATGCCATAGAACCACCGCAACACACACCTCAAAGATTTTTGTGTCTACACCACCAGAACTGATTTTCTCTCAAAATAAGTTTCCCTGAAAGGAGCAGCACCTTAACACTGGCCCGGGTAACAAACAGTGCTATATAGCAACATTCTCTGAACATTCTCATATATTACTGAAACACACATTTATTTATATATGAATTCTGCCCTCTGCTTCTTTGGCAGAAAATGGTAAGCTCAATAACGCAATGTTTATGTCTTTATTTACAGTGTGTGTTATGTGTGTATGGAAATAAAGAACTCCGGGTGGCACTCTGTCAGAGGACTCCACTCGTAAATATCCGCATGGGACTGAGCTCGAAATGCGACAATGCCGGTGTGTACTTCAAAAGCACTGTCAATAATAATAATAATAATAATAATAATAATAAACTTTATTTCTATAGCACCTTTCAAAACCAGGGTTACAAGGTTATATTACATTAAAAGAGAAACAACATTAAAATATGCGAAAGACAATTAAAAGTTAATTACACAAATTAATTACCCAAATGCCAGTCTGTATAGGTGGGTTTTTAAAAGTTTTTTTTTTTAAATGGGGCACTGACTCAGCTGACTTGATACTGAGCGGGAGCTTGTTGCACAGTGTTGGGGCTAAAGCATGATCTCCTTTTGTTTTGAGCCTGGACTGTGGAACCTTTAACAGCAGTTGATTCTCAGATCTGAGGGACCTAGGTGCAGAATAGGGGGTTAGGAGCTCTGAAATATAAAGTTGAGCAAGACCATGAAGAGATTTATAGGTGACTAAAAGAATTTTAAATTGGATTCTGAAATGGATGGGGAGCCAGTGTAATTCTGCGAGGATTGGAGTGATGTGTTCCCTACGACGAGTGTTTGTGAGTAGTCTTGCTGCTGCATTCTGTATTACCTGTAACCGGGCAACTGCTTAGAGCATAGTCCAGATGGGAGAAAATGAGGGCGTGGATGAGCTGTTCAACTATGTTTCTAGGGAGCATTGGTTTGATTTTGGCAATATTTCTAATTTTTATATAGCAGGACTGAACAAGGTTTTTAATGTGCTGATTGAAGTTGAGTTGATGGTCGAAAACAAATCCCAAGTTTCAAGCTGACTGTGTTGTGTTAATTGTTAGTGGTCTAAGGTGAGGGGCAATGCTGTTAGAAATACTGTAAGAAAACCTCAGTCTTATCTGTGTTGAGTTGTAGGAAATTGGAAGCCATCCAGTCCTTAATGGCAGTGAGGCAGCAGTGTAGAGAGTCCAAATTGCTATGATTTTCCAGGTTAGGTGACACATACAACTGGGAATCATCAGCGTAACAATGATACGACACAGGGGTGAAATGGTGAATAATATGTCCAAGGGGCAACATATACAAACTGAACAGTATAGGGTCAAGGACTGAGCCCTGTGGGACCCCACATGACATGGGAGCTGTTGAAGAGCTAAAGTTGTCCACAGTTACTTTGAATACCTTGTCTGATAGGTAGGATGAAAACCAGTTCAGCGCAGTCCCATCTATGCCAACCCAGTTTCTGAGTCTGTTGAGAAGAATTTTGTAATCCACCATATTGAATGCTGCAATCAAGTCCAGTAAGATGAGAATGGTGAAGTTTTCAGAATCCGCACTCATCAGGATGTCATTTGTTACTCTGAGTAGGGCTGTTTCCGTGATTGATGATTCTTTCTAAAACCAGTCTGGAATTTGACGAATATATTGTTTCCCTCCATTTTTTCTAAAAGCTGCTTAGCGACTGCTTTTTCAACAATTTTTGAGATCACAGGTAATTTGGAAATGGGATGATAGTTATGGGGAAGTGACGGATCAAGACCAGGTTCCTTGAGGAGAGGCTGAATACAAGCCTGCTTAAAGTAGTCTGGGACCAAGCCAGATAGAAGAGACTCATTTACAATACTGAGAAGACAGGGGGCGATGACTCCAAAAACCTTTTTGAAAAGCCTGAAGGGAAAAATATCAGACTTACAGGAGGTGAGGTTAGTGTTGACCACAATCCCAACCAGATCCCTATGAGTAATAGGAGTAAATTCATCTAGCAGTGAAGTGACGAGTGAGGGCTCTGATGAAGGTGGAGATGAGCCAGCAGGAATAATTGATGTTTTGATGTTTTCTATCTTTTCAACAAATATTTCTGGAACTTTTCACAGTCTTCTGCAGAGGTGGCACAGACAGTAGCTGGTGTGGGGCTTATTAGACTGTTTATGGTGCTGAAGAGAAATCTCAGGTTATGTTTTTTGGCGGCAACTAGGTTGGAAAAATAAGCGAGTCTCTCATTTTTTACCAGTGAGTTAAATGAAACTAATAACTCCTTCATATGGAGTCAATGAACTTGAAGTTCTGTTTTTCTCCATTTACATTCTGCTCTTCTACATTCTCTTTTTAGTTTCCTAATATTATCATTTATCCAGGGCCTAGGGTTGGAGGGGCGACATGACCTTGGTTTCATAGGGGCTATTTGGTCCAGAGTTCTCAGGCACATGGTATTGAAATGATTAACCATGTCATTTACATTATTGCACTGAAGATAGCAGCAAAGTCTGCAGCTGAGTTGTTATTTAAAACATGAGAGTATACTGTTTGCTTAGGGCAAAGACTTGCAGTTTATATCAAACATAACCATTCGGTGGTCTGAAATAGAGTCCCTAAGGAGCAGGGAGTTCATGTCTAAACCCAAGGTAAAAACTAAATCAAGAATGTGGCCCTGTTCATGTGTAGGAGATGATACATGCTGTCTTAGATTTAAAGATTCACAAGTTGATAAAAATTCTGATGTAAAACGGATGGTCAACATGAGTGTTGAAATCGCCAGCCAATAAAATATTAACTAATATTAACTAAGAACAACAGAGGAGATGAGATCAGAAAATTCTGAAAAAAGTGACCATTTGGTTTAGGGGGGGCGATAGATGATAATACAGCACAGAGGGATATCATGTTTGATTTTGAACATCAGTACCTCAAAGCTGGGAGGTTTCTCCACTGAGATGAAGGCACAGTTTAAATGTTTCTTGTAAACAACTGCAAGTCCACCACCCCTACCACTGAGCCTAGGGGAATTGAGGAACATATAACTGGGAGGACATAATTTGGTAAAAGCACTTATATCTCCATTTTTAAGCCGTGTCTCAGTTAAAAAGATAAAGTCCACTTTGCTGGTTGAGATAAAATCATTTAAAATAAAAGTTTTATTAGCGAGGGATCGTGTATTTAAGAGAGCATAGCTAACAGGAGAGGTGCCTTTATATTCTGTATTTCCACAAGATTTTAGTGGGTGAAGATTTGCAGCATTTACTCCCTTGCTCAAAGCATTTGCTCTAATGGAGAGGGAGTGAGTCCAGTTTTGATGATGGTGTCTGCTGGTAATGAGCACAGAGATAGGGTGGTTACTCTTATTCTTATTAGAAACCTGATTTACCCTGGTGGTAATTCTAACATGAATGGCATTATGAATAGTGACAGGTATGCAAGAAATATTAGAGTGAGAACACATGGAAGAAGATGAGGTAGTGTACAGTGTAGGTAGTGGCCTGTTGGGGGCGGTAGTGAGGTCTTCATTGCAGTGAGGGGTCGTAGAAGAAGAGAGGGGGGCGTGTGGCGTAAACACGAGTCAACGTGGAGCAGTTTGGATAGCATACTGTATGTTAGCTGCTAACACCGAGCTGCCCAGCTTGTTAGGGTGGACTCCGTCTGACCAGAAAAAAGACCGGCAGTTCCAGAATAAGTTGAAGTGAGCAGTGAAGCAGAAGTTGGTTTGACTGCAGGCGAGGTGAGTTCAGAGCCACGAGCCTGCTGAAGTGTTCAGCGCTGTGAGACAGCACGTGCAGGACACCACTGATCCAGACCGACAGACTGCAGCCTGCCAGTAGCCTGAAGAGGATGTTAAGGTCTCTCTTAGTTTGTTCGGACTGGCGTCGTGCTGTCTCATTGCAGCCCACATGGACAACCAGATGTATTATTGATGGAGGGATGGACTTCAGTAGCCTTGGAATCACAAAGGGGTTCAGCCTTTTAGACAATTCCCCCAATCATCATGCATACACCGAGCATCCTCTCCCACCTGTGTGTCAGCACGCTGGACGTGGAGCCTCCCTGTAAATGATGATTTTGTCACATTTATCCAATGACCGTCTCACTTTGCTGCATGAAAAAAACTGCTCAGTGCTGTCTCATAGGAATGCTTGGAGGCTCCACGTCCAGTGTGCTGACACGAGAATGCATGACAGGGAGGTCACCTTTGAAAACTGGTGATAAACAGCTGACGTTTGAACATCATAGTCAAACATGGGCATCCTAGCGCATGTTTAATGCAATGTCAATTCTTATTTTAATGTAAATTCAATAATGCATAATTTATCATTTCTTCTATGAAATTTTTGGGGAAGTTCAGCCTCCCTTGTTGTCTCAGAGCAATTGCCCCTGATAAGGACCCACAGCTCGGTAACTCTCTATCACCTATCGCCCCAGGAGCAGCTGATGACCAAATTTACATTGAATTTTAATTAATTAAATCATATTAACAGTAAATCATGCAAAAATCATATGGGACAGAGATACTAAGCCTAAGGACATATTTGGTGGGCATCTTAATGTTCGCAGTTTGTTCCCTAAACATGATGAAATGAAAAACACTGTTAATAGATTCAAATCTACACTCAGAGAAACCTGGCTCCACAGTAGGATTCAAACAAGTTTAATTGATTTTCCTGGGTATAAATGATTTAGGATATATAGAAAAACTGGTAAAGGAGTGGGAGTTGCATTTTACATTAAAAACTTGATTAAATTTACATAAACTATGTTGGATTATGATGTGCAAATTGAATATCTCTGCCTAAATGTTTGTTTATCACCTCAAATGCACTTTCAGATCATGTTTTTTTAATCCTCCTGCTTGTGACAGTTCATTTTATGATAGTTTAGAGAATTTACTAAAAACAATTGCTCATAAGTCTGAAGTTTTCATTTCTGGTGATTTTAACATTGACTGGTCAGACAAAAGTAAGAGAAGAAAACTTAAAATGTTAATGACATTTTTTTTCATTAAAACTTGAATTACAGATATTATTAGCATAAACTGATATATTATAGAAAAATAAAATGAACATTAATTTTTTAGTACATAAAATTAGCGACAGGGTAACTATTACCTATGAATCCTTGTGCAATAGTGTGAGCTAACTAGTGCTAAATCAGATAAGCCAATTAGCTGTATTACAAGTTTCAGGTGTGTGGAGATGATGAATGATCATATAAATGTTAAAAAATGTTTGGTAAATCGACCTGCATTTGTATAGCGCCCTTCTAGTCATCCAACCACTCCAAGCACTTTTTACACACTACAAGTCAAATTCACACACACATTCATACACTGGTGGTCGAGGCCACCATACAAGTAGCCACCTGCTACTCAGTTTTTTAACACACTCACACACCGATGGAACAGCCATTGGAAGCAATTTGGGGTTCAGTATCTTACTCAAGGATTCTTTGACATGCAGACTGGAGGAGCCAAGGATCGAACCACTGATCTTCCGATTGGTGGATGACCCACTCTACCTCTGAGAGTTGATTTAAGAAAGGACTTAAAGAGATCACTGACTCGGGCGACCTGATTTCCTTGGGCAGAATGTTTCAGAGCCTTGGGGCCCTCTGCCCTCTTTAGTTTTCAGCTGGGCCTCTGGAGCTGGGAAGTGCTGTCCCCTTTCTTTTGGTGCCCATGTTAACCAACTGGGCTGTTCAGACAGGCTGGGCTTCCATCAGTGGACCATAGGCTCAATCACCATTGTGTTACCTCATTTGGCAATAGATACTGTACTGGGTTGACAGACTTTCATTGAAATGAAAACCTTTGAGATTCTTACTTAAACATTACATAATCTATCCAAGAATAAAGCACTGAACATTTTTCAAATAATTCTTTAGTGTAACACGGATAGAGGTCTGCAGTGATGGATATTTGATGGCTTTATTGGTTGGACTTTTCAGTGACATTCACTGCAGTGCAGCAGGGGCTTCCCACTGTAGATTCACCATTGTCCCGGAAAGAAATCTTCAATGTGAGCCAAGATTTTAACATCAGTTGAAGAAAATTATCTCATATCACAGCTCAACAGGAGGTTGAACAGCCATGCTTGTGGGTCTACTATAGCAATGGACACAGTCATGACAGTCTTGTCCCCCTCACTTTGACTTCACTCCTGAAGTTTCTCTGAACATTCATTCAATCAATCAATCAATCAATCAATCAATCAATCAATTATTTATTTATTTGTCACATGAAATTATACAAGGTTATACAACTCCGATGAAATCTCCAATGAAATCTTATATTGTTGGCTGCTTTATAACTGTCCATGTTTGCAGGAAGTTCTGGTAATCTATGGTTTCTGATTGTGGCATGATTTAACTGTCCACACATCCTGACTTCAGCAAGATGGCTACATGGTTGCTTCTCTCAACACAGGCAGCACCGCACTGCAGCTGCCTCTGAACAGTGCATAGCAGTGATCCACAGCAGGAACAGGACAGCACTTCACATGCACACTGTCACACCAGTCCTTATTCACTGTTAAGCACCTGACTCCTCTACCTCTCTTGCTAGAGTCCTCTGCCTTGTCAGATCAGCATATAAAGAAAAGAGTTACATGGTTGAATGGCCCTGTCCAGGATTTAGCCAAGTTTTGGTGAATCAAAGGATATTAAAGTTCCTGGTATCCTGCTGGAAACTGATGCAGCACGAAGGTCATCCAGCTTATTTCCAGTACCTGTACAATGGTTAGCAGGATGCTATTAGCTTATGCTCATTCTTCTCCATCCTTCCTTGATGTTTACTGATATTTACATTTGAAAAACCTTGACCTGGCTAGCTATCAGAAGTAGCAGAAGGAGAGTTTACAGACAGGTGAGTTGATTTCCTCATCAAGATGAGTGACTCACAGTCACATGCCACCAGCAAGACATGCAAAAAAGACATATGAGCCTACACTTAGCACAAATTTAGCAAAGCTGACAGAGAGGCTGCTGGAAGCATCTGCGCCTAGGCTATGTTATCAACCTTTTCTCACTTTCCTGGGACTGTAGTCTAGATGAGGGAAGGCTACATCTACATCAGCTGCATCATCTCATGTGCATGTTAGGCTATGTAAAGATGAAGGTTGTTGGGGCCATGCGCAGCATGAAAGAAATATGACACGACTCAAGGCTTAAAAAACCTAAACTAGATTATAATTCATTTGAAAGCCTCGTTCTTAGTCTTTTACATCCGACCTGGAAAACCTCGCAGCGTTCAGTGTACATGAACCCACTCACTGTTTTAACCATACCCTCGATCTAGTTCTGACGTATGGAATTGAAATTGATAACCCAACAGTCTTTCCACAGAATCCCTCGCTATCGGATCATTATTTAATTACTTTTGATTTCTTTTTACTCGATTACACGCCACTCAGCAACAGTTACTACACTAGATGTTTATCAGATAGTGCTGTCGAAAAATTTAAGGAAATGATTACTCCGTCGTTAAATTCAATACCATGTCCTTCAGTATCAGAGGTTTCCCGTACCGACTTTAACCTCTCCCAAATTGATCATTTTGTTGATCGCGCCGTAGGCTTGCTGCGAACAACACTCGACTCTGTAGCTCCTCTTAAAAAGAAGTTAACAAAGCCAACAAAGTTCGCTCCTTGGTATAACTCTCAAACCTGTAAGTTAAAACAAATATCGCGAAAGTTTGAAAGGAATTGGCGATTAACCAAACTGGAAGAATCTCGTTTAATCTGGGCAGACAGTCTCAAAACTTATAAGAGGGGCCTCCGCAATGCCAGAGCAAACTATTACTCAGCTTTGATAGAAGAAAACAAAAATAACCCCAGGTTTCTTTTTAGCACTGTAGCCAGGCTGACAGAGAGTCAAAGCTCTATTGAGCCTTGTATTCCTTTAGCCCTTAGCAGTAATGATTTTATGAGCTTTTTTAATGACAAAATTCTAACTATTAGAGGCAAAATTCATGACCTCCTGTCCTCAGATAGTAGGCCTAGCTATTTAACCTCAAACACAGCTGTAAGACCTAATATATATTTAGATTGCTTTTCCCCAATTTCTCTTCAAGAATTGACCGCAGTGATTTCTTTATCTAAATCATCAACGTGTCTCTTAGACCCCATCCCAACTAGGCTACTTAAGGAGGTCTTACCTTTAGTTAACACTCATATATTAGATATGATCAATATATCCTGATTAACAGGCTATGTACCACAGTCTTTTAAGGTAGCTGTAATTAAACCTCTCCTAAAAAAGCCCACCCTGGATCCAGAGGTGTTAGCCAACTATAGACCAATATCTAATCTTCCCTTTATGTCAAAGATCCTTGAGAAAGTAGTTGCAGACCAGCTGTGTGATTTTCTCCATGATAATAATTTATTTGAGGAATTACAGTCAGGATTTAGAGTGCATCATAGCACTGAGACAGCACTAGTTAAAATTACAAATGACCTTCTGATTGCTTCAGACAAAGGACTTGTCTCTGTACTTGTTTTATTAGATCTTAGTGCAGCGTTTGACACTATTGACCATCAAATTCTGCTACAGAGACTGGAACACTTAATTGGCCTAAAAGGTTCTGCACTGAGCTGGTTTAAATCTTATTTATCTGATTGTTTTCAGTTTGTTGACATTCATAATGAATCATCCTTACATACTAAAGTTTGTTTTGGAGTTCCGCAAGGTTCTGTGCTCGGACCAATCCTATTTATTCTATATATGCTTCCTTTAGGCAACATCATTAGAAATCACTCTATAAATTTCCATTGTTATGCGGATGATACACAGTTGTATTTATCGATGAAGCCAGAAGAAAGTAATCAATTAACTAAACTCCATAACTGCCTTAAAGACATAAAAACCTGGATGAGCACCAATTTCCTGATGTTAAATTCAGACAAAACTGAAGTTATTGTTCTTGGCCCCAATCAACTCAGAGACTCTTTATCTGATGACATAGTTTCTCTAGATGGCATTGCTCTGGCCTCTACCACTACTGTAAGAAACCTCGGAGTAACATTTGATCAAGATTTGTCTTTTAATTCTCATTTAAAACAAACCTCACGGACTGCATTTTTTCATCTGCGTAATATTGCGAAAATTAGGCCTATCCTGACCCGAAAAGATGCAGAAAAATTGGTCCACGCTTTTGTTACCTCAAGGCTGGATTACTGTAACTCTCTATTATCAGGTAGCTCTAGTAAGTCCTTAAAAACTCTCCAGCTAATTCAGAATGCAGCGGCACACGTACTAACAGGAACTAAGAAACTAGATCATATTTCTCCTGTTTTAGCTTCTCTGCACTGGCTCCCTGTAAAATCCAGAATTGAATTTAAAATCCTCCTGTGAACTTATAAAGCTCTATGGTCAAGCTCCGTCATATCTTATGGAGCTCATAGTGCCTTATTATCCCACCAGAACACTGCGCTCTGAGAATGCAGGGTTACTCGTGGTCCCTAAAGTCTCCAAAAGTAGATCAGGAGCCAGAGCCTTCAGCTATCAGGCTCCTCTCCTGTGGAATCATCTTCCTGTTACGGTCCGGGAGGCAGACACCGTCTCCACATTTAAGACTAGACTTAAGACTTTCCTATTCGATAAAGCTTATAGTTAGGGCCGGCTCAGGCTTGCCCTGTACCAGCCCCTAGTTAGGCTGACTTACGCCTAGTCTGCCGGAGGACCCCCCCATAATACACCGGGCACCTTCTTTCCTTCTCTCTCTCTATCTCGTATCCTATTACTGCATCTTGCTAACTCGGCCATTCTGGATGTCACTAACTTCGCTTCTTCTCTGGAGCCTTTGTGCTCCACTGTCTCTCAGGTTAACTTATATCACAGCGGTGCCTGGATAGTGTGACGTGTGTGGTTGTGCTGCTGCCGTGGTCCTGCCAGATGCCTCCTGCTGCTGCTGCTGCTGCCATCATTAGTCATACTTCTACTGTTATTATACACATATGATTATTATCACACATGTATACTGCCAGACACTAATATATACTTTCAACATATTGTACCACAGTAGCCAGAACTATAACGATAAAATTATTATTTTCATTAATGTTGTTGTAAGCTACTGTCATTACCGTCTCTCCTGCATCTCTCTCTCTCTCTCTCTCTCTCTCTCTCTCTCTCTCTCTCTCTGTCTCTCTTTCTGTCTCATTGTGTCATACGGATTACTGTTTTACTGTTAATTTATTATGCTGATCTGATATGCTGACGACATCTATTGCACGTCTGTCCGTCCTAGAAGAGGGATCCCTCCTCAGTCGCTCTTGCTGAGGTTTCTAGCATTTTTTTCCCCCGTTAAAGGGTTTTTTTTGGGGGAGTTTTTCCTTATCCGCTGTGAGGGTCCAAAGGACAGAGGGATGTTGTATGCTGTAAAGCTCTGTGAGGCAAATTGTGATTTGTGATATTGGGCTTGAGAAATAAAATTGATTGATTGAAAAAAGGTAAAACTATGGCTGTGGTTCATATATATTTTTATTTCCAGCCAATATTGTTCTAAAATGATTGATTGTGTACTTTTGCACCAAAAGATTCAATTTTCTATGTATGCACTATTAATTACGTGGTTCTTTAGGTTACTGCAGTTTCCTTATGCTTTTTATATAGACTAGCCTTCTTGTGATGGGTGTAGAACCCTCTTATCCTATCTACTACACTTCTTTTCTTTTTTTATATTTTATTTGCTTTTTGATGCTCAGGGAGTAAAGAATTCACAATAGTAGATCAACAGTCAGGTCAGTTACAAAGAAAACTGATAACGACAACATTTTGAGATGATGAAAATAGTTCATATCATACAACTGTGCATGTATCCTAGAGTGGACGCTAGATTCAGATCTTTGATACAATCCTTGACATAAACATACATATAATTATAACACAGACCTCACACATACACATACTTTTCATATGTAAGTACCAATATGCCAGCATGCGTCATAAATAATGTTTTTTTTTTAGTCGGGGCAGGTGATATTGTTGTGAATTTGCACGTTAATTTGATTCCAAATTTTGTAGGAGGAAGTGTATATAGAATTGGATGCTTGCTTTAAACTTAAAAGTGTTTCAAAGGTTTGTATCCAAAATTTTGCATTAATATCATCAGTAGTCTTCCAGTTAGTAGCAATAACTCATTTTGCACTCATAAGGCCAATAGACACAATTTTTTTCTTAAAATGTGGCCAGTTTTGGTCATCCATATAGTTCAAAATGCATAGTTTGGGATCTAATGGAATGTTCTCCTTGATGACTGTTGACAGATACAACATAACTTTCTTCCAACATATTTGCAGTTTAGGGCATTGCCATATCATATGAAAAAATAAACCTTTTTCTTTATTACAGTGCCAGCACATTTCATTATTATATAAATTCATAAGTTTAAGTTTTCTTGGAGTATAATACGTCCTGTTAATAAACTTATAATTTATTGTTTTATTTTGTGCTGAGTTCGATATTTTATGTAATTTCTGCCAAATTGATGCCCATGTTTCAGGATCTATTTTCTCATCTAGATCTTTCTCCCAGGTTTTCTCTAGGGAGATGTTGATAGTATTTTTCAGACCATTTATGATCTTATAAATTTTGCTACCTATATGACTTTTCTTTTTCATTATTGTTATTAATTTATTTTCACAGTTAGTTATTTCAGGAAGTTGTGTACGTTCCCCAAGAAATTTTGTAAGTTGTGATCTGATTTGCAGGTATAACCAAAAATCTTTACTTGTCAGATCAAACTTAAACTTAATTTGCTCAAAGGACATCATGTTACCATCTGAAAACAGATCTATCAATGAGGAAATTCCCCTTCTTTCCCATTCCTTATTTTCTAATGATTTACCTTGCACTGTAAAAAGACTACTATGCCACAATGGATTATTAGGTGAGTTGTGTCCGTCAAAATCTAATGAGTTATGCAAATATTTTGCAATTTCACAAGAAAATCTAATGACAGGATTGTTGATGTTTTTCAGATGTTTTGGGTTGAACCACATTGATTTAAGAGATATTTTGGATTTGTTTGTGGACATAATTCTTATTTCTATGTCCTCCCAAGTTGTTAATTCTGTATTATAATTATATGCCCATTTTAAAGGATATCTTGAATTTATAGCAAAGTAATATTTTTCCAAATTTGGAAGATCCAGTCCACCTTTGTCTCGGTCAAGAAACAATTTTGAAATACTAATTCTTGCTCTCTTTCCATTCCAGATGAAGGAAGAAAACAATGAATTGATTCTTTTAAAGTAGGTTTTGTCAAAGGGGAGTGGGAGGGCACTAATAATGTAGATTTGTCATGGGAGGACATTCATTTTAAAGATGTCAATTTTACCCCAGAGCGAGAGAGGCAAAAGCTTCCACCTCTTTAAATCATCAGAAACATCTCTTAAAATATTATTTACATTTGTTGAAACTATGTCTGCTAGATCCGACTTTAAAGTGATACCCAGATATTTTATGCCATCGGGAGACCACTTAAAGGGCAGCTGCTGCAAGCATTCTTTATAACAGTTTTTGTTCAGTGGCATTGCCACAGATTTCTCACAATTGATCTTATAGCCTGATAATTGGCTGAAGATTTTCATTAATTCTAGGACGTGAGTAAGTGAAAATTCTGGGTTTTGCACTGTTAACAGAATATCATCTGCATACAAAAAACGTTTGATAGAAAGATCTTCAATAGGAATACCTTGGATTTGCTTGCTAGATCGGATCCTACATGCTCCTGGTTCTAAAGAGAGTATAAACAGTAGCGGTGATAAAGGACAACCCTGTCAGGTCTCTCTGTGCAAAGGAATCCTTCTGCTATCAGACCATTTGTAGATACTTTTGCTATGGGGTTACTGTAAAGCACAGAGATATATTTAATGATATTTTGACCTAATCCAAATTCTTCTGAGGTTCTAAAAAGATATTCCCATTCAATTCGGTCAAATGCTTTTTGGGCATCTAAAGAGACTGCAACTGCTGAGGTGGGTAGGTTTTTCGCATAGTGAAAAGTGTGTATTTCGCATATTATCCCCGACTAATCTGTTTTTAACAAAACCAATTTGATCTTTATGTATCAAATAAGGTAAAATATTATCTAATCTAGATGCAATGATTTTCCCAAGGATTTTATTATCTACATTAAGTAATTGAATGGGTTTATAACTATCACATTCAAGTGGGTTTTTATTTACATAGTAAAGTAATAATTGATGTGTTCATATTTTGTGGGAAAGTGTTATGGATTTTAGACTCAATATATACTTTATGAAGTTTATCTGCCAAGATATCAACAAAAGTTTTATAGAAGTGAGTTGAGAAACCATCTTCTCCTGGGGCCTTATTGCTGGATAATGACTTAATTGCTTTAATAACTTTAGATTTTGTAATGTCTTTATCCAGTTCTTCCCTTTGAGCTTGGGACAGTACAGATAAATTGATTTTTCTAAAAAAAATTATCTACGTAAATCCTGTTTGGTTGGAGTAGTTTCACTTTTGTAGAGTTCTCCATAAAACTCCCTGAACCTCTTAGGGAGTCTGTAATGATTGTGTCATTTGACAATATAACTGGGATTATTCTAGAATTTCTTTCTTTTTGAAGTCAACGCGCAAGAATTTTACCCGTCTTCTCACCCATTTTGTAATTTTTACATTTCAGTTGATATAGAGCAAATTGAAGTTTATTATTCATCAAAGAATTTAACTCAGATTTGACTTTAATTAATTCTTGATATATTCATTATTTTGAGGTGAAATTTTATGCTTATTTTCTAATTCTATCAAGACAGATGTTAAATTCTCTATTTGTTTGTGGCAACAGGAGGGATGGAGGGAAGTTTAGGTTACCAAGTTAATGGTGAATATTAATATTAATTAGTCAACCAGGACAAGCCGGACAACGCCACCCTGGGAGTTTCGCCCAAGGAGATAGTTAGATCTACAAAACCCCAAATAAGGCAATCAGGTTCGCTCTACAGTGAGGCAGGAGACGTGTTTCCAAGTTTAGAAAAATCAATGCTTTATTACAAAATACGTCGCTAAAACACACTAGACACACCGTCCACACAGGGATGTAAGGAAAGGGGGACCTTTCAGTACTGAGGCTTACCGGCAGGGAGAGACCCTCGGCAAGGGTGTGAGGGATCCAACAAAATTAAGGTCACCCCAATCACACGTGACAGCCACACACACACACACACACACACACACACATACACACTTTAGTGAAGGGAAAGCCAGGACCAGGGGACGCACAGCACACCAAAAGAAAGAGGGGAAGCCACCACCCAGGATACCTGGACCACCACCTTTGGCTCTCAGCAACTGAAACGGGAAGAGGGAAATAAAATTAATGGGGTTGCACTCAGAAATGACCATAAACAAAACAACCAAAACAAACAAAAACAAACCTTAAATAAACAAAACTTGTAAGGTTGGCAGCCAAAAGATTACAAATTAACGCCCACCCCCCCTCCCACCCCCCCCCAAAAAAACAAATACACAAATATAAACTGCCAAAAAAAACAGTTAGTAACAAAATAAATAAAAATACCACAAATCGATATTCATAAAGAAATCCAAAATTCACAAAAATCAGGAATGAAATAATAAGAGGTCACCAGCCACAGAAATTAAGTTAACACAATACAGCTTAATCAAAACAATCCATTAAACTTAATCCTCTGGGGACCATAAATAAACTCAGAGAAAATGTAACAAAACAAAATAACAAAATCAGAGATTCAAACCAGATTAGGTGAGGGCGAACCCCATAGTTCACACGCACACACAAACACACACACGCACACACACTTTAAGACCAGAGCGGTTGCGTATGGAACCGGTCTAAAATAAGGGCCTTCTATTCAGCGTCTTGGGTATGCGCCACCGAAGAAGGGCGAAGCAGTTAGCGCCAGGCACAGCAGACAGTAAACCAACCAAAGCCCAGTGACGCAAAGCAGCGTGCAACAGCAGCCGCAGACGTGCAAGTCAGGAGAGGCACAAAGCAGAGCAAGGCAAAGCAGAAGTGATCTTTAACGCTGCCTCCGTTTTGTAGTACCTGCACCCAAATAAACCAAATTAAAATCTCACTTAAGGCTGAACTTGAGAGCGACAACAATTGCCATCAGGCTGACTTACCGATCAGGTGGTGTTTGATCACCTGAGCGAGAGCGGAGGAGAGCTCGCGCTGTGCAGCAGCCAGACGACGACGCGTGCCATTAGCATCTGCCCGGGACAACACCGCAGGAAGCTCCATAAAAACAAACCATCTAATTAAACTGTGAGGCAAACGGCCAAATTTCCAGATGCGTACAGGCAACTACTGCTACATTACCTGCGCAGGTGGCAGTGGGGAAAGGAAGCGAGGCGACCAGGAAGTGGACAGTCTCGGAGCCAACGGGCAAGAGAGAGTCAGACTGAACACAGCCTCCTCATACAGAGTGCCCTCATGCGGTGATTGGCTACAAAGTGGAGATGAGAGCAAGGAAGCACACTCTCTCATTAAGGACGGGGATGAGCATCTCACCCTGCTACATGTTGATTAGTCGTTCTTTTCTTATATGATGCATAACTAATGATCCAACCTCTGCAGGTTGCTTTATATGCTTCCTATATAGTACTGAAATATATGTCTGAACTATGTATTTTCTTTGAAGAAGAACTCAGTATTTTTGGTAATCATTGCTTTAAAATCAGGATCTAGCAGAAAGGAATTATTTAGCGACCATTTAGGAGATTTGAAGTTATTCAAAATATGGCAATATGATATAGAAATTGGCGCATGATCTGAGTATATTATATTATGTATTTTGGATTCACACGTATTGCTTAATACATCTTGTGTTACCCACAATGAATCTATTCTTGAACTTTTATGTACATTAGAATAGAAAGTATAGTTTTTTTCTTCATTATGAGTAATCCTCCATACATCAGAAAGCCCCGCTCCCTTGCATAAGTCAATTAAAGCATTAGAAATTTTAATGTCCTTTCTGGAGGGATGATTTGATTTATCAATGTTGGGTTGGGGGACTGAATTAAAGTTGCCACTAAGAATTACTGAAATATTATTGCAATCAATTAATAGTTCTGAAATTGTATTGAAAAAAGGAAGGTGATCGTCATTAGGAGCATAAACATTAAGTATAATAATTGGTTTATTAGGTAACACTTCATAAGTCAGCCCGCGTTTTAGAGTGTACCTCTCGCCCACTTTCCCGGGAGTTAGCATGTAATTCCCAGGAACTTACATGTACTTTCCCGGGAGTTAGAGCATAATTCCTCCCTGTCACTTACCGCATACTTTCCCAGGAGTTAATGTATAACGACGCAGTCACTTGGCACATACTTCCCCGGGAGTCAGAGTATCCCTCGCGGTCACTGAGCACATACTTTCCCGGGAGTTAGAGTATAACTCGTCACTTATGTAATTTCCCAAAACTTATGGTTTAATTTCCTTATATGAATCTGTATATGTATGAAGTGCAACAAATGCTTTTGCCCTTTGCTCATGGCAGTTGATTCAGTCACTTTTATGTAGCCTATGTGTCATCAGGCAATTTCACCCACACTCCAGGGTTTTAATATTTATGTTTTGTTTACATTTCATTGAATGAGTTTGAATATGAATATGTCAAGAAATGGGTCTATATTCTGCAAACTGCCTAATTAACGCCAGGCTGGAGTACAAAGCAAACTTACCTCTCTCAAGTGCACATCTCTGGAAGTCTTGTAGTGCCATTCGAGGACGAAACACAAACAATACAGTAATGTAATAATATAGCCTATATATATCTTAAAATATACAATAATGAGTCATGAAAAGTTATAAAATGTTTTTATTATTTAATTACACAGAAACCACATGGTAGGTGCTGTTCTCACATCTACAGCGTACTTTCACCAAAACTTACAGGGACACTAGGCAGTACTTTCCACCTAAGTATATACTAACAAAAGAGACCGGGCTGGATTATGAAGTGTGCACTGTTTGCCCGTCCTTAGTATGAAAGTACTGGGTAATTTCCCCAAAACTTACAGGGAAACTAGGCAGTACTTTCCACCGAAGTATATACCAACAAAAGAGACCGGGCTGGATTATGAAGTGTGCACTGTTTGCCCGTCCTTAGTCTGAAAGTACTGGGTAATTTCCCCAAAACTTACAGGGAAACTAGGCAGTACTTTCCACCTAAGTATATACTAACAAAAGAGACCGGGCTGGATTATGAAGTTTGCACTGTTTGCCTGTCCTTAGTCTGTAGCATGGCACTCAGATGTTAACCCTTTAAAAACAGTTAGTTCAATGCTTCACAAGGTAACAATATTACCAGAAAATAATACAAAGATGAATCAAAGTGTCCCTGACAAAAAATAACAGAGTTCCACTGGTTGTCTTATTCAAGTTCAGTTTTGTTCCTTCTGTTATAAACTGTTCAGTTTAGTTTTAATCCTTTATTGTGACAAATGCACTTTTTAAGTCACAAGTCAAGTGGAAAAGGTTGTTGTGAGACTACTACCACACTGGAGAGTGATGCTCACGTGATGGAGATAGAAGAATGGATGGGCTCCTGCAGATAATAGGTGATCTTGATCCAACTCCTTGGGTCAAGGCAGAGATCAGGCTCATGGGTGGCTCGCCATCTCTCTCGTCAGGTAGAATCTCAAATCCACATGTAATTTTCCATAGGATCTCAAAAACCTCACCTGTGTAGAAACAGAGCTATTACTATTTTCATCATCAACTTTAATTTGTTTTATGGCCATAATCAATATCACAGAAATACATCACAGTAACACAAAGTGAGCAGATGAATAACTTTAAATTGAATTAATTGAATCATGAATTATTAGCCTATTAATCTATAACGTGATTATTAAGCATATTAATCAATTACAAATAATACATATTTCCTTTGAACTACAAAGTTAATGTTTTTAACCATTTGTTTAACATTTTTCAACTTAACTATCAATAACAAAATCATGTATTCTATTAACACACATATTTCGAAACTGTGGGCCACACCAGTACACACACTGTGTTATGCTTGACTATTCATTGTTAATAACATCCATAACCAACTGTAATGGTGCAAATGTATACAGTACACTACTAACACAAATACAACAGCAACAACCTCAAGGCAAAACAAGTGTAGCACTTTACTGTTAGGAGTAGGTCGCAATGCCAAGTTAGTGTGGTATAACAGTGGGAGGGAAGCACACACTTTACACGGTGGCGGGCGCAGATATCATCTGCAGCACGAGCTAACATCGCTACCTGCATTAGCATTAACTCACCAAGACATTGATAAATGCGGTAAAACTCCCATCGCACAGGTCCTCCCTCACGCCTCCTGCGAGTATCTAGGAGTGTTAGCTTTCAAGCGTAACACAGTGTGTGTACTGGTGTAGCCCACAGTTTCGAAATATGTGTGTTAATAGCATACATGATTTGTTATTCATAGTTAAGTTGAAAAATGTTAAACAAATGGTTAAAAAAATTAACTTTGTAGTTCAAAGGAAATATGTATTATTTGTAATTGATTAATATGCTTAATAATCACAAGTTATGGATTAATAGGCTAATAATTCATGATGTGAAATGTAAAGACAGGATGAAGTATTCCATGCGGAGAAAAACTGTACAGTTAAAAGTTATTCATCTGCTCACTTTGTATTACTGTGATGTATTTATGTGATATTGATTATGGCCATAAAACAATTGAAGTTGATGATGCAAAATAGTAATAGCTCTGTTTCTACACAGGTGAGGTTTTTGAGATCCTATGGAAAATTACATGTGGATTTGAGATTCTACCTGACGAGAGAGATGGCGAGCCACCCATGAACCTGATCTCTGCCTTGACCCAAGGAGTTGGATCAAGATCACCTATTATCCGCAGGAGCCCTTCCATTCTTCTATCTCCATAACTTGAGCATCACACTCCAGTGTGGTAGTAGTATCACAACGACCTTTTCCACTTGACTTGTGACTTAAAACGTGCATTTGTCACAATAAAGGATTAAAACTAAACTGAACGGTTTATAACAGAAGGAACAAAACTGAACTTGAATAAGACAACCAGTGTTATTTTTTGTCAGGGACACTTTGATTCATCTTTGTATTATTTTCTGGTAATATTGTTACCTTGTGAAGCATTGAACCAACTGTTTTTAAAGGGTTAACATCTGAGTGCCATGCTACAGACTAAGGACAGGCAAACAGTGCAAACTTCATAATCCAGCCCGGTCTCTTTTGTTGGTATATACTTAGGTGGAAAGTACTGCCTAGTTTCCCTGTAAATTTTG
Source organism: Epinephelus fuscoguttatus (assembly GCF_011397635.1). Lineage (NCBI taxonomy): Eukaryota > Metazoa > Chordata > Actinopteri > Perciformes > Serranidae > Epinephelus > Epinephelus fuscoguttatus. The sequence goes on along the minus strand of NC_064754.1, from coordinate 47,055,649 downwards.
GGGAAATTACCCAGTACTTTCAGACTAAGGACAGGCAAACAGTGCAAACTTCATAATCTAGCCCGGTCTCTTTTGTTGGTATATACTTAGGTGGAAAATACTGCCTAGTTTCCCTGTAAGTTTTGGTGAAAGTATGCTGTAGATGTGAGAACAGCACCTACCATGTGGTTTCTGTGTAATTAAATAATAAAAACATTTTATAACTTTTCATGACTCATTATTGTGTATTTTAAGATATATGTAGGCTATATTATTACATTACTGTATTGTTTGTGTTTCGTCCTCGGATGGCACTACAAGACTTCCAGAGATGTGCACTTGAGAGAGGTAAGTTTGCTTTGTACTCCAGCCTGCCCGTTAATTAGGCAATTTGCAGAATATAGACCCATTTCTTGACATATTCATATTCAAACTCATTCATTGAAATGTAAACAAAACATAAATATTAAAACCCTGAAGTGTGGGTGAAATTGCCAAACATAGGCTACATAAAAGTGACTGAATCAACTGCCATGAGCAAAGGGCAAAAGCATTTGTTTTTACTGCACTTCATACATATACAGATTCATATAAGGAAATTAAACCATAAGTTTTGGGAAATTACATAAGTGACGAGTTATACTCTAACTCCCGGGAAAGTATGTGGTAAGTGACCAGGAGGAATTATGCTCTAACTCCCGGGAAAGTACATGTAAGCTCCCATGAGTTATACGCTAACTCCCGGGAAAGTGGGCGAGAGGTACACTCTAAAACGCGGGCTGACTTATGAAGTGTTACCATTTATTATAGAGATTTGCTCTCAGAAAAATAAACCCACCTTCTGGGTCAGTAACAGTTTTTTTCTACTACAAAAGGAATATTTTTATGAATTAACACTGCTACTCTGCTTTTATTATTATAGCAGGATGAAAAAACCTGTCCAACTCATTTTTGTTTTAAATTGTTGACATCTTCTGTAAGTAAGTGAGTCTCTTGTAAAATTGCAATATCTGATTTTCAATTTGCAAGGTGTGTCAGAATCTACGTTTTATCTGTTGATTAAGACCTTTTGTATTCCAGGAAACTAAATTATTTTTTTTTAGTTGAACATCAGCCATCTCTAATTATAACCAGTAACAGACACTGAACTGTGATATTATCTACTACACTTCTGAAATTATTTTGCTTAGGCTACCATTCAATGATACTCAAACTTTTGGACATGAGATAACATCGGGCAGACTTCTAACTGGGTTAATAGAATGAGCTCACCTTTGTGGTGTCTTTATAGAGAGCAAAGCACAAAACACAAATGGCAGTCCAGTGGAGCAGAATCTCTAATATCTAGGGAGGAAATATGATAATACTTTCATACCCTGCAATATTAAAAATCCCAGTCGGACTTTTAAATTTTTAATTAGTTACATTTAAGAAGTCAGTCAGACAAGCTGTAGGCCAATAATATCTCTTGATTTACACCGAGCAGGCCCATATCAGCAGCAGGTCACGCTTTACATCATAATTAATGCATGGTCATGAATAGGGCTTCATTCTGAAGCAATATGTAGATTCACTCTCCCTCCACATTGTACCATGTAATATTCAGGTAATGTAAAAGCTTTTAACCTTTTTTCCCCACATCATTTTACATTTCAATATTTCTGCAGTGCAAGGGTGAATTTATTTGTACTAGTCCATACCCATTGAGTGCACAGTTGACCACGTACAGTTTAACATGGTGTGTGTTTAGGATACAGGTCATAGGAAATTGCAGATTAAATAGTCAACTGAACCCATTAAGAAGAGCAATGTATTCAGACAGAGTTTTTGTGAATTTGATAGTACATTTTCTTTATTGAAAGTACAGTAGTACCATTGCCAATAGTGGGATAGTTAGTGGGCTAAAACTGTACATTAGTAGTTGAGGTAACACATTGAAAGGCAGATAGTTAAAGTGTTTATATGTTGTATTGACTTAAAAGTGAGGTGCACTGGTAGTTCACATGGGAAACATAGATTGACTACATCAGTGAGTAGAAAAACATGGGACAGGCAGAATGACTGACTGACAGAATGACACACTGACAGTTTCCGTGATTATGTACAGCATACCATACCATGACTTAGTCATACCAAAAATTGGAAAAAAAACAACATTTGGCCACAGGGGGAGCCACAGCGATCGGTTGCATTTTAGCCATTTTTAAGCATTTTTCTGTTGTTATAGTGCCACCCAGTTGCCACTTAGAGTTAAATTTCTCAAGTCACCTTAAGGTGTCCTGTTCTAAATATCTACCAAGTTTAGTAAAAATCGATATGGCAGTTAGGCCTAGATAAGAAATTAGCTCTTCAGCGTCCCCATTTTGTTTGATCGGGTCAATAATGGAGGGGTCCTCTCAGATTATGTGTGGTCATATGCCTACAAAGTGGCGTGGTGATCGGTGAAACCCTTGAGATGTTATACACCTTCATGTGATGAGCCACGCCCTTCACAATATTCATTGCCTTATAGAAGCTCAGTTTTAGTAAGTTTTCCAACTTTTGCCACGAGGGAATGTTAGATATTGGTCCCTAGATTATGTTCACCGAGTTTCATGCAGATTGGTCAAACTTCGTAGGAAGAGATTGATTTTAAGTGTTTTTCAAAAAATTCAAAATGGCAGAAAATCTGTATAACTGGAAGTTATGGGTTCTTGAGGCAAATTTGTTCCTCATGAGGAGAGGCATCTCTGTGCAAAGTTTCATGTCTCTACAACATACGGGACATGAGATATGAGCTTGATGGAGTCATGTCAGTACCTTTCCTCCAAGGGGCGGCTCCAGACGGACAAGGCTGATCAGGGGGGTGGGCATGAAACTCACTGATGAGATTAGGGTCACAGATGTTGCTGGCCGAAACCCAGAAATGCTCCTCAGGACCATAGCCCTCTCAGTCCACCAGGTACTGTTAACCACAACCCCAACGCCGAGCTGACAGCAACTTGTGAACGATGTAGACAGGACCACCATCAAGGAGGTGCAGAGGAGGTGGAGGCTTGGAGGCAGGGGTAAGGGAACTCTCTTGCACAGGCTTGTCCTGAGAGACGTGGAATGTGGGATGGACTCTCATGGAATGAGGGAGCTGCAGGACAGCCCAACAGCCACATTGGAGATGGGGAAGGGACCTACACAACAAGGAGCCAGCTGCCAGGACTCCACCCTCAAAGCAAGCCCCATGTGGAGAGCAAAACCCTCTGGCCTGGGGAGTAAGCAGGTGCTTGGGATCTCTGGCAGTCAGCTGCTCTCTTAGAGTGGGCGGCACTTCATTGGCGCATCTGGCGTGCCCCCTCCCAAACCCTGCGGTAATGACGGATGAGGGCATGTGCAGAGGGTACACTGGACTTCATCTCCAAGGCAGGAAATGGGGGGGCTGGTAACCATATGCACACTGGAATGGAGAGAGATCAGAGGATGAGCAAGGAAGTGTGTTGTGTGCATACTCAACCCAAATGAGGTGCTTGCTCCAGGAGGGCGGATTCTGAGCAACCAAGCACTGAAGTCCAGTTTCCAGCTCCTGGGTGAGCCGCTCTGTCTGCCTGGTGGACTCAGGGTGGTGACCCGATGACAGACTGAAGCTCCCAGAAGTGTGCAAAACTCCTTACAAACTTGGAAACAAACTGAAGGCCCCGGTCAGACACTATGTCTCTAGGAAATCCATGACCTCTGCCGTCTTCTTGGCGGAGGGGAGTCTGGGCATAGGAATGAAGTGAACCATTTTGGAAAATCTGTCGACCACAGTGAGAAATGTGGTGTTACCTTCAGAGAGAGGCAGACCAGTGACAAAGTCCAGTGAGATATCTGACCAGGGGTGTGAAGGCACAGGGAATGGGTTGAGGAGACCAGGAGCTGGTAGTATGGAGATCTTACTGCAGGCACAGATGGGGCAGGCAGCAACATAGCCTACTCCTTCATGGCTTTGTACATGGAAGGCTATCTTTTCTATGCCCCAGGTAACAGCACCCACGAAACAGAATGGGGGAAACAGAATGCTGGCAGAATGGGGTCTGCAGCCGTAGGGGCGAGGTCAAACTACTTGGAGAGAGCATCAGGTTTGGCATTCTTGGCAGCAGGGCAATAGGACAAGGGGAAATTAAAGCGGTTGAAAAACATGGTCCACCTGGCTTGCTGTGCGTTGAGTCACTTAGCAGTGCGAATGTACTCCAAGTTTTTGTGAGAGGTCCAAATCGCAAAGGGATGCTCCGCACCCAACCTTTGGGTGGCGAAGTCCCAGGCAGCAGCTCAATGGTGCAGTCGTAGGGCCGGTGGGGAGGCAGTGGGGTAGCTTTAGCTTTGTTGAAAACCTTCTTGAGATCCCAGTAGCAATGGCACCTTGGAAAGGTCTGGATAGTTATCCTCCAAGAAACTTGTTGAGGGGGATCGGGCCATCGAGGTGGAAATCGTCAGGGGTTCTTGAGTCTGAGACCCGGTGAGCTCGGAAAAGAGACCAGATGTAAGTCACTTTAAACGACACCCCTCACCCCAAGATATAGTTTATACTGGGATTGTGAAGGGTGAGCCAAGGTAATCCCAGGATGAGGGGATGGAAAGAGACATCAAGCAGATGAAAGACAATGATTTCAACATGATTACCTCTGATGATGAGTTTAACCAGCTGAGTTTGGTGCATCACTCGGCACAACAGTCGCCCATCCAACGCGTTGGCTTCCAGTGGGTCTTGTAGCCACTGAGAGTGCACAGAAATTTGAACAGGCGTGAGAAGTCAAGAGGAATATTTCGTAACAGCTGATCAGCACACCAGAATACTCCCTTTCACTGATGAGCCCTGTCTTTTGCTTGACAGGTCGTCAAAAAATGTCCCAATTTACCATAGTAAATACATCTGCCCTCCTTCAAACAGTGCTGCCACTGCTCTGGAGATAATTTAGCTTGGCCCACCTGCATGGGTTTTTCCCGGATGGTAGGTGGCACTGTGATGTGGCTTGGCATCAAGCAGAGCAGTCTCATTCCAGCCACTATCAGGCAGGAACAGTCCAAAACTCAGTAACATTATCCCTAACAGTTCTTTTACCTGGCTTCATGGTGATAAGGCTCTGAGCTGCCTCCCGACCTGGGATGGACTGATTGAAGATCTTGGAGAGGGCCTCCATAAACAGAGCTGATGACTGACACATGGGGGAGTTAAGAGCCCATTCAGCCATTGCCCACGACTCAGCCTTTCCAGCCAGGTGGGAGATGATAAATGCCACTTTAGCCCGTTCAGAAGGAAATGAAGCAGCTAGCAGTTCAAAATGGAGCCCATATTGCACCAGGAAGGGTTGACACTTCTCAGAGTCTCCAAAAAACTGTTCTAGTTTAGCCACATGCAGCAGAGGAGCCAGCGAGGTGACAGGACCAGAGGGAGGAAACAAAACGACATCGAGCTGGGTCTTCCTGCAAGTGATGTGGTCTTCCTGCATCTGGAGGGCAGTGTAAAAGGAGTGTGAACCTGCTGAGACCATTCTGTGGCCAGTTCGTACTGACGTGTATTGAGTCTCACAGAGGAAAGAACTCAAAAATTCAGGCTCTCATATTTCATAGAGTGATAGACATTGAATACCTTCCGAGACTGATTAGTGATGATTCTCCTTCGGTGCTGTCTGTATCCATTCCCAACAAGGTAACTGAAACTTGCAGATAGAGGCTGAACCCTACACTTTTAAAACAACCCGAATTCTGTACTTTCATCAGAGAACAGATTGACTTTTTGACTTTAACAAATAGATCATCTGCTCCGAATATTTTAATTTTTTGGGACACATTAAAAGCCTTTCTGAGGGGACAAATTATATCTTACACAAAAGGGTTAAACAAGAAACACAGCACTGAGCTTAATACTCTGGAACTACAAATTCATGCACTTGAGAAAACATACCAAAAAGCCCCTACTAAGGACATATACAGAGAATTGGTGAATCCAAAATTAAAATACAACACTATGAATACATATCAAGCAGAAAGGGCAATAACTAGGTCAAAACAACAATTCTATGAACTTGGGGAGAAAGCACATAAAGTGCTAGCATGGCAACTTAAAACTGAGGAAACAAACAAACAATTAATGCTATAGAAAGACCATCCAAAGTTATAACTTATAACCCTACTGAAATTAATGAGGCCTTTATGGACCTTTATACATCACAATCTCATGGAGATTTATCTAAAATGGAGTCTTTCTTATCCTCTATTGACTTGCCATGTTTATCAGAGGAAGACAGGGAGAGTCTAGAGAAGCCCTTTTCTAGTACTGAATTGTTGGACACTATTAAATCAGTTCCTGTAAATAAATCACCTGGGGATGATGGCTTTCCATCTGAATTTTATAAAGAATTTCAAGACCTTCTTATTCCACCGTTGATGGAGGTGCTCGAGCAGAGCAGGAGGGACGGGTGCTTTCCGGACTCTTTCTCTCAAGCTGGTATTACAATTATTCACAAAAAGGGAAAGATCCACTAAAATGTTCCTTCTATAGACCAATCTCAGTCCTCAACACAGATTATAAATTAGTTACTAAAATGATAGCTAAGAGATTAGAAATGTGTCTTCCCCTGCTTGTCAACCTGGATCAAACAAGGTTTATTATAAATAGACTGTCTACTAATAATTTAAGGTATTTTTTTAACATAATACATCTTGCTAACAAATATAAGATACCAAGTATGGCTGTCTCACTCGATACCGAAAAGACTTTTGATATGGTTGAATGGTCATATCTATTTTGTGTTCTGAAGAAATTTGGTTTCGGTGCTGGGTTATTGATTTGATAAAATCTCTTTACAGATCCCCCCAGGCTAGGGTTATTTCAAACGAGATCACTTCTGACTCATTCTGGCTTTATAGAGGAAACAGACAGGGGGACCCAGCTAGCCCCACCCTCTTTGTGCTCACCATTGAGCCCCTGGCGGAGGCCATTAGAAGCAATCCTAATATATGCGGCTTTGAGATTGGCACTGATACACACAAGATTTTGCTTTTTGCTGATGACATAATTTTATTTTTAACCAACCCTCAACACTCTGTTTCCTACCTGCAGGAACTACTGGGTACATACAGTTCATTTTCTGGGTACAAGCAGTGCTTAATTTGTAAAATTACTCCCAAAAGTGGGGGAACACTTTTTTAAGCGGCACCCGAGCCGCCTCACTGCACAACACCGAATGGAATGGTTGTGACATCTAGTGCTGTCACGGTCCCAAAATTGGGACCCACAGTACAATACCAGTGAAAGTATCACAGTTCTGAGTAGTATCACAATACCAAAGCCCAAATGAGGCAGATGTGCCTTTCGTCATTTATAAAAAGATAAATCACTTTTCTATAATGCATCAATGATATTTCAATAGAATAAATTACTTATTGACTTATTCATACTTCAAAAACAGCATCAATAAGTGATTAACATGGGAGGATTGAAATAAAATAAATAAATAAAATAAAAATCAACCAGCCACCCTCCTCCCCTGACAAGTAAAGAACAGTCCCTTCATAAGTAAAGAAGAGTCCCTAAAGTGAGGTGAGGTTTGTGGACCGTTACCTGCCACAAAGAGAGAAATGTGAACGGCTCGTTTCTCCTCTGACACGCCACATACCTGTGTGCCGCCACAGCTCGTTTGTCCAGGTACTACTGGGCAGTCATGACACCAACAAAAGAGGAAATTAGGTTACTGGACCTGGAGTCAGACTTCTCTGTCGCCGGTAAGCTGTTATCTTCCGCCGTGGAGCCACTGTAGGCTATTTGACTGCTGTATTCCTGTCTGTGACAACTGTTCAACCCACAACCGGCAGGATTCGCCTTTCGTTTCTGCTGCTGGTTGAAATCTGTACTCGCACAGCGTGCTGAATGATTTATTTTGCTGGCACAAAACTATAGTTTAGTCGCAAATGCGAGTAAAATGCTCGCATGTAGAGCTCTGTGGAAAACAAATCACTGCCTACAAGTAAAAAGAAATAAATAATAACTTTCACTGTTCAAAGATACTCATATGTCTGGAAAACAAACCACTACAGTAGCATATTTAGTGCCAGGTGGCCAGCGTGCGCCGTTATTGGACGGCGCAAGGACACTCACCCTCTTGTGATTGGACTTTGAACTTATCCCACAGTAGTGGTACGTGAGGCACCGTAGTACTACGGTACTCCACCCTGCAACACTAGTGACATCAGCCAATACTGTATGTAGTTTTTAGATGTGAAAAGTTCTAGACCCATGCAAATTAGTTCCGGAATGCACCAGGGCCTTTTCTGAAAAGATCCTGGTATGCGTTCCAGTACGTTCCAGCTCAAATTAAGCTCTGGGTACAAGGTTAATCTTGACAAAAGTGAAATTTTGATTTCAGTAGTTATTTTAAATATCTAGGTGTGTTTGTTGACAGTAACCTTAAAAATCTCTACAAGCTCACTTTAGCTAGTTTGCTTCAGAAGGTGGGAGAAGATTTGAAAAAAATGGATGGACTTGCCTCTTACATTACTTGGTAGAATCAATGCTGAATATCCTGCCTGGATTCCTATATATGTTTCAGTCACTTCCGATTCATGTCCCAATAGCATTCTTTTCCTCCCTTAAAAAAATTATCAGACAGTTTATTTGGCATGGTGAGACGCCAAGAGTCAGCATGGATAAATTAACTCTGGATTATGAGGATGGAGGTCTGAAACTCCCTAATTTTCAGTTTAACTACTACTATGCTGCTCAATCCAGATTCTTGGCACACATGTTTGACATGGGCCCTCCTCCTTCATGGCTCAATATTGAAAGGATAGAGATGAAAGAGGAGACACCAACAAATTTACTGTACAAATGGGATAAAAAAAACAATCAAAACTGCAACTGATAATCATTTAATCATCCATTCAATCCAAGTTTGGTATAAACTCCATAAATTTTTTAAGATAGAAGGATTTCTTTCTCCTAAAACCCCGTTATGGGGAAATAGATTGCTACCAATGATCCTTCAGAGTGGCAACTTCAGATCTTGGTAGGGGAAAGGTATTTGTCACCTAGAACACTGCTATCAAGACGGAGTATTTATGTCTCTAGAACAGTTAAAAGAAAAGTACAGTTTAACAAATAAAGATCTCCTTAGTTATCTCCAGTTACGTGACTTTATTAGAGCCAATCAAAACGGAGATTGGAATTTACCTCCCACGTCTCTAGTTGAGTCTCTGTGTAATGCTGGCCAACCATTATTTAGAACTATCTCAAGGGTGTATACAGTTCTTATGTCGACTTTATCAATACCAGATATGGATAGATCAAAGCTTAAATGGGAGAAGGATCTGGGAATAAGTATTGAGGAGCAATTATGGAGGATCTTGTGCAGAGATGGGGTCACCTCTACTTTAAACGTTAGGTATAGGCTGATACCATTCAACTTTCTGCATCAGCTGTATATTACTCCACATAAATTACATAAATACAACTCCAATATATCACCTCTTTGTTTTAGATGTGGCACGGAGGAAGGAACATTCCTTCATTCTACTTGGCAGTGTTCTTAACTGCAGGGGTTTTGGCAGAGGATATGTGAAACTCTATCAAACATCCATGGGGTTATGTTTCCACTGAACCCTAAAATTTGTTGTCTAGGGAACTTTACTAAAATCTCCCAGCACACCAAGGGCCTGTTGTTCAAAAGTAGAATTAACCAATCCAGGATAAGTGGAAAAGCGAGGCTGGACAAATTCCCCAAGTCCATCCTGGCTTAATTGGTTGTTCGAACACCAAGCCAGGCTGAGAAGGCGAAGCTTTGTCAAGCCAGATGTAACTTATTCAGGTGAGTGCACGTCCACGGCTTTCTTAAATAGACCCCGAGATCGATCACAGATTCACCGATGCAGCAATGGAGAGGGCACGTGCCGCATACTTCTCACACAGTGAGCAGCGTCTCATCATGGACACTAATGAAGAGGTAAAACATATAGTCATGAAGAAAGGAAACACTGCAGCGATAATAAAGCAGAGAGAGAGCGTGTGGCAAACAATTGCAGACGACTGAATGCGTAAGTAATCTAAAAATATACAGTTGCTGCACAAATGAATCTGTCATAACATACACTTCGCCTTAAAGGTGAGCAGTGGAAGTTAAGCAACTGCTGATTTCACACCAGCAGAAGGGCTCGCCCTGGATCAGAACCGAGGCAGGCCGATGATGGAGGATGGAGGGGGGGAAACCGTCCTCTTCATACAAGGTACATTATTCCAGTATACTGTACATGGAATCAATCATTTTATCCATCCATTAATCAACCATTGGTGTCATGTGGACTGTCGGACTTTGGATTGTCTTGCAGTGTAAGACAAATTGACAAATTAAAAGAAAAACCTTAAGGAAATTGGACTTAGAAATTAAGAAACTAGAGAAAGAAGTAAGTGATTTTAATGCACATTGTAAGCATGACTGTGATGCAATGTATTAATCAATATTATTTCTCTCTATCTATTTCAGACAGTGACTGATTACAGTATTTTTTCATTTAAATAAAATGAGGTCAAAGAATATTGTGGTTTCATCTTCATGTTTTCATTCATTGATGTAAAGTACACTGGAGTTATTGGTTCACTTAACTGGGAATATAATTTGGGAAGGTCATACAGTTATGATACCTAATAACCACTAATTGTGTTAATGCCAAATACACCTACTTGTATGTTTATTCCAACAATTAATCCTTTTATTGGTAAAGATATGTGCATGTCAAAGTATGTTTGGGCTATGACAAAAACAATGTTTTATATGTTTGTTTTTTTATTGTAGGCTTAATGTATTTTGTTCAAAAATGAGGCAAAGACGTACATAAGAACATGAAATGACGGTAAAACACACTGATTTCTGATCGCAGTGACAGCTGACTGGACAGATAAGGCACCAGGCTAAACTAAGCCTGGTTGTTAGCCTGGTCGGGACCAGGCTAAGTGCACAGAATAAATAGCCATGGCAACATATGTGCCTCTGCTTTCAAACAGCCGAATCAATGCTAAATTAAGCCAGGATAACCAACATATCCCGGCTTAATCCCTTAGGTTTCGAACAACAGGCCCCTGGTTGACTAATTTACCTGTATTGGAGCTTGACTTGGCATTATCTATGAGCAGTGATGTGACCCTTTGTCTCTCTCTGTATTTCCAATTATAACATAATGTATTTTATTTATTCATTTTTTATTATTATTATTAATATTATTATTATTGGGGCGGCACGGTGGTGTGGTGGTTAGCACTCTCGCCTCACAGCAAGAGGGTTGCCGGTTCGATCCCGGTCGTGGGAGCCCTTCTGTGCGGAGTTTGCATGTTCTCCCCATGTCAGCGTGGGTTCTCTCCGGGCACTCCGGCTTCCTCCCACAGTCCAAAGACATGCAGATTGGGGACTAGGTTAATTGATAACTCTAAATTGTCCATAGGTGTGAGTGTGAGCGTGAATGGTTGTTTGTCTCTATGTGTCAGCCCTGCGACAGTCTGGCGACCTGTCCAGGGTGTACCCTGCCTCTCGCCCGATGTCAGCTGGGATAGGCTCCAGCCCCCTGCGACCCTCAAGAGGATGAAGCGGTTAGAAGATGAAGATTATTTTTTTTTCTTTTCCACTTTATATTGTCCTGTCATAGTATATAGTGTCCATTTCATTTTTACTTTGTCACCTTCTGGATATTGACTTTTTTCTTGATTTGATTTTGTCTTGTCAGTTGGTAACTGTAACTTTGTTCCTGAAAAAAATCAAAAATAAAATATTAAAAAAATAAATAAAAAAATTTCAGGCTCTCACCAGGGCAGCTGAGTAAAAACAAGTCTTTATTACAGTCCAGATCAGTACACAGGAAGGCAAATAAATCAGGCAAACGGTCTAAAAGGGAGCAGGCAAAAACAGAGTCAAAAAACAGGCTGAGGTCAAAAATCACAAGAAAAACTCACAGAAGAAATAACGCTAGAACGAAGGTGACAAGAGGGAACACACAAGGAATTGGCAACAAGAGGGAAGACAGACAGGGGATATATACACAGATAATCGAGGGGAAACAAGACACAGCTCTGACACGGGAGGTGGGGAAAGATGTCAAGCTGGAAACACTGGGGACTGACTGGATCTGAGGAGAAAGGAAACACAGGTAAGTAACCAAAATAAAACAAAGTGACATACTGAAATACTGAAATACAAAAAACTCAACATAACCTCAGGAGCTCGACAGAGTCGTGCCACAGACTAGTTTGGATCAGTGTTTGAGCACTGCTTGGGCAGAGATGAATGGAATTTTGTGGTGGCACATCATTGCATCCTACCAAGTAAGAGGCTGAAAATAACACATTCACCAAAGTGTTGCATTTCCATCAGTGCAGATCATAGCCAGAGCCGATAAATGACTACTGAAGTCATTTGACTGGGGTGTGAATGCTGATTGTACATTTATACACACATACTGTATTCTGTGTCGACCTCACAATCTATTCTCAGGTAGTGCTGTCTTCACTGAGCCCATAACAACTTAACATCAATGCAGCCTTGGTCAACCAGGTTTATATGTTCAACTATTTGCTTGGCTTTCATAAAAATGTCATCTGAAAAAGTGTCTCTGTGTGTTAGTGGGACTGTAGCCTACATTCTCTGGCAGTCATCTTCTTGCCACTTTTAATAATAGTAAAAACGCTTGGAGAGCCATTTCAGGGAGATGTGGAGTCAGCGGAGTCGGTGTAGAGAGGGGGATCTGAGACTGGTGATGGAGGAAGTTGGGATGGCACTTTCTTGTACACACTACAGTGGATACACAAACACACACTCAGATGCACACACACATCCACTTTTCCTGTCTCAGTCACTTCAAAAACCTATCTCTCTGGGTGTGAAATAATTTCTTTCCTGGCCGACTTCACATTGTGTAGTAATTGCACACCTTCATCTCTGGTTCTTTTTTCCCCTATTATTGCTCGCCATTCTCAGTCACTCTCCACTTATCTCTTCCTTAAATTGCTAAACAACAGAAAATTACTGTAAACTGCAAATGATCCGCTCCCAATAATGCTTTATTTAAACATGTACTTTTGTTTGTTTAAATAAGTTATGCATCATACTGCAACCATAGGTATCACTGTCAAATTTGGTATCATATTCTTGTATAAAAATGTAGTATTTTCAAAATCTGCCTGCATGCATTGGACTACATCAGATGTTATCCAAAAAGCAAATATGTAAGTTACTAAAATTTGATTTGTGTAAGTAACCCATTCATAACGCATTCATATGTGTTGCGTGTTTATGCCATATCAGAGTTACCATAGTTACAAGTGTGACTCGGCACCTTCTGAAACATAATGATGATGTGATCATAAGTGCCCCAAAAAGAAATATGGATGCTTCACATTGACCATTATTTAATATCATAAATTTCCTAAATCCAAAATTTCATGAATATGGTGACATACTGTTAACTCAAGATATTTCAGTTCGCACACAACCAACTTGTGTGCGATGCATTTGTGTCAAATGCTGTAATGATGATGGACGGTCAGGACACCTCCTCCATGTTAGCAAATGGAACTATATGCTGTATGAAATAAGTTACCCTTCAGACATGGTGATCTGCTTAGTGTTTCCACCGAAAACAGTACTCACTGTATTTCCTCATCAGCGGTGACAGAGATGGAAGTCTGTATCCATATTTATCTTCCAGAGAATTAGGTTATGTGCTGACATTTTCAGAACAAAACAGAACAGGCTGCAGTGAGAGTCTCTCTCAGTGGAATATTTATTTTACCTTCCAGACTTATTTGTTATTATTTTTATTATTATCATTATTATTTTTTGTGTATGTACTGGAGTCCACCTCCATATAATAAAAATATTTTCCTGAGCATACATGTATACAAGGCACATATTTTTATTATATGGAGGTGGACCCCGCCGTTAACCATATATATATATATATATATATATATATATATACATATATAATTTCCTGAGCATACATATATAGCATACACCATCATTATAGCATTTGACACAAATGCATTACACACAAGTTGGTTGTGTGCGAACTGAAATATCTTGAATATCTTTAATTAAGAGACATCAGATGTGACGGGACAGTCGATACAGAGATACATTTATGTGCTGATTGCAGATAGTTGCATTGAATAGTGGTTTTGTGGCTATTTATTGCATTGTTAATGTGCCTGACATTCTGGAGACCTGCCTGTGAGGTTTTGGTGACGTGTGTGCACTGTCCGCCGGTCAGCCAAACTTCCACGTACACCGGCTGTGCTCCGCCTGCGCTTACAGTAGACCTGGTTTCAGCTGGCAAGCTTTTGGCGCACCTTCGGCAAAGCCTTTTGGCACGAAACTGTCGCTGTGCCAAGCTGGATCTGTCGACACCTCCACCTGCTGCGCCGCCACACCCATCTCAACGCACCTCTGTCTGCCAAACTACCAAACTGAGCGCGCCTTGGGTTGCGCTGCTCGAAACTAGCTCTGCGCGGGGTTCGCCACCCTGCGCCAACTTGCGCTGCACCGGGAAACTAGAGCCCAACATGTAATTTGGTCCGGTCGCCTTAATGCAGTGTGAAACCAAACCCACTGGACCAAGGGCCCTATTTAGATGGTCTAAAGCGGACGGCGGACGGTGTGTGGCGCATGGGCGTGTCCCAGTCACTTGCTAGTTAGACAGCGTGTTTTCAGACTGTGCGCCATGGCGGAGAGTCTAAAAGGGTTGGACTTACTCTGTGAATTAGTCATGGGTGTGTTTTGGGCGTATCGTTCCATAAGCCAATCAGAGTGTCACCTCTCATTCCCTTTAAGAGAGGCGCAATTGGAGCACAATTGGAGCGCACGGCGGAGAGCTAGTTAGATGGCGGACCTACCAACTGGAAAGAGTGAGCGTTTTACAGCTGAGGAGACGATAAATATATCTCTATATCAACTGTCCCGTCACATCTGATGTCAGATCAAAGAGGACTGGCACCGTTTGGCACGTTTGGCACGCGTAATGGAAACCCAACCTGATTTTATTAACACAGCTGCAATCTAAAAAATTCACATCCCTCTCAGCCAGCCACAAACAGCCACAGCATCAGATAGGGAGTATATATTCAGCATCTGTCATCTTAGAAAAGCCAAAAGAAACAGAGTGAGACAGCGAGAGAGAAAAAGAGAGCGTGCGCGCACGAGAGAAACGCTGTCAACAAATTGTAAGTTATTCAATTTTATTTTAACCCGGAGGTTAGAGAGCCCAGCTCCCTCTCCAGCATCCTGAACCCCCCCCGCCTGAAGGTGCAGAAAGGGCTGGTCCCATGGCTGCACCCGGGCCGTCTGGTCTGGCTGCGCGCGGGCTGCGGAGCTTCCCCCGGGTGCCCCCGGCTGTGCAGCGGGCTGTGCGGCCGCTGTGCATCCTCCTCCTCCTCCTCCTCCTCCTCCTGACAAGATGATCTTCAGTTTTACGTTCTAAAAGCTTTTTTTTACATATACATTTGTACTTGTAGGGCTATAAGTTTACGTTTTTAGTTCACAGAAGCTGGTTATTGTTGTGTTTATGTCAAAATAAAGTTCATGAAACGTTTTCACATCTTTGATTTTGTGATTTACATGCCAATATGATCACAATTCATTTGGGAAAGACAAGTTCATTTTACAGGCTATGCATCATCAGCCCGTGGAGGTCTGCTCGCAGTTCCGTATATTCGGACACTGCGAGCTTGGACCTCCCGGATTATGATGATCATTATTACTGCCAGATAATTCTGATTAATGACTGACCATTAAGAGGTGTTTCTGATAAATATTTTAATGTGCACAATAATAACCTTTCACATTGTAAACATATTTTTATTTCTTATCTTTTGCATATGTGTGGCTGCTCCGTGTGTGTTTGAGCATAGTGCACACGCGTTGTGCACCCGCCTAGAGACGCATATTACTAACTTGTTTAACCCATAAGAACCCACTGTGACACAGGTGCCACACATCCTTTAAATGTTCTGGAAAATTCCATGAACAGCTTTCTCCTTGACTTTAACTCATGAAGTCCCAGAGTGACACATACTTAACATCCTGGTGGATCATGTGACAAGTCATGTGATTTGGTCTTCCCACAACAACATTTCCAAGATGTCTGTGTGCCAGGTTACCACTAGGGGCAGAGCTAGCTAAATTTAAAAAGCTTGTTTTTGGTTGCCAAAGGTAAGATTCAAACCATTTAAGAATTGTAATGCTTACATAACAAGTCCTTTATTACATTTAACCTGTTGTGAACACATTTCATGAACAGATTGATATAAAACAAGTCAGGTAAATATCGTTGTGACATATATGTCACATCGGACCTTTAACCTTAAAATTGTCATGGAAAACCTATTGTGACATATATGTCACAATAAGAAATTTTTTTATGATCTGCTCAGTTAACTTAACTGATATACATTTTATATTGTTCAATTCAAAGCATATTAAAACAAATGTAAACAAAAAATCACATCATATGAATCCAATTATTAACAAAATATATAAGGAAACCATTTTTACCCATCAGTGAATAAAAAAACAGACCCTATATCACTTTGTTCTACCCTATATCATTTGAAAATGTAATGAAAATAAATAAATAATAAAAATTGAAAAGAATAATTGAAAATTGTAATTTAATTTTATCTGCATTATGGATAAGAAGCGATACAGTGTTCAGGATGCACTGACAGTCATCCAGGGAGACGACAGTGACTTTGAGGGATGTGAAAGTAGCTCAGATGACGACCTTGAAGACCCTGATTACACTCCCAGCAACAAAGACATGGAGAATGACAAGTCAAGTGAGTCTAGTGATTCAGACTGCAGTCAATCAGGTGATTTAGATGAAGTACCTCAACCAAAGATGAACCCTGGACAGCAAAATACAACTACCCAGTAGTAGTTTTTATTTTTATTCAATTTGCAAATTTTTGCAAATGTATTCGTGTGTTGTAAAACAAATATGAAAAGAAAATGTTGTTGTTAAACCTAAGAGGTAAAGTTAGAATCGTTGTTACCAAACAGAAAAACATGACCAGAAAAAGACTGTAGCTCAGTTTTTTTACAGCTACAATGGCTTGTTGAGAAGACCTCCAATATGATGAGGCAGTCTTTTTTTGAATTCAATTTGCAAATTTTTGTATTGTGAAATAAATCAAAATTTTGTTGTTAAAGATTTTGTTATTAAACCCAAGAGGTAAAGTTATGATATTGTGGAAACGCAAATAAAAAGACAAAGCTTTGTTATCAAACCAAAAAAGACTAAGGCTGATTAATTTTCAAAAGAGGAATGAATTTACTATTAACACCCATTGACAGATCTTTGATACTAATGAGTGTTATTTTGAGAAAAATGTCAGAAATGTGTTCTATATGGTCTATTTAGTCTATTTTATATCCCCCATAATTACCTTTGATGGATAAATTATCCAAGTTCTTAACGCCCAATGTGACATATATGTAACATTACAGATCTCTGACAGTGAGGGGTGGTATTTTGAAAAAAATGTCAGAAATATGTTCTATGTGGTCTATTTAGTCTGTTTTATGCCCCCCATAATTTTCCTTTAAGGAGAAATTGGTCTGGGTTCTTATTTTAATGTGCACAATAATAACCTTTCACATTGTAAACATATTTTTATTTCTTATCTTTTGCATATGTGTGGCTGCTCCGTGTGTGTTTGAGCATAGTGCACACGCGTTGTGCACCCGCCTAGAGACGCATATTACTAACTTGTTTAACAGCGAAAAACTGCGCCGTTGACTTTAGACCAGGTTTTTGTTGGGTCACTGGCGCATTTGCGTTTCCCGTCATCTAACTAGCAACGCACCATGACTGCACCTGACCACTCCTCATTTTTAGACGAACACGCCCAGAGAAGCGCAAGTCCATTTGCTAGTTAGACGACGAGGGCGCAGGGCGTGAAAATGACAACTGCGCCGGCATCTAAATAGCAATGACACTTGTGACATGGATTATGCGCCATGCGCCATTCGCCGTCCACGCCTTTCAGGTGTGAAAGCCCCCTTAAATGTGGAAAAGCGCTCAAATCAATGGGTTATGGCACGGTGGGTTCACATTCGGATGGGATATGGGCTGAACTAAAAAATTAAAGTACACGCCAGATACATTTTTGGTTTGCGTCATCAATATCATATTAACCATCACACGTTACTTTTCCCTGCTTTTTATTTTAGCTTTTCCATGTGTCGCAGTGTTGTTTTCGTTAACGACGACGTAATGATTTCGTTAATGCACTTTTTTTTTCCATGACTAAAACGAGATGGTGACGAGCTAAATATAGCTCTTTGATGACGAAAATATGACGAGATGTATGTGTTATTTTCGTTGACGAGACGAGACGAAAATGTTAGTGGGTTGACTATCAAAACGTATGATATTTCCTCCAACTGTGCGTGCAAATCTGTTTGCCAAATGCTCAAAATATAAGCACCTGCATCCTGTCCTTGTTTGGTGACGCCCACCACCAGGCACGCTCGGCGGGCATGTACAGCGCAAACCAGGGCAGTCACACACACACCATGGCAGCAACTTCTGCACAAAGACTTGGTGGACAGTAAAGACATAATGATTTATGGACATATTTCACACATAATCCAGCAGAAAATACAACTGAATGTGTTGTACTGGGGGACAGAGGTACACGTTGTGGCTACAAACTACATGGCAAGAATACAACCAACCTCAAGAGGCATTTGAAGGCTCACCACACTGCTTTTTTTGCAACGGTAAGTTAATGTTGTAAGGAGTCCTGTTAACAAATCATATATACATTTGCTAGCTTTGGTTAATGTCACTCAACAATTGGTCTGTGATGAATTTCCTATTAAGTTTTCTTCACTTAAATGCAATTAGTGTGTTATGTGTTAAACTTGTCCTAGAGGTATTTTTTGCCCGACATCAACTGAATGCTTCGTCATGTATTGGCCCATATTTGAGTTACTGTGAAACATAAGGGGGGAAATGTAGCTTTTCAGACCTTTTCAGCAGCACACCTGGCTACTCTTGTCATGGTTTGAGTTTCTGTTGGGCACTTCCTGTTTTATTTTGTAGTCTTGTTTCCCCTTGTGTGTCTTTGTTGTCTTTACTTCCTGTCTTTGTCTTTTTCCCGCTCTTTTTTGATCACTGATTCTGTTCACCTGTTTGCTGACCCACCTGTGTCTGATTAGTTTGTCTATTTAGTCCCTGTATTTCTCTGTATCTTTGTCAGTTCGTGTGTTGTTTTTGGGTGTGAGTTCCTGAGCCTTTCCAGTGTTTTTTCCAGTGTTTTTGGACTCCTTCGTGTTTGCTGTTTGGATTTCCACCTTGTTTTCTGGACCTTTTGTGCTTTGAAGTAAGCCTGTGCCTGTTACTTTTTATTTTGTTATTAAATCACCGTTTGAACTCTGCCCCGCTGTGTTAAGTCTGCTTTTGGGTCCACCTGCCTAGTTGTAGTTTGACTCACATCGTAACAACTCTAACATTAGCAGCATGTTTAGCTAGTATAACACCGTGGTGTTAAGGAAAGAACCACACGTATTTCTTTTTGAACATCAATTGTATTCTTCAATTTCACAGCTCAACAGTTACGTAATAACCACAACACTGTCCCCTGCTTTACTTATTCCACTCTCCTCCTTTTTTTTTCCAGTCAGTCCTCCAAATTTTTCCTACCTAGAAAAACAACTCCCTCCTTTCTCACTTTCAATTCAATTTTATTTGTAAAGCCCAATATCACAAATCACAATTTGCCTCACAGGGCTTTACAGCATACGACATCCCTCTGTCCTTAGGACCCTCGCAGTGGATAAGGAAAAACTCCCCAAAAAAACACCCTTTAACGGGGGAAAAAAAAACAGTAGAAACCTCAGGAAGAGCAACTGAGGAGGGATCCCTCTTCCAGGACGGACAGACGTGCAATAGATGTCGTACAGAACAGATCAGCATAATACATTAACAGTAATCCGTATAACACAATGAGAGACAGAGACAGAGACAGAGAGCGATGCAGGACAGACGATAATGTAAATAGCTTACAACAACATTCATGAAAGTAATAATATTATAATTATAGTTCTGGCTACTGTGGTACAATATGTTGAAAGTATATATAAATATCTGATAGTATACATATGTGACAATGATCATATGTGTATAATAGCAGTAGAAGTATGACTAATGATAACAGCAGTGGCAGGAGGCATCTGGCAGGACCACGGCAGCAGCACAAGTTAACCTGAGAGACAATGGAGCTCAAAGGCTCTTTTAACTTATACTACCGCTGAAACTTACACCAGCATATTTACATTAACGGAAAGCGTGGTCATCTTCTAGTTGTATATTCATCATGGTATGTTTGTGCTCTATCAGCATGTTGTGACATGTTAAACGGGTCGAGTTATGTGCTTTGTTATTACGCTTCGAGTCTGCTGTTGGGCTAAAGCCACAAGGGTATGACAGTGACGTCGCACAGTCATAACCACAACCTGTGCTTTTTGTTGTATGATTCTGTCCTCCGTATGACGGTTACGTCACGAGGGAAAGTTGACTGTGTTGTTTGTTTGGGCGCACTGGTCTTCCTGCTTGCACAGTTGAGGATGAAGATTTCATCCTTATGATTGAGGCCTTTGACAAAAGGCTGACCATACCCAAATGAACAAAAATGAACAACTTAATTGACAAGCTTTACAATGATGAAAAACAAAAATTTAAAGAGAGACTTGCCAAAGCACGCAAAATAACAATCAGGCTGGACATATGGACCAAAAAAGGACTCACAGCGTCATTTCTGGTAATTAGTGCATGCTATTTTTGCACTGAGGAGAATAAAGCAGAGCACATACTGCTGAGACTTGACCAGATCGCTCACCTGCACACTGCAGAGTGTATAAAAACTTGCATTGAACGATGCACAAAGGACTGGGGAATACCACAAGACAAAATTCTGACGGTCATCACTGATAATGGAAACAACATGACTGCAGCATTCAAAACTAATGAACAGGTTGAGCCCAGCAGCTCCGAGGATGGCGAGGAGGATGAATCCATGGAGAGTGACAACGAAGACTATGAGGTGGTTGGAGAAGACCAAAGGTAAATTAGTTCAGTTTAGCAGATTAGAGCTAGGCTTGGTTACATTCACTTTTAGCAGTTAAGATGTGCGTGTATGTGCATACATTGTTTATTGTATTGCATGGTGTTGCTCATGGTAATTATGTTTACTATAGAAAGTTAATTAAAGCAACACTTA